>NC_137089.1:40586834-41228531 GCF_951640355.1 Cnephaeus nilssonii
TAACCCAGCACCCAGATTAACTAGGGCTCCCCATTCCTGCTAACACACACTAATCTGTCGCAGAGCATCTGGCCGCTCACCCCCTCCTCCCTCCAAATGTTTGACTGCTAAGAGTCTGTTGTATTTGCTTCTCAATATTTTAATCCACTTGAGATTACTGTATTTATGCAATTTAATTCAATAGAATATAAACCATAAAGTACAATTACAATAAAAATGGGTTGTCACCTTTATGAAAACTAAAATGATTCTTTTTAGAGAGCTTCAGTAAGGATGTGTGGCTAAAAAAAATTCTTTGAATTAAGTGTGGGTATGGCAACTTCAAAAGATTGGGGAAAGGAGGAGTATAAAAATCTAGACAAATATTCACACAAATTGCTTAGCAGGGTTTGGATGCATTCCACTTTAAAAGAATTCAAACTGGAGACTGTCAACAATGCATTTGAAGTATGACTTCTGGAAGAGAGTGCAGAATTGCATAATCCATATTAAAGAAGTGAGTATTGCCTTGCCTTCTCTTTCTCCCCCTAGTGAAATGTTGGCCAATGAATTTTACATTAAAATGACATTTTCAATTACATGTTTTTTTCTCATTTTCTTCCTTTAATTAATTTTTGTATTGACCACTAATTACCAGTCTCACTAATGTCAGGTAATTCGGTTTTCCTACACAGCATGGTGGTTGAGTACGTAGGCTCTGAAGACAGACATCTGAAGTCCAGATCTGACAGTTGTTGTCTGTGCCTTTGGGCAAGTTCATTATCTACTCTGATTTTCTGTTTCCTCATTTGTAAAATGGTGACAATAATAGCACCTACTTGGGTTTGTCAAGAGGATTTAAGGAGAGAACGCATATTAAGGACTTGGCATAGTATTAGTGTCTGGCAACACAATGAGCCTTAACAATATCAACTTATATATTTTTATTATTATAGCAGAACTCAAGTGGCATTAATCAGCTCATGCTGCCATAACAAAATACCAATCCGGCTGGATGGCTTAAACAACAGAAAATTAGTTTATCTTAGTTCTGGAGGCTGGAAGTCCAAGATCAAGGTGCCAGCAGAGCTGATTTCTAGTGAGGCCTCTGGCCTTACAGATGGCAACTTCTCACAGCACCCTCATATGGCCTTTTCACTATGGGTAGGTGGAGACAGCTCTGCTGTCTCTTCTTATAAGTGTTAGGACCATCTCTTTGACCTCACTTAACCTAAATTACCTCTTTAAAGGGTCTGCCTCCAAATAGCATCACTTTGGGAATTAGAGATTCAATATGTGAATTTGGTGGGGTTTGGGAGGGGGGGCACACAATTCAGTTCATAACAACAGATGTATGTATACTCTACATATAACGAAACCTAGAAGTAGCTTTGGGTTGCCAAAATGGCCCGTCAAGTAGGACGAACCCCAAAGAGAACATGTTTCAGTTCACAGTGACAAATTCAAGAGAGGCAGAGAACATTTAGTCCCCTGCCCAAATCTACTGATCCACTGTATGAAACTGCATTTGTTACTTAATTTCCTTTCCCCTAGATCCACACATAAAATTTCATTACAAATCAGCCCATGATCTAACTTTGTGAGGATGTACTATCAAAAACTAAATGACATTCATTGTTCAGTGACTAGTCTGAGATTTCTAGATAAGGTAATTATCAAGGAGCAAAGACAGGCTTGTTCCACTTGGTATTACATTCATTTCTTCTTCTATTTATTCATGAAAAAATCATTGATTACTTACTACGTGCCGGCCCCTAAGGGTTCAGAGGAAATACTTCGCAGACCTTAAAGTAGCTCTAAGGCGTTTGGGGAGGGCAGACCTGTAAGTAAGTAATTATAATAAACCAGAAACAGGACACAGTTGTTTATTGCCATGAAAATGTAATAATAGGCAGGCATCATTTATTGTGTGCTCACTATAATATTCCAGTTCCCATGCCAAGTGTGTTATATTCATTATTCTCACCTAACATTTACAAAAATACTGAGTTAAGTACTGTGGTTGTTGACATTTTAGAGGTTGAGAGAGATTAGGTATCTT
The DNA here is from genome assembly GCF_951640355.1 of Cnephaeus nilssonii. Taxonomy (NCBI): domain Eukaryota; kingdom Metazoa; phylum Chordata; class Mammalia; order Chiroptera; family Vespertilionidae; genus Cnephaeus; species Cnephaeus nilssonii. The sequence continues at coordinate 40,588,876 of NC_137089.1, forward strand.
GCCAGTGGCTCTTAGTTGTGAAGCTAAGCTGAGGCCTTGATTTGGTCTCGTTTCAGAGGGCGTTTTCATGTGTCTGCACTGCCTCTTTGCCCTGGAGCACAAAATATCTAAATCCGGCAGAAGACTTAATAGAGAGATTATTGTTGAGCTGGATCTTGGAAGATGAATTAAAGTTGTTCAGGTGGAGGAGGAGGAAGCAGAAAGGAGAAAGGCTGAGATGTGAGGGAACACAGCTTTCCCAGGAATGGAGAGTAGGACATGTATTGGGAATCATCTTACGTGAGACCACTTTGAGGGACAAGGTCCTAGAAAGTCATGCTTAACCTAAAAATGGCAGATTGTTAGGAGGTTGTTGTTTTGGGGGTTTTTTGTTTGTTTTTTGAGCAGGAAAGTTCATGTAAAATGAGATAAACTTTTCGTTTTATTAGGTCACCCTGATGCCAGGACGGGAGGGTTTTATCTCAGAGAGTTACTACATTGAGAGAGGAAGACCAGTTTACTACCACACTTGTCCAGGCAAGAGGTGGTAATGATCTGAATTTAGGAAGTGGGAGTCGGGCTGGGCAGAAGAATGTTGCAAAGGTATATTTAAGAGTAGTCGTCAGTAGTTTGTAGTTAATCCGGTATGAAAAATGAGGTTGAGTGAAAAGGCAAAGACTGACTCCCAGGTTCCTTCCAAACTCAGAGAATTGGAGGAAATATGGTGCTCTGAAGCAAGAGAGGGAAATGGGAGGCAAAGTGGGCTCTGGGTGGAGGACGAGCTCCATTTAGGGTGCCCTACTTTGAGTCGCTTGTGGGGTATCTGAGTGAATGTCACCTTTAGACAACCAGAAATGCACTTCTGAAGCTCCAAGGAAGGGCTAGAAGTGGCGATTGGAAAGCTATCATCCCATTCGTAGGCGACAGTTCAAGGCAAGGCGGTAGATGAAAGCCAGCCCCAGGAGAGCAGCTCAAGGAAAGAGAATCCAGAGTGGATGAAGGCCCTCAGGAGGCCAGGCAGAAAGGCAGGAGGAGAACCAGGCGAGGGCAGCATTCTGGAAGCCAAGAGAATTCTAGAAGGATATGGGACTCAGGGCCATGGGAAGTTAAGTAAGGATGATTTCCTAACTATCCCCTGAATTTGATTATTAGGAGATCCCAGTAACATTGCTGGAGGAGCTTCAGTGGAATGTAAGGACAACTGTGAACTTGCAGTGGGTGATGGAAGGTGAGGAAATGGAAGCGTCCAGTAAAGAAGGTGTTTTCAAGCATTGTTCGTGGCAGGAGCTATCAAGGAGGCAGGATCCAGGGAGCACTGATGGGCTTTTCCCCTTACAGCTAATATTCCTCAAAATATCCTAACTTATAAGGATCAAACAATATCCTAACCTTTAAAGCCTTTGGAAAACCTTACAGATATTCCTTTTAAGTTTTACTTCATTTGCCAATGATTAAAAAAATGTGTTTGTACTTGGAATTTGTATGTAAGATTTTTTTCTTGGCTTACTATATATCCAGCTGATATAAACGCCTTAGTAAAAATAGTTTAGAAGTCTTAATAAAAGTCTTTTCCTAAGGAGCATCAAAATCAGGATGTTTTTATAGATGCTTTTTCTGTCAATGTCAATTCAAATATTCTATAAATTTGTGAGTTATCTGATTTATCCTGCCAGATGATCAGAATAAAGAAAACATCTTGGGTAAGCATTTTCATGAACAAACAAAAACCAGGTAGGGGAAGAAAGATTAACCAAATAACTCTTCCCAAAGATTTTCATGTTTGAGATGTTGAGAGACAGAGGTCCCCAAAATCTGAGATGTTCAGAGTGGCTAACATGAGGCAAGATGTTAGAGACTCATTAGAGGATCTTCCCCTATGTTTCAGACAAGAGAGGGCTAGAGTACTAAGTGAAGGAACTGGGATGCACCCTTTGCATGTAGCATATCCCTCCATCAGCGGGATGCTGATCAGATGCAGAGCAGTTGGGTCCCGGCTTCACTTACTCCTGAGAGGAAACACAGTAGACTGGATGGGAAGCCAGGGCCAGTGGAAGGACAGAGGCCCCCTCAGCAGGCAAAACTAAGTCTGCTCCTCTTCTTCATGCAAAGCTGGCTGATGATCATTTGAGAGCCTCCAGCATATTCACCAACCTTTCACTGTCCCATTTTTCTGGCTCAGATGATCAATCACAACAGCCATTACAAATACTCCATTAGCACCTGCTATGTACCAGACACAATCCTACCAAGGGTGCAATTGTGAAAAATCAGCAGGGGTGCCTCGCACTGCACCCACTACCCCTGTTTGCCAGTGAGGAAGGTTCTGTCATTCAGTTTTGCAGCAGAAGCCAATGAGGTTAAGAAAAGCTCAGGAGCTTGTCCAGGGTCAACAACAAAGTGAGTATCAAAGCAGGGCTGTCTCCTGAGGCCTGGTCTCCCCATTACCCAGCCAGGCCACCTTCTTGGCCAGAGAGTTGAGTTCACAAAATTCCTTTGGAGCTCTCTCAATAAACTGCACTTCCTGAATTTCTCTGGCTTAATAGGCACCTAAAAATATCCTTTCCTCAAAACACACGCAAAAAAAAGAATCCACCTGTTTTCTTTTATGACCACTGATAGCCTTTGTGACTTTCTAAAGTAAGACAATGAAGTAACAATCTATGTGTCTCAAAGTGAAAATGGAACATCCCTCTTGTCAACAAAGGGGGTATTTTCTACTTGGATTGGCGTGTTTCATAGGTTTTCCCTTTCTCCCCAGGCCAAATGGTGCTGACTGCCACTAGCTCTTACACCTGACTGCAAGGCAGAATCACTTGGGAAGCCCTGGGAATGGAGGAGAAGAAAAAAAATTAAAATTAAATTAAAATACCGCTGCCAGGGTCTCATACTCAGAAATTCTATTTTAGTTACCCTGTGATAAAATCCAGGCATATGTATATTTGTAAATTCCCCTAGAACAGGGGTGGGGAGACTTTTTTCTGCCAAGAGCCATTCAGATATTTATAACATCCTTCGAGGACCATACAAAATTATCAACTTAAAAATTAGCCTGCTATATTTGGTCAAACATTTAATTAACTCATCCCTAATGCCTTGGCAGGGCCAGACCGAGTGAATGCTTGTGGGCCAGATATTCCCCACACTTGCCCTAGAAGATTCTAATGTGCAGCCAGAGTTGGAAGCCATTGAGCTTCACCATCTGATAATCCCACCTATAGCAGGTGTTTACAAGACAGCCAGTTACCTTCAGTGAAGTGTCCTGCCAGATGGTGGAAGATAACACAGCAGTGGATCAGTAGCACTCATCAATAAAACTATACGTCGCAGGATGTTTTTGATATCTACTAATTAAAGTTCTTTAAATACAAGCAGTTAAACCATTTGAGAAAAAAAGAACAGTAACAGCTCTTCTTTCTCCTCCTCCTCAAACCTGAGACTGCCTACACAATTTTAAACATTCTAATTTGTTAGACAACTAATATTCCCCACATTTTCCAAGAACATACCAATTGCAGATATTCTCATGACACTGATACCACATTCATTTGTTCATTTGTCAAATATTTGCTGAGAATCTATCCTATGTAAGTACTGGGGTTAGTTCAAAGGGATAACAGAGGGGTGAGCAGAAATGAACAAATAAGTAGACTAGAAACAACCAGGGCTAGGACAAAAAAATAGGAAGTGTGATAGAGACCGGTGGGTGGTTACCTGAGAGCTAGTGACCAGAGAAAGCTTCTTCCAGAAGGTGACAATTGAGCTAAGAACCCAATGACAAGAAGGAGCCAGCCTTGTGAAAATCAAGGCCATTGGAACCAGAGCATCAAAAAGGAAAGTGAGAGTCAGAAAAGACATGGTCATAGAGGTAGGCGGACAACCAATCATGTGGGCAACCCTGGCTGTACATTCTTGGGCATTAAAAAAAAAACAACAGAGCCTAGGCCCACCCCAGATTCATTGATTCAGAATCTCTTGGGTTTCAACATTAGTTTTCTCCATGTGTCCCTAAGGTGCAGAAAGGATTGAGATCTTGATAAATAAATTACTTAACCCTACAACTCAAAGAGCTAGAAAAAGAGCAGCAAGAAAAGCCCAGTGTAACCAGAAGGAAGGAAATAACAAAGATCAGAGCGGAGATAAATGACATAGAGACCAAAGAAACAATACATAAGATCAACAAAACCAAGAGCTGGTTCTTTGAAAGGATAAACAAGATTGATGGACCTCTAGCCAGGCTCACCAAGAAGCAAAGAGAGAGGACCCAAATAAACAAAATCAGAAATGAAAGAGGTGAAATAACAACAGACCCCGCTGAGATACAAAGGATTGTTACAAAATACTACGAACAACTCTATTCCAACAAACTGGACAACCTGGAGGAAATGGACATATTCCTAGAAAAATATAACCTTCCAAAAATCAATCAAGAAGAATCTAAACAGCTCAATAGGCCAATAACTATGGACGAAATTGAAGCAGTCATCAAAAAGCTTCCGGCAAACAAAAGCCCGGGGCCTGATGGCTTCACAGGAGAGTTTTACCAAACATTCAAGGAAGAACTAAAACCTATCCTCCTCAGACTATTCCAAAAAATTCAAGTGGAAGGAACACTTCCAAGCTCCTTCTATGAAGCCAGCATCACCCTAATACCAAAACCAGATAAAGACAACACAATGAAAGAGAATTACAGACCAATATCCCTCATGAACATAGATGCCAAAATCCTCAACAAAATTCTAGCAAATCGGCTCCAGCAGTACATCAGAAAGATCATACACCATGACCAAGTAGGATTTATCCCAGGAATGCAAGGATGGTACAATATCCGCAAATCAATAAACGTGATACATCACATAAACAAATTGAAAGATAAAAATCACATAGTCATATCAATTGATGCAGAAAAAGCATTTGACAAAATCCAACACCCTTTCTTGATAAAAACTCTCAACAAGGTGGGAATAGATGGCTCATACCTCAACATAATAAAAGCTATATATGATAAACCCACAGCAAACATCATACTCAATGGACAAAAACTAAAAACATTTCCCCTAAGAACAGGAACAAGACAGGGATGCCCACTCTCACCACTCCTGTTTGACATAGTACTGGAAGTATTAGCCATTGCAATTAGACAAGAAGAAGAAATAAAAGGCATCCAAATTGGAAAAGAACAAGTAAAGCTGTCTTTATTTGCAGACGACATGATATTGTACATAAAAAATCCGAAAGACTCCGTCAAAAAACTAATAGACTTAATAAATGAATTCGGCAATGTAGCAGGATACAAAATTAACGCCAAGAAATCTACGGCCTTTCTATACACCAATAGTGAACTTACAGACAGAGAGACTAAAAAGGCAATCCCATTTACCATCGCACCAAAAAAATTAAGATACCTAGGAATAAACTTAACTAAGGAGGTAAAAGACCTATACACGGAAAACTACAGGACACTGAAAAAAGAGATAGAGGAAGACGTAAACAGATGGAAGAACATACCATGTTCATGGATTGGTAGAATCAACATCATTAAAATGTCCATACTACCCAAAGCAATCTATAGATTCAATGCACTCCCCATTAAAATACCAACGGCATATTTTACAGACCTTGAAAGAACTCTCCAAAAATTCATCTGGAATAAAAAAAGACCCCGAATAGCCACAGCAATCCTGAGAAAGAAGAATAAAGTAGGAGGGATCTCAATACCAGATTTCAAGCTGTATTACAAAGCCACTGTTCTCAAAACAGCCTGGTACTGGCACAAGAACAGACATATAGATCAATGGAACAGAATAGAGAATCCAGATATTGACCCAAACCACTATGCTCAATTAATATTTGACAAAGGAGGCATGAACATACAATGGAATAAAGACAGTCTCTTCAATAAATGGTGTTGGGAAAATTGGACAGATACATGCAAAAAAATGAAGCTTGATCACCAACTTACACCATACACAAAAATAAACTCAAAATGGATACAGGACTTAAACATAAGACGGGAAACCATAAAAATACTAGAGCAATCCACAGGCAGCAAAATGTCAGACATATGCCAAAAGAAATTCTTCACTGACACTGCCCCTAGGGCAATGGAAGCTAAAGAGAAAATTAACAAATGGGACTACATCAAAATAAAAAGCTTTTTCACAGCAAAAGAAACCATCAACAAAACAACAAGAAGGCCCACTGCATGGGAGAACATATTTGCAAATGGCATCACTGATAAAGGTTTAATCTCCAACATCTACAGGCAGCTTATACAACTTAATAAAAGGAAGATAAATGATCCAATAAAAAAATGGGCAACAGACCTAAATAGAATCTTTTCAAAAGAAGACAGAAGGAAGGCCAAGAGACACATGAAAACATGCTCAACGTCACTAATTATCCGAGAGATGCAAATCAAAACAACAATGCGGTACCATCTCACACCTGTCAGAATGGCTATCATCAACAAATCAACAAACGACAAGTGTTGGCGAGGATGCGGAGAAAAAGGAACCCTCGTGCACTGCTGGTGGGATTGCAGACTGGTGCAGCCACTGTGGAGAACAGTATGGAGTTTCCTCAAAAAACTGAAAATGGAACTCCCATTTGACCCAGTAATCCCACTCCTGGGAATATATCCGAAGAAACTAGAAACACCAATTAGAAAGGATATATGCACCCCTATGTTCATAGCAGCGCAATTCACCATAGCTAAGATTTGGAAACAGCCTAGGTGCCCGTCAGCAGATGACTGGATCAGAAAACTGTGGTACATCTACACGATGGAATACTATGCTGCCATAAAAAAGAAGGAATTCTCATCATTTGCAGCAACCTGGGAGGAATTGGAGAACATTATGTTAAGTGAAATAAGTCAGTCAATGAAAGAAAAATACCACATGATCTCACTCATTTATGGATAATAAAGAACATTATAAACTTGAACAAAAAGATAGATACAGAGACAGTAAAGCATCAAACAGACTGTCAAATTACAAGGGGAAGGTTAGGGAGAGGTGGGGGAGATAAGAGATCAATCAAAGGACTTGTATGCATGCATATAAGCATAACCAATGGATGCAAAACTCTGGGGGGTGGGGGCATATATGGGAGTGGGGTGTGGGGAGGGCAATGGTAAGATATGTACACATATAATACCTTAATAAAAAAATGAAAAAAAAAAAAAAAGAGATATGGGATTTTATTCCACATAATGAGAAGTCACTAGCTGAATGGTTGTAAGCAAGGGAATGACACCACTTAGTGGCAAGTGGATTGCAGACGGGCTCAGCAAGATCAAAAGGAAGGAAATCAGTGAAGAGGCAATTGCAATATTCCAGAAGGGAGATGGTGGTGCTTTGTCCTAGTCTGGAACAAGTACAAAGAAATGGGCATGTTACAGGCATATGGTGTAGAACCAACCACACTTACTGGATTGGAGGAGAGATAACTCCTAAGTTTAAAGTCAAACTTTAAATACCTGTGAATGCAGGTATTCTTTACCAAGACAGAGAGAGCCAGAAGAGGAGCAGGTTAAGAGCAAGGTGACCTAAGTATAGATATGTAGGCCCTAAGAAACTGTTGTTCAACTTGTGCCTTCGTCAGCTAAGTGACAGTATCAGGTAGGCAGTTGAAGATATGATTCTGGAGCTCAACTCCACATGGAAGCTAGAGATACAAATGTAGAAGCTGCAAATGCAGAAGCCCTGTTTCACAGAAACTATTCAAAGTAAGTCCTGAAGACTACTGAGAACATCTGGAGAGAAAACAGCCGGAGTGTGTCAAGAAGAAAGAAATAGCCAGCTGGTTCAAATGCTGCTGGTGATCTAGTAGAGAAGTAACCACTGGGAAAATCTGTGCCTGATTTGGGGTTTGGGAATTAGACTCACCAAAGGGAACACTGTTAAGGACACTCCTTGCCACAAGTTCATGAGTACATTCAGTAAAATAGATCTAGACTGAAAATATTTGTGATATTAAAGGTGTGTGTGTGTGTGTGTGTGTGTGTGTGTGTGTGTGTGTGTGTGTGTGTAAGATCAATGCAAGGTCATTAAGAGCTAAGTGAGATTTAGAGTTTTAATACCACCACAGAAAAAAAAAATATGGATTACATTACTTTGCCAAGTAGAGCAAGCGGATGCATCCCAAAGTAGACAACGCAACTCAGTAAATTTTACATATTTTCTACTTCCCTTTTGCTTTAAAAATTCAGCAGGACCTAGGAGAGTTGATCTGTGAGAAACAGCAGTTATGGGCTAGGCTGGAAATTTCAATCCATTAAATGACCTACTGGGGGACCAAAGGAACAACTCCACAAAAAGGCCCCTGAAATAAATCACCTGAGTGTTTTCTGTGGCTAGTCTGAGATTCCATTGGAAATTGTGTAATGTGAACGGCATACTGATCTGTGAAAAGCAACCTTACTGTGCATGAAGGGGAGTGCAATGCATGAAGGAACCCACAGGCCAGACCAAGGGCCAGCTGTTTCAACGACGACAGGAAGTCAGGCAGATCTGTTACCTGGAGTTTAGTCACTTACTTATCAGAGGTCTTCATATTCAAAGCAAATAAGAAATGGAGCTAGAATTTTATTTCTCAAATGTCCTAAAATGTTTGATATAAAAGTGAGCTGTGTGAAATTTTAAAATAATGCAAATCAGCCCTGGCTGGGTGGCTTGGTTGGTTAGAGCATCGTCTGTGCACCAAAAGGTTGTGAGTTCAATTCCCTGTCAGGGCTCTATGCAAGGCAACTGATCGATGTTTCTCTCACATCGACGTTTTTCTGTCTCTCTCTCTCTCTTCTCTCGCTTTTTTGCTCTCTCTCTCCTTTCCTCTCTCTCTAAAATCAATAAACATATACAGTACACAGGTGAGGATTTTTTAAAATGTAATAAAAAAAAGATAATGCAAATCCCTGAAGATGACTCTAAACACAACTAAGTAAAGCCAAAACCAACTGTGCAATCATTATTCACATTCATGATAAGGAGCAGCACATTTCTATCGTTCTTCGTACAGCAAGCAAGCAGGAGTCTCTCAGAGATGCATGTAATGATGTGCCAATAACAAAATTAGCTTCTACCATCTTAGCGTATGAAGGAAGGTAAAACTCCTGTTCCAAATGGCTGAAATGGGAATGGGGAGCCCTACAATGCTGTTGTTCAACTTCAGTCTAGTGTGCAATGCCCATGCAAAAAAGTACACCTGGAAACTAAGGCTCCCTTCCTGCCGTAATAAAGGGACGATCCTCCTCGCCCTTTTCAGGCTCCATCTGGCCTGCCTTACATTAAGCAGTCACATTTATGACCCGGGATCTCTGCTGTCACCAGGAAACGTTTACCGAAGGAAATATTTGTTCAGGTGTGTTTGTCCTGGGGTGACCACCTGTTTGGAGCTGTTGGGCTAATCAGTGTTTGAATCATCACAGATTTGGGTTTGTTCTGTGCAACCGAAGTCTAAAATCTCTCATATCGTTCTGGATTTCCAATCACAAATACACGGGGGCTAAATGGGAGAGATGGTCTTAGGTATAAAGGGACATAGAGATAAATGTGTTTGCTCCTGTTTCATTGAAGCAAACAGCTGGTTAATGGGAACTGGATAGCCAGCAATTTGGAAATTTCCCAAAAGATACAGAAAACAAATGTGTTATTTCATTACTGTTCCTGTGACTTTAGGACAGTTTCAGAAAACTGATTCATGTCATATTTAAAAGTAATTGGTGTTTTCATCTTCTCTCGGGGGCTATGGGGGACTTTATAAATATTCAGGACATTTTTGAGATAATAAGGCTGGGATTTTTTATGTACTTTTTCAATCTAATCACATTTATTCTTATTAAAAATTACAAAATCAAAATAGCCTGTTAAGTTCCCCTGGAAATAACTACCAGGGAAATAGTTTCTGATCTGTTGTACAGAATAAACAAGCCAAACAGAAATAGTTGGGACCTTGTTGTGGCTGAAGTAATTATATGAGAACTTTGGTTTGTCACCAGATTCTTATCAACTGTATACAGAGAAGTGTGCATGCGTGCGCATGCGGGTCTTATGTAGAGAATTCTGGTGGCACTTCACAGTGTCCTGAACATTATTTTCTGACATTTCCTGAGCAGAGACTTTGCTCACCCTCTTGGAAGTGTTTTTGGGTGAAGCTGATGGACAGTTGGGATCTAGTGTGTGGAAGTGCTTTGTACACTACAGACAGTTCCAGTTACCAAGCGCATCATGACCTCTCTGGGTTGACAATGATATGACGTGATGATAATGAGAACGTCAGATTCTTCTATGCCCCTCGTGTCACGATTCAGGTGGAGCTGACGATGACGTGTGTCATCTCTAAAGGAGAATCCTTGTTTACCCGAATGTGCAAGGATTATTGGTAAACGTGTCTTAAAAGATTTTTTAACATTCTATCAACACAGTCCCCGCAAAGACTTCAGAAAAGTAACTAGACAGTGGAATGTGTTTAGTTTAGTTCACCTAGTCTCAAAGATGAAGGGAGAAGGAGAAAGAAATAGAAACATCAATGTGAGAGAGAATCATTGATCGGCTACCTCCTGCATGCCCCCTATTGGGATTCGAGCACACAACCTGGGCATGTGCCCTGACCAGGAATCGAACTGTTACCCCCTGGTTCATAGGTTGAAGCTCAATCACTGAGCCACACAGGCTGGGCAAGTCTTCCTATTTTATCATCTCAGAAACCTGAAGTTCTGGCCTCTGTGCCTTCCTAATCTACATAAGACTGACAATAAATTGCCCCAAAGCTGTGAGTGTAATAAAAAGGTAACCTCTATTGCAATGGGGGTGTCAGCAGCGGGACTCCAGGCCCTATGCTCAAAGGCGACCCCCGATCCCGCCAGCAGCACCTGCATTCACTAGAGACCTTGAGAGATCAGCTTTGAACGTGTATCAATTTGATCAGTTCAGTCTTCAACTTCAATTTTTAACTTTATCGCCAAGAAAATGTGCTACAAATGGGAGTAGCTTAATAAAGTGAAATGAGGTTTGCGGGATGCAACATCCAGCACCTGCCAGGTTTAGAGCATTTTCTCAGCCATCTGGGATCAGCCACGCTGACAGAGCTTAGCTCTGCAAAAGCAATTATCCGCACCGCTTACAGTAACATGGCCTGAACTAGACGATGATAATACCAACTGCTGTGAGTACACAACAGCCCCAAGGGTTGTTTGTAATGCGACTGTGGCGTATCTCACGGATAGCTTTGGGGAGTTGAGGAGGAAGGGGTGGGTCCACAGCTAAAAGAGGGTTCCCATTATCTTCCAATTTTAAAAAATGGTTTCTTGTGGTCAAAACTTTCAAAATTTTATATCTATGTCTAACCATTTTTAAATCCCTATGTCTTCTACAATATTGCTTCCTCGCCCCTTTTCTTCCAAAGTTTCCTTCCTAATATGCATACACTGAACACTTTCCTTGGAAGTGTTTTCCTCAGAATGTTTTCAAGGTTGGAAAAACCTGCAGTAATTCTGAATTTGCCCTTGATCCTGAGAAACAATCTATATCTTTTACATTTTTATAAGATTAAAGAAAATAGCCCCAGGCTTGGAACTCTGCAGGCTCTGCCTAAATGCGTCCTCCCCACAGGAACTGTCTTAGCTGTAAGTGAAGACTAGCCTAGAAAGTAAAAATCTTACCCCAAATCTCTGCATCTCAATGCTTTAGTAATGCGACTGTGGAAAAGGCACTCAATTCTTCAGTGACCCCAGCAAGAATGTCCTGACACAGCCGCTGGAACTGTAGCCTTTTTGAAGACTGGGTCTTTGTGTAGTTTTGTGGGTGTTTTTTTTTAATCTTCACCCAGAGATAGACATGTTTTTATTGATTTTTAGAGCGAGAGGAAGAAAGAGGGAGTGAGAAAGAAACATCAATGTGAGAGAGAAACATAGATTGGTTGCCTCCCATACATGCCCTGACTGGAGATCGAACCCACAACCTAGGTATGGTCCCTGACCAGGAATGGAACCAGCAACTTTTTTTTTTTTTTAAAGTGTATGGGATGACACTCCAACCAACTGAGCTACCTGGCTAGTTTGTTGTTGTTTTAATTGTATCTGCAATAGCAATCAGCATAATGGCTTGCTCATAGAACTGTTCAAAAAGTGCTTATGAGAGTGGACTTTTCCTTTTATTCTTCCCTTCTCCTGAAACCTCAGAATAGCTAATGCTAAAACCTCGCTCTACCTGAGAATCCTGGCGGTCAGAGATGCTGGTAAATAGTGGGTTTCTTTTTGTTTGAATGAAGGCCTGCCCTCTCTCCTCCCTGGATTACCCCCACTTTCCAACACTCCCCCCCCCCCACATACACACACACACACACATAAACCCATTGCTATTCTATTTTATTTCCCTACTAGAGGCCCAGTGCATGACATTTGTGCACCCGGAGGGGTATGCGTTCCCTCAGCCTGGCCTGCGCCCTTTAGCAGTCCGAGAACCCTCAGGGGATGTCCAACTGACGGCTTAAGCCCGGGCCTAAGTCCTTAGTGCTGCCACCACCACCTCTGCACTCACCAGCCGTCAGTCTAACTTGTGGCTGAGCGGCGCTCCCCTGTGGGAGTGCACTGACCACCAGAGGGCAGCTCCTGCATTGAGTGTCTGCCCCCTGGTGATCAGTGCACGTCATAGCCATCAGGCTGAAACCGGCTCTCTGACATCCCCTGGGGGTCCTGGATTGCGAGAGGTCGCAGGCCAAGGGACCCCCACCCGTGCATGATCAGGGCCGGGGAGGGATGCGGGAGGTTGGCCAGCTGGGGAGGGACCGCAGGAGGGCTCCAGGGCATGTCCGGCCTGTCTCGCTCAGTCCCGATCAGCCGGACCCCAGCAGCAAGATAACCTTACCAGTTGGAGCGCTTGCCCCCTGGTGGTCAGTGCACATCATAGCAAGTGGTTGAGCGGCCTTAGCATATCATTAGCATATTACACTTCATTTGGCTGAACGGCCAACCAGAGGACCAGACACTTAGCATATTAGGTTTTCATTATATAGGATGTGGAGTTTTTTATGTCATTTCAGTTAAAAGTTGCGGGAACTATTGACAGCATTGAGGATTTACTATATTTACAAAACACTGATGAAACAAATTCTTTTAGCACTCGTGTGTTCTAGAAAATGGAAAACCACATTGTGACCTTTTTTTTTTTTTTTAAGTTGCAGTGGATCAGACCGAAGAATAACCTTTATGACCATAGGCCATAGGATGTTAGGTCTGTCAAGTATGTATAGAGATAGTAACCTAGGGAAGCCTCGGGAGAGAAGGGCAGTAATACGAAAGCACCAAATATGGCCTGGCTGGTGGGGCTCAGTGGTTGAGCATCGAGCCATGAACGAAGAGTTCACCAGTTCAATTCCTGGTCAGGGCACATGCCCGGGTTGTAGGCTCGATCCCCGGTACGGGGCATGCAGGAGGCAGCCAATCGACATCTCTCTCTCATTGGTGCTTCTATCTCTCCCTTCCTCTCTCTCTAAAATTAATAAAAACATAATTTTTTAAAAAAGAAAGCAGCAAATATGTACTCAGACCCATGGCCAGCCCCTGTGCCAGGGTAGTGTCTCAGGACATAAACATACATAAATATAATTGAAGGAGAAATTGGATGTTTGTGGGAGGACCAAGATTTATTTTAGTCCAAAAGGACTCTTAAGAGAGGCTGCACTCGATATGAGCCTTGAAAGATAATAGAATTTCAGTAAGTGGAACTCTAAGTACTATGTGCTTGAGGCAGGGAAATTTCTGTGTTGGGGATCTTTTCTGGATGCTAACAGAAAATGGTGCATTGATGTTACAGGGAGAATACAAGGTCACTGGGGCCCATGTGAAAACCAAGCAAATGAATTTGGATTTCATCTGTAGGTCTTAGTCTGAAGGTTTTGGAGCACAGAATGGAAATGACCAGAGCTATCTGTATTTAGGTGTAGAATCAGGCTCTTAACCAAGTGCCCAGGGAACTCGAGTGTGTGTGTATGTGTGTGTGTGTGTGTGTGTGTGTGTGTGTGTGTGTGTGTGTGTTTTGTTTTGCTTTTTGTAATGTCTTCATAAGTTTAAGAAGACAGTAAAAAACAAAATAAAACAGACCTTTGGAAGCCTACCTTGGCAGAAGCATCATGTCATTGGAATATAAACATCCTCCTTCGAGAAAGCAATCCAATTTATTCCGTGAGAAATACAGCCTGCTGTGTTGCTACCTTTTATTCAACTGTAATTCATGAATGCTTGCAGAGTGCAGCCTCTAACTATGGGACACTACGTCTCTTGGCCAATAATTCTTAGTTATTAATACATTTGAATGTTGTATAATACAAAGCTTCCTGAGGTAGCTTCTTTATTCCTGAACAAATGCTTATGTATGTTTGTAAAGAATCCCCAACGAGGCCAGTAGCTCACCTGAATCAATGTCCCTCGCTCTCTAAGGCTCCATTTTTGAGAAAATATGACCCTAGAACTCATAAAAGGCCCAATGCCTGATTCATCTATTGGGAGTCAATTATTCACTTTTGCCAATGACACAATCTCTACTACCTTTTTATAGAGTTTTTTGGTCCTCCAATCCCCAAAGGCAAGGATGCAATTGGCTGTAGTTGTGTTTATTATTATAACAGATAGAATTTCAGATTCTCTTTGTGAAGTGACACTTTGTAGAGTGATGTGGCTCTTACAGTTACTGATGATGAAAATAGCTCCTGATGCTCTAGTGTTTGGCTTCCAATAATAAGAGTACTACCCGGGTGACAACTTCCTAACAGGTTCAGAGTCTTCCTAAAAGAGCGAAACTTTTATTCCAACTGAGTGCAGGAAGCTTTGTAAAGTTTCCCTCACATTTAATCCATTCTGTTTCCTGTGTGAGATGGTGCCCCAGTGGCTCAAAACATGAAAGGCAAAAATCCGGCCTTGAATCCTTAGGGCCAACAATGCAAGAAAGATGCCTGTTGGACGTGGAGAGGATGGGACCATAGCGAGCCCTGCTGGAAGCCTTTGATTTAAAAAGATGCTATTACTTGGTTGAAAAGGAAGTATTACATAGCACCTTGGGTAATCATAGATACCCTTTTCAGATGCTGGGCTCCAAAACCTAAGATATCTTTATTTACATAAGTGCCCCTTTTTTTTCTGTTTGTAAAAAAGAATAGGTCACGCTCACTGACTTCCCCTGAGTCCTATTTTGATGAGCCCCCTTGGGAAGATGGGTATTATAGCAACGCTAGGTTAGATTTCAGAACCTAAACTTTGAAGGTCAGATAATAAGACACCTCACTTTTATAGATCATTCTGTAGCCTTGATATTTTTAAGAATTCCTAATTATTTTTCTGGAGCATTTCTTGACTTAAAAATATACTTATTGAGCATAAATAGAGGCACTGGCTATAGAAAAATGAATGACATGGTTCCTGCCCTCAAGTCTAGTGAGGAAGACAGATGGAGTAAACCATCCCTTGGAATAGATACGAGGGCTCTCAGGGCGGTAACATCAAGGCAGTAAGAGATTCTATTTCTTTTTTACTCCTCACCTGAGAATATGTTTTTATGAATTTTAAAGAGAGAAGAAGGGGGGGAGAGAGAGAGAGAAATATTGATGTGAGGAACATCGATCGGTTGCCTCCTGTAAGCACTCTGGCCAGATATTGAATCCACAACCTGGGTATGTGCCCTGGTCGGGTATCTAACCAGCAAGCTTTTGGTGTATGGATGATGCTCCAACCAAGTCACCTGTTTGGGGCAAGAAAAAGATTCTTTATCTGAGCACATCAGAAAAGATATCTCAGAAGACATGGCTGGTATTCAGGCTTGAGGCAGTTTTCCAGATGGGGCTGTGACAGAGCAAAAAAAAATAGCAACGTGTCCTTATTTCCCATTTCACACATTTGCCCAAACAAATGCAGAATCATCTCAGTCACTTCCCTCAGCCTCTAAGAAAGCCAAAACATAACATGTAAGAGAAAAGTTAAGTAGCTGATTTCCTTATTAGATCTCTGTGAAAGATGAGTTTATTATTAGCCCTGTTAGCCTGCCCAGATCTGTTTGGATAATTACATTCCTCCTACCTAATTTATCCCTGTCGTTTTAGTCGGTTCAGAATTCCATGCACTTCTCTTCGGTTGTTGCGTATTGTTGTTATTTGGTATCAAACAGCTGTTAGGTTCTACCACAGAGCTGATTATTTGTCAGCAACGGATGCAGTGGTTTAAGTCCTATAGGGCAAATAAGGCAATTTTCAAGGGCTTTGAGATGACAATCCCTAAATGCAAAGATGTGTGCTGTTTATTATTGAAAGTGATGGCTGATACCCATACAGTCACTGCTGATGGAACAACACAGAGCCTCGTCTTTGGTCTACATAGTCATATAGGCAGAGGAAAAATCCTTGTTTCTTTTTAGGTATTATCTCTGGGTTGACATATACTCAAAGGTGTCAGTGGCCTTTCTTCTACCTCACCGAGATCATCTTGGTTTTAATTAAATACAGACTGCAGTGCACTGAGAGCAGATGTTCACTTCGTTTTCTAATCATCTGAGAAGTTTGTTAGGTTATTTCTGCATTGGGCCACGTGCTGTGTGGCCGTTCTCCCTTCGATCACTTGTTTGTTTATATCTGACTAGGGAGGACAAAGATTAAAAGTCTGCAACTAAAAGCTACTCTGAAGTCTGACATCAGCGTGCTAATGAATGCGGTCCTTCTCTCAGGGACCCGTGTTATTACTGCTGCTGTTGTTAAGTGCCACGTTGAACACCCCTAATGGGGATGTCTTCCATTACGGCTTTCTCTTTGGGTGAGCGCTCAGACCCAGGGTAAGCAATAATGACATAATTAGAATTGTCACAGCTTCCTTCTCCATCTTCTTCACATCAGAAAACGTTTCTCTTTGCCCTTTGGATGAATGTGGTAGATCATCAGAAGCATCTTTTACTGAGAATTGATGTTTACTAAGAGATTCATTTCTCCCCCCAAATGCCCTGAAACTTTATCGCTCAGATCTTTGAACAGAGTCATGTGATCTAGGAAAATGTGGTCACCGCCAAGATGCTCATGCTCACGGCTGACATCTGTAACTCTGGGTCAATGGCCTCGACTTGTGGAAATAAATAAGCCAGGAACCTATTTGTTTACTTTAGGGGACACATGACAAGCAAGGGCAGCACAGGGTAGCAGCATCAGCACCAGGAGGTCAGAGCAAGTGGTTGACTCCATGCTCTCTGTTCTGTCTTTCAGGGACATTCCACCCCCTTTAACATGCCCTCCGTTGCGTGCTGTTCTCACGCCTGACCTGTATCAAATGCCCATGCTTTGTTTTGTCACTATCGCATCTCACCAGCATTTTTCCAAACTTCCCTAATGGCTGAAAAATCCCAGAAACATGACAGCCATTCTAGATAATTGGTAACTGGGAGCCCAAGGTAGCACCCTATCTGGATGACCAACATCCCAGCTCTGTAGATCAGGCTTAATGACCCTTCACAACATCTGTGAAAGCTAAAAGGCATATCAAGATTCCAGAAAAGTCCCTGCACCTGGGACTCTCCAGTAAATATCAGTTATCTCCTCTGACTCCTTTTTATAATCCTGAGTTCCCAGGTCTGGGAGACAAGGAGCAAACCCTGAGTGCCTGTAGATGTGACACCATGATTGATAGTTCTGGCATCAGGCCAGGTGGACACAATGCTGAGAGACATGTGAGTGACAGCCAGGTTCAGGGGGCGGGGGTTTGGGAGGGGATTGACAAAGACAGAGTGAAGCAGGAAGCAGGTGTTACACATGGTGCGACCAGCAAACTGCTATGAAAATGGAGTTGGAGGGGCAAGAAAAGCTGGAAGAGAGAGCTGGATAGGTCTGACTCTGAGCAATCGCTTTCCCTTCTGTCCTGGCTGGAGAAGGGGGTGTGTGCAGGGAGGGAAGCATGTTAGACAGATACAACCCTGTACAAAGGCCTGGCATGTTTCAGGAAATAAACACTGATCAGTATGACCAGAGCGAGGGCAGATGAGTGGATATAGTTTGAGGGGGGGGCGGGTCTAGAAAGGAAGTTGAGTCTAGCTGTGAGGACTTGCGGGCCATGTATGGAGTCACCCTTATCCCCAAGGCAGTGGGGAGCCACTGAAGGACTTTAAATAGGAAGAAAGGTGATATCAAATTATGGTTAGCAGAACTGTAGCATATACAGGGTACCCCCCAAAAAATGTATACATACACTCTGAATAATTATAAAGCAGTGTTTACTCAAATACATTTTATTGTATACATTTTGGGGGGGATACCCTGTATTTGTGAAGAGGGAAGAGATTGTAGGGAGGCAATGAATGAATGAATGAATGAATGTTCTAGGAAGCTTCCTCATAGTCCAGGGCAACATCTCACAAGAGCAAGTGTACCTGCCCTGCTCCCTCCCTCCCTTTATTTTAAAGCCTAAGGATTAGTGCATGTCATTCTCTTTACTCACTGCTCTGATGGAATGGGGAACCTAGAAAAGCTAGTTCGTTTGACTTATAAAGTATCACCAGGACATAGAAACTGCTGATGGTCTCTTAGAAATGGGATCACAGTGCCCAGGGACAGCAAAAATAAGATAGAATCCATTCTTCTGCTGACGAAGGTTCGTGTTAGTGTTTGTGCTCCATCCAAGGTTTTAATCAATGTTATCCTTTTCTACTTCCAGCTTTTTACACTGCCTTCCTCCCCACAGGTTAAGCCAAATTAACTACTAATTAAACCATAACATCTGAAAATGACTTGTGAGGCTTGGCTGTATTGTTAATAAAATGAAAGGAATGGCAGTTAATTTGGAAAATTCACTCACTCATTGATCACTGTTTGAACATGTTATCTGTAGGCTAACGATGGGCTATACCAAGATAAAACCCAGTATCTCTGCTTCCAGGAGCAGAGCCAGGGGAAGGGTAACCAAGGACCTGATCCCGGGGGAGGCCTGGAAAGGAAGTACTGGATCCCAGGGCAGCACGGAAAACTGGGTATTTTGCCCCTTAGAATAAATGTTACAGTGAGAATATCGCCTTCAAACCATGAGGTTAGAAGTGAGACACTGCAGCGACTATGTTGCTAGGCACAGGTTCCTGGGTTCACATCCAGCCCCACCTCTGACTGGCTCAATTTCTTTATTGGCAAAGGGGGACCCTCCCCTCACAGTAAGGTTAATTGTGAGGGTCATGCAGATTAATACATGTGACGAGCTCAGAGCAGGGCCTCACACATTGTAGCTGCTCAGTCATTGTTACCTATCTATCATCATCATCATCATCAAAAGCCAAACAACTTACAATAGTAAAGTAGAAAAATAAAGTTCAACAGATCAAATATATTAAGGGAGAGATGTTTTCCCCAGATATCTGTCCTCTCTCTACAGAGATAAACTTTCCCCCCTTTGGCCACGGTTCTAATCAGAGTTATCATCTCTGAAATCAGACAGCCACAGGAAAGAAATTGTTGTTGTTCTTACTTTCCCAAGGTGACATGCCAGTGTGAGGCCCCTAGGGAATTATAAGATGTTATTTAAAAGCATTGTCTTAGAGTACAGATCTGTCTTCCTGCATACAGCCATGTTTTTAAGAATTATTCCTGCTGCAAATAAAGATTTTAGAAAAGTGATATATAGAGCTGGCCCAATCTATTGAGCCATGTTTTAAATGAGCTCTTTTTACTCTTCATTTACCAGATTGATTCATGCTCCTCTCAGCCTCAAACCCATTTGCAGTCTGGTTCTTTAAATAACATAACCAACCAAAGTGCTGGCACTTGCTTTCAAGGTCTGAGACCTACCAGCATCGTTATGCCCTTCTGAGTGTACGAACCACTCCACGGAATGAATGCTTTGTCTCCGGTTCGCGTGTATGAAGCCAGCAAGGGTAACGTCTGTGCAAAAGAGGACTGACTGTTGGAACGGTCATAAGTCTTGGCCTTCTCTGTGAGTGGTCAAGGTGTGCTAGGAAGGGCATTGCACTGGACAAGGAAAAGTGACCCAGCTCTAGCACTGTCTCTGACCTTGGAAAAATCACAACTTCCCGGGCTTCAATTTCTTCCTTTGTAAAACGGCAGAGATAGAAACGGTGCGCGCTATGGTTTCACTTTATTTGGTTTCTAACTAATGAAAAGGGATGAATGTTTTAATAAAAGATATACTTCAGTGAAATCCTTAATAGAGAAATGTAAGATTATTTCATTCATTCATTCAACAAGTATGTATCGACCGCCTAGTATCTACCTGTACCGGGACACAGTGGTAGGCAAGGATTAGTCCCCCCATAGAGCATGTATCCCATTGGGAAAGACAGACAATGAACAAAGAAATTAGCAAAATAATTTCAGATTATTAGAAGCATGCCAGGGAAATACCTGAGTAATGGGAGAGCGAATAGGAAGGGGGCTCACACTCGAGAGAGAGTGATCGCAGATCTCTCTCATTCTCTGAGGTGGGTCCATTTTAATTGTGACCAGAATGAAGAGTCTGCCACAAGGAAGAGGAGAGGTTTCCAAGAGAGGGTACGCCCAGGAGGGAAACGTTGGGAGTTTTAACACAGCTCCCAGGCCTGAATGTGCACACACTAACAGCCAGTGGGAGATTTACAGCTGTTTGGGGAAGCTGCAGAGATACGGTTCCGCAGCCTGCAGATGGTGTAGGTTATGTCCTATATCTCAAAGCATGCCTGCTCCCCAAAGAGCTCTTGAGATGAAGGGTATGAACCATATACTGTGTGCAAGTCAGTACGAGCAAGCTGTTTTCTGGGATCCAGGGTTGTTGAGAGAATCATACAATAGACTCTTAAGTGAGTAAGCCCTTGTAAAACTTGAACCACCCTGCAGGCATGAGTTATTATTATGCTTCCTGCTACGCTAGACCTTACAGATGGCTTCTGCAAGCACCGTTTCCTCCTAGACATTCAGCCTGGTCTGTGGGCAGCTCTGTGCTTTCCTGCCTCTATCAGACTAACATAAGCTAACCTTGCACATATCAGACTCACCTTGTTTGAGATCCTACTCAGAGCACCACGCAGGCGAGGTCTGACCTTCAGGTGCTCCTACAGACAGGTTTGTGTTCGTCTTGCCAGGAAAACACCGTCTAGATGGCATCTGGGCAGGAGAAGGCAGCCACTTCTGTGTCACACAGTGTGAGACAGGAGCGAACTTATGTCGCAGTTTGGGTCACGTATTTCTCCAGAAAATAATAAGTGAAAGAAAGAAACCTAGGTAAAAATAAGGGGGAGGAGTATTTTTCTGAATTTTCTATTGAGTTAGTGAGAAGCTTTGGGAGAAATAAAAAAAAAAAAGCAAAAGGGAAGGAAATAGAAAGGCAAGCCCAGGTAGCAGAACAGAGGTACTAATACAAAGGCTGAACGTTGCTACCATGACAATCTTCCTGATGCTAACCTTCCCAGCTGTCTTCCTGCAAGTTTTACAAGAGCCACGAAACTGCATGTTGCAGCGTCCCTGGGTTTGGCCAAGTACAGCGTTCCATTTGACCTCATGAAATCTTTCACAACCAGGGACCAGTCCTAATCTGAGCTCCAATAGCATGAATAGGATGAATTCTATCAAGTGGATATATGCTTTGATCAGAAGTACATCTAAATCTAAATAATAATAATACCACAGTATCTTTTGAAGCTTCATGATGTTTCTACATAAAAAATCTTTAGATACAACAAATGTTTGAACTATCAAATGATCTGTTTCATGTCACTATTTTAAAAATTGCCTAGTGCGGTGCCTGGCATATAGTGGGCAACTCAATAAATGTTTCTTCAGTGAAAAGTGTTAAGTAGAGTCTTTCTCTCTAAGAAGAGTCATGGTAATCTATTCCCTATCCTAACCTTGAATAAGATTTATAGGAGGAAGGACAACTAATTTTCGTATACTAGAGCAGAAATGGAGGATGTTTGCAATTAGAAAATATTAATAGCACACACTTTTGGGGTCTTTGGGAGAAATTTTCCAATACCACTGAGAATTATATTATTTCATGGGAAAACAGCGAGAGCCCCTATGTACTTGACGTTTTCCCCCACCCCAGCCCCAAGGCAGCTCTTCACCTAGGTGATGCCTACTCATCCTCCAGGTCCAAGGTCATGTCCTAAGGGAAACCTTCTGACCCTAAACCTACATCAGATCTCCTTTTATGTCCTCAGTGTACCAAGTAGTTGGCCTTGAAATGCTAAAGTTGCTGAGGATCCTATTTACAACATCCCAAAGGTCAGGTCTCTTTAACTGTTCACACAATTATAACTTTAAATCTATTTGGTTCAATACTTGATTAATGCCTCTTTTGCACGTTAGACTCCAAGGTCATTGAGGACAGCATCATGACAAATGTTGCTTGCTATTCTAGTGCAGTGCCTGGTCAAAACAGCACTCCATAAATATTTGTTGAATGACTGTTGCTTGAAGTGGTTTTGTATCCAGACTCTTAAGCAATCAGAAAAATAGCCTTTAAATCTAGGAAATTACAATCTAGTATTTTCATCTAAATGCTCTAATTACATGATGGTGTGGGGATGATACTCTGTCCCATGTGGAGATAAAGTTCAAACATCAAATATTCTTTCTCTTTTCCAAGACAAACATTTTCACCAATATCCATAACCAATTTCTGCTCTAATATATGAAAATTAGTTGTCCTTCATCTTATAAATCTTACTTTCCCCCAGTAGTACATGTGGCATTTACAAATTATAATGAAATTAAAAATAACAAAAAGGGAAAATGAACTTGGAGTAGTTGCTCCTATCCCTGGCAACTCCGTGCAGCAAAAGCTTCCGTTACCCTGGAGACCTGTAAGGAAGTAAAGTTGATTAGCTCGGGGACATTGGTCTCTGAGATAAACTTAAACTTCTCCTTTCAACTTTATTAGAGAAATACTTTTTCAAAATGAATTCATAGTGCCAATAATGCCCTTGAATGTGTCCTCTGTCATGTCTCTGGCAAGGACAACCTGTATGCCAGAATGCCTCTTCCTAAGGAAACCCCAAAGACCCCCAGAGCTCTAGATTGTCCACTGAGTTAGGGCTTACCCGTGGCTGAAATCAGACCTTCCATCGGAGCATTTAGAAACAAATGCCAGTCTTCAATTGTAACCTGCCTTCTTTTTGAAGAAATAATTGCCAATGCCTTTTCCTAATGCCTTTTCCAAGCCTTCATTTCTTATTTTTATTTATATCTCTTACTCTTAGTCTTATCTTAGTATCCTTTTCAATTTTTAAGATATTTTTATTTTTAATTGCAGTTGACATTCAATATCATCCTATATAATAAAGATGTAATATGCAAATGGTCGTTAACACCGTGAAGCGTAACGACCAGATCACGGATCAGCAGGAGGGTGGGGCCGTGAGCTACAAGCGGGCAGCGGAGAGCTACAGGAGGGGGCAGGGCAGCAAGCTATGGGGAGGTGGGGGCGGAGGGAGTTACAGGAGGGAGGCAGCAAGCTACTGGCTATAAGCAGGCAGCAGAGAACTACAGGAGGGGGCAGGGCAGCAAGCTATAAGTGGAGGAGGTGCGGGGGAGCTACAGGAGGGCGGGGCAGCAAGCAGAGAGTTCCTGAAGGGCAGCAGCGAGTTACTGGCGAGCTACTGGCGCACGGATTCGTGTGCAGGGCTACTAGTTTTATATATTAGCTTCAAGTGTACAGCATAGTGATTAAACATTTGCATAATTTATGATGTATACCTCCCCCCGGTAATTCTAGTACCCACCTGGCATCATGCATAGCTATTTCAGTATTATTGACTATATTTCCTGTGCTGTACTTTAAATCCCTGTGACTATTTTGTAACTACCTATTTGTACTTCTTAATCTTAGTATCCTTTACTCGCTCTTTTCATTACTGTCCATGAGACCAGAACACTAAAACCCCATTGGCTCAGTGCCCCTCTCATCTTGATGCTACTTGGATGGTTTTCACCAGTGCAGTCAAGCTGTCCCCCTAAGTCTGGAGTCTAGGTAGGTGTGGCTGCATGCATCATCTGCATTGGAGATGCCTTGGGAGAGGAAGAATATCTTCAGAAGATGCCAATCAAAAATCAGAACGGACCATCGACTCTGAAGGAACTTAGCAGAGAGGGTTAAGCATCATGGAAACAGGTGGGACAGGATGCCCATATAATTTATCACCCATGTTATTTTGAGAATCAAAGGAGACACTGTAAATAATTACATCAGAACTGGAGGCATAAACCTGGACTGTTCCTGATAAACCAGGACTCATGGCTGCTGGCATCAGAGGAAAAGGAATTCAGAGCAACCCGAAGGCTCTGTTCTGGTGCAGACTTGATCTCTCTGTCCTTCTTTGTTCACATGTCCACTGCTGACAGTTCCCTCTGATGGACACACAAATTCCTTCTCCTGTTTAGATGAGGAAGTGCCTTCAATCAGGTATGGCCACCTCTTGTCTTTGTTCCACCAGTGTCTTGAAGGTGACACACCTGGGTATCCTTGATGGGACTGTTGTGTGTTCATTTTATAGTACAGCTGTTAGAGAACAGACATATGTTCTTTATTTCCAATTTTTTAAAGAATGTCCTCTAATATAGTTACTCCCCAAATTTTCCTGCATTTATTAGAAGGACTTTCATAAAAAAAGAAGATTGCCTGACCAGCCTGGCTCAGTGGTTGAGCGTCGACCTGTGAACAGGAGGTCATGGTTCGATTCCTGATTAGGGCACATGCCCGGGTTGTGGGCTCAATCCCCAGTGTGGATGTGCAGGAGGCAGCCAATCAGTGGTTCTCTGTCATCATTGATGTTTCTATCTCTCCATCTCCCTTCCTCTCTGAAATCAATAAAAATATTTTTTTGGGTGGGGGGAGGGAGAAAAGAACATTATTTTTGAAATTTTTGGTACTTGACATCAAGCAGTTTTTGGAAGAGGGAGGCACATCTCAACCGGAAGCCCACATGTCACCGGGTGAACAGTCTTAAGTTTAACTCGCAGTTGTCAAACTAGACCATAAAAGTGAAGAGAAATGGTTTGCATCATCATCTTGTGAAAAGACGCTTATCCAAACTGTATTTATGCTACTTATTATCCTGACTTTTTAACCATTTATTTTTCAGACAACATCTTACTTAAAGAAACAAGCTTCAGTTGTCGGGAACAAGTCACACATCCTGCTGGATATGGAAGGGCTTTCCATCTCTTTTTCTTTAACTTTCCTGACTTTGAGTCAGAGTTTAAAATGTGTTTTCTCCTTCTGAGATATTTTGTCCTTTTCTTCTAAAATTTTTATGGTTTCATTTGTTTTCAACACTTAAATCTTTAGTCCATTTGGAATGTATCCTGCAATAAAAAGTGGATAACACTCTCATTTTCCATATGGCTAACCCCTTATCCCAATGATGCCACATTTATCATATGTAACGACCTGTAAGTAATGGGATCTATTGCTGTTTTTTAATCTTCTTCAGGGGTCTATCTGTTCCTGTGTTTGTACCACATTGATTTAATTATGAAAGCTTTATAGTGTGTTTTAACATCTGGTAGGGCTAGTCCATTTTGTCTCTTCTTAGAATTGTACTGGCTGCTCTTGTTTGTTTTTCTCTATGAACTTTAGAATCAGCTAGTTTGGTTTCTTTAAAAACTCATGATATCTTTATTAGGATTATGTTAACTTTATAAATTCCTTAGGGGGAATTGACAGCTTTCCATTGCCACATACTGATCCCAACTATTTGAGCTATCTTTTCATTTGTCAGGGTCTTCCTTTATGTCTTCCAGACATGTCTTAATGTTTTCATATAAGTTTTCATATTTCTTGTAAACTTTTATCTTTGGGAGTACTATTCTGAATGGGGCCTTTTTTTATTTTTTCATTGTATCTTCTAACTTGTATTTATATACAAAAAGTATTGATTTCTATTGATTGACATTGTGCCTAACTGAATTCTCTCAATGTTTGTATGCTTTTTTTCTATTGATTACCTTGGGTTTTCCAGATAAAAACTTCTCCAAATATGGTAATAGATTTACCATCTCCTTTCCAATTTTTGTACTTCTATTTTTTTATTTCTTGGCTAATTTTGTTAAACAACAGTGTAACAGTGGGTATTCTTGTTCTATTTGTAACATTAGTGGGAATGCTATTTATGTTTCTGCATTAATTTTTATGCCAGTTTTTTGGCTGACATGGATGATGGATGTATGGACAAAGATAGAGATATATTTATTATTTCAAGGAAGTATCTATCAATTCTCACTTTAATTAATGTTTTTAAATAAGAAATAGTTGCTATACTTAGCTACCTTTTCTGGGTCTATGGAGGTGATCATATGTTTCCCCTTAAGTCTGTAAATATATTAAATTATATTAATATAATTTATATTAGTACATTTCCTAATGCCAACCCACCATTGCATTTCTGGAATAATCTCTACTTAGTCATGGACTTTTATTATTTTAATGTGTTGCCACATTCCGGTTGCTGCTATTTGATATAAAATTTTTACATTACTCAGCATAAGCTTCATTGGACTATAGTTTTCTTTTTTTGTAAAGTGCTTGTCAGATTTTGGTACCAGTGTTATACGATATCATATAAAGAATTTGGAAGGTTTCTTATTTTTCTGTCTTGGAGAAGTATAAATTGCATGGAAACTAGATGGTCTTTGATGATGTGGTAAAATTCCCAGCAGGCTTGGTTGAATGCCTACTTGGCATCAGTGTGCTTGGTAACAGGAGATAAAGAGGTGAATGGAACATGGTCCCAGCCTTCAAGGAACTCATGGCCTAATGTCAACAATATATTTTAAAATGGGATTACGTATTTCTTAACAAAAGTATATAGATGAGAGGCTATGAGAATATAAAGAATGGTTTTTAAAGGAAACGGTGAACTACGTTCAACCAGTGTTGGCGTTACTCATGAGAAAGGCAAGCAGAGGCCTAACCAGTGTGAATCCAGAAGCCCTGCCCCCAAACACCTGCCTCCAGCTGCTGAAGTTCCTTTAATAGGCGACTCAAGACTTCTCATTTCACGTGAGAAACATTGTAAGGCTTAAAATACAGCTGCCCAGGGAGAGATGAAACATCCATTTCAGTTTATCCTCCGAAAGCAATGTCTGATGAACATCTGCTCCTGATGGTATTTTGGGTACAGAAAATCAACAAGTAAAGGTTGTAAGGTTCCCAGGTCCATGAGAGTGAGACTAATAAGGAAGTCACAAGAGGGAAAGAAAGACTGTTTAAAGGTAAACTTTGTTAAATTTTCTCATCTGCCTGGATCTACCCATGATGCAATCAACAAGTAGATGAACCTGTCCCTTCACTGAGTCCAGTGTGTGTGTCTCTCTCTCCTCCCTCCTCCCACGCCTTATAAATTTTTAACAAAGAATTGTACATATACACGAAGGTACAACAAATAAAAAATGGATAACAATTAATTTTCACAAATTAAACACATTCATGTAAACATCAGCCCCCTCAACCACCCCCTCCCCGCCCCAGGATGTAGTCTCCTAACAATTACTTTGCCTGTTTTTGAACTTGGTGTAAATCATCTAGTGCATAATTTTTTGTTATCTGGTTTCTTTTGTTCAATATTATCTTTGTTCAATACTTATGTTTGTGAAATTCAGCCGTGTTGATGCATGTTAATTGAGTTCTAGTTGCAACATTGTATTACACTGTACGAATACACCATAATGTATTTATCTATTCTAATACTGATGGGCATTTAAATAGTTTCCGGTTTGGAGCAGTTATGAATTCTCCTACTGTTATAAGCATTCTTGTCCATGATTTTTGTGATCTCATATTGGGCAGATACCTAGGAGTGGAATCATGAGGTCGTAGGCTAGGCAAGTGTTCAGCATTTAGTGGTACTGACAAACCATGTTCCCTCCAGTAGTGTGGAGTTCTTTTTGCTCTACATACTTGTTAATTCCCATCACTACCATTTTAGCCATTCTGTGCAAGTCACACGTGAAAATTAGTTTCACTGCTTATTAAATCTTTGGCTAATTTTGATTAAAGGACATCTTTTTTTAGAAATAATAATAAAAGGAATAGAAAGTTTTTAAGTCACAAAGTATTTCATTTATTCAGAGGATACAATCGTCCTACTGAGGCCAGTTTTCATTTAAATCTATACTAAGCGAAGTCCTGACATTAGGAGGATGTACTCGTTTAGATTTTTAAATTTTTTCCAATTTTTATTGTTGCTCCTTTACTCTGCACACCACAGTTCTAACAAATGACAACTCCAAGCATGTGGAATAATAATCGTTCTGCATAAATAATGTAAGATAATGAGCCAAAGAATAATGTGTAAATTATAAGGAAAACAATGGGTTGAACTGTAGGAAATAGTGAAAATTTAAAGTCAGTCAGAAGGTCAATAACAAATAAATAGGGATGAAGCAAAGCAGAAAAGGGAGACACAATTTTTTATTGAGGTTGGAGAATTCCTTGTCAAATGATAAGTTAAAGGTCATGAAGAAGGAGTTGCAAAAATGTGCACTTTAAATGTGTGATGTCTTCTCCACTGTGATTCAGAAGCTCTTTAACAGAATCTCCCCAGGAAACGTGACTACCCACTAATGCAGATACTGAACATGAAAGTAAATGGAAATGAGAGAGACAGGGGTAGAGGAGTTGGAATGTTCTGAAATGATTTCTGATGGATATTTTAATTTTTAGAGCCAACTATCCTCAGAATGTATTCACACATAAGAGCTAAAAAGCTAGGAAAGTCATGTTTTATCCCTTCCTATTAATTCTTAAAGTGACTCAAAATTATATCACCAAAAAAGGATAAAGTTTAGAATCTATCCTATCTAATAAAAGAGTAATATGCAAATTGACCATCACTCCAACATACAAGATGGCTGCCCCCATGTGGACACAAGATGGCTGCCACAAGAAGATGGCCAGCAGGGGAGGGCAATTGGGAGGGACCAGGCCTGCAAGGGAGGGCAGTTGGGGGCAATCAAGCCTGCAGGGGAGGGCAGTTAGGGGTGACCGGGCTGGCAGAGGAGGGAAGTTAGGGGTGACTGGGCCTGCAGGGAAGGGAAGTTGGGGAGGACCCAGTCCTGCAGGGAAGGGCAGTTGTGGGGAACCAGGTCTGCAGGGGAGGGCAGTTGTGGGGGACCAGGCCTGCAGGGGAGGGCAGTTGTGGGGGACCAGGCCTGCAGGGGAGGGCAGTTAGGGGCAATGAGGCTGGCAGGGGAGCAGTGAGTCATCAATCAGGCTGGCAGGGGAATGCCTAGGGGGTGATTAGGCTGGCAGGCAGAAGCAGTTAGGGGCAATCAGGAAGGCAGGCAGGCGAGCAGTTGGGAGCCAGCAGTCCTGGGTTGTGAGAGAGATGTCCGACTGCCCTCGAGGGGTCCCAGATTGGAGAGGGTGCAGGCTGGGCTGAGGGACATTCCTCTCCCCACCCCACCCCCCATGCACGAATTTTGTGCAACGGGCCTCTAGTATATGTATAAAAGGCTAATATGCAAAGTGTCCCTTTGGGAGTTCAACTGGGAGACTGGGAGTTCAATAGCTTGCTATGACATGCGCTGACCACCAGGGGGCGTTGCAGAATATGAGGGATGACCAGCAGCGGTGGTGGGGTGCTGAGGGAGAGAGGGAAGGAGGAGGTGAGGAGACAGGAAACCTGATTGGCCCTGATCGCTGGGCAGGCCTAGGAATCCTACCAGTGCACAAATTTCGTTCACCAGGCTTCTGGTATTTTATAAATAGGGAAAAACTTAGAATCAGCAATGCTTGAGACCAAGAAGGGAAGCTTGGGTAAGATGATCCTTCTAAAATGAAAATAGATATTCTTAAAGAGGGAAGTTTGGACAGATTTCTGCAAAATGTGATGAATAGCAATGCTCATCAGCATGAGAAGTTAGTGAAGATAAGCCTCATGGATTTCAGCTAGATCCCTGAACCCGGGTCCTTTGCAAATTACACAGCTGCCAGTGCACCAGCCTGGTTTTATTTTAACAACATTTACAATTTCCCTTTCAGTTGAAGCAAGGCTGAGGGACCATCTGAACAGATAATGAAATAACTGTGAAAGTTCAGAGCAGGCTGAACAAAACAAAATATGTTTTGCCTGATTTATGCAAACTAAACATATTGTCAAGGTTTTGAAGCAGTTAGTCCAAAATATACACCAAATACAGCGATTTCTCAAGTAGCCTGGCGGCAGATGAAGTACATGGAAAGGTGTCCCTGGAATAAGACTGTATGGATATGCTGAACATTTTGATGGTTTCATGATATGAATTCATGAATAATGTCTCTCTCTTCCTTAAGGAATACCCTACCAAGTTCACCTAAAACCATAATTCTCGCCTCTTATTAATGGTGTGCTTCCATTATGGATTCTGGGAGCATCTTTAATTTTAAAGCCTCTGCTAAAAGAGAAGTGAAATGAAATATGTGGCTTTCTCCTTTCTCCATGGGAAACAAGCCAGATGGATGGGGGCAGGGAGGGGGGTGCCTCATGGCTATTGCTTTCACACAGAGAAGGTCCGGGACTCTGTACGTCTGCTGAGGGCTTTTCTACCCCCAACCATGGCTGCAGTGAAGAGGTCAATAAATTCTGCAAATATCGAAGTTAGAGAATTCTTAAACCCAACTTTCATATGCCTTAGTGTGTTAGGTCCTGAAGGAGGGCACAGTCTATAGAAAAATAATCTTCCAAGGGGAAAAAAAATAATATTTTCCCTGGAGAAGACTTTAAAGGGTTTTGAATGAATAAAAGAGTGGATGCTTTGACAACTTCTCAATGGTTTTATGTTTCCGATGGAGCAAATTGTGATTCATAGGGCAAAACCTTGGTTAAGGCTGTGGCAAGTGGAGCTTAAAATAGCCTTGCCCTCTTCTCCCCCAACTGCCCCTCACCAAGCAGGTTCATTCAAGGTCTAGCCTGTAGAAACTGAGGAACAGGCAAGGCTTACTGTAACTGACATCTCAAAAAGGCAAGGTAGAACATCCCAAATAGTCATTGATTTTTCCGTGATGTCTTTGGAGCAAGCCAACTTTTGATTCAATATTATCTCAGATTTGGGTAGGAGGGTTTCTGCTCTTATGAAAAGTGAGCTGTCATCATTTTTCAGCTTCTTTTGTGGTGACTGCTCAAATCTCTAAGTCCTTTGCTTTTCGCCTTTTCTCATAGGACTGTGCAATAGTCTAGGTCTAGAGCATTAACATTTCTTTCATTGGATAGAGCGTCAACCTGCAGACTGAAGGGTCCCAGGCTCCATTCAAGTCAAGGGCACATACTCGGGTTTCAGGCTCCATCCCCAGTAGCATGTGTACAGGAGGCAGCCAGCCGATCAGTAATTCTCTCTCATCATTGATGTTTCTATCCCCCTCTCCCTTCCTCTCTGAAATCAATAAAAATATACCTTTTAAAAATAATAAATAAATAAAAGAATACAGGGATTATTTCACCTTGACCCAGTGGGTTACCTACCCAACCTACTCCCCCAGGCCCATCGGCCCTACTGCTGGATTTATTGTTAGCAACAGCTCCAGTTTTATTGGGGATTCCTCAGTGACTGATAAAACGGAAGATGATTACAATGCCTTGCAAATCTCTCATAGAAAAGTTATCATTTGTTATAGTATTACTGGTGGATATGTTTTTATGTAATTAAATCCAACTTAGTTTAAAAAATACTTAAATAGGCTATATTAAACTGTATACCAATAAAAATGTTTCATAAACATCTTTATGAATATCCCCTCTGTCACCACACAGGGGAAAGTGAGTTGGGGAGGAAGGATTGACTAAAAATATTGTTATTTTACAAATGAAGAATATGTGGAAGGAGGGATTTGATAGATATCTCAGCTTTATCCGATAGAGTTAACGGCCCATCATTTAAAGCCAGATTCATGGCCTTTGAACTGCATACTTTAAAGAAATTTTTTGTTAATCCTTACCTGAGGATATTTTTCCCATTGATTTTTAGAGAGAGTGGAAGGGAGGGGGAGAGAGAGGGGGGGGGAAATATCGATGTGAGAGAGACACATTAATTGGTTGCATCTGGCATGAGCCCCAACCAGGACCTGGGATCGAACCTGAAACCCAGGTATATGTGAATCAAACCCACGACCTTTGATGTACGGGCCAAGGCTCTAACCACTGAATAACAGCAGCCAGGGCTGATGTAAGTTTTAAAACTGATAATGAGTGAACATATTTTGATGATATTTTAGAAACTATCTGCTTTAATTTCTTAATCTTATGCTAATCTTCAAGCATTTCCTTTCAGTAGTCTGAAATAAAGTCTTCCTCTTCTACCCCTCCTGATGCTTAATTTGCCTTACATTCCTCCCTTCTGGTAAATACCTTGCGGAGGGCCAATGCCACACACACATGGCAAATGCCTGGTATCTATGGATTGAATGACATGACAGACTAGTTGCAAAGACAAGACACAGACATGAAAAAGTGGAGAACAGTTTGAGGCAAAAATCCATGGATTATTTGGCACAGGCTGTATACGTAAGTGTTATGTGGGCTGTTCTTGTCTTGCTTGGAAAGAAGCAAGCACAGTCACTGTCTCTGACTTATCCTCTCTCCACCTCTACCACCCACCTGAGTCCAAGCACCGTCTTTCATCATTCGAACATTCAATTTTCTTCTGCTTCCCTCTCGCAACCCTACTCTTTCCCTCCTACCAGTTCAGTCTCCAGAAGCAGCCACAATGATCTTCTTCAAGTAACTGTAAATCAGGTTACATGGCTTCCCTGTTTGAAACTCTTTAATGGTTTTCTATCAAACTTAGAATAAAATCCAAACAGCATAGGGTCCTCCAAATTCAGACACCTTCCGAGTTCTCTGACCTCGAGCTCTTCTATGTGACTGGAATGGTCTTTGCCAGGATCGTCCCAAGTCCTAGATCCTTCCTGTCATTCACATCTCAGCTCAAATGCCATCACCTCATTTTCTTGACCACCCACAGACTACTTTTCATGACAGTTATCACTGTGGGGTAATTTCTGTTTAATGCATTTATGCGCGCGTGGTCTGTCCCACCGTCACCCTTCCACTGTGAGCTCGCTGGAATATGGCACCTGTCCACCACCTACCACCTATGGCCGAGACCTGTGACCGGCAAACTGCGGCTCACGAGCCACATGCAGCTCTTTGGCCCCTTGAGTGTGGCTCTTCCACAAAATACCACGGCCTGGGCGAGTCTATTTTGAAGAAGTGGCGTTAGAAGAAGTTTAAGTTTAAAAAATTTGGCTCTCAAAAGAAATTTCAATCGTTGTACTGTTGATATTTGGCTCTGTTGACTAATGAGTTTACCGAACAATGGCCTAGACCAGTACCTGGCTTCTGAAAAGCAGGTGGGGAATATTTGTTGACTCCATGAGTACCCCCTCATATTCTGAGCTAGTCATTTTGTAAATCCTTCATCTCTGCTTTCATGAACATGTTCTCTACCTCATAAGGCATCTGCAAACTAGGAACTTCTTTAATGCTCCACGTCTGCTCAGCATTCATGACCCCACAGATAGCCAGAAAGGGAACACCACTGTGAGTCATGCTCTGCAATTCCGAGCACCTGGAGAGCAGGTGGTATTTTTCACAGTGTCAGCTGCAGTTCTTTGCAAGTGCTTCCCTGTTGCCATGGCAAAGGCTTTATGAAGCAAATCCTGCCAAAGAGAAGCAGGTTCTCCACTGCTCCCAAACTTTCTGCACAGACATCATCTCCCACATGGGTCCAGCAAAGGACCTTGCTCATGGCAGCCCCGATAATGTTGATCAGAGTTCAGCTGAGCTTGGACTTTGATACCTATAATTCTCTGCTTCTGAGGTCCTTGTCAAATACAAGTTTCCAGGATGTCAGCTGGAAGATTGGTGATATTCTTTGTTGGAAATTCAAGTCTCAAGGGGCAAACGCCTGTAATTTTTTCTACCCATAATAATAATTATAGTTCATATTTATTCATACTTGCCTGCATTGTCTCATTAAATTCTAAAACCATCAAGGTGGCAGATAATACTGTGAGAGCGGCTACAGTGTTTGGACAGGTTCAAGCCTTGGACTGATGAGAGGGCACAGTCCTCTCATGGCCACGTGCAAGTCCCAGCTTGGAGGGCAGAGCCCTCCCAGCACAATTATAGCCAACAGCTATAGTTGTAAGCTTGAACCTATGGTCCGAACACGTAGCCCCACGTGCCTAAGTGATATAGGCTGCAAGTAAACAAAGCTTGATCAGGTGCATGTAATTGAGTAGGATCAAAACCCACGAGAATGTTGTAAACATCTTGACCACGCCCTTACTTTGCCTCGTGGCATCTGCTATAAAATAAAGACACGGCTTGTAGTCCGTGGCACTGTCGCTAGCTCTCCATCAGAGAGGCTCTCCATCAGAGAGGATAGTGTCCCACCCAGACCCAGCTTTCATTCTTTTGTCTGTCTTTTCTCAATCCTTCACCGCCCCCTCTCAGGGTCACTGAACCTGGCTGAGCTGGCGTGGTACATAAGGTGCCCTGGGGCTGAGTATGCCATGCCCGTGCCAGCTAGCCACACACTACCATTAATTCCATTTTACAAACGAAGAAATGGAGGGTCAGAGAAGTTAAGTCAATTACCACAGATACCACAAACATAAGACCAGCTCAAAACCCAGATAGTGCTCTGGGAGGAGCGGGAGTCAGTGACTTCATTTTCACTCCTATGGGTTTCCATCAAGCCTACACCAGTTCTTCAAGGAACCCAGGGGAACCCCGTCATGTAACTGGTGGTGGCTGGTGATAGAAACGAAGCTATATTTTTGTCTCCTGAAGTCCTTTGGAACTCTGTCCACATAAGTAATATCCCTCCTTTCCATGAACCTCATCATTTTCTGCTCATTCAGAGGTAGCCACTGCATGTGGGAAACTTAATTGAGATGTTAGAGTGCACAGTTCAAGGCATCGGTGGAACCTCAGAAGTTGCTTGAATCTGCTCTCTGGGCTTGGCTTGCTTTGCACCACCTTGACCCCACCCCTTTCTTGCTTCTGTCCCCCTGGGACCAGGAGGGAGGCAAGGGAATAAGACAGTTCTTACTTATCTAGTGCCCCTGAAAACTGGCCTCTGCTCCCTGCCTGGCAGGTGTTAAAAGCTGACTCTTGCTTGGCGTGTGCATGACTCTGCAGCGCCCCGGCTGGATCCTCCTGTGATGCACTGGTCCCTTCCCAGGCTTCCCTCTTCTGCCCAGCATCCTGTGGTATTTTGTCAGCAGATCATTGCTGCTGAGGTCTTCTTGCCCCCGAGACAGTCCTAGCGGGTAGTGTCTAAGCAACTCCCCCTCTTGCTTGGACCATAGGCACACTCAAGTATCTTGTCCCCCAAAACTCTGCAGTTGTCCATCTTCAAGCAACAGTTTTATGGTCATGAGACCAAAGCAGTGAGTCTGCCCTTCTCTAGAGATACTGGCTCCGTGTCCCAGTTGCAGAGTCAAAGCTGTCCCAGTGGCCCGCAGCTGCCCACCCCACGCTAGACCTGCAGGGAGAAGCATGGAAGCCCCTGGGGTGAGGGAATGTGGATGGGGATCTAGGGCAAGCCTTCTAGAGAGCCTCCTCACATTCCCTCTCTCTCTGTCCTGCACTCTGGCTTCTTTGATTATTATTCTGATAAAATATGCACAACAAAATTTACCGTTTTAACTACTTGTAAGTGTACAGTTGTGTGGCATTAAGTATATTCACACTGTTGTGCAACCATCATCACCATCCATCTCTAGAACTTTTTTCATTTTCCCCAACTGAAACTTGGTGCCCCCAAGCCCCTGGTAGTCACGACTCTGTCTCTGTGAATTTGTCTAGGAACCTCATATAAATGGAATCACACAATAGTTGTCCTTTTTTGTGACTTAAGCATGTCTTCAAGCTTCCATGTTATTGCCAAAGTGTCCTTTCTTTTTAAGGCTCAATAATATTCCATTGTATGTACATACCACATTTTCTTTATCCCTTCATCCATCAGTGGACATTTGGATTTCTCCCACTTCTTGGCTATTGTAAATAATGTTGCTGTGAACATGAGTACACAAATACCTGTTTAAGTCCTTGCTTCCACTTATTTTTGTGTGTATATCCAGAAATACAACTGCAGGATTATATGGTCATTTTATTTTTAATTTTTTGAGTAATCGCCATGCTGTTTTCCATAGTGCCATGCCATTTCAGATCCCCACCAACAGTGTACAAGTTGCAAATTTCTCCACATCCTCCCTAACACTTGCTGTGTTCTGTTTCTGTTTTTGTTTTTCTATGACAGCCACCCTGAGTATTTCAATGTGGTTTTGATTTGCATTTCCCTAGTGATAGTGACATGCCATGTGCTCGATAAACCACTTGTACACCTTCTTTAGAGAAATGTCTCTTCAAATCCTTTGCCCATTTCTAATTGGATTTTGTTGTTGTTATTGAGTTGTATCAATTCTTTTTTTTTTTAATCTTTAAAAAGGAGGGGAAGTAGTGTAAACTAGAAAGTAGCTTTATATATTTTGGATATCAATCCCTTATCAGATATATGGTTTGCAGATACTTTCTCTCATTCCAGTGGTTGTCTTTTCATTCTGTTAATAATGTCTTTGATATGCCTACATTTTTAATTTTGATGTAGTCCTGCTCATCTATTTTCTGTTTTGTTGCCAATGCGTTTGGTGTCATATCTAAGGACTCATTACCAAATGTAATGCCTCAAAGCTTTCCCCTAATATTTTTCTAAGAGTTTTATAGCTTTAGCCCTTTTTAGGTCTTGATCCATTTAACTTTCATATGGTATAAGGCATGGCCTTTTTTATTTATTTATATTTTGTTTATCTACTCATTAATTTTATTTCTTTTTTATGGGGAAGTGTTTTAAGACACTTAGAAATAATTGGGGCCCTAGCTGGTTTGGCTCAGTGGGTTGAGCATCAGCCTGCAGATGAAGGGTCCCAGGTTCAATTCTAGTCAAGGGCACATGCCCAGGTTGTGGGCTTGATCCCCAGTGAGACCCGGGCAGGAGGCAGCCGATCAATGATTCTCTCTCATCATTGATGTTTCTATCTCTCTCTCCCTCTCCCTTCCTCTCTGAAATCAATAAAAATATTTTAAAAATACAAGAGATATCAAAAGAAAAAATAATTGGTAACAAATGGTAGTTTGATACACCTATTTTGACAGTATAATAGCTACATTATGCATATCTCAACATTCTCTCACAGTATATGGTACTACATTATTTTAACAAAAAGTCCAGCATTAAGGTGTGGCCATTTTTTTTTTTTTCAGTTTTCTTTAAAGTTTTAAAATTTTGATCTGCTATGGATCCTAGCCTCCTGGATTTTCTTTAGAAATCGCACATGCAAATTTTTCTTACACTCACTGTGGTATCAGTAGTTATCATGTTGGCACTTCAGTCACAGCTGAGTCAGGACGAGTCTAATTCTGGCATCTTCTGACAGGAATATAGAAAGTAGAAACTGCAAATGATCAACTGTCCCCCAATCAGATTCCATGTAGCACAAAGCCTGCTAGGAAAGTAGGTCTCCACGTTGGAAAATCCCATCCTAACAAAAGAGAAAACAGTGAAAACGTTGATCTCTAGGAACATTAAGGAAAGACAAGAGGAGTATTCAGCTCGAAGAAGAGAAGAGCGAGGGGTGATCAAACTAGTTTGCAAGCCTATGAAAAGGTGGCAGACAGCTTACTTCACTGAGGAAAGAATAAGAGGAAATAAGTTTAAATTGTAGCCTGAAGGATTGATTTAGATATTTCCTGGGAATGTGTATCTAGGTTACTCAGGATGGTAAATATGTTTCTTCAGAGATTTTTCTTTTTAATGAAAATAAAAGACTGAATGGGGGTGGGGTGAAGAAAAATGGCTCCCTAAAGTCTCTTTCCTGTTGGGAAATTACATTTTGGGGGGATGTGGGGGAAACAAACATGTTTTGAAAGGAATTAATTTTTGTATTTGATTAGTCAGCAATTTTGAACACTGAGAATTAAAACCCAAAGTGCTGTCAGATAAAACTGCCACAGATGTCGCTGTCTATTCCCTTTATACAAATTCTGTGCCAACTGTAACTAAATGTAAGCAAGAACCACAGCCACAGAGCATGTTGGTGTTACTTTGGCTTTTTTATTCTCTGCCGTATTTGTTTTACATTGGAATGCGTTAGGGAAAGATCCAACAGCATGGTACATCTCTCTGCTATGCTGGTCCCCTTTGGGCTGCCCACTGTAAGGAAGGGAACCTGGCTTGCATATCTGTAACATCGGGTAACCCACAGGTCAGTTTGGTGTTAGAATATATCACTGATTTAGTGGGAAAAGGTGGACCTTCCTGTGATCGCTGAAGGTGCGGGAAGCTGGTTATTCGTGAATTTAGTTTGCATCCTCTGAACCCACACCCTCCGCTTGAGGGGAGAAGGGAAAGGAGAGAAATAACTTGAATGTATCTTGGGAAATCAACTTGACACAGTTAATCCATTAAATAATTGATGTGCTGGCCGAATAGCATCAGCAATCGCAGGCCTCTTTTCTCCCCCTAGCGATGTCAAGGCACTTTCACGTAGGACAGTGGTCGGCAAACTCATTAGTCAACAGAGCCAAATATCAACAGTACACCGATTGAAATTTCTTTTGAGAACCAAATTTTTTAAACTTAAACTATACAGGTAGGTACATTGTTATTAACTTAATTAGGGTACTCCTAAGCTGGCCTTGGCTAAAAACTCAAGGGGCCAAAGAGCCGCATGTGGCTCACAAGCCGCAGTTTGCCGACCACTGACCTAGGATACACCCAGGCTACCTTCCCGGTCCATTGAGTTATTACTGCTTCCTTACCAGTGCGGAAGTAAACCTCTCCCGTGTCGGTACCCCGCAGCTCATCCCTGGCTCTCACCTCTGCTTGCCTGTCTGGCCTCATCTCCTACCACTTGCCTCTGTCTCAGCCCCAACCCAGTGTCCTCTGTGCCAGCCACATGGCACATGCCTCCTTCCAGGACACAGCGTGCTCACTCCTTCCTCTGCCTGAACATGTAGTGATTTCACTCTTCAGGGCTCTTTGAAGCCTTCCTGCTTCTCGCACGTAACCGAGCAGCGGATCATTTCTTCACAGAACCCAGGGTGTCCCATCGTAGAACCATCACCTTGTCATTGTCCGTGTATGTGTTAGTCCCAACATCCTCTCCACTGTGAGCTGCTCGGTAGAAGGGATGTGACACGTTCATCCTTGGAACTCTTTTCTCTGTGGTGATTCGGTGAATAAATGGTTATCCAAATCATAACTAGCATTTCTAAAGCATTTAGACCGGTATTCATCGTGACTGGCTTTATTTTAAGCCGGGAAACCAAATCTACTCTATGAAAGACATCATAGAGATGTCTTTTAAACCTACATACTCTGCCATGGTGAAAAAGTCCAACCAAACACTTCCTTAGCCATGGCCTTAAAAGAGATGAGGGAAAATGGAAATTGCTACACCAACAGCCAAGAGTGGCAAAGAGATCCTAACCTCCAACTTTGTATTCATTCATTCACTGAGTCATTCAGCAAACATTTATCAATGTCTACTTGATATTTATAAATAGTTACAGGGCCAAATGCTGGGATATGATCCTCAGAAGGGCCGCACCTCTTCCCTGGGTGTGCTCACTTTCTGTTCTGCTTGCTCAAATTCCAGTGAACACTGTGCTTTCTTCAGCAAAAAATCTTTTAAATGGCAGCCATGTAGAAAAGGGAAGGCGTTGACATGAGGAATCATATGAAATATCTGAGGGACAAACAAGGTCCAAAAAATATGAGCTTATTTCTAACCAGTTTTCCCAAGAGGAAGCTTAAGTATTCATTATTGAAAGAAATATAATCAAATTATATTCACGGCCTTCAGTTTTTATCGTGTCTTGTCCAATAATGCAGTGGGAGCGTATGGGAACATAACCAGGTTTTTACAGTATTTTGGTATGGTTTTCATCTTGGTCTAATATCCTGAGTGCTTGGGTTGTTACAGTAATAACATCCTAGAGGTATTATGCATATTGTCATCAATAAAAATGGATTAATGGCCATACTCTGAGGCTGTTTATCATATGACCCTAGCAGAGAACTTGGCAAGGGTTCTGGGGTTTTTTTAATGTGCATATTTTATTAGAGCTGCTCTCCTGATCTCATAGGATTTTATCTGAGAAAGGACAGATTTGCTCCTGCCGGGTGTCCGTGTTTATCCAACTTTAAACCCTGGACATGTTACAAAACAGCACATGGGCTTCCATCTGCTTGCTCTGTCTATGGATCTGTTTTTTGAAAGGATTGAAAAGATGTATTAGGCTAAAAATACATTGGATTCTATAGTTTTCAAGCCAAGCTGAGATCACTCATTTTCCGAACATTCTAAGAATAGGGATGCTATAGTCACCCCTTCTGTAATACTTTAAGCCTAGAAATTCCTAATACTACTTAAGCAACAGTTCCAAAGTAAAATGCAAATTAGTAATAATGCTGGTACTTTTTTCTTCTAGCACTCAGAGAAAGCGTAACATTTTAGGTAGTTTGAAAATAGCTGCTTGTCTTTATTTCTGCCATATTCAGAATGTATCTATGTTATTAAACATGAATGCACAGCACTATAGCTGTGCTCATGCATCATCCCCAGGTGATGTTAGCGTTTCTC
Organism: Cnephaeus nilssonii; assembly: GCF_951640355.1. NCBI lineage: Eukaryota > Metazoa > Chordata > Mammalia > Chiroptera > Vespertilionidae > Cnephaeus > Cnephaeus nilssonii. The sequence goes on from NC_137089.1 coordinate 40,629,476, forward strand.
TGGCCGACTCTCACACCGAGGCCGCTTCAGGCAAGGGTCCTCCCGTGAGTCATTGTAATTTCATTTGCCTCCTCATGGTTCTGCCCAGAGAAGAAAGATTCTAAATATCTGCCCTTGTGACTAAATGGTATCCATTGAAAGTGAAATGAAGAGTTGAGTCAGTCTTTTATTTTAGATAATACTGCCCAAAAGTATTTAAGGATGTTGAAGGCCTGAATTATTCTTCCTGAAGACAGTCTCAGAGTACTTACGTACATGGCGGTACTCATGAAATGTTTCATTTAACTGAATTCAGTAACTACACACCTCTCCACATTACTTTGGAAAAGCAGCCTGGACTACAGAAAAATGACTTCATTAGTAGGTGGTGGGTAGACTGGGCCCCATCAAAATCTTCAAACTGAATGGAAATCTGCTACTATTGTCAGAAGTGCAGTTCTCAACGCGCCTCTGTGCAAGGAGTATGTAAAATAATAAGGAGGGGGATTCGTATGTGCACAATTCCCCGTAGATCCCAAAGAAATTTTAAACAAATACTTTCTCATAAGTCCTCAGCACAACTCCATAGGAAGATCTTGTTTTTACCACTTCACAGATGGGGAACGTGAGACATGCAGAAATGAGGCAACTCGCCCCTGGTCACCATATGATTCAGTGGTGGGTCAGAACTGCACCCCAGGGTTCCTGCTTCTAGGTTACACAGTCTTACTGCTAAAAATATATTAGCTTTTAATACATTGTTCCATTTGGCTTTGTAAACTCTTTTCCATGTCTTGGTGTTATAAAATAAACAAAACAAAAATGTATCTGTTTGAAATTAAAATGTCCAAATGATTTCCTTTATGCATTGGGCCTTTGTCACCGATAATATAGTTGCACATCCTTAGATGAATCCTGAGGGACAGAAAGTGAGAAATGGCATCAGAAATCCTTATTCTTTGTGAGGGTCAAGGGTAGTAAGAAGGGAAGAGAGATGGGGGGGTGGGGGGGAAACTGTTGCCTAACACAAAGCCAAACAAAAATGAAACTGAGTTATGCTATCATCTGTCGCTAAAAATTGCTACTATTTGTCAGCTGAGACAATCCGGTGTTATTCAGAATCATATTTCTTCTGCTCATCGTTATTTCTTCTGCTCTTATTGTAACACAACCCACCCACTTCATCATAGTCTCCCTTTGCCTCCTAATGACATACTCCCACGCATGTTGCTGTAACAGTAGAAATTCTTAGAGCTGACAATTGTCTAGGTAGGTATTTGCCAAGAAGGAAATTATGGGGCGTGGGGGGGGGGGGGGTAGAACCTCAAGTGCTCAGAAGATAACCAAAAACATAAGTTATCCACATGAGTGGAACTGTGCTCACTCACTCACAGGTCCTCTCATCTCAGGAGGCACCTGTCCAAAGAGAACTGGACAGGGACGTTCAAAACCTCTCCTAGAGCTGATGCACGCTGAGGAAAGGGACTCTGGGAACATTATATACTAAATAGAACAAGCCAACCAGCCCCTTGGTGTCAAGAATTACTTGTCAAGTTCTCATTACTACCCATCCCACCCATTCCAGAAGTAACTTCTTCCGTGTTCCATTTTATTCTCCTAAATCCAGGTACATGGTAACTTTACATTTTAATATCTGCCAGTGATCCTTCGTGGTTTATGGACTGCCTTTCAGTCCCATGTGCCCCTGGGTGGGCATCTGGCCCATCTGCAGGTGGCATAATGCCTCTGTCCTCCCATGGGTCACCCCACAGCTGGTCATCAACGCCTGGTCTTGGCTCATGCTCTGAACACCATTTTCATCTCAGACATCTTTTCTCTCTGCTTGGTGACACTGCGTGAAAGAAAGCAATGCAAACTTGAGTGACATTATGAAACTCAGTGCCTGATAGTTTACACTTCATTTGGAGAGGGGTGGAGATCAGAAATTCTATGACTGCAAATAAAACCCCCGGGCTTACAAAAGCTGTAATTCAACTGTTGAGCCATTTGGGTTTGGGTTTCAAGCAATTTCTGCTTTGATCTCCATTTTATATACCAATGTCATAAAATAAGCATGCATTTTGAATACTGTAGAAGCCCTCTTGACCTTCTTCTGCTTGACACCTGACCAGACCGTGAATGGTTCTTCTCCCCTTAGGAGTCAGGCTGACTGAGGTGCGTGGCGAGCCCAATGCCCAGGTGATAAGCCACCCTAGTGTGGTCTTGCATTTACACCCCCACAGCGAGAGCTGTGTGCTCACTGCGAGTCAGACTTTATCACTCACAGAAATGGCATTCTCCAGAGTACCAGCATTTTCTGTACTTGTTCCCCTGGACCCAGTTCCCACCGGGTGTGACACAGAGAAGGCCAGGAGACACATGGATTGCACTAGAGGAAAGGACCCCTAGGTTTGAGGATCCCAGATCTTTTATAATGAATAGTAAGCAAACCTACTCTTTGCTTTGAAGGGAGATGAGCTCTATCTTCCAAGGTTATTTGCTCTACAAATGACCTTGGGCTAATAATCCAGAGCAAAGGCAGTCACAGCTCTGCTCGAGACATGCAGAAAACATGAGAGACCCCGGGAAAATTGTTTCCCAACAGTAAGAAGAAAAGTCAGTTCTGGAAAATGAAATATTGAGTATCATAACATAAAAGATAACTTACAGTAAGTTTCTTAAAGGAGTTGGAAGAGCTAGAATCAAGTATAGTGAAGGAAATGTTGGTTTGGGAAAAGAGAGGAGATTGTCTCTATCCAGAATAGGACACAGCAAGGAAAAGAGTGGGTATATTATGGTAAAATATTAAAGAAGAAAGGTGGAAAGCTGCAGGAACTTTGACCAGAATGCTCTTATCTTTGAGGGGAAAGAAGAGGTAAGGCCAAGTGAAGATCTACCAGATGGTTCAGGGCCGGGAGTGGGAAAGATTGAGATGCAGAAGATATGAAAAGGTTTCATAAGTTTTAGAAAGCTACTGCGAGGCCTGGACATGCTGCCAGCAAGGAGTGGATGAAGGGACCGCTTGGAGTAGGAAGGGTCCAGCTGAGGACAGAAAGATCGTGTGATGTCATAGTGGAGTGGCGGGGAGAGATCAGAACAGTGTGTACCTCTGACCCGTGTCTGTCTACTCCATGGAAGCTGAAACAGGAGAAGCAAATGGTAGCCATCACTTAGGGTGGAAGACAGTCCAAGGTCTAGGGGGTAAAGAAATCTAAGCCACTGGCATCTTTGACTGTAGGGTTCAGATCCAGAGAGAGAAATACAGCCGAAGGAGCTGGGCTGAGAGGGGACAAATAAGGACGTTTATATTAAATTAAAAATCGTGTTGAAGGCAAGGAGCCACGCAGAAGTGTGGAAGGACAAGAGCCGGACGTAGAGATGCTGTGGTTGCAGAGCAGCAGCTGTGAATGAGAAGGGGACTTAGGAGTCCCTCCGAGGCTGGTGGCCGTGGAGTCAGCTGAAGCCCTCAGGAGGCGAGGAAGTGAAGGAACTGTGCAGTCGGGAAGTGAAGGCCTGTCAATCAATCGAGCCAGAACGAAGAACAGACTGTGTGGACAACCAAGGGACCCACCACCCCACCCCCTTAATTTTGTGTCTTTTCTCAGACTCCCATTTGGTCCTTACATTCTGTCACATCAGCACATGTGGATTTACCCAAGTGACCTCAGTTACACATTTGATAGAGGCCAGATTTTTTTTTTTTTACACAAAAGCATTTTTCTCATCGCAGGGTGTTTTAACTAATACTTAACTGAGAAAGGCATATTCATTTGGCCTTGTGAATTATTACGTTTTCCCGATATTATAGCTATTTCTAATTATTTATTTATGCATCTGTGTGAGATATCTTTTAAACTGTACACGAACCTAGTACCTTAATTTTAAATGTTATATTGATCCCTTTAGCATCTTTGAGTTCCTCCCTCCATCAGGGGTCAAAGTGGCAAAAATATCTCATGATAATGATAAGAAAATACAGCAAGAAAACACATCCAGCCCTGCAGATTACATACTAGGAGATGACTCTGGAATTGTGACTGAGGAAGTGTTTGGAGGAACATTGCTGCAGGAAAAGAAAATCAATTCATTGGCGAACACATCTGAAGTATACCGGGCATGAATTTGGATCAGGCCTGAACAGATCTGAGCCTTGACTTGACCTCCCCAGATACACTATTCTGAAGGACTCATCATCGAGCCCAACTGACGGGAACTCACCAAACAATTTAAAGCCTTTGATGTGGAGTGGCTCTGACACAAACTCCAAGCCAGTCCTGGGGCATCTTCCAAGGAGCTGTGACTTTCCTGAGGCATCTTGGGTCCAGAATACTGGTGGATACGAAGGATGCACCCAACTCAGTCATGACTTTCTATGAAGGAAACGAAGTGAGGTGCCGCCAGGGATATTTCAGGGAAATGATTACTATGACTATTATAGAAAAAAATTAATCACTGTCTTTGAATAGAATTTAGGGAGTTAATGCCAGAAATACGGATAGCGTTGTCTTCTTGTTTCTGCCACTCTGCATCCTGCCCAAGCACACCAGACAATTAATTCCTCCAAATCATGCCAGTGCTAATGAATGGTACCCAGGTAGGGCAAAGGAGGTCCTGCCAGTCTCTAGTGAATATTCTTCTAGCGAGGCTCATGGCTCAGGTCCTAAGAACAGTTGTACCTTTGAAGAGTCACTGAGAGCTTCGTATTACTGGGGGAGAAATAGAGTGAAGCATGTATGCAGGGTAGATGAACCAGATGAATACTAACCAAAACCACTCTGCTCATAATATCTCAGATTCTAAGTATGCTGCTGAGACTTCACGTTAATGCCGAGTGTAATTCAAGTGTTTAATTTACAAATAAGATTTGTTATTATAGGAACAAACAGTATACCAGTCTCAAAATTAAACTAAAACCAGGTACGGTGTTTATGGGTTGAGGTCACTCTGCCTTTTCAGGAAGGGGAAAGCAATAGGAAAAAAACAAAAAGTACATAAAAAGCTAAGCATAAGCTCCAGATGCTGAGAGAACGATGGATAGTGCCCACCGCAGGGAGTTCTGAGAATCGTGTTTTCTTTATCACAGCCCGGGCTGTAAACTAATAGCCTCTGTCTTTAACGGTGGCTCTGAGAGTTCTGGGAACCGGACTTGAAGGTACTTACAGCACTTCCGAATAAATACCTGCACGTCTTCTGAACCTTCCCATGCAAAGGGTTCCCAGATGTGTGACTTCCACGGACTCTGGTGAGATGTAATAGAACTAGAAAGGACAGATCACATCTGGCACAATTACCGGTTCAGGGGATTAGTGTAGACAGCCAAACTAGATACATCAGACCCAAACTTACTTCCTGCCCTAATCATTGCAGGCTCACTTCTGGAAAGCATTCATTCATTCGCACACTCATTTATTCCTTCAGCAATCCTCCCATTAGTCACTATATTCAAAAGGTGCTGTGCTTTGGACATTAGCAGAGAGCTTCAAATAGCCAAACATCAATATTTGGCTTTGGCAGTGCACACCAGCCTTGAGCTGGATGCCTTTTTCTTTGTCTTCCTTTCTCAATTGCTATTTAATATCCCATCCTTTATTAACTTTGGAGTATAGCAGCAACTTTTTCAATTGGGATGTTTTGCTCAAGGAATTCTCTAGATTGGAAGTTAAAATGTCAACACCAAATTTATTCACTTCTATTCACCTGCCATTGTTTCTCTTCTTTTGAATTTGCCATGTACCTGTGAAAGAGGGGGCAGAAACTAATGCTCAACAACAACACACCAGTGAGGTATTATTCCAGCTCACCACATTGCAGCTATAATCATGCTTTGTTTAACTGGCTACAATTTGCAAAGTAAATTTATTTTTAAACAAACCTATTTTTTCCATTAACTTGGTAATGAAAATGAAAAAGCCAGAAATATTTTATTGGGGGAAAATCCAAAAATGGAGGTGTTTCACAAGAAGCATGACATGCCTGTTACTGTGGCCCAGAGTAGACGGTGCTTGTTGAAAGTGGCAGTGCCACCTTTTGGATTTTTCATTGTTTCCTAGAAATTTCATAAGCTGAGGTATCCCTTTCACACATGGCTCCCTGTGCCAAAGGATATGGAAGTGACTCTCTTGCCTGTCTATCGCCGCCTTCTGCTCTCACTACCCAAAACATTACCAGCTGCTCTCTCCTTGGCTTTGACACTTCACATTCGCACAGGACCTCAGTAGAACACTACTCCACAGTGGGCACTAGCTACTACTTAAGGCTGGAACATTCTTCTGGATAGTGGCTTCTAATTCTAGAAAAAGGGATCTGAGTCCTGCTTTGTCCGTTCTGTGGTACCTAGAATTGTGCATCCATAGTACTTTTGGGACCAGAGAAATCTCTACTGATAACGACTCTGGGCTGCAAGCTCTTAAGGACAACACCCTGAATCTGCCCTTTCCTCCCCACCTGAGGTTCATGGGTCTTTTCTCAGAGCAGCCACATGCATACGTTACCTGGAGCTTCGTGGCAACTGGCCCTCCTGAGGTACCTCCTCCAGCTTGGAGCTCTTGTACCTCTGCTCATTGACTGAAAAGCCATTATACCAAGGGTGATTGCTGGTGTAATTTGGATACTCTTGGTTTCCAAATATATTTCTTTGAAATATGAATTTTTAACAATTACAGATGGTTTTTCACACTAGAACCCCCAAATCCCTGGGCAAGTTCTTCAATCAGAGGGACAAGCACTACCCTTAGAAGTTGTGCCCTGACCTTTGCATTGGTCAGACTGTTCCCAGTCTCCCCAGGACCCAGGTTATTTGAGGTGAAGCTATTAATTATATAGACTGAAATCTGTTTCATTCATAATCCCACAAATAAGGAACCCATGGTTTTTAGACAATAAAAGGCTTTAAAGTTTAAAATGTGTCATCTCAGTCCCTAGTCCATATGTTATTGAGCTAATTAATAGCATAGCAAGATCTATTAATTCCAAAACTATCCCATAGCAAGGGCAATGCTACAGACTTTGAAAATCAAATATTTTCAAGCACTTTAAGACATTTGCTAATTTCAAAGCTCCCCCCACCCCATTTAGTTATTAAAGAAGTCACTTACCAAGAACCAACCAGACTATAAAATCTTGTGTTAACAAAGTTTGGGTCAGGATTGATAGTTAAACAACACAGCTATATTTCTTTAAAATTTTTTATGGGGTTTGGTTTGTACATTCATGTTGGCCTTCCCTCTTTAAATTATATTAATTGCGTTTTGTGGTATTAGTATTATCTTAGAAAATGTATTCATTCAGCTAACTCATTATGTACCTCAGAGTAACTGCTATAGTTATTATAGCTATTTTATGGAATGGTAACTTCACATTAAAATTAATGGGTCTAAATTGAAGTCTACATATACAGTAAAATGGTATTAATATGTAAAATGAAAACATTTTTCATACATGTAATTTTTCTAAGATTTTAATAAAAGGGAAAAATCCCTGATTCATATGAAATGTCCAAATTTTTTAAGACAACATGAATTTGGAATATTGAATAAGAAGATAATTCTGCCCCACATTTTAAAAATTGCTTATTGATATCAACCCAAAATGATTGTGATGCTTTTAAATAAAATAATATTAGCCAAAAGTAATAGTCAAAGTAACTGAACTTTTTTAGCATTATCCTAGAATTTTTTATTTTTATTATAAAGGTAATGTAAACAACAAAGTAAAACAATGTATTATTTTATATGTAGTTATTTGTTTTTATATAAGAACTATTTTACATATAATTTATTACATATAACTACATATAATTTATATATTTATAGGTATAAATTTATATATAAAACAATATATCATATAGATTATAATAATACATGTGCCATATATTTATACATATAAAAGAATGTTTTATATAGATAATAGTAAAAATGACCCTTTACAATAAGATACTCATCATCCAAATACAGTTATTTTCCATTTTGTATGATTTCTCCTTCTCTTCTTATTACCAAGTGAATGTATTTCTTAGGTAAGTCATGGTTTACATAATACTTTTGTTTTCTCTGAATTCTATAATAAACATCTTCCACATTTCTACATAGTCATTTTATATGTTTAAATCAAATGATTTAATATTATTTAAGTGGCAGAAAACAATTTCTATTATTTGTCCTGGTTTTTAGAAAATCTCAGATTCCACTTCCATTCAACCAAGATCTTTTGAACACCAACTGTGCGCCTTGCCATGTAACTTGTTAGACATTACAACAGAAAGATGAGTAAGACACCATCTGTGCCTTTGAGGAAATTATACGCTAATAAGGAAAAAGGGAAAACACACTCAAAAAAGGTTCAATAATTCCTACAGGTGTTGATCTAAATCTGAATTTTTCACTTTGCAGGGACTAGGCCAGGAAAGATAACTAGAAGTCATCCTGAGCTGAGTTTTAAAAGGCTCTCACTTAACATTTGAAATAATTCCATGAGTTGGATTAGGGTTCCACTCAAGAACCTTCAATGTTCTCCTGCATGGGCAAGCACTCCCTCAGTGCCCTGTACAACATCGCCCCCAAGTGGCCTTTCAGCCTCTGCCGAACATGGCACCTCCCAGGAGGCCCACCTCCCAGGCATCACACATTAACTGGAGTTGGGATTTATAAGATTGTGTGGAGATTATTACACATCATCAAAGTCTCTAGCAGATAATTTCTTTTAATAAAAGCAGAATCTGAATTTTGCACCATCATTACTGGCTCCAAATGGACAGAGAGGAGTCTTTGCAACTTATTAAATCAAAATGGCAAAAACCCTCCTAAATATGATTATGCCTTTAGATTATGCAAAATTAGATCTATACACAACCGAAGCGGAAATGTGCTGTTATTGCCTTCATCAGCTACTCAACAAACATCTGTCTGGTGTCACAATAGTGCTCGGTGTCGGGATACAAAGGCAGAGTAAGTAAGGTCCTGCCCTCAAGATGCACAGGATTCTGATTAGAAGTGCTGGGTGTGGTAGATAACCCGGCCTCAGTGCACCTCGATGGCACGGCTTTGGTCACCGGAACACACAGCATTGTTAGATGTTAAGTTGCAGATTCGAAGTCTCAGGTTTTTCGAAGCCTCATATTCACGGTGGTGACATTAGAAAGCCAAAGTTTTCTTCCACTATTGAAGAACTATTGGAAATGGACACCAGCAAGCTCCCGCTTTTAGTTTTTATTTATTTAAGAAAAAATATATTTTTATTGTTGATAGTATTATAGATATCTCCCGTCCCCCTGCTTTCCTCCCAGCTCCTGCTTTTAAAAAGCATTTTTGGCCAGCTCTTCTCCAAAGCAATCAAGAGATTTAACTTTATCACTTTAAACATCTACACGTTTTTACTGGAGAGGGGATTTTGGAAAGTAAGCAGAATGATGGTTTATATGATCTATTTTAAATGATGATTGACAGACTGAGTGAGAAAGCTGTATTTAGGAAAATGGATATTACAGTCCTATCCTATGAATGCTTAGAATTAGGAAGAAGATTGGTAGAACTAATCTCAATGAAACTGAAAAGAATTATGATTTACATATTGTAATAAAAAATTACAAGGCTGGTGTGGAGAAACTCCTTTTTTATGCTTATGAAAATGAGAATAATAAGTATTACGTTGGGCCTTAAAATAAACAATATACATGTGTGTGCACTATGGGTGCTTTTCAAAATCTCTGCCGAAGGACCAGTTTTGGATTTTTTTCTATTCATTTTTTTCTTTCTTTATTATAGTTACTATTTTGTTATGGACCAATACTTTTGTAAATAACAATAGAAAATAAATTGGGGTAAACATAGTTGTGCTTTGTATATTTGGGCAATGTCAGATTACCATTAAAAAAAATCTCAATACTTATTCTTAATTTCTGCACTTTCGTTGTCATGGATTAATGTGTGGTGCCAGGGAAGAAGTTGTAATGGAATTGCTTTATAACATTGGGTGAAGGAGGTGCAGAAGGTTAACACGTGGCATAAATTGGGAGAGGCTAATTACGCAAATCACTTCCCATTTTTGTGTGTCAATCTTAACAAGTCCTTCTTTTACAGTCGTTTGCTCTTGATACAGTCATTGGATTGTCATGGGATTGGGAATCCAGTTTTGGGGGCTGTGGCTAATTCTGTTTCCATATGGCCCCTCTCATCCTTCAGTGTACATCCGCAGTAACTCTCCACCGTTAGCATTAAACCACGGCCCCCATACACGGACACTAAAGTGCATCCCATAAAAAGAGTCAGTGGGCACTGATGAATCTGACAAATGCAACAGAGTTTATAAAGCATGTGAATATACTGATTTTCTTAATAGAACGAGGCAGAACATCTCCAAAAGTGAACTACAGATAAGCCCACCTCTCCTTGTCTCTACTAACACCTAAGCAGAGGACTTCATCACCATGATGGCCTTACATCCTCGGGCACACAGGGCACTGCGCCCGGAGCCCCTGGGCACCATGGGGTACGACGAGCTGTGCCATCTGAAACAGTTAGTGACAGGACAACACATGATGAAGTGTCTGCACTATGTTAATTAGCCCTTTGTGACATTTTCACATTCATTTTGCGTTATCCTTAAAATCTGAGTTTCAGAACTGATTTCGACGCAGAGAATTTGAAGCGACCTTAAATCTCTCTAAAGAATTGGACACGGAAACCAGAGCCAGATCGTTCCTTCAAACACTAGCCTCGATGTGGCTCTCATCTGAACTCTGGTCACTTGCCAGTAAGTGGCACGAACCTTTCCAGAGAAGACAGGTTGACTTTCTCCCTCGACCCCCTGAGCACCCACGTCCTGAGGTTCCGTGACTCCCTGGGAGGGGACAGAAACCCCACACAACCACGGCAGGGTTTGTTCAGGAAGCAGGTGTCTGCCAGGAGGAGAGAGCTCATGTCTGCCTGGGGGCGCCCGGCTGCTGCTTCCTCTTCTTTTCTTTCAGTAGAAAGCCACACGCTGCTGAGTCCCAGAACTTTCTCCACTGTCTTGACTGGATGTACGGAAATCTGGTGTGTATGTAGAGGGTAATGAGGGATATAGGAAGCAAAGAACTTTTCTTTTTTCTGATATTAAAAGGGTACATTTATTTGGGATGAAGGGGGAAGAGAACTGTCTTGGGTTGAATCCTAACAGGTGTTGCTTCTGTTCTCTGTAGTCCAGGACAGTAGCTGCTGCCCGGTGGCTACTGTGCACTTGAAATGCCACCAGTTCACACTGAGATGTGCCACCTACACACTGGATTTTGAAGACTTAATATGGTGGGGGGAAGAATTTTTAAATATATTTTTATTGATTCCAGAGAGGAAAGGAGAGGGAGAAAAAGAGAGAAACATCAATGATGAGAGAGAATCATTGATCGGCTGCCTCCTGCACGCCTCCTACAGAGGATCAAGCCCGAATCCCAGGCAAGTGCCGTGACCGGGAATCAAACAGTGACCTCCTGGTTCATAGGTCGATGCTCAACCACTGAGCCACATTGGTCGGGCAAAAAAAGAATTTTTGATATATCTTTAATGAATGTTACATTGATTGCATGTTAAAATGATAATATTTTACATAGATTGGGTTACATAAAATACATTAGTGGGTTTTATTTCACCCGTTTCTTTTTTCTCTTTTTTAATGTGACTACCAGAAAATTTTAAACTGTGCCTGTGGCTCACATTATGCTCCAATTGGACGTGAGGCTTTCGGTAATAAAAGTTAATATAAAATTTATTCCAGATGTCTCACCTCAAAATCTCTTTATTGTTGGAATCTTGTCAAGAAAACCATGAGAAAAGATGTTAATTCTGGCAACAGAGCTTAATGCTCACCATACAACTTAAAATCTTATTCTCAAGATACCTTTCTGCTCCGTAAAAACTGCGCGAAGGCACTGTGTCTCGCATTTCCTTTGAGGTTCCCTAGCATGGCACTCAGGAATATTATTAAGCCATTTATCCCAATTAAAAAAGCTGCCCGTTCTTGCAGGTTTGACTTAAATGAAGACAGTATTTAAAATACTTTTGAAGGAGTTTTTCTTCCCGCATGAGACTTTAGAACAAGCATTGTTCTCTCCCCTGTTGCACCCCACTTTTCATGACCATTTCTACTACTTTTCTACTAATCAAAAAAGAGATTTATATTATTTGTCAAAATATTACACATTCCATTACACTTACTGCTTCATTTACACTTGTGCTATCATGGTACACACTACAGGTGAAATATTGCCAGCCCTGTAGGTCTCTTGCATCCATCTTAGTTTTATGGATGTGCTAAGCAGCACACATTATTAAATATTTGTGTGGGAAGGGGAAGCAATCAACTCCAGTCGGCAGTGGGTAACCTGCGGCTGAATGGTTCGTCTGTAATCCTGTGCACGCGACGTGGGGACCCCTCAATAGAATTTGGTGGCTCATTTTTCAGTCTTATTTCTCTATGTAAAAGTATTCTATGCGTGAATGTACAGCAGTGAGCCAGTACTGACTGATCATTTCGTCTCCCTTGGTTTTAGAAGGCTGGTCATTTGTAATTTTCAAAGTTGAGCCTCTTGTCCTATCAGATGGCTTTTTAGGTAACATGGATTAGTCCCTTCTGAATCTCACATCCATAGGATTCAGACAATAACTCCATGATGCAAACGCGTTCTCATTAACACAATGTGATCAACAGCATCAAAACACTCTCTGGAGAGTGTTTGCACTATGTGGGATTGATAAGTTCCACCTCTGCATGTAGCAGGGGCTTTTTTTGTTGTTGTTGTAAAGTAAAATGATTGGTTGCTATTCAGTTCTAATGAAAAGGCACCAAATTCTGAATCGGTAGGTTTGGATTCAAAGCATCGTTGACACTTATCTGTGTTCTCTCGGGCAGCCCGCTTGTTATAATAGGCACTGTGTTCCTCAACCGGATCCCCTCCCTGGTCCGTGCACTCATTCTCTACTGCTGAGTGGTGGCTGCTAATGGAAGGAGTCACAGACACACACCCCCATCTCCACCCAGGGCAGCCTGCAGCCAGGGACTGAGCTGGCACGGCGTGGAAAGAGCAGCTCCTGCGCCTAAAGGCGGGACCCACTCTGTGAGCAGCATGCTCCACAGCTCCCGGGTCTCAGGCGGAGCCGTCTCCCGCTGACTGCCATACACATGGCCTCTTCCCTTGCTCCCTCCTGCTGTCCCCAATCCCCCTCGCAGCCCTCTACCAGGACATCTCTGAGCAAGAAGCTCTGTCTAGGCTCTGCTTTAGGAACCCGACCTAAGTTACCCCTAACCTCTGAGCCTCCATTTCTTTATCTGTAAAGTGAGAGTAATAGTTGACCCATGGGATCGCTGTGAGAATTAAGTGCTCTATCATTGTATGAAAGTATTTTGTAACCCGGAAAGAATTAAACAAATGTTAGATATTGCCATCGTCAATGCTGTTGCTAAAACTAATGAGAACAAGTTGATTTTTAAAAATTCTCTGGGACTTAACCGTGCCAACTCTCCCAACACGTGATATAAATGCCCTTGTTGGGGGCATCCAAGGTGACCCATTTTTCTCTGCACCTTCACATAAACCTGACTTGAATGGAGAATTTCCCAGTTGCTTGCAAGTTCTACTTATTTTTAAGTTCTAAGTCATGTTTTTTCATACAAGTGGGTAGATACTTCCAGAATATTCCATTTCCTTATTTCACCCTCCCCACTATCTATGGGTACTTCTATGCTTACTATTAATGTAATATTATGCTCTTCTTATTATAAACAAAAAATGAAAACAACTTCCCTAAATCTAAGACATTTCCTTCCAATTAAATAAAAAAACATTTAGGACTATTATGCTTCAGTTCCAATGTTTACTTGCTTATTTATGAGATGTTTCTTTACTTATTTATTTAGAGCATCTAATTGCTTCCTGGACTGCTCTGTCCTAATCAGGAAAGCTATTAGGGCATTCCCTAAACTGAATTGTGCTATCTTTGGGATGTTGTGCATTTTTCCTAAGCAGGAAAAATAAAATCAAAATGAGGAAAATCTTGGGTTTGTACACACTTGTGCTGGGCAAATACAACTCAGATAATATGCAAGTGTCAGTTATATATATTTAAAAGTGTTAGGAGAAAGCTATTTAAAAATGAGCTTTTGATGTCCCATTTCAGCCTGGGGGCTGTTCCATAAGGGCTGACCTCAGGATCAGTACTTTTTCAGATTTTCACAGTGCTGTGAAGAGTTAAAACTCATTGACTCACTTAACGTTTATCAAGTTCTTACTAGATGCTGAATGCTGTGCTAAGAATGTGGTTAGCAGAAACATAGAGAATGCCTGCCATCTTAAAGTGCAACATAGATAGCAATGTAGAGAGTTTTAATCAGAGAATGAGTAGGAGGAGAGGGAACATTGAGCAACTCAAAGTTATCAGAGAAGACTTCCCAAAGAAGTGATTATTAAGCTAATATTGGAGAAAAAGTAGGAGGAAGGAAGAGCATTCCATGTAGAGGCACTAGTCTGAGCAAAGGCACTGTGGCAGGCCCGAACATGATCAGTATGTCACAGGTAGGGCTAGAGGGCCTAAGATGACAAGACAAGCATTAAATCTAAGAGCAACGACCCAGGGAAGCTGTGGACAGAATAGAAAAAGGGAAGAGGTCACTCTACTAGGAGTCATCTCAATCCAATGAAAGTATATTCTGTGTCCACTGCATGCAAGGGGTGTGCTCATGTAGGTCCAGGAGATTTTCCCCACCAAAATCTCTCAGCTCCTTTGTGCTAGTCTCTCCACCCCACCTGCCTCTCAAAGGCCATCCTTAGTCAGTCTTGAATTGCTTTACCAGCAAAGCAACTAAAAGCAGTTAGAGCCTTATCATACAGCTATATTTATTAAAACTAAAATCTCTTCTGCCCTGTAGCTTCCTAGGTAAGATGCCTGACACGGCTATGTTTTAAGCCTTCCAGAAGTTGATCCTCACTTGCAGGACATAATTTGGTTTTGTATATAGAGCCCTCTGAGATTGAACTCTCTCTCATTTCTCCCTGCATCATTACTTTCTAGCAACTCAAGAATGCTTTTGGTTTCACCAAAATTTCATCAAAGTTGACATACACCATAATGTTTCCAACTTCTGGCCCTTCCTCTCCTCAACACTCAGCTCAGGTAGCCCCTCCCCAAGGAAGTCTTTTCTAACCTCTCACTGCAACCCCCAAACCAGTTATCTGCCCCCCTTCTGTGTTCCAATATCATCTTTCCATATTCTTTGTTGAATTTTCCATATTATTAAAATTATTTGGTTATCTATCAATAGCTCCCACTAGACTACAGTAGGAGTTCCACAAAGGTAAATACATGATCTGTGTGTTTTTTTTCTCTGTATATCTAGGAACTAGAATAACTTGGCAAAGAAAAAAGATTATTGGACATAACTAAGCAGGTATAACTGAGCTACATAAAAAAAAAATAAACAGGTGAAATTAACATTAACAATATATGTGACTTAGCCCAATATATCCAATGCATTATCATTTCAACATGTAAACAGTGTAAAATTTATTAAAATTTTACATTCTCTTTTTTAAGTGTCTGAAATATACTGTGTAGTTTACACAAAAACAGATCCCAATTCAGACTGATCACATTTGAAGTTCTCAGTGGCCACCTGTGGCTAGTGGCCACCTGTGGCTAGTGGCCACCACCTTGGACAGTACAGGTAAGGCCAGTACCAACAACAAAAACCTGGGAACAAGTCGAACAGAATTAATATGAGCCTCATTGAAAAGACCTTGAAGGAGTTAATTGTCTGAGAATGTTGAGGCTTGAATTCTCTGATTTGGCTTTCTGTGCTGATGGGATAAAATGCTTCCACCAGTTTCAATATAATACCTAGAGATAAAGTGTTATCTCTTGGAAAAAAGTCAGCAATTCCTCAATTTTTCATTGGATCACTTTTCTTGGTTCTAAAACTGAAGATGCATATGAGATAGCTGCATGCAGTTAAAGAGCATTGGGAGATTAATCTTTTTTTAATTCTCAAAGATAGTATTCATATTTCAGAAGGGAAAAGCCAACAACTGAAATATTTTGTCTAGTAATATTTCTCCTCTTGCTCCCAGAATCAGCATGAGAGCTTTTCTCACTTGAACAATTTATTGATATCACTGAGTGAGTGAGATTCAACAAAGGATTCCCCTCCCCCAGCACAGAAACATGTGGAAACACAGAAGTAAATTACAGATAGAAAGACTACAATTCTCTTTAATACGCATGATGATCCTTTACACCTCGTTCAAGGACTAACGTATTTTATTAAGTAATATAATCTCATTTCAGTTATTCTTTTACTCATTTGTTCATTAAATACATATTGAGCACTTACTACATGCAGACCTTGTGCTGGGCCCTAGGACCTTGCAATCACTGCCTTCAAGGAGCATGCAGCCTCTTGGGGAAGTCAGACACTTGATGAGTCTGTGATATGCATGGTGAAAGGTGCGGGAGCTTTTAGGAACAGAATAAAACCTGATCCAGAGTTTCCAAGAAGGCTTTCCCAAAGGAAAGGTCATTAAAGTGAGTGCTGGAGGAAGAGGAGGAGTTGGCCAGTTGAATAGAGAAGGACAGAACAGCCAGGTAAAGGAAAGAACACGTAGAAGACCCAAGTTTAAGAGAGCACGTGGTGGTTTTGGCTTCCGGAAGCTAGACTTTCTGGAAACTGGAAGAAGTCCATTATGAGTGGAGGGTAGAACTTGAGGGTTTATGGCCATTGATGAGTCTGGAGAGCAGGCCAGGTCGGAGTCAGCTCACGAGGACCTACACATGTTACAGCCACAGGTGCCTGTGGCACGGTTGGTTGCAGTGGGTTACAATGACTGGAAGCAGGGAAGGAGTGGCAGAGTGTCTGCCTGGAGACGGAGGTGGGTAGGTGAAATGGAAACAACAGGGCAAGATGGCAGGCGATGAATAGATGAAGGTGTAAGGAAGAATGAAGAGTCAGAAGAAAAATCAGAGGACTTTGTTTATCCCAGTGAGAGATGAAGACTGGATTTGAACCAGTTATCAAGATGCACTAACCTTGGAGGGAGAACCTGAATCAAAAAACTTAGAATGTTTAGGCCCCATGTGTATATTATCTAATTTGTTTATCTCAACAGCATATTTTACAGTGAAGAAACTGAAGTTCAGAGTGGTGTTGTAACTTGCCCTAGGTTATATATTAGTAAGTGGTGTATACCGGAGGGAAATAAATTCAGATTTGACAGGCTACAGTGCCCTCACTCTGTGGACTTATCACAAAACAGACTCTTGACAATGGAATACTACTCATCCATAAGAAAAGATGAAATACTGCCATTTGTGACAACATGGATGGATCCTGAGAATTTCTTGCTAAGTAAAATAAGTCAGACGGAAAAAGTCAAGAACCATATAATTTCAGTCATATATGGGATAGAAAACTGAAATCAACAAATGAACAAACAAGAAAAACAAACAAAAGCTCTTAGAAACAGACAACAGTATAGTGGTTACCAGAGGAGTAGGGAGATAGAAGAGAGGAAAGGGGGTCAAATATATGGTGACAAAAGAAGATTTGACTTTAAGTGATGAACACACAATACAATATACAGATGATGTATTATAGAATTGAACACTGGAAACCTATGTAATTTCATTAACCAGTGTCACCCCAATAAACTTAATTTTTTTAAAAAAGGAGTAATCTTAGCTGATGTTTAAAGAGTAACCTTTAGGGTTAAAATGGAGTTTAGTCTCTGACATTATATTGGAAAAGTTGTTAAGCCTTATCTGTTTGGCCCTAATACTAAAACAGAATTTTGCTAGTTTAACCTCTCTACATGTATAAGTAGTCATAAAACAACCTATGTACAGTGCTGGGAAGGAAGAGATTAAAGAACATATGTATATATGCATAACCTATGGACAGAGCCAGTAGTGTGGTAAAGACCTGGGGGCAGAAGGGGTGTCCTGTGGGAAAAGGGAAAAATCTGAAATACTTTAAACAATAAAGATAAATTTAAAATACGTGTGTGTGTGTGTGTGTGTGTGTGTGTGTGTGTGTGTTGCTTTGAACAATCGGAAGGAATTATGACACACATAAATCCACATGCTATTATTTCATTTTAATTCATAGTTCCCATTTTTAAAGGTTTAACCAAGTTAAATTGCACTGGCCCAATAATATTTTATGAGATGTACTAGAGAGGCCCAGTGCGTGAAATTAGTGCATGGGTAGAGTCTCTAGGCCTGGCTGGCCATCAGGGCCCATCAGGTCTCCCTGCCTCTTCCTTCCCTCTCCACCATGCAGTTCCCCACCTCCCTGCCTACCCGCCTCCTGCTTCCCTCGCTCCCTCAGTGCCATGGTCTGTCTGCGCTGCCCCCTAGTGGTCAGTGCGCATCATAGCGAGCAATCCAACTCCCAATCTCCCTGTCCAACTCCCGAGGGAACACTTTGTATATTAGCCTTTTATATATATAGATAATATTAAGATCAATCTTAAAAGGAGACCATAATCAAGTCCATTTTAAACAGCACTACACTAATTTTTATAAAAAGAAGAGTTCCTTTGCAAAAAATAAATAAATCCTTAGATCAGGGAGTAACTTTAACTCTTTACCATAATGTGCAATTTAAACTTCTTGTGTGTTTTTTTACTGAAGTTCTTAAGTTATCTTTCATCCCGGCATTATTAAAGTGTTGAGGCACAGAAACTAAGCAGGAATTTTCCCACTTTGCAGAGCTAAACTGGCACCCAAAGTTGCTTTTTTTTTTCCACAGCTTAAAGCTGAGGTCACAGCCCTTTAATAAAATGAAACTTATCAGGAAAAGATTTGGAACTAAGGCAGGCAATGTATGAGGTGTCGAGGTAGTTGTCACTGTCAATTATAAGGCTTGCCAGGAACTGCTCTGATTCCCGTGGCCTTGCAAAGTGATTCCAGGACGGGACCTCCGGGGAATCTGCCTTATTGTGGCTGCTCCTCCTGAGTACAGATTGGCTTACACTGTGTGAATGCCCCTCTCCCTGGTAACTTCCTGAATAAATGCAGGCTCTCCAAGGGAATAATGTTCTCTATTCTCTGTACCCTTTGTGTCATGTAAATTACTCTTGGCTTCAAGAATGGGGCTTTTAATCTTGTTTTTCTCCATCCCTGATACAGGATTATACAAATGCTAAGGTGATTGCTCCTGCAAAATGTCCGGATAGGTGAGCCCTAAATCCTTCCGTTCTCACAATAATGCCGCCAATTTGTAAAGCATGCGTCACCTAAAGAAAAAAAAAAACTCACTAACTCACTGTGAATCTGGGACACAAAAGTGTTTGGCCTCCCCAGGTCCCCAGGAGGAAGAAGGAGGGCTGAGAGGTTTGCCACGTTATTGCCATCTTGCTGATGGAAAGCATTGCAGAGAGGAGAATTCCAGTGTGGGATATTATCAAGCTATATTGTTTTCTTATAAGTTTTCAGTATATGTTGATGCCTTTTTAAATAACTTTATTGAGGCATAATTCACATACCATGTAATTCATCCATTTAAAATATACAATTCAGTTTGCCAGCCCTCACAAACACTAATCTACTTTCCATCTCTATAGATTTGCCTATTCTGGACATTTCATATAAATGGAATTACACAGTAGGTAGTCTTGTGACTAGCTTTTTTCACAAAGCATAATGATTCAAAGTTAATTTATGTTGTAGCATGTATCAGAACTTCATTTCTTTTGATTGCCAAATAATATGGCATTGTGCAGGTATACCACACCTTACTTATGCATTCATTGGCTAATGGACATTTGGGTTGTTTCCACCTTTGGGCTATTAGGAATAATGCTGTGATGAGCATTTGTATACAAGTTTTCATGTGGATATAGGTTTCCACTTTTCCTGAATATTTACCTAGAAGTGGAATTGCTGGGTCTTAGGCCAACTCTAGTTTGACCTTTGAGGAGCTGTTTCCATCAGCAGTATGTCGGAGTTCCAGTTTCTCCACAACCTCACCAACACTTGTTATCATCCCTCTTTCTGATTCTAGCCATCCTGGCGAATGTGCAGTAGTCTCTCGTTGTGGTATGGATTTGCATTTTCCTGCTGGCTAATAGCGTTGAGCATCTTTGCATGAGCTTATTAGCCATGTGTATTGATGCCTTTTTTAAAAGCTATTTCTCTGCTGGGTTTTAAAAGTAACACCACTTTAATGCCAGGAAATGGCCACAGTCCTTCAAATAAAGGGTTGGCTCTTGGAGCTACACTGTTTCCACTTGCATTAAAGCTGGAGCTCCCTTTGCCTGGAGAAGGTGTCCCATAAAAAGCGGCCCCTTCCCTCTGGCCATCACTCTGAGATTGTCTGTGTCCACGGTAATGCATAGAGGCTCTTTGGCTAATCTCTTCACCTTCTTTCATCCAGCCCCGCCCCCCTCATTTTACTCTCTTCTGATAACTGTCAATCTATTGCATGTACCCATGCCTCTGGTTCTATTTTGTTGACATTTTATTTTGTTCATTAGATTTCCATTTGAGTGAGATCATATGATATTTGTCCTTCTATGACTAGCTTATTTCACTTAGCATAATACTCTCCAGGTCCATTCATGCTGCTCCAAAAGGTAAAAGAGTTCCTTCCTTTTTTGATCATGTAGTATTCCATTGTGTAAATGTACCACAGTTTTTTTATCCACTTGTCTACTGATGGGCACTTAATTTTATAATATAATCTTATAATTAGTTTAATTAATTATTGCACATTCATGTTTTCTAATTCTAATAAGGACCTTGCTATTAAAAGAGACTCTATGTACCTTTAAAAAAAAAAATAAGCATGTATTGACCACAGCAAAAACACACAGTGAAGCAAGGAAGGGCATAGAAGAAGCAACAGGAGCACCTAGGCTGGGCTGCTTTGGCTCCTGGGAAGTCAGAGAAAAGGGGGCCTTGGAGGCAGGTTCAGGGGGTTATCTCAGGACAAGCTGCCGCTGCCCATTGCTCCCCTGGTTGCAAATCTCCTGGGGCCTGTTAGAGGTTAGGAGATAAGTGCGGGGGGGGGGGGGGGAGAGGGGAAGGGAATGGCACAGGCATGCTCCCTGGAGGGAGAGCACTCTGTGAACCTTAACTGTCTGTTTTAAGTGAACATTTGAAAAATACTGCCTTAGGTGCCTAAAGCACAGCCCAGACTCAGAGACATAAAATGCGTTGTTCTGAATGGATTTGGTGAGAACAGTTAAAGCAGTCAGAGCAGGACACTGGAGCACCAGGAGGAGAGCACGTTTGGTCCGAAGGTGCACATCTGTGTCCATGGATGGTTCCATCCAGGCCCTTGAAGATAAGATGGATATGTGACTCCTCCCTGTGTCCCAGTATCACCACCACCCATCACTAACCAAGTCACCCTTCAGTGGGACAGTGTCTCTTTCTTCCTCCAAAGTCTCATTTATCAAAATCAGAACTGGGCAGGTGGCCAGAATTGGGATGGAGGTGAGGCAGTCAGGATAGAAACTGGTCACCCAGGACGGTGACCCTTCAGTCCACACCAGGACCGGTTCTCTTGCTGTCACAGGGAGAAAAAACACCCGCTTAGGGAGCAGCCCTGAGGTAAGAACTGGGTGTAGTTCAGTTGCCCGCCCTGTGAGCGATGACAACAGTGGTTTAACAGGCCCTCCGAGGCAGAGAGGAGTGGGTGTGGGCCTCCAAGCTGGCTAGGGGGTTGGAGGGAGAAGCAGGCACGAGGAAAACTCACAGACCCTCCTCGAGGGTTTAGATATATTAGGAAGGGACAATGGAGCATTCTGTCCTAGGCACTTTTGCTTTTGTGGGCCCCTTCCTCCATTGAAAACATATTAAAAATTACATTGAGCAACTACACTGGAATAATCCAGTCTGGATTCATTATTATATATTAGTCATTACATCCATTTTTCCTTCTGATTTTAAATGAACTTGAAATGAAAACAGTCAGTGGGCCCCTAGAAGTGTCATAGCCCTGGGCTCAGTGCACAGGCACCTAAAGGACCAGCCAGCCACGTCTGGGAGAACATGAACATTCCCCATATGACAGGCTCATTGAAAGGAATCCCCATAGGGTAATGGCTGAAATGTCACTTCTTTGACCTCTAACCTATATGACCCTGAGCAAATTAGTTTGTCTAAGTCTTGGCTTCCTCATGAATTGTAATTATGGAGATTTAAATGAGATATCTACAAAATACTTTGCCTACTGCCTCCTAAACACTAAGTAAATGGTGGCTATTAATAGTAAACAGCAAGTTTGTGATATATAGAAAAACTTAGAGACAAAGAGGCTTCTAGTTTCTTTTTTTCCACACTCTGCCTGTGTGACCTTGAGCCAGGCACTTAACCTTTCTGAGTCAAGAGTGCTGAAAGAACAAATGAGATAATGGATGTAGAAGCATGTCTATTATAGCTAAAAGCATTGCGTGCAGGAATCACTGTTATTACCAAAGAGATGAATATTGTGAAGAGGGAAGTGTCCGCTGCAGCGTACAAAGGCTATTTGGTGGGTGTTTATTGAATGAATGGATGCCTGACAAAGCTTTCAGCATCTGAAACACTATAATCTTCACTGGGGTAGTTAGTAGTGAAAAGCATTACAAAGGCAGTCCAAGACAAAAATATTAAATATTTCTTATGAGGAGATTGTAGCTAATGATTCATAACTATAACTTTCACTAACATGTAAGTGTCTTGGATTGCAGACTTATGGAAGGGACACATTCCTTGTGTTTTTGTATCCCCAACATTTCCCATCTAGTGTTGACACACAACAATCTCTCAGTAAATGCTTGGAAATTGAAGTGAATTGAATTTATCCAACAGGACCTGCTCTTGTTGCCAATCTCACTTCATACGGAAACATTCTTAATTACATTCTTTCTCCCAAGCTCTTCCTTTACTATTTATGTCAGTAAGACTCTCAAATTTAAAAAAGGCTTTCAATGCATATTATTTGAATGAGTAAACTAATAAGTTATGCACTGTACTTTTATTTTAAACATGTGTTGCTGACCACACAGTTAGCAAATGCTTGAGGAAATACACGTTTGTATTATCTATACTAATAAAAGCCTAGGAGGCCCTCGTGTGCGATGTCATCACAAGATGGCCGCCACAAGATGGCCACACACACACAGCGGAGGTGGGGCCCAGCAGCCACTCCACGCTGTGAGGCCTGGGAGTCCCGTGGCTCTGCGCGGCGCGGAGGAGGCGGGTCGCGGCAGGGGAGGGCAGTTGGGGGTGATCAGGCCAGCAGGGGAGCGGTTAGGTGTCAATCAGGCCAGCAGAGGAGTGGTAAGGGGGCGATCAGGCTGGCAGGCAGAAGCAGTTAGGGGCAATCAGGCAGGCAGGAAGGCAGGTGAGCAGTTAGGAGCCAGCGATCCCGGATTGTGAGAGGGATGTCTGACTGCCGGTTTAGGCCCTATGGGATCGGGCCTTAACCAGTAGTCAGACATCCCCCGAGGGGTCCCAGATTGGAGAGGGTGCAGACCAGGCTGAGGGACACCCCCCAACTCATGCACGAATTTTGTGCACCAGGCCACTAGTTGGAGATATCCTAATATATAAAAACCCAGGGTCCATACCGTCCAAAACAACCAAAGGCTCGACCTACCAGAAAGTCAGTCCTACAGTCAGTCCCGCACTAACTGCTGCTGCTGCAGGTGCAGCCACCCAGCACTGACTGCCAAGGGGGCTGAGGATCAGGCCTGGAGAGAGGCCCAGGGAGAGAGAGGCAGGGTCTGATCCGCAGCCTCCGTGGCAGCTGTTGATCAGCCGTTGACTCTCTCTTTCTCTCCAGGCTTTGCCAGCAGTCGCGCCTCTCTTTCTCTCTGGGCCTCCGCGGGGGCTGCTGATCAATCCCACCTCTCTGATCAGGCCCGGAGATAGGCCCGGAGATGCTGACTGGCATAGAAACTGACCAATCAGAACCAAATCTGGGTGAACTGTGAGGAGCCAATGGGTGCCTAGGAGGCTGAGCTTTTGACACTGACTGGCATAGAAACCGACCAATCAGAACCAAATCTGGGTGAAGTGTGAGGAGCCAATGGCTGCCTTGGAGGTGGAGCTTTTGACACTGACTGGCATAGGAACCGACCAATCAGAACCTAATCTGGTGAACTGCAAAGGCAGAACCAAAAGTGGGGGCTGAGGAGAGGTTTTTAGGGCAACAGCTATTTGGTGTAAGGTGTAGGAAAGTAGTTCAATTTTTTAATGACCGGTGGCAGTATAGTGCATATGGCTGGCTATCAGTCCAGATATAGGGATTATGTATTTTTGTCTGCCAAGAGCATCTCCTCCTGCTGAAAAAGGCTCTCCCCGCCATTTAAGCAATCCTATCCTATATAATCTATCTATACTAATAAAAGGGTAATATGCTAATTAGACCGGGTTGACTGGCCATCTTCCGGACGTCCGACTTCCTTCCGGACAAAGCCATTGTGGTGGAGGCTGAGGCAGAGAGGGCAGTTGGGGGCAAGATCAAGCCAGCAGGGGAGGGCCATTGGGGGCGAGACCAGGCCAGCAGGGGAGAGCAGTTGGGGTGAGATCAGGCTGGCAGGGGAGGGCAGTTAGGGGCGATCAGGCAGGCAGGCAGAGGTAGTTAGGGGCTATCAGGCAGGCAGAGAGGTTAGGGGTGATCAGGCAGGCAGAGAGGTTAGGGGTGATCAGGCAGGCAGGCAGAGGGATTAGGGGCAATCAGGCAGGCAGGGAGAGCAGTTAGGGGCAATCAGGCTGGCAGGCAGGTGAGCAGTTAGGAGCCAGAGATCCCAGATTGTGAGAGGGATGTCTGACTGCCAATTTAGGCCCGATCCCTGTGGGACATCCCCCAAGGGGTCCCTGATTGGAGAGGGTGCAGGCTGGACTGAGGGAATCCCTCCCCCCATGCACGAATTCCGTGCACTGGGCCACTAGTAATAGAATAAGCTCAGAGAGTATCCTAATCAAATCAGACTTCAGAACTCCACTCCTGATTCTTGCCAGTATGACTCATCCTACTAACCCATTGCACCTGGAAGCAGAATCATGACCTGGTCTAGGAGTTTCTATTGATGCGACTCATCCTGCCCACTCTTTCCTTGGCCTTGAAGGGTGGCCCCTCAATGTTCAAAAACAGTGTGCTCGCGTGTAAAGAAGTCTCTGGCCATCTAGTCGGGATCACACGGTCTGTTGAGTCCTTGAAGCTGTGGCCATTTGCCTGGTACAGCAGAGAGTGTCTTTGGAGAATTCATGTGTGGTACATTTTTTGAAATTGCTTCTTTTGGCAGGGTAAGAGTATAAATTGGCATCTCTGTGGTGCAGCTGTGATGATAACTGACTGAAGTTCTCAGCAGAAAGGGCACTGACCAGCTTACTCAGGCAAATGGCTCTGTGAGAAAAGCCCTATTCCAAACATCTCTTCGGCAGCCCTTAAACAGGGTATACCTTTCAGTGACTTTATTAGATGTGCATCTTCCACTCGGTGTTACCCTTTCCCAATCAGTTCTAATGTGGGGGTGGTTGTGTGTGCAGGGGGAGAGTCCTAGACACTTGTCTGGACGTTAATTAGCTTTAGTTCTAGAAAAAAAACTTTAATTGGTGGAGGTTTCTGTGATTCTTATCTCCATCCCGAAAATGACCGTCATGATGTACATAATAGTTAATAATAGCAAGATGTTCTACCTGGAACATCTTGTGCGTGAAAGAGCATAAAGGTAAAAATGTGGTCTTCATCCTGCGCCTAATCTTATCTCATTAGCATAAAGCTAAACTCAACAATCAAGAAGAAAAGACAGTCCTGGCACAGAATCTTCTAGAATACCGGGGGGGGGGGGGGGGGGGGGGGGGCGGGGGGGAGCTTATCTGCCCAGCACAACGCTCTGGGGGCCTGCTCTGCCCGTCTGTTCTGGATCTGTCCTGTCTCTTCCAATAAACACTGTGTCTGCATATTCCCTTTGAACCCCCGGTGCCTCTTCAGGCACATAGTAGGAGCCAATAAATGTTCATTGACTGGGAGAATCCCACGGGCTCAGCTGTGTGCACTCATTGGGCAGCACCCACATCTGGCCCAACACAAAGCCAAGCTCTGCCCTCTTCCCAGACTCCCCAGCCATTTCCACAGTCCACCATCCTGCAACAGGGGGTCTCAGTGGTGGCTTTGTCTTCATTCATTAAAATCCAAGCTTGAAAGTAAGCAGAATGGCTAGTACATCAGTGTACTCATCTCCTCCTCCTCCTCAGAGGGGGAACCACATGGCACGTGGGTTATGGCTGCTTCATCTCTTTGTGGACCTAATGTCAGGGAGCACCCCCTTCACTGTGTAACAGAACCAATAGAAAGGACACTAGTCTTGGAGTCAGCATGACTTGGAAACCTGGCTATGGCATACGCCAGGCAGCCTTTGACTTAAAAACTTAGCCTCTAAGTTCTGCTGACTCAAAACAGTGCTCCCAGCTCTGCCCACTGGAGTGAACCCAGGTGAGTTCACGGAAGTGCCTGGCACAGAGCAGCTTCTCAAGGAATGCTGGCATTCTCCCCAAGGGCCTCCCGCAGGGCCCGCTGGCCGGCAAGTGAGCCTACGACTAGGGGAGGAGTGCAATAGGAGAAAGCAGGACTTAGGAGTGCTTGGCTAAAGAGAATCAGACATCATTGGTTGCTCGGTGTTTGTGTGATGGCCATGGGGAGGGAGATGAGGCAAATCGATGGTCCTCACAGTGTGGTGGGGAGCCCACCCCAAGAGTCTTTCCATTTAGAACAAAGGCCAACTCAGATCTTCCTCTGTGAGTCACATGGCGACGGCACGTGCAGCTGGGGATGTGGAGGATGGCTGCAGTCCCCAGTACCTGCCCAGGTGACACTGTTAGCCCAGCTACCTTCAGGTGAGCGGAGTCTTTCCTTCTACAGATTTAAACTTCTCCCCTAGAATAGCATTTCTTGAAACTCCTGTTTTCTGATAGCAGATCAAGTGTTGCTTATGGTTTGGGCAACTTTGGTATTCCAGGAAATAAACAGTGTGTGTGATATTGTTTGTCCTCATTCCCACGAACAGCATCAAGAAGCAAGTGTGGCCCTAGCTGGTTTGGTCGGTGGATAGAGAGCATCAGCCCACTGAAGGGTCCCAGGTTCAATTCTGGTCAAGGGCACGGACCTCGGTTGCAGGTCTGATCCCTGGCCCTGGTCAGGGCACGTGATATGTTTCTCTTACATCAATGTTTCTCTCTCTCTGTCTTTCCCCCTCCCTTCCACTCTCGCTAAAAAAAGGCAGCAGCAAAAGCAAGTGTGGACTTGCCTACTCATGCTCATTCATATCTTCAATTGAAAATGAATTAAGGATATTTGCTTGTCAGTTGGAGACCTTCTTTTCATTTAACTTTTTCTTCCTGAGTTTGTGTAGGATGCAATTCTCATTTTTTAATAAAAATTTTTTGCCGCTGCCCAAAATTAAGAAGCATATTAGGCAAAGTGTCTTCGCCCTCGGGAGTGATTGGAATTAGTGATTGGAGACATTCCACAGTCATTGAGGGTGAGTTAACACAAGGCCACTGATGAGCATGGGCTGAAAGCCCCTCGTGGCGTGTCTGAGGTGCTACGAGTGGAAGTCACCCACTGGGCTGTCCTGTCTGTCGGCCAGTCCAGTGTCACCCGGGTCCGCATCTAGGGCTTCTCCAACTGCGCACAGAAGCAGGCAGGGCAGCCTGGGAGCCGGCGCAGCCCTGCCCACCCAAGCTTATCATCTGAATCACACAGAGTGGTGCAGAGCGCCCCTCCCCCCCCCCACCTCCTCCACCCCAGCCCCAGGGAGCCGGTGTTCCCAGGTGGAGCAGGGGCAGGACCAGCTGAGCAGATGAAATGTTTACATTGTGACCAGGCTCTTGCAGCTGCTGGGAACAAGCAGCATCTGTCACAGTCCCTTGGCTGGAGCCCCTTATCACCTCCGAGTCTAAACAGGAGCGGGCAGCCCTACTGTGACACCATCTGTGTGCCTGGCCTTCCAGGGCTCACTCGCACCCCACCCAGTCTGCAGTGAGGAAAGCTCTCGGAACAGACTAACAGCATTTGCATCCTCTCTGTCACATCCTAACCTCCACAGCCGGGACTGTCCCCCCCACTCCCTCCCCCCAGCAAGGCTCAGATGACAGATTATCATCCTGGGCAAGGAGAGGACAGGCGCATCCTCACAAGGAAGATAGGGAAGTCGCGTCTTCTCCCTCCCCCAGTCCCCTCCTCTTCCTGGCCTTGACCCTCCCTTGCTCCTCAAGGTGTGGTCCATGGATCAGCAACATCAGCATCACCTGGGAGCCTGACAGCAACTCAGGCCCACCCACACCCACAAGATCAGAAGCTGCATTTTGACAAGACCCCCCACCCCCCAGATGATTCCTATACACGGTCAAGGTCCAGAAGCCCTGCTCTGAGGCTTAGGTTAATGATCTGCAACACGATCATTTCATATTAACACCAAGTGGAAGGAAATCTCTGCTCATTCCAAATCTCAGTGGAAGACGTAATGGAGACACTCAAACATCGGTAGACCGAAAGCACAACTCTGCAGAAGTTCATGGTTAATATTAGCAATAATTCCTACAGGTCTGGCTACCTTTGCCTGCCCCGAGCTCAGAGAAGCTCTGGCTGTGAAGTGGCAGCACCCAGACAGTGGTTGGGGATGCTTCTTCCTCCGGCCTGTCCTCCTGGGAGCAGGGGAGGCCCTAGCCCTCACTTCCTTCTTCTGCTGCGGCCGGAGAAGAGCCAGAGACAACCACTTGGAACTTCCCTGTCACTCAGAGGCCATTAAATTTTTACGAGATTAGAAGTACTTTTTCCAGAAATAAAACCCAGAGTTATCACTTCAGTAGGCTGGGGAAATGTACCATTCCTTTTATAGCTTCCAATAAGAGCAGCTCTATAACAACCCCAAATTTCTTCTCCTGATTCTCCAACCTTCTCTCCTTAGCAAAAAAAAAAAAAAAAAAAAAAAAAAGCCATAGTAAAGCATTCGGGGGCTGTTGAGACCCTCAGTGCTTGCTCATCAAATTTCTGAGGCTCCTCCACCCTCGACAGAGGGGATGATTTCTCAGATGTCACAGTGTAGTGTCGCCTTTACCTCTCTGGTCCTCAGTTTCCCCGTCTGCAGTGAGCTGTTATGAAGGAATTGAAAAACTCAGGTGCCCGCAGGGGCCACCCATGGAATGAAAGTGAGTGTGGGGGATGGGAGGGGGAAAGTGAGGGAAGGTATAAAATGAGGTCACAGTCATAGCTAGGTGACAATCACGGCTCCTACCAGCTCATTCAGTGGCCCTGTTTGGATTTCATTAAAGTGACATGGCACATCTTTGTTTTATTTTTGACCGTACTGGCTTTTGAGAGAGAGATTGATTCATTACCACCCACACTTATAGTTCCTTTGCAACAGGGGGCAGTAGTGAGACCGGGTCATGGATCCAGCAACCCCTGCTTCCTCCGTGGATTCCAAACACCATAGATCAGCGATTTTTAACTGGTGTGCCTCAAGAATTTTTTAAATATGCAATACCAATACCTGACTATTTAGTCAGGGGCACTGACATCCATTCCCTTAGATTGTCAAATAAAATAAAATAAAATAAAATAAAATAAAATAAAATAAAATAAAATAAAATAAAATAAAAAGACAGCCAATACAACTCTAGCCATTCAGTATGAATGAATCAAAAGTATACCTATATTTTTGCCCAGCCAGTGTTGCTCAGTAGTTGAGCATCGACCCATGCATCACGAGGTCTCTGTTGGATTTCTGCTCAGGGCACATGCCTGGATTGCAGACTCAATCCCTGGCAGGTGGCATGCAGGAGGCAACCCATCAATGTTGGTGTTTCTCTCTCACAGCTATTTCTCTCTTTCCCTTCCTCTCTCTCTAAAATCAGTAAAAATTTATTTTTAAATTATACCTATTTTGTCAGATCAAAAAATATATTTTTATGTGCTGCAGAGTTTTAGTAATTAGTTCATGTGTGCTATGAGATGAAATGGTCTGCTAGCAAAGATCCCCAAGGTCTGGCTTGCTTATGTTTTGTTGATGTTGTTTTGTCTCACATAGTATTTTAAGAAATGTTCCAAATACTTGAAATATTTAAAAATCAGGAAATTTCACATCTTTGGGAAAAAAGTCGATATGGGGAGGAACTAAGTGTCTGGCATCAGGGTGAGAGCTGGGGGCAGGGAGGGGGGCAAAAGTGCTGGCAGAGGCCATTGTGCATTTTCTGAGCCCTGCCCCCACAGAGCCAGCAGGTAAGTGCCATATCTGAATCTACATCAACCCAGCTAATATGTTCGCCTACCCTTGTGATTCCCTGAGACTCCACCCCATCCAACTTTCAAGCCCACTCAAGCTGTTTCCAGTGGCTTTTCCATGTGTATGGCCTGCCTTGGCTCATGCTTTAGACTTTTGTATCTGGCTTCAGCATGCCCTGTACCTCTCAGTAAGTGACCCCAGGCCCAGTACTAACTCAGACAGCGTTGGTTTGCTGCTTGGCCTCTCCTGGGAACCTCCAAGTCCAGCACAAGTAGCAGTCATCTGCAGATTGCTTTGTAGCTCAGGCCGAATAGCCCCCAGCAGGACACAGGTGATGGCTGACCTTGGCCTGCACCTCCTGGGAGGCCCCAGAGCCAGTGCACCCAATGGACAGCTTCAGACCACATCAAAGCACCACCCAACCATATTCAAGGGGCGGACTCAGCAGGCACCAGAACCCCGCTGAAGTACGTCCTGCTTCGAGGGGTGGACCCCTGCACATCTGATCCATGGTGGTCGCAGGCAGTCCGTGCAGCCAATTCACCTGAGGATAACTCCCTCTCATTGATGTGCCAATGGCAATCAACACTCAACTACAATAGGAGCGTGTACAGAGATCATATTGACAGTTGCCAGATAGGAGGGGGTTAGGGGGAAGGGTGAAAAAGGTGAAGGGAATAAGAAGTACAAATTGGTAATTACAGAATAGTCACAGTGATGTAAAGTACAGCGTAGGGAATCCTATCTAATAATAGCGTACCATGTAAATTACCATCACTCCGCTACGCCCACGATTGGGAGGCGGAGGCTGGGGGGCGGGACTCAGGGTGGCCTATCCGGCCATTGAGAGGCACGGATCCGCTGCCACTGAGCGGGGCTACGCTGCTGTTGAGAGGCGCAGGGGGCGGGACTCCCGCCCCCTGTGCCTCTCAACGGCCAGATCCGGGCCGCTGAGGGGGTCCCACCCCCTGAGCCTCTCAACAGCAGGGGAGACCCCCTCAGAGGCCGCGTATCATCAAAAGTGGGGGAGCGAGCTCTGGCCTCAGTCAGCGAGCCACGGAAACCCGGCAGAGGATGGAGAGCAGCGACGAGGAAGACATGGAGAAGCACCGCATCCACCTACGCCCCGTTACTCTGCGCACACGCTGCACCTCCGGCCCTGTGAAGTCCGGGTTAACCGGCCCGCCCCTGTGGGGCGCTTTTTCACCCCGGCCAACCGTCAGGGTCCCGATGGACTCGAAGTGTCCTTTCAGGGCCGCAGTCTGAGGGGCGAGGAGGTGGAGGTGCCGCCTGGCCTGCTGGGATACGTGATGGTGACGGAAGAGAAGTCGGTGGGGAAGCAGGACTTTTCAGCGGGATCGGACAAGGAGGAGCAGGAGCTGGTGGAACCCCCGGAGGCGCTGGAGTGGGACTTCGACCGCTTTATTCGTGCCTCCGCCAGTTTCAGCCGCTTCACCCTGTGGGGCCTGGAGAGCATCCCTGGCCCAGATGCCAAAGTGCGTGCGGCCCTGACCTGGCCCAGCCTCGCCGAAGCGATCCATAAACAGGTGCTGCAGGACTGAGAACCAGCGCTTGAAACTGGAAGCCACCGATCCCTTCACCAGCCTCCACTTTGGATCCACTGAGTCCACCACCCCAATAAATGAGCTCTTTCACAGCAAAAACAAAAACAAAAACAAAAAAAACAAAAGTGAGGGACCTGGGTGCCTGTCTGCTCCGGCACCAGTGGACAGGCACCCAGCTCCACCGTGAAAAGCGAAAGCGTGTAGAGGACCCTACACGTGCATGATTCAATCATGCACTGGGCCTCTAGTATAGTCAATAACTATGGTGTCAGATGGGGACTAGGTTTATCAGGATGATCACTTAATAAGTTATATAATGTCTAATTACTGGGGTATACACCTGTAACTAATATAATATTGTGTGTCAACTATAATTGGAAAATTAACATTTTTTTAAGCCCAGATTTCTGGCTTCCTCTGAATTGGAAAATCTGAGGGCAGTCACCCTTGTTGCTGTGTGGCAACAATCAGCTAAATCTGTAGCCACTGCCCACTTCTCCTGCTCCCCACCGTCCCCTCCACTTCCCAGGGTCTCACCTCTACCCTTGCTACACTCCTGATTGACACCACTTGGTGGCAGAAGGCATTTTTGTTCCCAACCCCTTTGACAGCCTGAAGTGAAGCTGGATTCCCCGTCAGGCTCCTGTCTGAGAGGCCGGATGGCTGAGAATGTGGCTGGTGGGAGGGTCCACTTCATTCGGTTTATAAAGCACTAAAATGATTCTCTATCTCAGAATATCTGATTTTTAACAGAAAGGAAAAAATGCACTGAGAAGAAAGTTGAACAACTGTGTGGTAAAACTACATAGCGATTATTTAACGCGGTGCAGCCCCCCCGCAGGTATCAGATGGCAGTTTAGCGGGTTCCTCTTGCTGGCAGTCCTCCCTGGAGCGTCTCACTGGCTCCGGCTGCTCCTCGGAACCTCCCACGGTCCATGCTCTTCATCCTCACTAGCCTGGTTGCAGGGACGTTCTGGGTCTGTTTACTCGATGGCTTTGTTGCTGCATTTATTTCACTTCAGTTGCATAAACGCCACTCTGTTGGTTGCTGTTCCTTTGTTTGAATTGTTTACCAAATATTTCAGGTCTATAGAAAGGAACTGAGGCAACCTCACTCACGCACCCCTGTCTTTACTGAAACCTAACACCTTGCCACTCTGCTCCAGGCTGTCTTTTCCTAAGGAATAAAATAGTACAGGTGTGTCTCCCAGATTCCACACTCTTCTCCAACTTCCCAGAGCTAGCCAGCAGCCTAAATTATCTTTCTCTTGCGTCATTTAAAATGATGTTTTAGATTTAACTATTCAACAGAGGGGTTTTATATATTTTTTTTATTTTTTAATTACAGTTGACATGCAATAGTCTATTAGTTTCAGGTGTACAGCCTATTTGGTTAGACACGTATATAGCTTATGAAGTGAGCCCGGACCCTAATAGTCTAGTACCCACCTGGCACCATACATAGTACTACAGTGTTACTGACTACATTCCCTGTGCTGTGCTATACTTCCCCGTGTGACACAGGCTCATTTTCAGTGCTAAGTAGTGTTCCACTGGAAGATACATCACGATTGATTTATCTCTCTTCTTGATGGACATATCAATTGTTTCCGACCTTCTACTATTACCAACAACGCTGCAATGAGGGTCCTCTCTCTGTCTCCCTACACACGGGTGTGCAACTCTCTTTATGCGCCCAGCAGTGGGATTGCGAGTCACACACAGGGTAGCACTTTTTTACTTTTATTTAATTTCCAGTTCCTTCTCCAAAATGCTCACTTTGCTTAAGCTCCCTGAGCAGCCGTACAGTAATTTCCTCTCTCTACGTCTTTTTCGTTATTGGCATTATCGAGGCTTTGAACTCAGGCCAATAGGAGAGTGAAGTGACATCTTCTTGCTGTTTAAATTTTCCTGTTTCTCCTTAGTAGAGAGGTTAGCATCTTTCCACGTGTTTATGGACCATGAGGATTTCCGAGACTGCAAATTACTAATTCCCTGACTCCTACACGAGCTGTTTTGGAAGAAAAAAAAAACTTGTTTAGCCTTTCCTGCCTTCAGTGTCCGTAAGTGATCTTTCCCTATATCAGAAATTATTTTAATTGTTAGATTTTTGTCTATTATTAGATTAAACTTATTAAAAGAAAAAAATCCTTTTTTTAATATCATTTTATTGATTTCAGAGAGGAAGGGAGGGAGAGAAAGATAGAAACATCAATGATGAGAGAGAATCATTGATTGACTGCCTCCCGCACACACCCCACTGGGGACCAAGCCCACAACCCGAACATATGCCCTTGACCAGAATCAAAACTGGGACCCTTCAGTCCACAGGCCAATGCTCTAGCCACTGAGCCAAACCGGCTAGGGCAGAAATTCCTTTTTAGGTATTTATTCATATATTCTTGTGCTGAACACGAGAGAAAGCCTGTGAGCTTGTTCACTGGCCTCCTAATCCTCGTACCCGCCTTCCCAGTCCCCTCCCCGCTGTCCCCACGCTGCGCTATCACCTTGTAGAGCCTGTGGGTATATTGTCCCTCAAAGTCCCTGACACTTTCCTGTATCCTCCGGCCTGCCCTGTTTTAGTCTCTCTTTCTCTTTCCCAGATCATAAGGATCAAATCAAACAAAAAGGGGTGGGTGGGGACACAGCCTTCCTGCGACCGTCCTCTGGCTCCTGGCCCGAAGTTCTACTTCCAAAGATCCCTTTCTCTCCTAGACTCTCTGTCTTCCCCAAGAAGCTAGACATCAAACATCTTTCTGGCTGGAGAGCATGAGCCCCCACCGCCTACTTTTCACTGATCAGAAAGAGGTTTTTTCCAAAGCAGCTTCTGTCAGGAGGGGAAGGGCGCTGCCTGCAGCTCTGAGCTCCTTTGGCTTGTCCCCACAAAGCCTAGAGCTGGCACTGCCCTGGAGGAGCCATTGCCCTGGGCGCTGCCCCCGGCAAAGATGTTCAGACAGCCTCAGAAAGTCTCAGGTAGCCCCGGCTCTTCCAACCAA
This sequence comes from Cnephaeus nilssonii, assembly GCF_951640355.1. Taxonomy (NCBI): domain Eukaryota; kingdom Metazoa; phylum Chordata; class Mammalia; order Chiroptera; family Vespertilionidae; genus Cnephaeus; species Cnephaeus nilssonii. The sequence goes on from NC_137089.1 coordinate 40,664,251, forward strand.
ACAACGGAGCAGCAATTTCCACCGATAATCAGCTACTTTCATCACAGCGGCAGCTGGCACACTGTGAGCGTTCAGTAAATATTAATCAATAGCTATGCAGTGGCACTGAAGAGAGACAAAAGAATAGTCTGATGGGGTAACCAAGGTCACACTACACAGACGCCGGGCCCTAATTTTCAAGGGAAGACACATGTGCCACCAGCTAAGAGCTGTTTGGGCCAGAAGACTCTGCCCAATGCCAAGGGCATTTCTCTGCCAAGGGCAGGCTCTCCCAGGCAGAGGACTGTGGTTCTGCCTGTGGTTGATCTGTATTAGCAACAGGGATTCCCTAAGCCAGCCTCGTGAGAATTTTCTATGACTATTTCCTGAGCCATCGAGTGAGGGAGCTGGGTTAGATCCTGACTGTGGCCCTGAAAAAAAAAAAAAAAACCCTACCACGTTAACAAATGCCTCATTCCACCCCAGGATGACCTATTTGTCAAATACACATGCCATCCAGTCTCACATCTTACACAGGTTTCTATATCCATCTGAAAGTTGGTCATGCTGGAGATGAATTTTGACTATTGAGTGAACAACCTTCCAAGGACCAAAACAAGATGGGAAATGTTATTTTAAAACACGAGAGGGAAGTTTATCAAAGTACATAATGAATTTAATCTGCTGGTTGATGAGCAGGGGCCTGACATGGGTCCTGATTTTCTTGGATGGCCGATTCCAAACAGCTGCCCCCTGCTGAGCAGATCAGGAGATGGGCTCGCTCTCTGGCCAAGAACAGGAGCAGAGCTTCTGACAAGAGCCACTGTCTGAACTGGCTCAGTGGGTTTGCCCTGTCCCCAGCTTGTGGGCGGAGCCACAGTCTCCTGGTAAAAGGCTTCCTCACAGGGCACACTCCCTGGGACATTTCCAGACCTGCTGTCCTAAGTGCTTTGCTCTCAGACCTAACTGGCCATCCCTCTTAGATTCACTCCTCTCTGGACCTGGCGGGTCCTGCCCCAAGTCCCCTCACCCAATCAAGTCAAGCTCTGAAACCCAGATCTAAGCCAGGGCCCTGGTCTTGCTCTCTGCCCAGCAGGGAGCTTGGCTGTGAACAGGCTGGAGGGAGGGAAGGCCCCATCACAATCCTTCCTCCACCTGCTCGCTGGTTCCCAGAAGTACGCTGTTTGGAAGACGCACCCAATAAACATAGTCAGGCCTCATACCGCTTGTGTGGCTGGTTTCCCCAGATGTTAAGCTCCTTCAGAGAAGAGCCTTAAGACTTTAATCAAGTGTTTTGCCCACGAAAGTCTACCAATAAAGATTTCTTGATGGATTTCCAGTCAATTTTCTAATCTATCTATAATCACGGTCATGATTATAAAAGGTATTTTTTTTAAAAACCGCTACAGAAATGAGGCTTCTGCTACATAAGTTTCATGGAGAACCAAGGCAGAAGTAGTAATTCCTTATGCTTTGGATTCAAGCTGACTATTGCTTTAGACACAGCTACACAGTGTTAAATAAGAAAACAGTCCAAGGACATGAAGGTAAATTATAGCCACCACCTCGCCGTCACTGAAGCCTCAGGCTGGAACAACAGAGTGAAGCTCCTTGTGCCTCAGTAACGGAGGCTTCTGTTGTGATTCCCCGTGAGCCCAGGGAACAGCCGCTGCGTCTGAGCACAGGGAATCGTGAGCTTGTCTCTCTCCTCCATAATTACTTTACTTAGAAGGCATGGACGAGACATATAGAAAAGTAAGTGTGATGAGTACTGGGAGAACTCATTTCTTGGAGCGAGTTTTCAGTGAATTACGGATGCATTTGGCCATCTGCTGCTGCCACTGCTCTTATGAAATCTGGGATTCACAAATCGCAGTTTCTATAACACTAACTCTGGGACTGAGAAAATCTACTCAGGATCTGTAGCCTGAGGGGAATGTTCTGGGTTCCTCCTGAAAGCTCCGCAGCACAATAAGGAACATTGTGTCTGAGGGCTTCCCGACTTCTGGCAGGCAGTGCCACGTGCCCCTGGGGGGAGGGAGGATGAGGGCGGCGTAGTCCCGGACACTGTACCACATTTCATGCTTGAAAAATCCTTCACAACACCTCACCCAGCATCCCTGAATGTAGATCTTCATTATACAGCTGAAAAGACACACTCACTGAGGCTAAAAACTGAGGATCACAGGACACCAAGCAATAAGTAGGAATTTGAACTAAAGGTCTGATCTCAATGTGGAAAACAGACATCTCCCTAATCAAAAAGAAAAAAGATAAACATGACATATAAACAATAAATGAACTGATAAATGCAGAACTCTTAACAACCGAAAATCCCAGTATTTTTCCATCTTTCTTCTTCAGAAGGCTTGGAAAGCGGAAGAGGAGAGAGGGATGAAGAAGTTCTCTAATCATTTGTCAAAGGGGCAGATTCAGATTCTACAGTTCTAGAACATTCTCTGTAGCAAAGTAACCACAGATGGCTAATCTATGCAACACAAATACCTAAAAGTAATTCCATTCATCCTTCCAGCAGAGCCAGGCACTGGAACTATAGGCACTGAAGGAATTTCTAGCCTAGTAGGGAGGCAGAGATACTGGCACTCACAACAGCTATGACTGCTTTCGTGGAGGAAGGTATAGAGTGTGGCGGGGCGGAGATGGAACTCAGAACCAATCAGTCTTGGCCCAGCAATCCTGTGCTTTTCATACCTGTGAAGCTCAGGTCCCCTACCCAGTCCCATCATACCACCCTGAAAATTGTCACCACCTGTCATACCTGTTCCCACTAGTCACCATAAGAATCACAGCACCAAACTTGTGCAAGAAAAAGTAGATATGCGTCAACTTTGAGCATCTATTCTATACAGGGGGTGTTATTTTATTTAATCCTCACCACAACTCCATTTCTCAGATGAGAAAATTGAGGCCCAGAGAAGTTAGGTGGTGCCAATATCAGATAGTAGGAAGCAAAGGAGCCATCTCTGATCTTAGAGTCCATGTTCCTGCCATTACATTTCACTGCTTCCACTCCTTTTGCCCATAAATAATTGTAAACAACAATGATGGAGGCAGCCCTGTTTCTGTCTATATAAATGTAGACTCTTCAGTGTAGATTATAATCCATAGCAGAAAAGTAACTTTCGACAATGATGGCCCATTATGTGCATTTTAGGGTTGCACTAGAGAATCCTCAGGAATGCCAAGCACAGATCTCCCACCTTGAGACTCTTGGCACAAATCCTGTTGCCCTCAGGGCCAATGTAGGAGGAGACTGAATCCATATGCCACATAGTTCAATGGGAGCAGTGGCCAGGATCATCGCCCCTCCTTAATTCCAATCATGGTAGGCTAATGTGTCATATGCAAACCCAATAGAAAAGATTTTTGCATCGATACAAAAATCTTAGTGCTGGTAAAACCACATGCTGCCTACATATTGTTAATGTATGTTAAATTTTCTTTTCTTGGATCTGTAAGGAGTGTGGCCATATGTCTTCAGGATGCAGCAATGGTAGAGGGGGAATCAAGGAACTCAGATGTGGATGCGATTCTGTGAAATGGTAGCTGTTCAGCTTGCATTATAGAAGACCTACCTCCTTTCCAACGTGTGTATCCAGAAAGCCACCGCTAAAGATTCAGGCAACCTGGGGTCTTGTGATCCACTTGAGCACTTCAATGAATAGATGACTGGTGGTTATCAATGACCGCAGAGAACAGAATTATATCCTCACACAACTTACTTCATTCTCAGATCAAAACAACTTTACTTTTAAGAGCAACTTCCTTAGGTTTCTGTCATTAACAAGTGAAAAGAATTTTCCTTGAGTCATAAACAAGTGGATTTGAAATCACAGCAAACCAATATACAACAGCTAGTACAAGGCAGAGAGAACAATGGCTGTGTGTTTGGAACAGGGTTCCAGAGACGATGACCACAGGCAGGGACCCCCATCACTGGGAGTATCAGCCAGAGCAAGAAGCCTCAGCTGGGCCACCACCATGGACAATCTAAATGACCTCTTCAGCAAATTAGAAGACCTTGCCACAAACATCTAAGCCTCCTCTATCCCTTTCTTTCATTGTTTGCATAGGAAAACTGGCTCTTCTCAGTGAATCCGGGGCTATTTACCAGGGACCTGGCACATGACAGGCATTTCACATAAATCACCTCATGAGCCCCAACAGTGTGAAAAGTTGGCAGACCATCCTTATTTTACTGGTGAGGGAACGCAGGCTCTGCAAGGTTACACAGCTTGCCCGGGTTTATCTCGCTGCCCAGTGGCCGAGCCAGGATTTGAGCCCGCCTCCCAGACTTCCCAGCCTCTGCTCTTTTCTGTCTCCTACACCCTCTCCTTTCCTAATTCTATATTTTGTTCAATTCTCTCTTTTTTTTTTTTTTCCTAAACCTCCTATGGAAATGGTTGCCTATAAAAATTTTTCTACCATCGTCTAGCCTGGACACACAGCCATTAGGCTGTAAATTAAATTTAATTACTATTCAAACAAGTATGCAAAATAATCTTTAAAAGTAGCCAGTTTGCTGAAGGAAATGGCCATGGTCACATTTCACTTCTAAAAGGATGAGCCTCGCCAGCGGATCAACTCTCGGGAATACTTAATGATTTTGTCCTGGACGACTGCACAGCCAGGAAGTTTGGTTTGACCTTAGGATGATGGATGTGTGCGATTCAGATCTGAGGGCTGATCAAAGGAAAGAGGTTTATACAAGTTGACAAAAAAACAAGACAGCCCAGACTCAGTGTGATTTGCTATTTATGAAGAAATTCTGTTCGCGCACTGTGATAGATTTATCTGCCCTGACATTTATTCTGCTTATTAAAAAAAAACCCTCACACTCATCAGTTTGCTATCTGGGCATGATAAATACATTTCATGTCCTGAGTCCTATTATACTAAATTTATTTTCCATCCCAGCATGAGGCAGAAAATATATCTTTGATTTATTCTTTTCAACTCTCTGGAGTTCTTTATTGTGTGATTTTATGCATTTCATACCTTTCGGTATTTTACCTGCACTTTTGGGACTTCTACCTATTTTAACACAGAAAGCCCACAATACTAGTAAGCATAATTCAGATCTAAAATTTGATCATAATACCTTTCACAAAATAACAGTAGCACTAAATGAACTGTGCAAAGTATTTTTATATATGCGTCACCTTATTCAATCTTTTTGCACATTGTTTATCAAAATTAATTGAAACAACTAAGGTCAAAGCAACTCATCATTATTTTCCACTTTTTTTGGCCTCCGCACAGACAACCAAGGAAAACATGTTGAGATATAGGTAATGTCTACACAATACCAAAATGTCTAACCAGTTTCTTTTGCAATCCATATGTTTGTTAGACAAACTTAAAAGCCAAATAGCTTGATTGAACTGGTTTGCTATATGGACTTGAACAGAAATATTCACAGAGAAACAGAGTCAATTCCATGACATTATAAGATCAGTTTTGAGCTCAGAGGTGTCCAATCCAAGTGACACAATAATAAAGTCATGTATACTTGTAAACCCAGCTTTCCATTTTATTCATACCACCCCAAATTATTGACGTCTCCCTCTGGCGAGCACTGTTCTGGACACTGAGGATGAGGCAGTGAGCCAGGTTGGCAATTTTCTTGCTTTCTTGGAGCTAATTATCTAATTAATAAGAAAAATCTCAGAGAGTGATAAGTAATAGGCCAGAAATTGAAATAAGGGGTTTGGGTAGGTGGATGATGAAACTCACTGGGGAGGTACCACTTAACCTGAGATCTGAAATTTCAAGAAGGAATCAGTGATGCAGCAATCTGCAGGACAAGTGTTGCAGGTGTAGAGACAAGCAAAGATGCCAACGGTGGGAAGGAGCCGTTGGGGTCTCTATGGCTGGAGACACGGGTCGAGGTGGAGAATGGAGGAGATGAGGTCAGAGAAAACTGGTGAAAGGCCACATGGGATTTTACAGGCCTGGGCAAGGAGTTTTATTCTAAATGTGAGAGTGTTTTAAGAGGAAAGGCATGATATGGTTTCATTGTTTAAAGTTGTAAATGTATAGAGTTGTGACTATGCACTCATTCTTAGAATAAAGAAAAAAGGAATGAATGACCTACTGAGAATGTCCAGTTGCATAACATCACATCACTCCTCACTTCATTTATTCCCTCGCAGTGTGACATAAAGGGGCCATATTATGACATCTTCCTGGGTCTTTTCAAGGACCTCCCTTGTGAGGCACCTGTGGCAGCAGCATCCTCACCAGTTCATCTTTTTTAGATGTTGGCTGGTCTAAACTCCATTTGCCAATAGCCTCACATGTGATCCAAGCAGGTCTCCCTCACTTTCCGTAGGGTCAAGAAACTCTGACTCTTTCTCAAGAATTTGAATTTTACTTTAAAGTCGGTTTGCATTGTTTATTTTAGAGTGCCTGGGCACTCAGAGAGGACACAGGCTTCATGGGTTGGATAGACCCTAGAGTTATGGAGGGACATTTGTGGAGTATTGTAAATATTCAGGCAAGCATCTTCAGGTTTTGTTTCCCTGGATCTCTTAGCTGCAAGATACTGAGCAGTCCTGTGATCCACTGGGCCCTGTCCCCAAGACCCTTAGAAAGTAGGGAAATAGGGTCAATGATCACAAAACAATCAGTGAACACAACACAGTGACACTGATTAGCCTTCTATAATGACAAATGTGATAGGCAGAATAACGGCCCCTCGAGATGTCTGTATCCTAATCCCCAGGACATGTTAACAGAGTATGTCATATGGCAAAAGGGGATTATGGCTGCCAAAGGAACTAAGGTTGTTAATCAGCTGACCCTAAAATAGGGAGATTCTCTTCGATGGTCCAGGTGGCCCCATGTAATCACAAGGGTCCTCCAGAGTGGACAGGTCAGAAGAGAGTCCTAGAAAGATGGGACAGCAGAAGAAAGGCATAGAGAGGTGCAACGACCCAAGGAATGCCAGCGGCCTCGAGAAGCTGGAAAGAGAAGGAAATGATTGGCCCCAAGGGTCTCCTAAAGGGACACAGCCATGTCAACACTGAGATTTTAGCCCACCGAGACTCATGTCAAACTCAGAACTGACAGATAATAGATTTGTGTTTTGTATGTTGGTGTTCTTTATGTTTTGTTTTTCATATTGTTACTAGAGGCCTGGTGCATGGCATTTGTGCACTGGGGGTGGGGGGCCCCTCAGCCCGGACTGCACCCTCTTGCAGTCTGGGACCCCTTGGGGGATGTCCGCCTGCTGGCTTAGGCCCGCTCCCCATGGAGCCAGCTGTGAGCCCAGCTCAGGGCTTCTGGCTGAGTGGGGGAGCACACTGACCACCAGTGTTGAGTGTCTGCCCCCTGCTGGTAAGTGCGCACGTCATAGTTCGGTTGATTTGCATATTATTAGCCTTTTATTATATAGGATAGCCTTAATAGGAACTAATACCATAGAACAAAGCTCTACCTCATGAAGTAAGTTAGGAAGTCCAAGAGTGAGATGAGAGAGGAACATAGACTCACAGGCTGAAGATCTCACAGTGAATACAAATCTTGATTCAGAAACTGTGATAGAAAGAAAACCTTCTGAAGAGCATAAGACAAAACAAAGCTCTTGACAACTTTGGGGCCAACACTCATGGCCAGCAGCCTGCTTAGATTAGTACAAGGGACAACCTACTTGTGAATAATTTCTGTATACATTTTTAAATATTTGGCCTAATTAATATGGCTACTGATTAGGGGGTAGATTTTGTTCCTGATTTTAAGTCTGTCTTTCTTAACCATTTAAGTTGTCCTTTACAGCTCCTAAAATTAGCAGGGCCTAATATCCTTGGGTTTGGGGTTTTTTTTTCCAAATTTCCAAAATAAGTTTCTGTAAACTTGCTTGAAACTTTGAGAAGAATTATAGTGAAGCATAATGTATAGTCTGGCAGAGTTTTGTTTTGCTGAATGCCCCAGAGTAAAATAAAGTAGCTCAAAAAGTCCTCTTAAGTAGCTATTGATATTTAATAAGCTTGACTCTGGTTGTAACTTTCAGCCAATCTCTCTTCCAGAAAGTCAACACTCTCTCTGTCCGGAATATAAGGCAGTTCGTGAGGGTACCATCACCTGTATTCCTTGCTCTGGGAATTGCTGTGGGTTTAGCATTTGTCAACTGTATTTTTTTCCTCCCTTAGGACAGATGTGCCATGTATTTTTCACCTTTGTGTCCACCCCATCTACCAGCACAGCATCTTTCACAAAGTCAACCCTAAATGGTATTTCATGAATGAATTAAGTGAAGCACTCCTGATGATCGCTGAGACGTTGAGCAAAGTGGCCTTTCCAGTTCATAATTAAGTATGAATCTCCATATTTATTATGAAACTTCTGCATTTATACATTTGTGCAGATGTATGTGTATGTGAATATACAAAGTTCAGCCTGCTATGTCTAATTTTGTCAGCCACAAAATATCAGACTGTTGAGCACGAAATTATTAGATCAGATACACCAATTCCAATGATCCAGAAAATATTTTAAAAGAAAGCATTGTATTTGAGTCATAAATTCTCTTTCTCATAGTACTGCTTCCAAATGACTGGTTTAGATAGTGTGTCTTAATTGAAGGTTCCTCTAGATCTAGGCTCTGTCATCAGGAAGAAAAAGTCAAGATCTGAGTCATTCAGAGAAATGCATATCGTCAGCTGGTGCAGACAATCAGACCAGAAAACTCCTTATCCATTTTGTTGTCTGTCTATTTTACCTCTAAATGGCATTTTCAAGTCTTTTTAGTGTGTGTGTGTGTGTGTGTGTGTGTGTGTGTGTGTGTGTGTGTGGTTCTGGTCAGCTAGGAAACTATAATAGTCTTATGGAAAATGCAGGTTATGGCTGTGCCTATAAATGCATAGATTTAAGTAGAAAGAGTGTGCTATCTAAATTCTAGACAACTCCGGGCCTGGGCCACATAGCTCAGTTGGTTAGAGTGTCATCCCCATATGCCAAGATTATGGGTTCGATCCCCAGTCAGGGCATATACAAGAATCAACCAATGAATGCATAAATAAGTGGAACTACAAATCAGTGTTTCTCTTTCCCACCCTTTCTCTCCCTCTCTCAAATCAATTTTTAAAAAATTAAATTCTAGACAATTCCAGACCAAACTTTTTCATTGTATCATTACAATAAAGGAAATAACCTGGTCGTTCCTATACATGCCCCTATATTGTGACAGAGACCACATCTTATTAATTTTATAAAATTCCTTATACCTCGAATATAGTGGCCTTCTAAATTTTTGTTGAATTTCACTCTGTAGATAATAGAAAAAAATAAAACCATACAAGATCAAGTCAGAAAATTATTAATTTTACTGTTTGACATAAGAAGAAGAAGAAGAAGAAGAAAGCTGAATAATTAAGGCCTCCAGATCCTAACTTAAACATCAAATTTAGAGAAACAGCTTTGGCCACTATCCAGATATTTGAAGTATAGGTCATTGTCAGCTTGAATTACCCAAAGAATATTCCAGTCCTCCCTCCTTGTTTCGCATGTGTTACTTGTAGATCAAGATTAATTGTTTTATTTAAGAACCTATTTAAAAGACAGTAGCGACTAATCATTGAAAATTAGCTCCTTGACCGGAACTGCACACCTGTGAAAAACCCAAGCTTGGGGCTTGATCCTAATTATTCAGATTGATTGTGTGCTGGTCCCCAGTTGATTAATTCAGAACTCCTCTTTCTCGAACTTCCTCTCATTTGGGCTGCCTTAATCTCACTCTTGAAAGCATTATTGCTTGGGGAGCAAGGATGGCTGTTTTAAATGAATCCTAAATACAGGACATTGATATAAAAATCCCATCAGTAGCCCTAGCCCAGTGGTCAGCAAACTGCGGCTTGAGAGCCACATGCGGCTCTTTGGCCCTTTGAGTGTGGCTCTTCCACAAAATACCACGTGCGGGCGCGCACGTACAGTGCGATTGAAACTTCATGGCCCGTGCGCAGAAGTCGGTTTTCGGCTCTCAAAAGAAATTTCAATCGTTATACTGTTGATATTTGGCTCTGTTGACTAATGAGTTTGCCAACCACTGCCCTAGCCAGTTTGGCTCAGTGGATAGAGCATCAGCCCATGACAGAAGAGTCCAGGGTTTAATTCCAGTTCAAGGGCATGTACCTTGGTTGCAGGCTAGATCCCCACTGGCCCTGGCCGAGGGCATGCAGGAGGCAACCAATCAATGTGTCTCTCTCTCACGTCAGTGTTTCTCTCTGTCTCGCCCCATTCCTTCCACTCTCTCTAAAAATCAATGGAAAAGTATCCTCAGGGGAGGATTAACAACAACAGAACAAAAATCCCACCAGCAAAAGAAATTCTCACCCTGGTAACTGCATTCTTCATTTGCAACTTGACTTCTTGGGTGCACCCTGTTCTCAGATATGGGAGGACCTGGTGCATCTGGAAGAGACTGGAACAGCCCTGCTGGAAAGACAGCGGGGTCCTAGGCCTATGGGCTTCAAAGGCAGTCACTTCTGAGAGCCTGGGCTTCCTAAAGCAGCGCTTGGCCCCTGGGAACTGTCGTATCTGTCTTTCATTTCCTACTTCAAATTCTGTCTTTTTTAATGGGGATTAATTTCTCTATGGGAATCAAGAGGATTTGCATGGCTAGCAGGGACTAACATATTTGGAGGGAATTGAGGAGGATTCTTTTGTAACCGCTGAGGTGTCTGACAGATTACAGCTCTGGGCAGAAAACACCATTGACATTGAAAAGCGGACCCTTTATTTTGTCTGGAGTAGTTGTTCCCTGGAACGCATTATGGAGGCCAAAGCAACATTAGCTTAAATTGTCTTTATCAAATGTATTGAAATTAAGCCCCGGCTCTTATCAAACCAAGCCAGAAGTCTCTCTTGCTCCTTCACATTCCTATTCAATTTTGCTGAGCTTCCTAGAAATTTATTTCAAAGGTTGCTTCTTTATGGGCTCATGAACATTACTTTGCTTTTCAGACAACTTTACAAAAACTGTTGAAATTCAACAAATACTCATTAATGATTTCCTAAAGATTAACCATAGATGCAGTGCTATGCCAAGCCAACAGAATTCTAAGGGTTTTTCTCTCATGTCGCAGTGAGCTTGGCTGGTGATAGATAAATTTATTCTAGGCTTTCTTTAATTTACAGACTTCTCCTGGTGAAAGCCTGTCAGCTCCTTCATCATTTTTACTCCTGGAGAGTGTTTTGCCCATATAAAGGGCTTTAGCTGAGAACTTCAGTGCTTCAGTACAGGAAACAACAAGATATAGGTTTCCTTTTTCAGGAATTCGTTTTGGTAGTCCTGACTGCCTGTAGGTTGTTTTTGAAATCGTTATTCATTTCATTGTTTCAGCCCTTTGCAATTGCTCTGGTCTGGAGCAGTAGTCAGAGAGGGTTGGGGGAATGCAGAGGGTTGGGGAAACAGCCACATGTGGATAGAGAGGTGGCACGTGGCCGGAGAGGCATGGACTCCTGCTACAGAGGATGCTCTGGAGATGCAGTGAGGAGGGTGCCGCAGAATGTCCAAGGGGAGTGGCAATCTCAGGTGCATTTCAGCACACGACTGGCAAGAAAAGGAGCAGGGTTTCAAAAAAAAAAAAAGCAGAACCCTGCCCTTGGACATCCAGGCAATAGTCAGTATGAGAGTCAGAGCGACACCCATCATTCCTTTTTAAAAATATAAGCAAATACATATATAGATTTCTATCTTCGTATCCTCACCAACTCTTTTTAAACCAAAGCAGCATATTATAACTTTCTTCTGCACCTTGAGTGGGTACTGAGGGTCACTCCATTACAGTCTATGGATAGCTGCTCCTTCCATTTCTTTTACGGCTGCCTGGGGAACCATTGTGAATGTGCGATAGTTAGTGGCACTGAAGGACATGCGGGCAGTTCCCAATCTTTTCTTCTTACAAGCAGTGCTAGAATGACTAGCCTGTGTTTGGGTCACTTTGTGTTTTCACCATTTTACCTTTCAGGTAGATTCCTTGAAGTGCTTTGCTGACTGAAGGTATGTGCACGTTTGCTGGCCATCGCCAAACTTCCTTCCACAGAGGTTGTACTTCTTGGCTGTCCCAAGTGCAGACTATGTTATGTTGGAGAAGCAGGGTGGGCACTGGGGATACTTCAAGTCTGTGCTTCCTTACTCTGTGGAAATAGAAAACAGGGTCATCAGTGAGGGAGGTAGATGTGGAGTTGGTGTCTTGAGAGGAGCAGGGAAGTTTTCAAACAGTTGAAGAGGGAGCTGAGCAACCAGATAGGATAGGACTGAGCAGTATTGAGGGCTCAGCCTAGACTCTGGTCTTCAACTTTCTCTGAGCATCAGTCAGGCAAATTTCTTCAGCAACAGCCCAAGTATAGGGCATTACAGAGACAAATGGTTGTATGAATCTGTGACAGAGTAAGGATGGCAGATTGACAGGGGGAGGTCAATGGATTTGAACATATTCGCAGAAGAATGAACTCTAGGCTGGATGGGGATTGAAATAAAGCTAAGAAGGATCTAAACAGAAAGAAAGGGACAGAGACCACGAGGAAGCGTCAAAGATAGTTGTTGTGGGAGTAGAGGCATGGGAAAGCTAGATGGAGGCAAAGCTATGACAGAGTAGGGTTTTAGAGTTTGGGATTTCAGGTGGAGCAGTGCCAGGTGATAGCAAGATCCTGGCCAAGCCGAAACCGGTTTGGCTCAGTGGATAGAGCGTCAGCCTGCGGACTGAAAGGTCCCAGGTTCGATTCCGGTCAGGGGCATGTACCTTGGTTGCGGGCACATCCCCAGTGGGGGGTGTGCAGGAGGCAGCTGATCGATGTTTCTAACTCTCTATCTCCCTTCCTCTCTGTAAAAAATCAATAAAATATATTTTTTAAAAAAAGATCCTGGCCAAGCCATGGGAGTTGACAGATGAATTGGAAGAGAATTGAAGTTAAGATTGGGAAGCTGAGAGGCAAAGGCATTTAGAAGGGATAATGAAGTCCTCTGCGACAGGGCTGGAGTCAACCAAATTATTTGATTAATGGAGGAAATGGCTGCTATTATTTCAGTTTGATAGAGCCTATTGCCTAACATATTGCTGAAGTTGGTGAAATAATTGTTAAAAAGAACAAATAATGAATAATACAATTGCTGTAGAAAAATCTTATCAATGTTTAGGAGATAATATGGTTTGGGGATACTAGTGCTATCTATTGTTAGTATTTGGGATAGTATTACTAACTTGTTCTGCGATGTTTATCTCTGGTGGCTGACTAATAAGGGAAATTGGTATATTTATTTTCCTGTATCTTATTTTTATTCATCTGTGAAGAAATGCGTAGTAGAAAGAAATATGAAGAATAAATTAGGAAGTCAGAGTTTTGCACAGTGCCAGTGTTGTTGTTCATTGTGTGTGACCTTGAACAAGGCTCCTCCTTCTTCATCTTCGGAGATGAGGGTGGTTCTAGCTCTAAAATTCAGGTTTCCGTGACTATGGAATTTCAAGTAACTCAGAAAATAAAAATTCTCAATATATTCACCCATCTAGCCTGAAATTATTTTGGTTTCAAATTGTTTTGAAGGCAAATAATGAAACTCTTGAGTTGCCCTTTTGAAACTGCTTAAGGGAAATCATGCCAGTTTCTTGCCACAGAATGAGATTCAGAATGATGGCAACACCTCTCAGATATTCCATGACCCTAAAACAAAGGTCATCTCTAAAAGTTTATCCTCCCCATGAAAGCTAGGCATCTAAGAAACCAGATCCTTTGCTCTTGATCAGATAATTACATAAAAGTTTCTCTTTCTACCTATTCCCTGTTTAAGAATGAAAAATCTATTTTTTATTTAAGAAAATCTTAATTTTATATAGTACTTGGATGCATGAGACACAGCCCTTTTCTCTTCAGGAGACTACGCATTAATAGGGGAAATAAAACCATGTGGAAATATAAACAACCAGTCTAAAGCAGGCCAAATCCCATATGAGTAGTATTAGTAAAAGTAGATCTCTAGGTTATTTTTAAAAGGTGTTGAGAAGTAGAGAGTAGTTGAAATAGTTCCACTTCTCATTTCTTATTTTATACCTTTTTTTCATTTTTAGCTTTCTCTATTTTTATCTAAATAATTTGCTTTTGTATATAGAAGTTAGTTAGATTGCCAGTTATTTTTACTCAATATTGATGTGCTTACAGATAAGTACAGTAGTATTGCTAAAAGGCACAACTATACTGTGATTTTAAGTGTGTATAGATAGTTTTAGACTCTGCAATTCAATTATCCAAAGTGGATTTTCCACTTTCTGTATAATATTAACATCTCCCCATGTTTCTTCTGCACCTTGAAATGATCTTGGACACTTTACAGTTCTTTAACAATTAGACAAGATAAAGAAACAAAGATAAAAATTTAATTAGCGTAACTGGGTGCCTCTAACTAAGCAGCTTTGGTGTTTAAAGGGGGGGGGGGGACTTCTTCATTGGTGCTCCCATAGTACTTTATGTGAATTTATATTTGAAACTTTATCACATTATATTGTAACTAGAGGCCTAGTGCACAAATTCATGCACAGGTCATCCTCAGGCTGGCCAGCAATCAAGGCCTATCAGGGGGCCAGCCATTCGGGGGGAGGGGTTGCAGGAGGTTGGCTGTGGGAGTGTACTGACCACCAGGGGGCAGCTCCTGTGTTGAGCGTCTTCCCCCTGGTGGTCAGTGCATGTCATAGCAACTGGTCGACCAGTCGTTCCAGTTGTTCGGTCATAAAGGTCGCTTAGGCTTTTATATATATAGATCCTTTGCTAGAATGTCTGTCCTCCCCTCTTTCTCCCTGCCTCTTGCTCCTCTCCTTCCTCCCTCCTCCTCTCTCACTGGAATGCAGCATCTAGGGGAGAGGAACCTTGTCCTATCCACCTTTATATTCCTTGTACCGTGTAAACACCAGATGGATAGATGGGTGGAAAGAAGGAAGAAAGGAAGTAAGAAAGGGAGGGAGGAAGGGAGGAAAAGAGGAGGGAAGAAAGGGTGAATGGGTGGGTCCATTGTTATTTGGATGGATGGATGGATGAATGGATGAAAGGAAGGAAGGAAGGATGAATGGATGGATGGATGGATGGATGGATGGATGGATGGATGGATGGGTCAATAAATGGGAGGCAGCTATAACTGAACGCTATCACAAGATCTGGAAAATCACTCATGATTGTCTTTTAACCATGAAACACCTGCCAAGTATAGACCTCACTTTCAATGGGTTTCTGACTCCAATTCTGACAAATGGTTTACTTAAATGGCCTAAGAACCAAGCTCTTCAAAAGTTTCTCAAAAACTCTTACAAGTTAAACTTGGCCTCTGAAAATGAAGATAATTAAATACGCGTACAGCTCACTGCAGGCTTAGGTTGCACTCTGAGGTTGAATTCACAGGGCCTTAGAGAAGAGTCTCTCCTCTCCTTTTTCTCCCTCGAGGCCGCGCACCTAAAAAGTTCCCAATTAACAGGATCCTGCAGTTCTCTCTTTCACTTTAGCCATTCAGATGGGATTTAAGGAGAGACACTTGGAAATGTAATTGCAGAAAATAAAAATATAACTCTGGACATTAGGGAAATATTTGTGTGCTAAAATTATGAGTGAACTTGAAAGTTAAGTGAATTTTAATGATATGAGGACTTTTTATAAAAAGACTTTCAGCAAAAAAAGAGTGATGACACCTACACAAAGTAGAGGGGCCCTCAGAGGAGTCCTCTGCTATGGATATTTGCTACTGATTACCAAGAGCACAGGTGTTGCATGCCATTGACTGTCCACCAGGAAGTGGATTATGTCAATTGCTCTGTGTGTAGCAAAAGGGCCTTCAGTCAAATGGCTAAGTCTGTTGCAACAGCCCCTCCTTAACCCTAAACCCAAGAACTTTAGGAAGACTGATTATTCAGCTCAGTGCAGACTCTTGCACAATACTGTGCTCACCAAAAGCCACCAGACCATCAGGAATTAATATATGATATTTGAGATGCAAATCAAGGGTGATTGTGGCCCAGACAGTTTGGCTTAATGGTTTAGTGTTGACCTATGAACCAGGAGGTAATGGTTCAATTCCAATGCCCGGGTTGTGGGCTCCATTCCCAGTGTGGGGAGTGCAGGAGGCAGCCAATCAATGATTATCTCTCTTTATATATATACTAGAGGCCTGGTGCATGAAATTCGTGCACGGGGATGGGGGTGTCCCTCAGCCCAGCCTGCACCCTCTCCAATCTGGGATCCCTCTCACAATCCAGGACTGCTGGCTCCCAACTGCTCGCCTGCCTACCTTCCTGATTGCCCCTAACCCAGTGGTCGGCAAACTCATTAGTCAACAGAGCCAAATAGGAACAGTACAATGATTGAAATTTCTTTTGAGAGCCAAATTTTTTAAACTTAAAATTCTTCTAACGCCACTTCTTCAAAATAGACTCACCCAGGCCGTGGTATTTTATGGAAGAGCCACACTCAAGGGGCCAAAGAGCCTCATGTGGCTTGCGAGCCGCAGTTTGTCGACCACGGCCCTAACCACTTCTGCCTGCCAGCCTGATCACCCCCTACTCACTCCCCTGCCAGCCTGATTGATGCCTAACTGCTCCCCTGCCAGCCTGATTGCCCCTAACTGCCCTCCTCTACAGGCCTGGTTACCCCTAACTGCCCTCTCCTGCAGGCCTGGTCACCCCTAACTGCCCTCCCCTGCAGGCCTGGTCCCCCCCAACTGCCCTCCCCTACTGGCCTGATCACCCACAACTCCTATACACCCCCTACTGGGGATCGAGCCTGCAACCCAGGCATGTGCCCTTGACTAGAATCGAACCCAGGACCCTTCAGTCCACAGGCCGACGCTCTGTCCACTGAGCCAAACCAAGTAGGCCTATCTCTCATTATTGATGCTTCTATCTCTCTCTCCCTCTCCTTTCCTCTCTGAAATCAATTAAAAAAAAAAAATTTAAAGGGTGTGGGATCCTTCAGGGCCACTGCCCTTAGTGGGGATGATCCCAGGCCAAATGCACAGGATTCGCTCTGAACAAGACCTTTGTCTCCATCAGCAAAAGCAAACCACTATTCAATTTTTTCTCTTCTTCCCTCAGATGCTTTTATTAAGTTGTCAGGAAGCCCTGGAGCTGCCATTTGCATTTTCATTTAAATGTCATAGACCTCGGGTCTGCATATAAGTAAAACTGACACTGTATTTAAAGAAGCTTTAGGGGAGGAAAGAAAAGCTTCAAAGCAGAACGGAACCTGGCATTGTGCCTTTTGCTCATTCTTTTCCACTAAAATGCATTCATTTTTGATGCCTTAATTTCTTGAGCCTTTTACAGTTTTTAATCTAAGCCTCCTATTTTAAGAAGCCAATGAATCTTTTGCTTTTTATTCCCCTATAGATCTTATGACTCCCGCTAGTATCTAAAACAGTTCCAGGCAGAGGTTAGGATCATCTTCCTTAGTCCTCGGATTAGGTCAAATTAAACAAGATAATTCAGACAATTGTTTGTTTTCATTTCCTGACAAGCAAAATATCTGTAGAATTCAAACTGTATAGTGAAAGAAAGCGGCTTCAGGGCTTTTATGTAAAAATCATTTCCTCTCTCAGAGTAGAAGTTGGTTTGCAAATTAACCAGGTAGAAGCAAAATAGAGAATTGCATTGTAGGAGAGTGACTCACTGTTTTGACTTTTTAAAATATATCTTTCCTGACAGCAAAGACTGCCTTGTCATTCGATTGCTTTCTAATTAATGTTAAGTTTTCTATGATAAATATCACACTTTTGCCCACAAGAGCTACCAGTTGTGACCTCGTATTACCCGTCCTTGAAGGACATACTGGCAATTATGACTACAGTTGTCTATGATTACAAAGACACATCTTATATTCTAACCCTAGATACAATCAGTACCACCATAAGAATGCTTCTTTTCATAAGAGAAGCAAATCAATGTTTGCTTGCTTGGAAGTAAGAATAGGTACTTGCTGATAAGTATGTGTTCCTTGCTACTTTTATTTTCAAAGAATGAATCAACCATGAAGTACCCTCAATAACTAAAACTAACTTGCAATTTTCATAAACTATTTTAAAATTATGTGTATTGTAAGAGAGCACTGTACTTTCTACAAAGTGGAAGATGGATTGAGCAGATAAAGTAAGTCCCAGGCACGTGGCATGCCCAGCAGAATTACCTGCCTGAAGAAGGCATCATGCAAACTTAGAAGAATCTGACCTGGAGGAATCCAGGGGCCCATTTAGATTCTCTGAACACAAAAATGTTTGCAAGTAGCAAATCAAAATTGTGTTTAAAAGACTCCCAAGTCAGATCACGCCAAAGGGAGGGTCTGAAAGCCTCAGGAACACTCGCTGCTGACATGCCCCTGAATTGGGTCATTTGGATTCAGGGGTAGCCCAAGGTGGCCTACCTACTGTCTGTGAATCCAACAGACACATTTTATTTTTTTAACACCTTTTATATTTTTTAACACCTTTTATATTTTTTAATATATTTTTATTGATTTCAGAGAGGAAGGGAAAGGGAGAGAGAGATAGAAACATCAACGATGAGAGAGAATCATTGGAGGGCTGCCTCCCGCATGCCCCACACTGGAGATCAAGCCCGCAACCCAGGCATGTGGCCTGACCGGGAATCGAACCATGAACTCCTGGTTCATAGGTCAACGCTCAACCACTGGGCCACAGTGGCCAGGCCCAACAGACACATTTTAAAGTTTCACCTTGGTGTCCCCTGGATGTTATGTGATAAGGTATACATTTGGAATTAATCAGTTCTTGATTTAACTTCCAATTAATTTTTTTCTTCCTAGTTGAGTTGAGGTACAGAAGCAATTATTCGGCAGCCTCCTAAGACACTGGTACTTGTACACCTGTCTAGAGGAACTGTCATCCTCTATGTGAACAAAGACTGTCCATCTCTTCTTCTGGAATCTCCCAACACAACTTGGTTATAGGCTTCTCTAGGACAGAGTCTAAACTGACTTTTTTCTTAGGTGTTTTTCCCACCATCCCTGATTAATTCAGCAGATATTGATCAAGTGCCTCTTCTATGCCAGGCACTGAGGAGAGCTCTCAACAGTGAAGGGTGGTACCCCTACTTAACTCCTCCTTATCCTTCATGTGGACCACCTCTTCCTCAGAGACGCATCCCTGACCCCAGTCTAGGTATTTTCTTCATTGTATAGAACCTCAGCCTTTCCTTCATAGAAGGTATTTGCTCGTAAACAAACTCCTTTATTGATTATTTCATTAATGCCCATCTTCTCAGCTTGAGAACAGGAATTACGCTTGACTTTGCTCACCAATTTATAGTGCCTGGCACACAGGAAGGCTCCTTTAACTGGTGAATTGATTGGAGGGTGATGCATGAATGGATTGATGAATGAGACATAGTTTCTTCCCTCCAGGAGCTCATAGCTTATTATAGGGAATTGATCAGAGGTGGGCATGGACAGCTAGGTTTGGGGTGAAGTTATCAATAGCCTTGCTAAGGTGTTGCAACATTATCTTGTAGGCAACAGGAAGCCAACCAAAATACTGAAACAACCATGATCAGGTTAGCAATTTAGGAAGCTCCCCAAGGTAACAGGATGGAGGGCAGCCTAGCAAAGGGGAGTCCGTAGGCAGGAAGAGCAGGGAGGTGCTTCAGTGGCCCCCGTCATGGTCATGATGAGGTTTATATAAAGGCAGCAGCTGCAGCACAGCAGGAGTGAGGGGCTGAGTCACAGTGGCTCAGCCATCTCTATGCTTTCTGAGAAGATTAATACATTTCACGAGGGATGCCCTCCTGAGGATGATCCCCCTCCTATAGAGAGAGCGGAGCCTGGCTTGTAAAACTCTCTGACCCAGGAACATACACCACATGAGCCAAGGGCTCATGCAAATGGACTTGACACGTCTGGCAATATGAGCGGAAGACAGTTTACTATATGTCTTCCTGGCCATTTCTCAGACAGTGCCTGCAAGGTTGACACTCACAGTTAGCCAGCCAATATTTATTCAGCTCTGGCCATATACCAGGAATGGGGATAGAAGGATTGGGAAGATGGGTGTGGCCATGGCACTGTCCAGGTAAAGCTTAGGGACTAATGCGCAATCAGCAGCACATGAGCAGGGGCCCTCAGTGTGCTCAGTATCCTGCTAGGAGAGATACAGAAAGCTGTGGGCACACAAGCTGGTCCCAAGGGACACGTGGTCCCAAAAGCAGTGACCTAAGCTTAGACCCAAGTAAAGAGAGGAGTTAGTCGGGGGTGGGGAGTAGAAGAATGTACCAGGCAAAGCGACCAGCATTTGCACAGACTCCTAGACAAGAGAGAGCAGGGCTCTGAGAGCGAGGAGAGGGATTCTAGAGTGGGGGGTTGGGGAGCCGAGTGGAGGGCAGGAGGTGAGCAAGGGCCTGGACAGTAGACAGGAACAAGATCACGGTGCCTTGAAAGCCACGTCAGGAATGGAGCTTTACCGTGAGGGTTACGGGAGGCTGGGCTTTGCATAAAGCGCTGATTGGTTACAGTGTGGACAGTACACTCAGAGGAGCAGGACAGGGCAGGAAAGACGGTTCTAAGGCTGAGGCATTAATGTGGACAAGAAATGATGGTGGCCCGCACTCGGGAAGTAGCAAAAGGGGTGAAAATAGTGAATAGATATGAGAGGTAACTTAGAGGTCAATTTGTCAGGCTTAGGGGACTGATTGGATGAGGAGGGAGAAGAGGAGGTATGGAGGGTGCTGGCATCACTCTGGGACAGATGGTGAATTCAGTCTAAGGAATCTTTGGGTAAAAAGTACCCATGGGACAGACCTGGAACTAAGGACAGAGATTTCTGTCATCTTTGTTACTCTCTTGTTGGTCACTATTCACATGTAGCATGTCCACGACAATACAGGCTTTTGAGTCAGGGGAGACCTGGGCGCAAGTCACTTATGCGCTGTGTGAGCTTGGACATTATGATACCAAACCTATTTCTTCATCAGAAGCTGGGGTAATAATATTACCTACTCCATAGGATTTGGGGAGACATAAGTGAAGTCACGTTGTAAAGCACTCAGCCTCAATAAGTCATTAGCAGTGGTGGCAGCAGTAGTAGGATCATCTGCCCTGGAAATAGAGATTTGAGGACCACCAGTATAGAGGTATTTGGAACCACTGGAATGGAATGGAATGGAATGGAATGGAATGGAATGGAATGGAATGGAATGGAATGGAATGGAATGGAATATTGGAATGGAATATTGGATTGGAATATTGGAATGGAATATGGAATGGAATATTGAATAGGATATAATAAAATATTGTAATAGAATGGAATAGAATAGGGTAGAATATAGAATTGAATGGAGTAGAATAGAATATTATAATAGAATGGAATAGAATAAGGTAGAATATAGAATTGAATGGAGTAGAATAGAATATTCAAATAGAATGGAATATTCGAATAGAATAGAATAGAATAGAATAGAATAGAATAGAATAGAATAGAATAGAATAGAATAGAATCGAGTGTATAAAAAAACACCAACATCGAAAGGATACTAAAGAACACACACAGTGGCGATTGAGAAGTAGCCAGGGAGGTAAGAGGACAATGAAGAGATGCTGTGACATTGTGGAAACCCAGGGAAGAGAAGGTTTCAAGAAGAGAAGCCATCAGTAGAGTAAAATCCTACCAATGGGTAAGGAAAGGTAAGGGCTGCAAAGTGACACTGAATTCTGGGACAGGTAGGAACAGTGACCCCTGAGAAAACAGTTTAGTTGAAAGGCCGGTGTGGCTCAGTGGTTGAGCATTGACCTATGAGCCAGGAGGTCACCAGTTCGATTCCCAGTAAGGGCATGTGCCCAGGTTGCAGGCTTGATCCCCAGTGTGGGACTTGCAGGGGGCAGCTGATCAATAGTTCTCTCTCATCATTGATGCTTTCTGTCTCTCTCTCCCTCTCCCTTCCTCTCTGAAATCAATACAGATATATTTTTTAAAAAAAGAAAAGAAAAGAAAGGCACAGCAAAAGATATAGCAGGTCACTATTCGATATGCAAACACTTTTTATTAAAATAGGGCAGGGCAGAAGAGGAAGTTAAAAGTGTTTTCTGACTATGGAAATTAGGCTTTGCCTCAGTGCTGTGGTTCGGAGTGTGACAAAAAGACCTTCAGGGCCTCAGGTGGGTGCCCCATTTTAGTGTTCTACTGGGCATTGTCGGGTACTGGCAAAGGAAGGGGAAATGATCATCGGAAAGTCATTTCCTACCGAGGAGACATCTTAAATACACCACGCAAGCATAATGTGTTTATTCTGTTCGCAAGGCTGTTTTGAAAAGGAATTAAATTCTATGTAGCATCAGCGGCAATTTTCTGCGTTGCGTGCATATTCCTGAGGGAAATTCGCTTTCCCATTTAGAGCATTAGAAGGTCTCTATTGAGCAGAAACTCTGACAACAGCCTACAGCTCTGGGCCCCATTTCAGGGTCTTCTCGATGACTTCTGTGGATTCAAACCCAGCCTTGCCTTCCCACTGACACTAACATAGAGAGCACAGCTTTGGGATTGGCACTCAGACTGACTTACGCTTGTGTGGACACTGTATGTGATCTCGCTAGGGCCTCCCCTCAAACCTAACAAGCTTTAGTCCCTTCAAACACACACACACAACACATACACACACACTCATTCTTACACAGGCACACACCATTCAAAGCCTTTCGCCTGGAAATAACATTTGACAGACAAGGGAATTGAGGCACCAAGTGATTCTTTTTTAGACAAGAGTGTGCAGACGACTCACTCATCAAACCAGAGCCAGATCCCTTCTCATTAGCCAACACTGCCTTTTTATTGTGCAAGTCTTTTTTAGTTATTATTTTTTAAATTTGTTTTTTAATTACAGTTGACATAACAGTAATATTATATTACTTTCAGGTATACAACACAGTGATCAGACATTTGTATAGCTTGCAAAGTGGTCACCCAGTGAGTCTGATACCCACCTGACACTGTACTTAGTAAATATTATTGACTACAACCCTGTGCTGCCTGTGTATCCCGGAGCCAGCACTGCCATTTTAGCCAGGGGGTCCCAGACAGTCACAGTCATCTCAGATATTCAGCATCTTCTCAATGAAATGACTTGCAGTAAAAGTGGTTCTTATTGCACAACCTCAAGTTTGACAACGGCTGCACTAATTCCTGCTTTAACAGACAGACCTGTGTCTGGAGCCAGACTGGCTGGGCTCAAATTCTGGCTCTGCCACTTACCAGCTGTGGGCAACTTAATCTCTCTGTGCCTCAGTTCCCCACTTTGTATAATGAGGACATAATCAGCTGATAGTGTAATGAGGAGGAAGGACAGCATGAATGAACATACGTCAAATATTTATCACTGTGCATGACCCTCAACCATGGTGTCTTTCCTCTTCCCCCCTATAAAGTAAGGATGATAATTGTACCTGCATTAAAATGTGTTTAGCGCAAGCAGGAGCTGATGCAGATAAGTGCTTGGTTGTTACATCTCCCTCCACTTAGCTTATGCCCTCATCAAAGCTTGCTTGGAAATTAGGACAGCTGCTGGGCTATTTCATCAAAATTTTTCTGCATCTTTTTATGAACTTTACCATGGGTCATTTTCCCATTTATTTTATTCCCATTTATCTCACTTTCTCCATTTTTTCAAGTGTGTTAAAAACATCTCAAAACATGAAACCCAACTCCACATGGAAAGGGGCTTGCTGGCTTGTGGTGGGTGGAAGCTGGCTGGTGACTCTCTTTATGAAAACACATGGGGCGGTGGGAAAACCTCCACAATATTTATGGTTTCCTTATTCCAACCTCCATAGCCTTTCAGAGACAAGTCACAAAGAAAGTGCATATATGCCCTATAGCAACCTTATCAACTCAGTTCAGCCATGCCAAGTGGGAGCTAGCTTTTATTTGTCATATTTATGAATATGTATCATGTATATCCTGTATATATCAAAGATATTTACGTTACCTATCACATGCCATGCAGTGTTCCAATCACTCTAGGTATAAGATATTTAGTCTTGATAGGAACTTTATCATGTAGTACTTAGTATTCTCATTACCCCCTTTTATATATGGGGAAACTAAAGCACAAAATGAGTAAGTAGCTCATAGAAGATCAATCCAGTAATAAGAAGCAGAGCCAGGGTTTAGCCCCAGAGAGTCTGAAGCTAGAAGCTACCTACTTGCTTAAGCACTCTCCCCCCTCTCCCCCCCCCCCCCCCCCGGAAATTAACACCTGAGACATCTCCAGACAACACTCCAATCGGGGCCTTAATTTACAGGTAGGGAATAGATGTTTAGAAGGAAGAGTCTGAGCTTTTGAGCAGCCTCACAAACCTAGAGACTTAGTTACTGCTACTTTGCTCAGAAATGCACCACTAAGTTCGAGTGAGATGAAGCCTAGCAAGAAAGCTAATTTCAGTGCCAATGAGTGAAAAGGGGGATTATCTTGAAAATTCCTGCCAACATTATGAGCAATCATTGCTGCAAAGCAAGTCCAAATTCAGAGTGAAAGTGAATGCAAATAAAAGAAGTCATTCTATATCTTCTCTTTAAAGTATATAATTTCTAAAGGAAAGGTGCCTTTTATGTAACATCTCTATTTCCAGGAGAAAGCCTAGGTGAGTTTGGGGAGAGTATGATGGAACAGAGACACCTACTGGTGAGAATGAGCCTCGCTTCATAGATTTCCATCATTGAAGACGGTAGTTCTCACTATGATTTATATGTATTAGATATGAACAGTATGATAGTAAGATACAGCATCTTCCCTTGAATGCTACTTTTTAAAAGGGAAAAGGTGAGATGTATCCAACTGTTTATATAACAGCCCGAGCACAGGATCTCTCCTCTCCCTTATAGGAATACCAAGCTACTTTTTAGGGTCCTACACTGTGCTTGAGCGAGGCAAATACCAGGCCATGTACAAGGTCCTTGGGGCCCTTCATTACTCTCATTTCAGGTCAACAGACTTTGACTGAGCACTTGCACTCCAAGGATAGGTGGGGGAGAGGCCCCTCCCACAGGCATTCCCAGCTCAGAAGCCAGGAGCCAAGATGCTCATCCTTCTAGTCTCAGGGTGACCCTAGGCCAGGGCTTCCCATCTAGTCCAGATGCTCCCAGTACTCAGACCTTGTCTGATCAGATTACATGAATATGTTTCTTCTGGGGCACTCAGATGTGACTTTGTTTCCCTCGAGGTGACACTCTTCCATCAACAATTTCATGAATGTGTACTCATTTGGATTTTCTCCTCCACCGTGTCAGTTGGTTGAGGGTGGAACTGTATTTTGAAAATTGTACTTTTCTAAGTGTTGTCTAGGAGAAAGAGTTCAGAAAGGATAAATGGTGGAAAAAGATGAAGGAAAATAAAGGAGAGGAGAAAACTTTGTAAGGAGATGGAAATGTCACCCTTCTGCTTTAGCACCACTTTGGATTCTGTTCAAACCTACTAAACTTCCTCCCATTGCCATGTATGATCGAGAAGTCGTGGTGGCTTTACAAGAAGCAGTTCTCAGCTGGCTTGTTGGGGTGCAGTCACCTATTTCGTTTGGTTTGGGTTTTGATGTGGAATCTGGAGTTAAAGTAAGAAAATGTGCCTACCTGGAAGTGCAGCGGGATGATACAAAAGTGACTAGGGCATCCAGAGATCCATGGGGGTGAGAGAATTTAAATCATGGGAGATGTGCACATGGGCATTGAGAATGTAACCAATAATTGAGATGCACCACTGACAAAAATAAATCCATGAGTACTGCTGATGAAATTTTTATTAATTAAGCACACACTGCGTTTGGAGCTCTAAAGAAAACAGATCTCCGTCAGATCTGTTCTGATTGTTGACAAGTTGTAGTCTAGCAGGAGAGATGAAACAAGTGACGGATCTCTAAGACAATAAGAGGAAGCAGGGAGTGAAACAGATAAGAACAGCTAAAACACCCTCAACTCCTTGAATCCCCTCTTCCCACACAGCCATCTCATCCCCAGAAAGAAAATGGGCAGGATAGGAAGTAGTTGAACAATTAGAAGTTTAATGCAATTGTTTAGGAATGAAAAGTTAAGGGGCTAAAATTAATGGTGTGGGGAGGAGATGGGTTGGAAAAAGGAATCTTAAAAAGATGAATGACTAGAACTTAGGAGCTTGGATGTGGAGCTTAAGGGAGAAGAGCTATATACTAATATAAGCATAGATATAGACATGGAATATTAGAACATTAGAATATTATTATTAGAGAGGAAAAAAACTTTAATTCCTAGGTGAAAAAAATTAAATAAAGAGTAGAAATAGAACTAATAGAAATAAAATAGTCAAGAAGGATATGTCTGGGGTGGGGCAGAGGCTGGGTGGAGGGGAGCGAAGGGAGGAAAAGGGGGACACCTGTAATACTGTCAACAATAAATAAGTAAATAAGAGGGATTTGTTGCAGGAACGTGGGGCAGAGGGTGATGTCATGAGCTTCCTGTTCCAACTCTCTATAAGGGCAGAGGGACCAAAGGGTATGTAGGTGGAAATACCACCTCGGAGGTTGGAAATGCAGAACTGGTCTCAGGAAACTCTTTGTACATCAGGAGATGTAGAATCCATGAGATCTTGTGAACCCTTGAAACCTTGTGCAAAGAAATGCTATTAACTTGTTTGTATTAGGGGTTAATTTGAAATCACTTTCACTCCCAGGTGCTTTTGTAGAAGGGCAGTTTAATATAAAAGATTTTTGTATTGTAATAGAAGTTTCTAGACATGAAAAATAAGAAAGCTAAGAAGAAAAGCATTTTCTTGTGAGAGTTTTTTGATGAGTGCTAAAGTTGAGAAATTTAGAGAATGAAATAAACCTATCTGTGGCTAAGAGAAACCAAGAACCAAAAGTTTGAATTTAGCACCAAATATACTTTCAGTGGAATGAGAGAGAGTAAATACTATAATCAGTGAGCTAAAAGCAGTCACTTAATATGTAAGTTCTTGCCCTTATTATAATGTTCAGATAAAAAAAGACAGCCAAAAAACAGACACTATAAATAAGAGGGAATTAATTTATACTGTTCTTAATGAGCATATGGCATCTTATTAAAAATAAAGAATAAATTCCAAAGTTAAAAGCCTGAGACCTTGTCAATAAGTCAAGTCTACTTAAAACGTCCTTAATTGACAACCATATGCCACATGAAGAAGGCCAAGTATTAAGGTTTCAGTTCAAGTAGAATTTGTATTCTGCCAATGGGGTTGAGATGAGGAGAAAAATATATTTTGTGCCATATATTTAAGTGATAAATTTTTGACAGAATGGTGGTTCCTTGTACCAAAACATATCTTTTCTGTAATATCAGCACAATTAATTGAGCATAATAGGTGAATGTGTTGTGGTATAATTTAAGAGGGTTTACAAATCAAAAATATTTCCATTGCCTGAAAGTCTCTTGATAAGGATACATTCATTTGAGTCAAGATATGAACCTCACGGTAGAATCAGGTGGGTGGACCAGGAGGTTGCTGGGTAGGTATTTCAATGGAGAATGAGAGGGACTGGGAAGGGAGGGGCAGTAGCAGCATGTGTTATGCTGGGGAACGCTGAGCAGCCCCAAAGAGGCTGAACTTGACCTTGATAGGCAAGGTGCATAGAAGGTGCAGAGAGCAGAAGAAGTAGCTGACGAGTACCCAGGATAAATAAAACATGCCCCAACATGTATCCCAGGCTGGCCTGGGATGCCAATATGCAAATGGGCAATTGTATTCTCTCTCTCCTCATCATGGTTTTGCAGAGAGCAAATTAGTTATTTTCAGCCTATCTCTGTTGTGAATTTTGGTGTTCTTTGTTTCTCTGCCAAATACACGGTACTTGACAATCCCCCAACCATATCATTAGGATATGAACTTTGAAACAAAAGGATCAAGCAGCATCAAAGTTGTATCTTTTGTAACAGAGCTAAGCCATCATCTGTTGGTGTTTTGTTCTCCTGTCTGGTCACACTTTCAGAATCAAACACCTTCTGTTTATCGAATGAGAGGATGGGGCTGTGGGAATGATGCATTGGTTTTTTTATAATTAGTACTAGAAGCCCAGAGCGCAAAATCCCGTGAACCCGCCCATCCGCACTGGTCTTACAGCATTACGCCACAGGCCTTTTATAATATAGATTTATAATATAGATAGATTATTATGTTAACTCTTTTATTTATGTAGAGGCTTAGAATTTGTTCTCATCAGCTTAATGTCTTAGGAAATCAGATTGAGAAACTCTAAGGGCCACAGATGGCATCTGGTGGGTTTGTATTTGCATACATAAAAATTTGATGAGAATAACACACATATTCAATGGGCCTTCTTTGGGTTGAGTGCTTAGACATAGACAAAGTCCTAGAAAATGCTTTTTTGAGGAATTCTAAACCAATTTGCAATTAATGTGGCAAAAATGAATTTTGTATATTTGATTATGTTTACTGTAAATGATCCAAAACCATAACAGAGTACTCTGATACTATGAGGAAACTGATGCTTCCATCTCTCCTGGTGCCCAAACCTTCATCCTCCTAGAGGCCATTTAATGTTGTACAGCTGGCCGGTGGCAGCCAGGGCTCTCATTGGATTTCTGTTTTATATGCTATCTGAATGTAATGAGTTTAGTCATGCCTTCTGCCTGTTTGGGGAGGTCAAATTTTAGCACCTTGGCATATACAAAACTGGCCTGGCACTTAGAAGGCCTAGAAGTCTAAAAGACAAAACTGTGCTCAATAACTAACTCTGCAAACAACAGCTGTGGCCACCAATAAAATAGCCATTTATTAGTGCAGAGAGAGCTTTGGTCACATGTAGGTCTTTTCCACCAGATTCTCAAACACAGCTAGCAATACTTATCAGCATTATCACCTCCAGAGGAGAGATGCAGATGGTTATGTATATAAATGCCTGTGTTTGTATGTGTGCATCCATTCCACCATAGAATCAAGGTGCTCCTATGAAAAACATTCACCTCTTCACATATGTATGCCTCTTCAGCACTGCATGGAAGGACAGCTCCACCCTGTCCACTGTCTTCTTTCAGCAATAGCCACCTAAGCCATTTCCACGGAACCCAAGGCTCCAGAAAGCCCATTTGAAAACCAAAGAAGGAAGTGATTCTATTATGGAGATCAAGAGAGATTTTTATTTTTATAATATATTTTTTTTATTGATTTCAGAGAGGAAGGGAGAGGGAGAGAGATAGAAAAAAAACATCAATGATGAGAGAGAATCATTGATCGGCTGCCTCCTGCACACACCCGACCAGGGATGGAGCTCGCAATCCTGGGCATGTGCCCTTACAGGGAATCAAATCGTGAACTCCTGGTTCATAGGTCGACACTCAACCACTGAGCCATGCCGGCTGGGTGAAAGATTTTTATTTTTAGAAGATGATTCAAAATAGTGTATACCATCTCGAACATAGACGTGGGAGCAGACATTCCTTCCTGCATTGAAAGGAAAGGGTGTGTGGCAGTTTTCACACCTGACCTCCCACCATTCTCATAGCGGGTGAATATTTTACCGAGGACAGGAAATGAGCCACAGCCAAAGTCTGTGACAGAGTGACCACATGTAATTCAACCACTGATAGACTTTTACCTAAAACGTAAGAAATTCAAATATAAGAATGTTCAGGCTATATGTCAAAATTATCTGAACATGTGCCATAACATAATCATTGTATTTCTATATGTAGACTAACTATCCTGGTAGTTGAATTTTACCTTGCTGACCAGGAACCATTGTAGAAACTGTGAAAACTACTTGTTGAATATATGCAATAGTATTAGCCATCTATACTAATAAAAGGGTAATATGCTAATTAGACTGGACGTCTTCTGGACGTCCATCCGGAAAAAGCCACAGCTGCTGTGAGGGCTGAGGGGCGTGGGAGAGGCGGTGGGGCGAGGGAAAGACAGGGCGGGGCAGCGCAGGATGGGGGGCAGCACAGGAGAGGTAGGGTGGCACGGGAGAGGAGGCGCTACCACCACCCCTTTCACAGAGGTGGCGGCGTGGGAGAGGCCTTGGTGCTGGCCAGTCCAGCACCACGACCCTTTTCGCAGAGGCAGCAGGAGAGGGGGCTGCGTGGTCCTGGTCCCAGTGCTGCCCCTTCCGCAGAGGCAGCCACAGAGGCAGTGGTGTGGGCGGGCCTGGCACCACAACTCCGCAGAGGCTGGACTGGGTGTGACCTGCTGTGCCTCAACCTCCCACAGCCAGCCTGGCCCCAGATCGCCCCTCACCAAGAAGCAAGGGCCCAGGACTGGCAGTAGTGGCGGCTGGCAGTGGCAGCAGCAGCGGGGTAATGAGGGCGGTGCCTTCCCATGATCAGCCGGGTCGCCTCCAGCAGATGGAGGCCAGACTGTGGGGGGAGTGGGCCTAAGGCATCAGAGGGACATCCCCTGAGGGCTCCCAGATTGTGAGAGGGGGCAGTCCAGGCTGAGGGACCCCACCACCACCACCAAGTGCACGAATTTTCGTGCTCCGGGCCTCTAGTCATTATATAAACACTTATTAGGTGCTATATATACTTAAGTTCTAAGCTTGATCTTATCAGCTTTACTACCTGAAAAATAGGTGCTTCATAGCTGGGTGAGTGACAGAACTGGGCTTTGAATCCAAGACATGACCTACAAACTAAAGTTGTGGCTTTAAATTATGGAATCGACTATTTTAATATTAACTATTTGTCATATATAACTCTTATGTGATAAATCAACATTTTTTAGTACCTAATTAAAAAACTGAGTCTTCTATTTTGAGACAAGTCGTATAATTGAAAAGCCCACATAATATTTAGAAACCAGGATCAATCAATGGTCTATCAATAATGTTAACCTCTATTCAATTTTTAATATTTTAATTCAGAAGTTAATAAAAATGTCCTAAAATGGCAGTGATGACCTGGCATAATTTCATATATGGCACTTCCTTGTAACAAAGATTTATAAACTTAAAACAAAGGTTTGCTAAATAGGTTTGCTAGTAATTAATGAAACTTTATCACCCCATCTTATATCCTAGGAAATATCCTGAATCCATTCAAAACCCAAATAACAATGGAAGTGCAAAATGTAGTAAATAAAGAGGTCAGAAATTTAAATACCAGAACTGAGGAAGCGTCAGTGTGAATATAAACAGAAGCTGTGTATAGTCAGATAACTTGTCAAAGTCCTAAGTCAGAATAATGTCGAAAGACTAAGAGTTCTGTCCTTTTGCGGGGTGTGGAAGGTCACCTATCTGCTCTTCCACTGATAGAAATTATCCAAAGCTTAGCTTGGGAAACATTAGGACCATGTTGCCCTGTTGTATGGATCATCAAAATAAAATAACTATAATTTAATAATAACAACTATTATTGTTGTTATTATATGGGGGTAGGAATAATGGCCCAGAGTGTGTGTGTGGGAGGGGGGTATTACTTTATTACTTATCCTTCCTGGTATTTTCTGTTCTTTCTCACCTATTCTTTCTCACTTTTTAAAAATGTGCTAGTAGTGATTCTCAGAATCTATCTTGCTGCTCACAGATTGGAAAATGCTATGCTAACTCATAGATCCGGAGAACAGGCTGATGGTTGTTTGCCAGAGGTGAGTGGGGGTAGGGGCTGGGGGGAAACGTGAAGGGATTGAGAAGTACTCATTGGTAATTACTAAATAGTCACGAGGATGTAAAGTACAACGGCATAGGGAATATCGTCAATAATATTGTAATAGCGATATGGTGTTGGGTGGATACTGGAAATATTGGGGGGAACATTTTTTGTAAAGTATATATTGTCTAACCACTAAGCTGTACACCTGAAACTAATACAGAATAATATTGAATGCCAACTGTAATTGAAAAATTAAATTAAAAAAAGAAAAATGTTGTTTCTAAGGAGCTCTTCATTGGTAGCTGCCACCAAGTTTAGGTACTAGGGGCTGGAGTAACAGAAAGACCGGTATGCACAGTACACTCACTGGTACTTTGTAGGTAATACTTGAATTATCTAGACAACAGCATAAGAATTCCCCAGCACTTTTAAAATTTGGGTGTGTTTTTTTAAATTTGCCAACATCAGAAAACATTCTTGTTGCTAACTTGACCATTTTAATCCGATATTTTGTAGTATTTCCTTATTTATCTTTCTCCTACACCCCGCTATACTATAAGTGATTTGTTTACAGCTCATGGATCCACATATTCTAACGTGTACTAGGCTGCTATTTAGAATGCAGGTATTAATTACCTACTTAAATCGTAGCTACTTACTTCCAACAGTAAATACAGCTGTTTCTCCCAACTTAAACTGTTTTTCATGCTGCCTGGGCCTATAGAACTTCCCTCTCCTTTTCAAATCATATTAGATCCACTTTGGAAGAGCATGGATGCTTTGGCTCTGAGTGTTGTTAGCTCTGCCCATCATGAAAGACTGGACCCTGTATTGAATAATAGGACCTGCCCGGCCGGCTTGGCTCAGTGGTTGAGAGTCGACCTATGAACCAAAAGGTCACAGTTTGATTCCGGGTCAGGGCACATGCCTGGATTGTGGCCCGATCCCAAGTAGGGGGTGTGCAGGAGGCAGCCCATCAATGATTCTCTCTCAGCATGGATGTTTCTATCGCTCTCCCTCTCCTTTCCTCTCTGAAATCAATTAAATTTTTTTTAACTTTTAAATAATCCAACCTGACTTAATTCATTTCCTAGGACTTCCATAACAAAGTACAACAAACCGGGTGGCTTAAAACAACAGAACTTTATTCTCTCATAGGTCTGGGGGCTGGAAGTCTGAAGCCAGGGTGCCAGCAGGGCATGCGCCCCCTGAAGGCTCTAGGGCGGGATTCTTCTGGGCCCTTCCTAGTTTCTGGTGCTCGCTATCAATTCTTGGAATTCCTTGGCTTCTGGGGGCACCACCCCAATCTCTGCCTCCATTGTCACATGGCTGTCTCCCTGTGTGTGTCTCTGTGCCTCTCTTGGCCTTCTTATACAGACACCAGATGAGTGCCCACCCTAATCAATATGACCTCATCTTAATTAATTACATCTGCAAAGACATTTCCAAATAAGTTCACATTCTGAGGTTCTGGATGTACATGAATTTGGGGGGAGAGGACACTAGTTAGTTCAAGCTCGCAACCTAGACAAAATGCCTTTTGGGAAGTCAAGATGCTGACTTCCCAAAAGGCATTTGCCTAGTAATGTAACTTGTAAATCAGTCAACAGCATCCACAGAAATGTACTTAACAGCAATTTCAGATGAAAGAATACACTAACTTCCCCTCCCCCACCCGGTCAGTTGAGTGGTGACCCATAACCAAAAGGTCCCCAGTTCACTCAATCCCCAGTCAGGTCACATGTCTAGGTTGCGAGCTCGATCCCCAGTAGCGGGCATGCAGGAGGCAGCCGATCAATGATTTTCTTCCATCGTTGATGTTTCCATCTCTCTATCCCTCTCCCTTCCTCTCTTTCTAAAATCAATAAAAACATTTTTAAAAAAGAATAAAGTTCTTCAACCTCTAAAATTATATACTAGTTAATAATTCTGCCCCAAAACTCTATAACTCATATGAAAATATTGGCATTTGTATAGAATTGTATAACTTTCAAAACATTTTCCTATGCATTAATAACATCATCACTACATCCTAGTCATGTAAGCAAAATCATCATGATTAGCCCGTCATACATGAAGAAACTGAAGTTCCATGTCTTGACTCAGGTCATGCAGTTGATCTAGTAATCAGGAAGAAGGTCAAGTCTCCTGACTCTTAATCCAGCATTGTTTGTACTTCCAAGTTGAATCCTTTTACGTGCACATGTTTAAAGCAATGGCTGTCAACCCCAGGCTGGGAGAGGAGGTCTGTGTGGGATCAGAGACTCCTTCAGCATCACCTATGAGGTCTTTTCTAGCTAACTACACCCACACACCCAGAACCTCTGAACAGTGTTGAAAAGCCCCACGAGGCATAACAACAACCCCCACCCCCATTTCCAGAGCTGAGATCCACTGGTTAAAAATCTGTGGAAGAGCCCTAGCTGGCTTGGCTCAGTGGATAGAGCATCAGCCTGCGGACTGAAGGGCCCTGGGTTCCATTCCAGTCAAGGGCACATGCCAGGGTTGCTGGCTCAATCCCCAGTGGGAGGCATGCAGGAGGCAGCCGATCAATGATTCTCATCATTGATGTTTCTATCTTTCCCTCTCCTCCTTTCCTTCCTCTCTGAAATCAATAAAAATTTTTAATCTGTGGAACAGCGTCCAAAGCAGATTTTTTGAATGGTATGCATTCATGTCTGAGGGCGGAGCTTGTCCGTGCATGTGAATTAACCGTGCATGTGAATCCGTCCAGATCTTTCTAAAACAGACTGATTCAGTGGGGCTGGGGGGAGCGGGGAGACACACCTGAGATGCCGCATTTCCAATAATCTCCCAGGTGTTGCTGGATGGAGGCCCACACTCGGATTGGCAAGGCCTTAACTAAGGCGCCTTCATGATAGACAGGAGGGACTCCAGACAGAGATGGCGTGTGTCTGCCTGATTGTAGAGAACGTCACCTCAGACAGCTGTGCAAAGCAGCACCCCCTGTCTAGTAAACACCCCCTCAGTCCTTCATAAGCACAGAAGCTCTTGAGCCTGCTGAAATCATGGTCCCAATTGTTGCTGTCAAAACGAGCCAAACTGGACTCCATTAAAGGCCCTTGTTTGTGATGCTTGGCTCCCTGCCATGAAGAACGCCTGTCATCCGTGCGACAGAAGCCATCAGTGAGTTTCGGCTGCTCGCTGGCCCTGGGACAGCACTCAGCCCACCCCTGAGAGCTTTTGTAGAGTGAATCACCGTTTTCTTCCGTCGCCGCTGGGTTTGGCTTCCATCAACGTTTCCCTCAACAGAGCGGCTGCGTTTCGGCGTGTCTTCTGTTTTCTGGCATTTCTATAATGTGGTCTTAATAAGTGAACCCCAAAAATACTTTTCAGAAAAGATTTACTGCCGAGATTCATTAGAAGAAAAATAACGATTGCATTAGGGCTCTTGTTTTTTTCTTTCTTTGACGCTGCTGAGACTAGGTATGGGGATAATGGTGGGAATGAATTCTTGCAATTCTCTGTTAATGGTGATTGATGAGCTGATGAGACCGCCTAAGTGTCCGAGGAACAAAGCCAGTTTTTAATGGCACTTTAATTTGGGAAATTCAGAAGACTTCCTTGCAGAAATTGGAAGTTGGAGTGGGTTGGAAAGATGGTTCAATAAATGAGCATGCTTTCAGGCAACAGCTAGCCTAAATGGCCTGTGTGATTTCAGAATGTACACTTCAGGTAAAATGTTATAAAAGAAGATAGTTCTGGCAAATAATAGAGTGAGTGTCTCATAATTTTTTCATGTCTAATAAACTGTTGTTTAGCTCCAAGAGAGAAATATCTCCATTTCTATTTCAAAACGTAATGTTTTCATTAGAATGTCTGTAATGAGGAAGTATTACTTTCAGAGACAAATGATGATGCAAGGTTTACTTTGTGTTTTCTATCTAAATGGGATAGTAATGGAGCTTTGAGAGAAGTACTCAGCCTTCCTGGTAAACTTGGCCACAAACATGAGAGACTTCTGGACACGCCTTCTCCACAGCAAGTAAGGTTGCAATTCCACCTTATAAATATTTTATAACCTATTCCCTCGCTCCCCTTTTTACTGCCATTGCAGTCAAAACTGCTCTCATCTTCCATTGCACCCCTACCCCAATCGGTCCCACCATTGCAATTAGTGATCTTACCAGAATGCAGATCTGAGCAGGCCATTCCCTTGCTTAAAATGCATTGGTGGCTTTTACTCCTAACAGCTTTCTTTTCTTATGTTTTTTATTGATATTTTACGAGAGAAAGGAAGAAGAAGGGATAGAGCAATAGAAACTTCCATAGGAGGCATGCCCCCTATTGAGGATCAAGCCCACAACCTGGGCATGTGCCCTGACTGGAAATTCAATCGGTGACCTCTTAGTTCATGGGCTGACACTCAACCAGTGAGCCACACCAGCCAGGTTTCTTACAACTTTTACTCCTTGAGCTTTAGCAAGCATCAGAATCCCCTGGAGGGCTTGTTAAAATACAGACTGCTGGGCCCCTCCTCAGAGTTGCTGACTCAGTAGGTCGGAGTGGGACCTGAGAATTTGCATTTCTAACGAGTTGCCACATAATACCAATGCTGCTAGTCTGGGGACCACGCTTTGAGGAAAACTGGTCTTCAGAACAAAGCCCACCAAACTCTTCATCAATGCATTGAGCACCCTTTAGAATTTGTCCATTGCTTTATTTCCCAGAAGTGCCCCATCCCCACTCATCTTTGTGCCTCCACCTGCATCCAATCATATCATACTACACGACTCCCTGAAACCAGGGCTGTCGCAAGGTTGTGGAAGTCAGGTGCTGCACAAATGGTGGAGGCATCCTTCACATTCTTTTCTCTCTGTTGGTACTCCCTGGAGTTGACCCTGATGTCACCATGGACTCCTCCAGGCCACGCCTCCTTATGGGTGTCCACAGTCATACAAAATTGCTTGGAACTTTGTGAGCAAACCATATGCTTTGGGCTTTAAAGCCTGATGGCACCCTATCCTCCCAGCCTTTACCCCCTTTTCTAGGTGGAAACTTCTGCCCATTCTTTAAGGCCTCCCTCTCAAGAAGATTTCTGCTTAGAATTCTCCTTAGAGCAAAGGAAACATTTTTCCAACAGGAAAAGGAAGACTGTTATAGACTCTGGATAGAGCTGAAAATACTCTAGTGTTCAAAACATGTTAAGTGTTCAAAATCTGTGTTTTCTCTCTCAGGTTTTCATAAGTTA
The DNA here is from genome assembly GCF_951640355.1 of Cnephaeus nilssonii. NCBI lineage: Eukaryota > Metazoa > Chordata > Mammalia > Chiroptera > Vespertilionidae > Cnephaeus > Cnephaeus nilssonii. The sequence continues at coordinate 40,701,033 of NC_137089.1, forward strand.
TCTTTTTTTAAAATATATTTTTATTGATTTCATAGAGAAAGGAAGAGGGAGAGAGAGATAGAAACATCAATGATGAGAGAGGATCACTGATCAGCTGCCTCCTGCACACCCCCCACTGGGAATCGAGCCCACACCCGGGCATGTACCCTGACCTAGAATCGAACCGTGACCTCCTGGTTCATAGATCGACACTCAACCACTGAGTCACACTAGCCAGGCTGAATTACCTTTTTTTTTTTTAAGAATTACCTTTTTTTAAAAAAAATTACCTTTTTTTAAAAAAAAAAAACTTTTTTTTTGCTTGATATAAATTATCTTATTTAAGAACTAGAAAATTTATATGAAGAAGAAAAGGGAGGGAAGCTTATTTTGACCTAGGTCTGCACAAATCTAAGGTGTGTATTTACATGGACAAGTTGTTTTAACAAATTATGCTTATAAATAAGCATTAAACGGAATATGCAACATTCTTAAGTTTATACTTTAATGGAGTTTTCTATTATTTTCCTGTGATGCTTTCCTTTCAGCTACAAGGAACAATGATGTGTGTGTATTTGTATGTATTCTTGCGTATGTTTGTGTGCACATGCATGCAAGTAATTTTTAATGGATAGTCTGCATTATTCATTCTCTTCAGGGGCTTCACATTTTATTGCACAAACCTGACACTACCCAGATCTATACATGGAACAATCACTTCCTTCACTGGTTGGATTCCCTGCAGGTTCCAATCACACTCAGCAAAAAAAAAAAAAAAAAAAAGTGATCTAGAATGAATACAGCACTTTTCTTTAAGAAAGTGGATCCTTCTGTGAAGGTGAAGCCCAAGCTATTACGCAGTCAAAAGCAGGCTTCTCAAAGAATATGGTAAAAAGAGAAGAAGAAAAAAAGCCATTTGCTAGTGTAATGTAAAAAAGAAAGAATTAAGAAAAAAAGTAAGAGCTTAAACCTTGGAAAAGATGATGTCAGTGGACTTGAAAAAATTATGTCACTGGTCTGTTATGAAAAAATGGGCAATTTTTAATATGAATTTCTATTGTTAAAAAATCTGTTGGAGGTTAAAACTTTCAGGCTGACTTTGGGCCATGTGGAAGCAGCAGAAAATGACTACAAAACCTGTCCTCTTATTTTTGGGAGATTAAAAAATATTTAGATTCTTCAATGTCCAATTTACATTGAACATCATTCTCATTTTCTCCAGTTCCTTGCACTTCTCCCTTCTTTTTTGGTTGTTTATTTATTTGAGACAGATTAGTGCGGGGCCTGCTCTGTGTGAGACTGTAGTCATTGCCTCCCGTAATTGTAGAATCCTGTTTGAGAGATGAAACTATCTCCTATGAAATTATCAAATTATTGTTTAAGAAGGTTGTAAGGTTTTATGGGAGGAACAGAACCTGATCAAAACTCTGGCCAACTTAAGCTGAAAGGAGGGAGGGGAGAGACAGTGGATTGGGAGGTGCTGTTAGGCAGAAGCTGAGACTCCCTGCAATGCCAGTTTGTCCCCCCTCCTTCTGGAGCGCTGCCGTTAACGTGACCCCATCCCAGCAACTCCAGATCTCCAGGTCTCTGAGTTCAAACTTCAGCTCTCTGGGAGGAGGAGACTCGGGGCCACGGAGGTAAGGCTGCCAGATCAAATACAGAATGCCTAGTGAATTTCATATGCACAGCAAATACTTTCTTAGTATAGGTTTGTCCCATAAAAGAACTTGATTCAAATATAACTGGGCATCTGTATTTTTGTTTCCTAACTCTGGCAATCCTGCAGGTGGGCAGCAGAGTGCAGGCAAGAATGCAGAGGGAGACCATGTGTCAGGGACACCTTCCATCCTTTTATGTGGTCAACCCAGGGAACGAAGACTACGAGCATCCAGAGGAGGCGGGCCACCACGGGATCCGGAGCCCCAGGGAGGGCTGCAGGGGAAGTGGCAGAATGTGGGCCCCTGAGGACAGTGGGAGTGAGGAGGTAGTGACTGGTGGGATGAAGGGGAATGCGGAGGGGGAAATTCAAGCCAATTCAACCACCAAGAGTGAGTGACAAGGAGTAGAAGGATGAAAACTCGCTAAAAAACACATGGAAGTAAAACAGTCTTTACAAGGGTCTCAAAGTGAGAATCAAGCAAACTTCACTGGGGATGGATCCAAATAGCATATAATTAACATAACCACTTATACCTGTGGTTTTGGAAAGTAGTATGTGTTCATCTATATTTTCCTTTTGCTCACTGTCCTGGGTTCCCTTCAGCTCAGCTAAGTGGAAGAGGCAGCATCTTAGAAGATTGGCAGCTGTTAAGAAAAGTCCAACTTAGGGAATTCTCAGTTCATTCGCACCATCTGCCCTCGTGGCCTCCTAATGATGCCATGCACGTGAATGTGCTCTTTGTAGGACATTGAGACAAACTCCTCTAGGCCTGGGGGTCACACACAGAATAAGGAACTGGATTCTTCTTAAGGCCCAACAGGAATAGATGTATGATTTGGGAAGTTCTCAAATAAGTTAATAATTAACAATTTTAGCACTTCATAGCTTGCAAAGTACTATCATATATTTTCTCTTATTTGTTCTTGTATTGGAGATACCTAGAGAAACAGAATCAATAAAATATGTATACATATATACACATGTATACTTACATAAAATAGATAGATAAATAGAATGATACGTGTGTGTGTGTGTGTGTGTGTGTGTGTGTGTGTGTGTGTGTGTGTGTATACAGAGAGAGACAGACAGACATTAAGAATTGGCCATGCAATTCCTTAAGGACTGACAGGTCTGAAATCCACAGGGCAAGACAGCAGGCTGGAAATTCGGGTAAGCATTGTTGTAATCTTTAGTCCAAAGTCTACAGAGAGGCCACGCAGACTGCAAACTCAGGGAGGGTTTCTGTGTTGCAGTCTTGAGGCAGAAATGCTTCTTCTTTGGAAAACCTGTCTTCATTCTTAAGACCTTCAGCTATTCTGTGAGGCTCACTCGTTTTTTGGAGGACAATCTGCTTTACTCAACGTCTACTGATTTAAACGTTAATCACATCTAAAAGGTACTTTCACAACTTCTAGACTGGTGTTTGATCAAGCAACTGGGCACCACAGCCTGGACAAGCTGACACAGTCCGCAATACAATGCTGCCTGTCTAGTATTTTCCACATCATCTAGATGGGACTACTGAGTCCCAGAAAAGCTAAGTCCCATATTTCAGCCACCTCCCCTCACCAGGCACTTAGTAGACTCCCTGAATCTTTATTTCTTTATAAAGTGAAAAATGGAGTATTTCAAAAATACCGTCTGATTTGAGTGCTCTATGAATTTTTTACAGTCTTGGTATCCAGTTAAATGAAATTCTGTTCAAAGGATGCACTCCACTCATGTGCTTCCCCCCAGGTCTATCATTCTCGCACTAAAGAGGGGAGTCTGAGCTCTTAGCTGTGCTTTCTTGGGAGGGGGGCTAAGCAGACTACAGAGAGAAGAGCCACAGTCCCTGCCCCTCAGGAGCTGGCAGAGACAGGGAGTTCATGTTCCTCCAAGCTGACCCAGTCTCTGTTTCTCTGCTCTCTGGCTCCTGGAGACTTCTGTAAGAACAAATTACCTAGAAAGAGGTTGGATCATTGGAGTGGGTGTAAGATGGAAGGTCTCTCCATCTCTCTGTTGTTCCTTTCTTGGCAGAGTTGCTACGAATAATATTAACGTTCCCTTCACCAGCCTTCTGCCAAATGGTTTGCTTCCTAAAATCGAATCCTTTCAAACACAGAAATACATCACGGGGAGCGAAACGCAGTTTATTTCAGGAGATACCGAGAAAATATCAAAACGCTATCTTTAGTCAGAAGAGAACCAGAACGTCTCCTCTCAAAGAATTGTTTTTGTATGTGAGAAAGAAAAAGCCAAAAGAAGAATTTGGTAAATATGTACACCTGGTTGCTTTTCTCACCTCCCTTCCTCCTCCCTCCCTCCCCACTCTCCCCACCCCTCAACCAAAATGAAAGGCATTATGCAAGCTTAGGACTGACATCAACATGTGGTGGATGACTAAGTCTTTGCAAACTCCTCATCCAACAGCCCACAGATGTGGAGGGAGAGAACTTCTGGGTTCCTGGTACCCATAGGGCCAGAATAAGTAAAGGTCAACGGAACCTTTTAGTGACTCCTTCTTCGCATGTGTGCTGTTATGCCAATCAGCTGAGACTTCTTGAGCATGGACTCTCTTTCGTTCTGGGAGGGCCAAGGGAACATCTGAGAGAAGAAAGGACTAGTGGCAAACAAACCCAAGGCCACCAGCCTTAGAGGAGAGCCCATGTGTTCAAAGAGCACAGATGCTAGAATTTCCGTCAGAGACTGTTCTTCCTCTGGTGCAAATCAAAGCATATACTTTCTGGTTTTCTATACCCAGAAGTTGTCTCGGAAATAGCTGGGAATAGAAGATGGGTGGATGAAACGCATGAGATTCTTACCAACTCCCCACGTCTTCCTTCAACAACTAGTTCGGCCTTTGGTTTGTAGGCTCAGAAATGCCACTGTGCTTTGTCCTTTTCCTGAAAGGAGACAATTAGTCATGTTTCTAATGATGCTTATCGCAGGCCTTTTCCTTCCTATCAGCTTAAACAAGTTCTTTTCTCCTGAAAATTCCAGTCATTGTGTTTCCCCATGTTGTTTTCTATTGCTGATCAAGCTTTTTAAAATTATATTATATCCCAAGAAGATAAACCAGGAATTGCTGTATAACTCACTCATTTTTACCTCTCAGCATGTATTTGAGAAGGGAGGGAAGGAAGAGGGGAGGGAGGAAAGGAGGGAGGGAGGTTCGTGAAGAGGGGTGGGAGAAAGTACCTGTGCTAATTTCAGTGCAAGGCACAGAAGTTTCCGTGTGTTTCTGTGGAGTGCTGAATATCAGTGACTATAAAGCAGATTATCACATAGGAGGCCCAAACTAGAACATTTTCTACATGTTTTAAGGCACAAGGCAGATCAAGTTCACCCAATGCAACCTCAGTCCAAATCCTTTTTGAGATATAACTGATGTATAACATTGTATTAGTTTCAGGTGACCAACAAATTATTTCATACACATGCTAGTATATATTGTGAAATAATCACCACAATAAGGTTAGTTGGCATCCATCACCTCACATAGTTACAATTTTTTTCTTGTGATGAGAACTTTTAAGGTCTACTCTCTCAGCAATTTTCAAATATATAACACAATGTTGTTAACTCTAGTCACCATGCTGTATGTCACATCCGAGGACTTATTTATTTTATAACTGGAGGTTTGTACCCTCTGACCCCCTTCACTCATATATCTCACACACACACACACACACACACACACACACACACACACACGACCTCAGTCCAACTCTTAAATACTGTTGGCAAGCTAGATGGTTCTGAACTAAGGCAAATAAACTATAGTCATCTGGGTTTGGCATGGAAACCACTGCTTGGGTGAGAGGATGTGTTGGAAAGTGTTGAAAATATGAGCATTAAAGAGGTCTGCAATTGTATTTCAATGGGGAGAAACAGTTTGTGTTTTTTATTTCCTCTCAGTTCCGGCCAAAGGCTATCCCAGGCACATCCCCAGCTGTTCTTACACTCACCCCAACTTCCATATAATAGGAGGCCTAGGGTGCAGGATCTGGTTGGATCCCTAACAACCTCGAAGACAGGGAGGCAAGTGGGAGGCACCTCATTTTGAGGATTTGGTAACTGAGGCTAGAAGTGGGACCTGAATGGTCCCAGCAGCCAGCGGGTGTAGAGCCATGGGTTTTGGTTCCTTGTCCTGCATTCTTTCCACCAAAAAACTCCCATTATTTTTCAAGGACATAAAATCAACAAGTTGGCAAATTGAGGCAAGTCTCCAACTGCTTGACTTCCTATCACACAGAGAAATCAATGCAACCATCTTTTGGTACCTCTTAATGCAAGTGCTAGGGGCCCTGTTCTTAACTCCATGTGATCCAGGAATGTCTAAGCGAAGAATTAAAACCATTATCAGGCGATTCAAAAGGGATGAAGTTTCATCCAGAAATAATGTCTGTTCCCACTAACGCAATGCTTGGAACATGCACAGCGTGATATTTTTCAAAGCCTTCCCATTTGAGTTTCCTAAGCAACAAAATTGGATGTTAGCAATTCAACCTAAGTGAAAGGACCAGGTGTGACTTGTCCTGGGTTTGGTTTGCAGACATGACTGGAATTAGCAAATTTTTTTCATTTAGAAAGAGAATCACCAAGTGTTAGAGGTGAAAGGAACCTTAGAGTTGATCTAATCCAGATCGCCCAGGGGGTTGACCAGTAGTATCACACAGATAACCGTTTATAATTTGCATCTCCTTTGCCCTGTACAAACACGGGTCCGTTTGCCGGAGCCCTGGAGGCCAGTTGTTGGAGGTGACAGAATTGAAAGCCCTACTCTGGCATAGTTATGATAAATGAAGCAATAGCTAAATGCCATTAAAGGTTTGCTGTGCTAAAGTAAATCTCCATGTTGGGAAGTGTATCCCATAGCTTAGAGCAAAAATTCACATTTGTTATATTTATCGTGTTAAAAGAAACTCTGCAATAAGACAATAAGCTTACATTTGGCTTATTGCATCACACATCATCCTCGGTATATATTGAAAATCTGCCCTAGGGGGTTGTCTTTCTGGAAGAACTCCAAGTTTCACACGATATTTAAAAATAAGCCATTTCTTTACAGTTGGCAGATTGAATTTGAACATGAATAATGCACGTCAATATCTTATGGTTTCTTTAACATGAGTAGGGGGGGCCCCTAAGGGTTTGAATGTTTGTTTTTCTTTTTTATTTATTTATTTTTTTTGTCTGGGTACAGTGAACTTTATTGATGGTGCATGACAAGATTGGGCTCCCTAAGCCCCTCCCCTTTTTCAGGGGGTCTGGAATGGAAACCATGGTCAGGAGATTCTCAGTGTGTTTGGGGGGGTCGATCTGGGGCAAGGACTCCCAGCAGCTAAGGGCTGGGGCTGGTGGTCCAGGGGGCTCTTACTCCTTGGAGGCCATGTGGACCATGAGGTCCACCACCCTGTTGTCACAGGAGACAACCTAGTCTTCAGTGTAGCCCAGGATGCCCTTAAAGGGGCCCTCTGATGCCTGCTTCACTACCTTCTTGATATCATATTTGGCAGCTTTCTCCAGGTGGCGGGTTAGACCACAACTGACACATTGGGGGTGGGGACACGGAAGGCCATGCCAGTGAGCTTCCCATTCAGCTCAGGGATGACCTTGCCCACAGCCTTGGCAGCGCCAGTAGAAGCAGGGAAGATGTTCCGGGCAGCCCCTCGGCCATCACGCCACAAATTCTCAGAGGGGCCATTCACGGTCTTCTGGGTGGTGGTGATGGCATGGACTGTGGTCATGAGTCCCTCCACAATGCCAAAGTTGTCATGGATGACCTTGGCCAGGGGGGCCAAGCAGTTGATGGTGCAGGAGGCATTGCTGACAACCTTGAGGGAGTTGTCATACTTGTCATGGTTCACACCCATCACAAACATGGGGCATCCGTAGAAGGGGCAGAGATGAGGACCCTCTTGGCTCCGTCCTTCAAGTGAGCCCCAGCCTTCTCCATGGTAGTGAAGACACCGGTGGACTCCCCAACATACTCAGCACCAGCATCACCCCGTTTGATGTTGGCGGGATCTCGCTCCTGGAAGATGGAGATGGACTTTCCATTGATGACAAGCTTCCTGTTCTCAGCTTTGACTGTGCCTTTGAACTTGCCAGGGGGTTCATACTGGAACATGTAGACCATGTAGTTGAGGTCAATGAAGGGGTCATTGATGGCGACAATATCCTCTTTGCCAGAATTAAAAGCAGCCCTGGTGACCTGGCGCCCAATGCGGCCAAATCCATTCACTCTGACCTTCACCATGGTGTCTCAGGGTTGTGGCTGGCATTGCGCAGGAGGAGAGGCTGTCTGACGAACAGGAGGGGCAGAGAATCTGTTGTTGTTGTTTTTCTTTAGTAATTATTTTTCTTCAAGAATGTACTCCAAATCAGGTTGTGCACATGCTAAATTTTCAAGTTTGAAGGTAGCCATATTTGTTACATTGCCATCAACTGGACCACAGACTGCATTAATAATACAATGTTTTAGTGTTTCCCCAAATTATCTACCAAAGTAAAATGACCTCCAATCTCACTCTGATTGTGAAGTCAAGGAATTTTGAAGGTCCTCTTTGGACCTTGCACTTTGTTCTTTGTCCAAAAGGTTGGAAGATAACAGAATGCTTTCATTTACATTTCTATTTTCTCCTTGCTCTTTGAAGTGATAAACATCAGTAAAATACATCCAAAATGGACAGGTGAACAGATAAGATATGGAAAATCTAGAATATGGATGATCAGTACAAGAATGCTGGCAGCCATCCCAATATTAAGGTATATTAGCAATAGTGTGACTGCCTAGAAAATACAGAGGGACCTAGTTCCTTGTGGTAAGAGCCTAAGAGTAGATGGCATCTCTGACCAATGCTTCCTAAGGAGTATTTTAGTGACCAAATATAGTAAATGTCACTTTGCCATTGGCCTCTGAGGGTAGACATTCGAGGTGAGCATTCCCAACTGGCCTTTAATAAACCCCCTGAGAGGGGATTTCCAACTTGAGCCTTCAGACTCTCCTAGAGTAGGTGAGGAGAACCTTTATTGTAATTCATTGATCTGCATTTTTAAAGGAAAATCTGAAGTGTACTCAAGTAAAAAGGACTTAGTTTTGTTTGAGGAAAAAATGTAAAAGAACTAATAATTAAATACTGTTCTTTAAACTAAGGAACCATAAATCTTTAATTACCAGGTGTACCGGTTAATAATGCGGATTTTGTAATCAAAGAAAAACACGATAATTTCGAGAGAAACATAAAAAGTGCTTTATTCAAAGTAATGTTTATCGCTAGCTACACATTTCCCCATCTTTCACATCCCAATAGAACTTCTCTTGTTTTGAGGCAAACCATTCAGAGACCCAGTTTTCCATTTCTTCGTACATTTTGAAGTGCTGCTCAGAAAGTGTGTGTGCCATCGATCGGAACAAGTGGTAATCTGAAGGAGCAAGGTCTGGTGAATACTGCGGGTGGGTTAATACTTCCCAGGCAAGATCTATTAACATGTCTTTAACTGGTTTTGAAGTGTGTGATGGTGTGTTATCATGAAGCAAAGTTACTTTGTCGTGTCTTCTGGCCCATTCTGGTCATTTTATGATCAAAGCGTGGTTCAAATTGATTATTTGTTCTCGTTAGCAATCAGTATTAACGGTTTCACCTGGTTTTAGAGGCTCATAATACACCACACCTTACTGATACCACCAAACGCAGAGCATTGTCTTCTTTCCAAAGCGATTTGGCCTTGCAGTTGATGTTAATGGTTGACCTGGATCAACCCAGGACTTTGTGTATTTGGGATTCTCAAAATAAATCTATTTTTCATCGCCAGTCACAATTCAATGCAAAAAAGACTTTCTTTCGTGCTGTTGAAGTAACATTTTACTGATGACTTTTCGGTTTTCCATTTGTCTTTTGTTCAGTTGATGTGGCACCCATTTTCCTTCCTTTAAAATATTTCCCATTGCTTGTAAATCATTGGAAATTGTTTGCTGAGCAACATTTAATCTTTCTGAAAGTTGTTTTTGAGTTTGACACGCATCTTCATCCAATAATGCTTGTAATTGTTGGTCTTCAAACTTTTTCGGTTGACCTGGACATTTTTTTGTCTTTCACATCGAAATCATTACTTTTAAAGCGTTTAAACCAGCGTTCACAAGTATCTTGAGATGGAGCATGTTCACCATAAGCTTCCCGAAGTATACGATAACTTTCAGCAGCACTTTCCTTCAAAGTAATGAATTAAAACTTGCCGCAAATGCCCTTTTTTTGGCATGAAATTCAGCATTTTTAAGTGTAAAAATATCTATGTTAACACCTTTAGAAAATTTGACATATGAAGTTTTCAAGCTTGCTGTCAATACAACAAAATAGCATACATATCAAATTGCATATATATCAACATATGTGTAACTCCATCTATTGAAAAAAATCTGCATTATTAACCTGTACACCTGGTAACAACTGCAACACATTCTGAAATATATCATATCATAGTTTTACTTATAGCAAGAAGAAAGTTAGGAGCTGGAAGAGAAAACAATGAAAGGTACAAAGGAGGCATAAGGGGGAAAGCTAAGAAGAATGACCTAGAAGTAGAGAGCCTGGAAGGATAAAGAGAAGGGGAAGAAAGAAGAACAAGAGAAAAGAAGTTTGGAAGTCCTGATGTCAGTTAGAGATAAACTAGTTTTTTCAAAGTCTGATGTTGACTGAACTGTATGGCCTCAAGATGTTTAATCACTGTCTTTTGAAATGTATACTAGATGCTGAATCTCTAAGCTGTCACTGTCAGAAGTACAAATAATAACTAAGACCAGTGACACTTCCCAAGGTCATTGACAAAGGTGGATGAAACCAGGCCAGACCTACCTAGGTAAGGGAGGTTTCCGGTTTCTTCCTCCTCCAAGAATTGAGTGCTCTAGGTACACAATCTTTACTAAGCAAATAAGTGCCTCCTTCCACTGCCCTCAAACCTTGATCTCCATGCTTTGCCTTATCAACTTGGAACACTGGGTTCAGGTTAGGAAATCCACTTGGGCTGCCTATATCTTACGTGGTTTTACAGATCCCCCACATACCTGTTCTTGGCCTTCATCTTTCGAGACCGAAGTCCTGTTCATTTCAGCCTCTACTAATAGAAGGAACTTTCATTTATTTAGCAATGTCTGTGTGCCATGTAAATTTCACAACCACCATGAAATGACTGGGTTTGTTAGCTTCATTCGACAGCTTTGTAACTGAAACACAGAGAGGTTAAATAACTGCTCAGAAAGGTTAAATAACACAGTAAACGATAAAGACAGTGTCCAAGCCCAGGATGTCTGACTCTAAAGTCCACTCAGTTGACCCTTGTCTTCTGTATTATTGAGCCTTCCCAATCTGACTTCGGGCTGCTACTCCTCTGCCTGTGTCTGCCCTGCGCCCAGATCATCGTGAACAGACTTCAAGCTCCTCTTTGTGAAACCTTCCTGGACTGAATGAAATTGGCTCATCACCTTCCTTCCCCACATGAGGCTGCCCAGAGGTCCACACATCCCAGGATGAAGGCTTGCCTGACGCAATTCTGTCACCAGTGCTAACCACATAAGTAGGATTCATTGAAAGAGAAATACTTGTCTTCGGTGCCATATTATCTCTGCAAGTGTAGGTCTGCATTTGTGATTTTAGTTGTAGAATAAAACTTCTAGAAACCATGAAACCTTTCTAGCGTATGGCAATTCACTTAAGAAAACACCGGGGAATTAAGAGAAAAAAATTACCAATAACTAAGAGAGGAGAGATGATTACTCCCCCAAAACTATTCCAAGGGGTGGTTATTCCCACAAATGTGCCTAAAAACAATGGGCAATGAAGGGAAGAATGGATGTTTTTCAAATCACTTAGGCCCTAGAATTTAAATGTATATACTACATTAGGCTTCTAAGTGCAATGAACTCATAAAAAGTGACTATCTTTGTATTAGTTCGGGAATTTCAGGTCGCAGAGTTACCTTCTTGGAATATCTTTGAGCAATCCATATCCTCTAAAGAATGGTGAACCCATGTGTCCTAGCTGCCTTAAGCAACCAAGAGGATTCGCTCACTTGGGCTTTCTTCTCTTTTCCAGATCTTGGCCATTGTGTCTATCCTGTTCATCGTCCTCTCCACCATTGCTCTGTCTCTCAACACCCTCCCGGAGCTTCAGGAGACGGATGAATTCGGACAGGCCAGTGACAACCCCCAGTTGGCACATGTGGAGGCGGTGTGCATTGCTTGGTTTACCATGGAGTACCTGTTACGCTTCCTCTCCTCGCCAAACAAGTGGAAGTTCTTTAAAGGCCCACTCAACGTCATTGACCTGCTGGCCATCTTGCCCTATTATGTCACCATCTTCCTCACGGAGTCCAACAAGAGCGTGCTGCAGTTCCAGAACGTGCGGCGCGTGGTCCAGATCTTCCGCATCATGCGGATCCTCAGGATCCTGAAGCTCGCCAGGCACTCGACAGGCCTGCAGTCTCTGGGTTTCACCCTCAGACGGAGTTACAATGAGTTGGGCTTGTTGATATTGTTCCTGGCCATGGGGATCATGATATTTTCCAGCCTGGTGTTTTTTGCGGAGAAGGATGAAGACGCAACGAAGTTCACCAGTATCCCGGCATCCTTCTGGTGGGCCACCATCACCATGACCACTGTAGGCTACGGTGACATCTACCCAAAAACATTACTGGGCAAAATCGTGGGCGGCCTCTGCTGTATTGCTGGGGTTCTGGTGATTGCCCTTCCCATCCCAATCATTGTGAACAATTTTTCTGAGTTTTACAAGGAGCAGAAACGCCAGGAGAAGGCAGTGAAAAGGAGAGAGGCTCTCGAGCGGGCCAAAAGGAATGGAAGCATCGTCTCTATGAACTTAAAAGACGCCTTCGCTCGAAGTATGGAGCTGATCGATGTGGCTGTGGAGAAGACCGGAGAGCAGGCCAAGGCCAAGGACCCCACCGACGACAATCACCTGTCTCCCAGCCGGTGGAAGTGGGCCAGGAAAGCTCTGTCGGAAACCAGCTCCAACAAGTCTTATGAGAACAAGTACCAGGAGGTTAGCCAAAAAGACTCCCACGAGCAGCTGAACAACACTTCCGCCTCCAGCCCACAGCATCTGAGCGCGCAGAAGCTGGAGATGCTGTACAACGAGATCACCAAGACACAGCCCCACTGTCACCCCAGCGCCGACGGCCAGGAGCAGCCCGAGCGGCCGTCAGCCTACGAAGAGGAGATCGAGATGGAGGAGGTGGTGTGCCCGCAGGAGCAGCTGGCCGTGGCGCCGACCGAGGTCGTCATGGACATGAAGAGCACCTCCAGCATCGACAGCTTCACCAGCTGCGCCACCGACTTCACCGAGACCGACAGGTCGCCCCTGCCGCCGCCCTCCGCTTCGCACCTGCAGATGAGGTTCCCGCCCGACCTCCCGGGCACCGAGGAGCCCCAGAGAGCCAGGGGCCCCCCTTTCCTGACACTCGCCCGAGAGAAAGGCCCTGCGGCCCGGGATGCCTCCCTAGAATATGCCCCGGGCAATATAACTGGGCACCTCGATGCCAGCGGTTCCCAAAGCGGGCTCCACGGCCCGGGGCCAGCTGACAGTGCCCCCGAGAGCCCTAGGAGCTCACTGAGAGGCAGCCAGCCCCTGAAATCCAGGTCGTTCAAAGTGAATTTCAAGGAAAACAGAGGCAGTGCCCCGCAGACCCCGCCCAGCACGGCCAGGCCTCTGCCGGTCACGGTGGCTGACTTTCCCATCACCACCCCGCAGCTCATCAGCACCATCCTCTTAGAAGAAACCCCCCCACAGGGAGACAGGCCCTTGCTGGGGACTGAGGTTTCGGCACATTGTCAGGGACCTACCCGAGGGCCGAGCCCCCGGTTTCCCAAGCAGAAACTCTTTCCTTTCCCACCGAGAGAGAGGAGGAGCTTCACGGAGGTGGACACGGGGGAAGACGATGACTTCCTAGAGCTGCAAGGGCCCCGGCAGGACGTGCAGGCCGACTCCAGCCCGAATTGCTTTGCCGATAAGCCTAGTGATGGGAGAGACCCTTTAAGGGAAGAGGCCTGTGCCGGCTCTTCCTCCCCCCAGGACACAAGTCACAACTGTAGGCAAGACATTTACCACGCCGTGGCTGACGTTAAAAAGGACAGTAGTCAAGAAGGGTGCAAAATGGAAAACCACTTGTTTGCCCCAGAAACACATTCCAACCCAGGAGACACAGGTTACTGTCCCACACGTGAAACCAGCATGTGACTAGTTACAAAAGCAATAAAAAAGAAAAAAAACTTGTTTCTTAAAATTACGGTTAATAATGCCTGTGAACTAACACATGGGACGCTCGCCTCCTCCCCCAAAAAAAGTGCATAAAATGTTATTTTTGCATGGCATGAGCAGTTTAGTTTAAGTACTGTTTAAATAAAGAGTCAAGACTGCTTTTTGTAACAAACAAACAAAAATGACTGAGGATCGGTGACCAAATAAAGAGAGCTCTGCTAGGAACCAGTATTCTGCGATGTCTGACATTTTTGATCCTTTCATTTCAAATTGTAGACGGATTTTTCAACTGGCAGCTTTTCTGTTACAGTGGATTTTAGAATTTGCACATGAAAGGATGAAATGTCATTGCATGTGTTCATAAGGACGAGGAGCAAGGTGTGCTCTGAGCTTGCAAAACGCCTAACTTTGTGAATAGTGGGGCCTGGGGTGCAAAGGCATCCAGAACCTCTGGGAACAAGTTTCTGAGGCACAGGTCCTTCCTTCGGGCTCCCGCCTGGGGGAAGCGTACAGACTTCTTGTTGCAATATTGCAACCTCTTCTTAAACCATCTCCCATGTCTTGCTTTGGGTTATAAAACTCTTCTAAGTACATCTGTTTAGAGGAATACAGTATTTTTATTTCCTTGTGATATCATTCCTAGGGTGCATTTTTTTTTCTTTTTTTGCCCCTGCTTCGTTATGGCATTTGTGGTTTTATTTATCTATTATGAACATAGGCAAGATTTAATGACCAGATATCAAAACACTTGGAATTTAAGCTTGAAAATAAGGAAAAGGTTATATCATACAGCTAAACATTTTTGTAATGGCACTCCACATTTGGACATCAGTTTTGGATGTGTTGTTTTGTTTTAATTGTATGTTGGCCCTCTAGAGATGCCTGTATTTTCTACTTGTACCCAACATAATCCTTTTTATCTAAAGATCTAAAGATAGAATGCAGATATGCCAAATGGGAATTCCAAAAAGTGACTTTTAACAAACAACAGAGCTATTTAAGTAAGAATGCCATCCCCCCTCATAGAATTGGATTCAAAAAAGAGTTACCAGAGCCCTAGCCAGTTTACTCAGTGGATAGCATGTCGGCCTACGAACTGAAGGGTCCTGGGTTCGATTCCAGCCAAGGGCACATGCCTGGGTTGCAGGCTCCATCCCCAGTGTGGGGCATGCAGGAGGCAGCCAATCAATGATTCTCTCTCATCATTGATGTTTCTATCCCTCTCTCCCTCTCCCTTCCTCTCTGAAATCAATAAAGAAATATATTTTTTTTAAAAAAATTACCAGAAAAAGCATTCTGAGCTGGTAATGGGTCACCAGTATTTCCCAGTGGGGGGGGGGGGGGGGGAGGGCACACTGCCACTTTGGGAGGGCCACAGATGCCAGAAGCACCCTCCAGGAGCTGCAGGAAGTGGGAACACCCACCACCATGTTTCCAATGTCTCCAAGGGGTGGTCAAGCTTACCCTGGTGGAAACCACTTCCAGGATTTTCTACTGAGAACAGTGCAGTCCAGAGGAATTAGGCACTTGCTTTGGTGGCCCTGCTGGTAAAGTCCATGCTGGAACCCAGGTCGTTTGAATCCACTTTGCTTCACAGGAAACCAAGGCTCTGGCCCAGATACGCGGCTACCGGAAGTGTGATTCTGGATGAGCCTCAAAAACCTCCCCTGGGTCTCAGTTTTGCCCCAATAAAAACCTAGACAAAATTATTCCTTAAACCTTCAAATTAAGATGATTCATTGGTCTCTCAGGAATGTCCAAGCTTTGCCTCCGCATAATGTCTTTGTCAGTGTGTGTGTGTGTGTGTGTGTGTGTGTGTGTGTGTGTGTCTACGCGCGCGTGCGGGCACACACACACAGGGAAATAGGAAAATTCTGGGCCAAATTTAAAGCACAACTTTTTGTTTAAAGAAATAAAATATTCTAAATTGTTTTCTATTTTTAAAATATAAAAATCACTGGAAAAAGACAACCCAAATATTTAGAATCTAACTTAAGGAATAACTTTCCTTTATTAACAGAATCTGGTCATTATGTCTCAGATAATAAAACAAGTTGATCCTAGTTGAAATCCAAGCAGCCCTACTGCTAAAAAGAATTGTAAACATTTCTTTTTCACTCTTCTTAGAATTTCTTAATGGTTTTCATGTTTGTTTCAGAACATAACCTTTAAGAGTTTATGGTCCTTAGTCATCGATATTTCCATTACTCATACTTATTTTAGTGTCTAAAACTAAACGTTGGTCAGTTTTTGTAAATCTAGAGTGTTTGAATTCCCTATCTATAGTTTTTCAAGTCAAACATTTGCTTTAGATGAATAGCAAATAAGTTATGCAAATAATTGTCTTTATATCAAATCTCATGAAGCAATTATCTTCTAATGCCATATTGTTGAATCTCAATTTTTTAAAATGTATCTGCACAAGTGGACTTGTCTTATCTCCCTGGCAATTCACTGATGTCCATCTTTCATCTGCCCATTAGGCCTTCTCCTGAGAACCCTACCCCAGAATGCTTCATATTAGAGACCTTGCCTGGATTAGGAATCCTAGCCAATCCCCTCTGGGAGCATTTCTTCCTAAAAACTCTTCCCCTTTAATTTTTTTTAAGTTTTAAAGAATTTTCAAGAACATCCACTTGAAAGCTTAACCTTCAATTCCAAGCACTTCCAAGCCAAAGGTCTCAGCTATGAAAAAAAATAAAATGCTCCTCTAAAAACACTTCGACTTCGGTGTTTTACAGGGAGGCAATGCGGGAACTGAGGGCTCCCAGGATGCACTTGGGCAGCGCTTCCTAAACCTTGTCAATGAACTGCACCTGACACAGAGGATGCACGTGAATGTCCTGAACAGTCTGGGAATATACCGAGCACAGAATTCTTTTAAAGTCTTATGTTTTACATTAAAAATTCATGGAAATGCTGCATTTTGCCCCATATCATATGTTTCGATATAAAAGAAATGATGTTTTATACTATTTATCAACTAGGAAAATTGGTACTCATAACTTCAAATACCTCTTTTGTATCCCTTGGAAAAGGTGTCGTATCCCCAGTTTGCGAAGCACTGCCTGAATGGGGGAAACATGGATTGGTTCCCTGAGAGGCTGAAGGTGCCTGCTGCTGGGAAAATGTACTCATCGGTCCCTAGATCAGTGACCAGGACAATGGCAATGAGTAAAGACCATTTGAATGCACTCCGAATGGTTCCTTTGGTTCTTGGGGCTGTTTCAACAACCAGTGCAAATTGCCACAAGATTATTTTAGATCAAAGACTGAGATCAACCATAAAAGAATAGAAATGGGTGCACAGATAAATATCTTCGGTTGGATCACAACTACAAGAGTGACCTACGGTGTGAGTCCCTGGAGTTGACCTCATACATCTCTAAACATTTTCACTAGAAATTTCTCCACTCTGGCACAAGCATTTAGATCAAGCATTATCCTGATGGGACTAGGTTTAGTAACAAGCAGAATATGGGCCAAGTGTCTATTCCCATTAATTTCTTGTCAAAACCGTCTCACATGGAGACACAGGCTGAGGAAAGTTAACAACTCAGCTATTATCTCTTGGAATTTGAATAGCAAACAAAAAGCCTTATGTGTGTGAAGTACTTTACGTTTCTTGTTGCTCTTACTCCTTATAACAGCCTCCTGAAATATTTATTTGTTTATTTATCAGTGAAGGACCGGAG
Organism: Cnephaeus nilssonii; assembly: GCF_951640355.1. Lineage (NCBI taxonomy): Eukaryota > Metazoa > Chordata > Mammalia > Chiroptera > Vespertilionidae > Cnephaeus > Cnephaeus nilssonii. Next base: position 40,718,618 of record NC_137089.1, read on the forward strand.
AGGTTATTATGTATTTTGCTCAAGTTCACACAGGTCACTGGGCAGAACCACATCATCTGTCCAACATTCCAATATACTACAGTTTGATTAGGGCTTTTTTTTCTATTAATAGCTGAAATTATGTAAATAAAACTAGAGGTGCATTTATAGTCAAGCAGTTCGTTTAAAGCAACAGTGGCTCAGACCAGATGGTGATGACTGAGGATAAATGCATCTTTAGCACATATGTTTGCCACTTTAGAATTCTGCTCATAAGGTACACATCTCTGTTAAAGGAGAGAATTCAGAGCTCATGATGAAACATGAGGCAAAGGGCTGAAGGAAGCCACTAGATTTTCTGAAACAAAAACAGGTATACTTTAGAACTGCTTCTAGTCTAATTTCAAAAATAATCAAATTTGTGATTTCCCTGTCCATTCATTCCGCAGGTATTAGGTGGGCATCCCTATATTATTAACACTAGGTGAGTGCCCCATATCTATAGAAGGCACCATGCTTGGTGCCAGGGTACAACCCCAGCCTCATGGAGCTTCCTGCCTGGCCCACTTAAAACCCGCCTAAGGATCACTTGGGTTACTGAAAAATGTCTCTTCTGGGTATGGAAAAATCACTCAGTTATCAAACCAGGAAAGCATATGACAGGAGTAAGTGAAATGCTTTTCCAACGAACTTTTCCTAAGAAAATGATGGGTGGTATTAATGGAGGTCTGATCCATAATTATTTTTTCTATTTTTTAAATTTTAATTTAATGTAATTTTTCCATCACCCTTTATCCCTCTGCTCCCCCGCCAAAACACCACACTGTTGTCCATGAGTAATCTAACCCACAATTATTTTTTAATCACAATTTAGATTTACACTTGAGAAAAAAAAATTGTTAGTCTGGTTCAATGAGGTTATACGTCATCTTTCCTTATATCTGATAAGTTGAAAAATAATTTTTAGTTCAATATGGTGTTTGTCAAATTGCTAGTAATAGTCTATAACTAATAGCTAAAGCAAAATGTAATACCAGTGAAAATCTATAACAAACTTTATATTTTAATAGTGTGTTGATGCTTATGTGGTTAAAAACAAAGCAGTTGAGTGGGGTTTTTTTACTTCCTATTGACATTAGGCAACATTTTAGAAATGTACCACTATTTTCTATTTAATCCTCTAAATTTTAAATGGAAGGTATTTAAAATTCAGTAACCAAAAGTAATTTAGCTTGACTCAAGGGATTTATTCTCTAGGTCCATGTGATTTTGAAAATATATTGGGTTGTTTTCCACTGCCACTGTCCTCACTAAGGGAGGAAGGAAGAAAGGCTACAAAACCCAAGTTTAAAAACTGGAAACATTCTTATCCCCACAGGAAAGAGGAAAGGAAGAAAAAAGAAGAAAGAGGGAAAGTTCCAACTCCAGGATCTTGGTAAACATTTTATATGGATTAACTTAGTGCTTAGTATAGTATAATGCTATCCTTTCATGGGTTTAGTAACTATTTTTCTAATTGCCTTTTGAAAACAGTCTGACTTTATTGCATAAATCTTTATTTACCATTGCCAAAAATGCATAATCTCTTCCTTGCTAAAGTGTAAAAAAGTTTAACCTGTAAATATACTTATAAATAAAGGAAGAATGTGGAGGGTGGATCTCTTTAATAATAAGACAGCCCAGGGCCACCCAAAAATATAAGTATAAAAGGAAGGAAGACTAAAAAATATGTAAGTAAATTTAACATTTTGTTAAGCAGAGAATTTATATTAGGCATATGAATATGCTTGTGTGAAATTTAGACTAGATATTTATTATTGACATGAAATTTACAATTGAGTCCATGATTCCAATTTTAATTTCTCTCCTGAAGAAATTATTTTCTATCATCTAACAGATACTTCCAGATTGCTATGATAAAATATTTCCTTCAGCAAACATTTATTGTCTACCAAGTTCCAGAGATTAATTTATATACAGTTCATTCTCTCAGTTTTACAGTCTAGCAGAGGTTTCCTGTTTAGAGAGATTATATTCCAAAGTGAAATCCAATTCCATAGGGTGAACTGGAAATCGTATGACAATATGTTTTTGAGTTTGTTGTCTGAGAATTTCTATAATCCATGTTTACCCTCATCAGACTCAAGTGATTTAGTTTAATTCTTTAATCCAGAATTTGAATGTCCACTACGTAAGCTTTCTAAATATCCATGCTTAACATTATGGTAGCTGTCTGAAATCTAGTGACAATTTATGTCAGTGTAGACTTATTTCCTTTGACCCATTTCAGCCAAAGGAAATAAGATTCTAACAAAAAATGATGTTGAAAATAATTGTTTTTATACTCCCATAACTGCTTTGTTTTATTTTTTTAAAAATCCTAGCCTGTGTGCTGTGATAAAAGCCATCATAGTCTGCTGTTGATGAAAGCTTAATGCCAGCCTGAGCCATACAGTTTTTCCCACATCCACTGTGGGCAATGTTGGCAAACGCGATGGCCGACTAGTGTTTCTTTTAGTTGTAGTTTTGCTCTGTTTCAAACCAAAAAGGATTGGAGATAGCATACAAGACAATAAAAACAGGCTTTCAAAACCAAGACTCCGGGAAACAGACACGGAAGGGTGGCAACGGAAAAGATTCAGCAAGAATATCAAGATCCCACCATCCCGCTTATGATCCATGTTGAGTGCCCTCTAGTGGTCAGTCCGAGGGATGGTGGAATTCCCTATTTGCCGAGAAAGGATGCAGTAAACAAGAGCTTGAAAGTTCTCTACCACATTCCACCTTCCATTATGTCTGCATGCAGCCAAAATCACATGTACACCCCAGATTTTTTTCTCAGTGATCATGTCCCAGTTTCCTTTTTCTTATTCCAAAATATCCGATAAAACTGTTGCTACCTTCCACACAGCACTTTCAGAATATTGCTACCTGCTGCCTCCATCAAAACAAAATCACAAGTTTGGCTAAATATTGAACAGTGCCCTGTTCTGTACTCTTAAATATGCAATAGATGCTACTCTGACCCTTCTACCATTATTGGGAACCTAAAAGAGAACTCAAAATAGTGATTTTTTTTTTTAAAGAATCATGGACCTGTTGAAACAAAGCTACTGGCTGATTAAGTACAAAACCCACAGTCTCCATTCTACCTGAAGATACAAGGAGAGCCTGAAATGCCCCTGAATTGACCCGAGAAGAAACAGATGCTCCTAAACTCCAAGAGACACCTGAGGGTGCTGGCCAGAAATTCTATTACAGCCGGGTTTCTGCCATCTTTAAACCAAGGTGCTTCTAACATTCTTATTTGCAGCATCTGGGTTAGGCTATGATTTTAACCTGCAGATTATAACCACGTCAATGTTTAATTGAAATTAGGAGGAATTTTTGTAAAGAAAACAGATACCCAGAACATAATATGTACTAATATTACCTTAATTACTTATCCAACAAAATGCTGTGGCCAGAATTAACAAATATGTCTACTATGAAAATCTCACTAAAGAATTGGCAAGATCTTTGTATTTAGTTCCAAGCCAAAGAGAGGGGGAAACCTGCAACTTATAAAACACTAGGTTTGTCAAATAATAGCCAAGTTTCAAACTTATGCAATTTTAAAGAGGTATGATATTAAACCATTAAAAATTCAACACTGAATGTATAAGAAAGGTTTATTGAGCAAATATAAGGTTCCATTAGCACATCGACGCATTTTTAATAAACTTGCATTGAACTGCGTAATGACTGTGCCTGCTCCTCGCACCTTGCTTTCAATCCAGAAGCTTTTCTGTTTTATATCATTGCTGTGTGTCTGCTTGCTTGCTTTGTTTTGTTGGAAGAAGTAAGGATGTGTGGGCGACTGTGTTTAGAGAGCACAGCTATTGGACAACTTATTAACACTACCTATTGTGCCCTGGCTACCATGGAAACCATATGTGGAGGTGACCTGCTCTTCTCACTTCCTTCCACCTTCTTTTCGAGAGTCACCGTCCTGGTCTGGAAACAGATTCTTTATGATGAAACCTCAGATCCTGCTCCTGCAGTATCCACCAGCCATCCTCCCCTAGGGTCTGTCTGATGATAGTGTTTCAGGTGTCAAGTCAAGGGCAGGACCAAATGAGCCATTAGCAATGGTTCAATGGTGACAAGCATTTCAGTCAGGGGAGACAAATATTACCTGGTAGTTTTTTATATGGTTCATGGCCAAAACTGTAATACCAATTTAAACAAAACGTGAGCAAAAGATATTAGGGGTGGACAGAAGATCATATTGAAAAATTGTACTTTGCTGTACATCCAATTGGAAATCGTATTTGGATTAGAATACTTTTTAAGTTCTTTCACATAAAAAAAAATACCTTTAGGTGGTCATTTAAAATTAATATTTATAATTTGCTAGAAATATAAGCTTTTTAAAGACTATGCTAAATTAAGTGAGATGGTATATAGTAAAGCACATAGCATAATACCTAAAAAATAGGTATTTTTTTCTTTTAAAAGTATTCCAAAAGAAATCATTTGACTCACATTTGTGTGCTAATTACTTAGTCTTCTATAATTTTTCTGTGGCTTCTTAAACAGTGAAAATTTTAAACTTGTGTGTGACTATAAATGTAAGTTTTCACTCACTGTTACAATAGAAAGCATTTTATTTCTAAATCACATATGGATGTATTTTCACCTCATGTGGCTTTAAAGAGAGTTTAACATTATTTAGACAACATGCTATGAAAATTAGGTAATGCAGGGCTGTTTTTTTACCTAACTGCCTTATATTTTTTTAATGTTTAATAGACAGTTGTCAATATCTTCTAGAGAAAAATCAGCTTCCTAGACTTACCAAGACTTTAGATATATTATCTATTTGAAAAGTCTTTTACACCATCTTTATTACCACAAAATGAAACATACTCAGTCATTGTGTGACTATGCCCCATACTGTCCCATCTTTATGCTTTAAATATCTGTAAACCTAAGGATATATTTCATAAAGTGATTCATAACCAAAATTGATTCCACAGTTCCCATAATTGGCTATTTGCCAAAATAATCTATAAAATGAGGATAAAAGCTTTCAGTGTTAAAACACACACACACACACTCCTCATCAGATGTTGTTTTTATATCATCTACAATGTAGATTAGCATTAGGCTTCAGCAGAGATTTTTTGTTTTACTTGTTTGTAATGTTAAAATCTTTTTGACCAAGACTAGGAGGAGGCTCATTTTCTACTTCAATTTGTGTAAAATGCCGGGTCACACACATTTAGATAGAGCCCTTATTTCCTAGGGAAGCATGGGGCTGGGTGAAGACCCAGGACTGTCTATAATGCAGCACATGTAGGTTCCTTATGCTGACTAAGGGCAACTGCTCCAGCCAATCAGGGCTCACTGTGGAGCCAGGGGATGCAAGAACTCTGATATTAAGGACAGACTGGCTTTGGGAAGATCTTCCATTGCATCTGCAAAGGAGTTACCTAGATATGCTAAACTTCCCCTTCAGAATATCCAGGGTCTGTCATTGGTAAACTGAAAATGAAACTTTGATTTTTAAAAGGGTTTGGGAGGTTTTGAGTTTTGTTGTTGTTTTTGCTTAGGAATTTTATGAAAACTTTTGCACAGTTTCATACAACATTTAGGGTTCCAATCAATTTCTATGCTTTAAAAAACAATCCAGGTTCTAAAGCAATTGCATGACCGTTTAGATCTTATTGCCATTTAGTTATAGCCTAACAAATACTGTATTCCTCCCCGATTTCTTGAAAGATCAAGTTCCTAGCTTCGTAAAGAGTATTCCGGTGAAGCATTATGCTGCCCACCCAGCTCACTACACGTGTTTATTACCTTTTTCTACGTAGCTTACGTGGAAACTCAATGTTGACAGGCCTTGTCTGCTGCATTGAAAAGCTGCCAGCGTGACTGTCTTGTCTCATCACGTACACACAGTATGTCATGTACACACAACGGTACTCATGTGACTGCGAACCGCTCACCTCCAGCCCCAAAGAGGCCTGAGGCAGCGCAGCCACGCCTTCCGTTCAGATGGCTCATTGTCTGCATCATTCCCGTCTGTGCGTTCTTTACTATAAGTTCTGACGCAGTACTTTTACCTGTTTTTTTCAGGCTTGTAATACAAAGCTCTACATCGCATCCACATTCTAAACATGTCAAGTAACTCAGTTTAAAAAGCGTTGCCTCATAGCAAAGTGCATGGGAGTAGCGACTGGTTTTCCCAGGTGATGGCTGCGATGGTTTCCCACTGCCAGAGTAGCCCCCCCTTAGGGGTTCCCTTCACCACGATTCTGTGTCCAATACAAGGAGGCAGCCTGGTGAATGCTTACCTGCCTGGCATGAGCTTTTCGCACCAAAGGATTTACGTCGCTCAGGAGTGACCCGTCTGGTGACGTCCAGTTGTCAGGAGTATAGATTATTTTCATTCTGGTCTCTGAAAACTGAACTTGGTTATAAAATTAACATATATAGACTTTTAAAGGCCAGGACAGGGAGGTGTATGGAGGTGTGGGGAAGGGGGTGGGGGGGGGGAGTTTCGGGAGATGGAGGGAGAGGAGAAAAGAAAGAAAAAAGAAAAGCTCATAGAGAAAGGCAAATATGCAAGTGAGTTCAGTGGGGGACCTGAAGTTTATATCGTATTTTTTAAGTTGACTGGCATTGGGAAGCGCGCAGTTGATGAGTGCGCATGCAGACGTGTGCTTGGGATCAAGAGCAGAAGCCTGAACCATCCGATCTTTTGGTTAGCTAGAGCCATATATTATAAAAAACAAGTACGCCTAACTCCCAAAACTCATTACTTCAATGTTTAATGTTAGGATTATCATCTTATTGTTAAACTCAGGACAACTCTGTGAAGATTCACAAAGTAATCTTACGGTGAAGCTGTACAACCATGAGTAATTAATGCACATAAAAAGCCTCGCGGGGAATAATCATGGGTGATTTCTCTATAAAACAGGTTGATCTACAACCTATTTTTCTTTCTCAAGTTGTAGAGATTTCAATAGTTTCTAAGTCCCTCACATCTTCCAGATTAAAAACATGTAAGCTTATTTTTAAAACCTAGGGAATACAGAGTCTCAGAAATTCAAAGTTAAATTAATAGTTCTTAAAATTGCTATCCATGTTAAGTAATGCAATTTCATATTTCTAAGTTACACATGGTATTAGATGTATAGGTACAGTTGCACAAAGCATCCTTCCCTTTTATTCATGTTTGAGAGGGTGTTCCTACAACTCTATGTATGCTCTGAATGCTGCAGGGAAAAGAAGCACAATAAATATTTTACTTTTTAAGATTTCTCAGTTGAGTTGTCCTGTCCTGACTACACACACAACAGCATTAATATTTCATCTTGCACTGTGTTGAAACCCTTTCAATACAAATCCTCAGTAGAAGCTACAGCTTATTCATAAGTGCTAAGTCTTGTCTCATTCATCTGCCTGAACATGCTTTGTTTATCTCATCATATTTGCAAACGAAGTGTTTTGATTTCAGTTCCGTAAAGAGGATACGATTTAGCCTACTCATGTTTGTTCAGCTGTCCATCCTGCACCATTAATACAATGCCTTTCCCTCCCATTTAATGGTGTTTGTATCAATGTCCCCATATCTGCTGCATTTGAACGCCATAAAAAGAAAATGTGGTTTTTGTATTCGTAGTTTTGCTGATCAACTCAATATTTCTGCACCAGTCAGCATACTTAAATGCATGTGGTAGTCTGTATAATTGTTCAACATCAAAATACTTGTTTACTTTATGTCAAAGTGTCTATAAAATTGCTGGCATTGTTCTCCATCCCAGTCTGGTAGAATAAGCGAGATAGAAAATAAATGTGTAAATGAATCACGTGTGTCATTTCGGTTCTCTGCATGAAGCCTCTTCACATGAAGCATGGCACACGTGCCCGCCACCCAGCAATCACGGTTGCTTGACACCACATTACTGGTTGTTGAGCAGGGAGCTTGTGGAGGAAACGTAGGATAAAACTTCGAAGTCTGGAAAAACTGAAAATTGGGTTAATTGCCATTCAAAGTACTCTCCTTTTCAAATTAACCCTTTTGGCCAGCTTGCAGATGTATGTCATTTGGTGTATTTGTTTTTTAATTCAAAAAGGAGACTGCCAATTGAGTCTGGCTCTCCAAGGCAGGAGGTAAGCAATTAGTGAGGAGAGAGGCTTATTTATTTTGCAAACTCTTACCAGTACAGAGCACTTACCATGCACCAAGTCCTACACCTATATTTGCTCATTTAATCATCATAATACCAGTATTATTATCACCCCCATTTTACAGAAGAGGAAGTCAAGGCACAGAGAAGTTAAACAGCATGCCCAAGGTCACACAGCTAGTAACGCTAGGATTTGAACCTAGGCAACCTGGCTACAGAGTTTGAACACCTAACCATTTAGGTCAATGCTGGCTCTTGCTTTGCTGTGCTGCCTTTCCATCAAAGACATTTTTTTCTCTTTTTTTTGTTTGTTTTGTTTTGTTAATAAAGAGCTGGGGATGTGCATTACAGTCTTTATCTTAAAGACTTTGCGTAATCGTTGAAAAGTTTCAAGGATGATATCTTTGGAGAAATTGCAACTCTCATCAGCATGCCCCTTCTCTTCAGGCCAAGGACACTTGCCTGAGTTACACTGATAAGAGATGGCTATAAATATTAAGTAAAATATCAGTGTATTTCAGCCCAACACAACTATGATTACAGAGTGCCTGGTCTCTCTACACCCAACCCCTGCGCTGATGACAGAGGGGGAAGATGTGACAGGGACAAGGGGCTGTCCTTGGACTCAGTGACACTTTCCTCCAGTCACTAATCTCTGCCTTCTTAGCTCAGAGAGCACCAGGCATCTTCCTAAAGCAAGAGGGTCCCATCCCCACTTAAAAGAGGAAGAAACACATAAAAGATGCATTTTTATGAACATAAGCAACCTGCTCACTACCCATGTAGTCACAAGAGTCCTTCTGCTCAAGGCTAATGCTCCAGGTCGAAAGCCATAGGTAGATGAAGGAGGATCGCCTAAAGCCTCCTGCTTCCTTGATTTTAGAGAAGAAGGGAGAGGGAGAGAGAGAGAGAAACATCAATGATAAGAGAGAATCATTGATTGGCTGCCTCCTGCATGCACCACACTGGGGATCGAGCTCACAACCCAGACATGTGCCCGGACTGGGAATGGAACTGTGACCTCTTGGTTCATGGGTCAACGCTCAACCACTGAGCCACACAGGCCGGGCGATGGGGTTGAATTTAAAATCCTCACCCCTTCGGTAGGGTCCCCTCTATCTCCTCCAGCCCACTCTACTCACCCTCCACCCTCAGATCCTACAGTGCACAACTGGGGCCACAAGAAAGATGGAGGTGGGAGGGGCTAATAGCATGGCATCTTCTCTTAACCAAAAAAGTATTTTTCTCCTCCCTTCCCCTTTTCCCATATTCAACCACATGTCAACAGATGGGTTTAACAGTGTGACCCAGGCTGCTACAGAATAGCCGAGACAGTTCTGCAGCCAAAACTGAGCACATCCTTACTCCAGCCCCAGAGTTTTCATTTCTCAACCCTCATGACTCCTCTGACAGTCTTCTAAGAGCTAGAGATTACCAACTCCCTGTAGCAAGAACTTTCGAGCTCGATTTGCAAAGCGGTCCTGCTGGGGCCAAGTTTTGTACAGGCTTGGCTTCCACTGGCTGGGACACTGCGACCCTCCCATGTCTTTGAACTCTATCTTTGCTCATATACATACAAAGCCAGCGTGATGGCCAGAAATATCAGCATCCGGCATGAAATATCAGAACCCATCACAGTGCTCAAGGTTTCAACAAGACCCTGGGTTTAATTCTGGCCTCTGTAACTCACAGACAGCCTGGATGATCTTCAAGCATCTTCAGAAAAGAGTCACAGTGACCTCTCTGGCCAAATAAAAGACAGTGGGACAGATGCAAAAGAGAGGGCTGGCCTGAGAAACAGCAATATGTTCATGGACAAATTTTTTAAAAATTATAATGCTATATTGGAAGACAGGAATAGCATTCATATGATAACATAAATATTTTACTGAGTGATTTTTATATGAGTCAACAGTCAAATTTAAGTATTTGATGCATATTTTATCTCTCTGTGCTGGGCACTGTGCTAAGTACTAGGGGCCCAAGACTAATAAGATGGGGGTCTCTACCCCCAACGAGCTTGCAGTTATCACCACTGGAATAGAAAACAGCTAGCACAAGTGTGACTGCTCCTCCCATGCCCCTGTCCTCACCCATGGCAACCGTCATCCCTCCACTGAGCGCAGATGCAGCCTCAGCAAACAACACCCAGATCCACCACCAGGCAGTGAGCGCTGCTAATCCCCAGATTACTTGATGTTCCTTTATCACCAGGCAGACAAAGTCCATGATGTCTGTCTGATGATGTCTGTCGGATGATGTCTGTCGGATACAGTCGAATCATGATAATGATTGTGGCAGCTATCGTATTGGAGAGCCTATTTTGTGCCAGACCCTGTTCTAGGACTGGATACCCACCAGCTCCTTCAATCCTGTTCTCTGAAGTGGTTCGTTAACAGCAATTTTATGTGGTCATCACTGAAGACTCATTGAAAGGAAATGGGAAAAACTCCAGTCTGAGGAAATGAGATGTCCTTCAGACGAATTTTCCAGAAGTGATGGATGCCTCACATTAGCGATAACGAGAGAGCTGGTGAGAGGCATCCCTCTAGGAAGTCTTCAGAATCGGGAGAAAGTCGCACCCCGTGGTAATGAGAGTGTAAACCTGTCCGAATGAGGAGGACAAACCAGATGACCTTTCAGTGTCCTCTTCATTTCCAAGACCCTATCATTTGTGGAGCTCCAGAATCAAATGTATTATTTTGCTAAACTCTGTCGTAAGTTGTGTCCATTAAATTTTGTCTCCAAATCCACTTAGCAGGACGACAAGTTAATAAGGGGGGGGGGGGGGGGGAGAGAAGCGAGCAATTACTAAAAACACATTTTTAAGCTTCTATTAATCACATATCTACATTTTGTACTGAAACACAAATATTGTTTAGAGAATTACTGTCAGAAATATCTGAAAGCAAGAGTTAGACATGATGCAAAGGTAAAGTCCTGGAAACTCCCGCAAACAAATCACTGTAACGTGTGAATCAATTAATTTGTGCTGAAATGCTTGATTTAGGATGGATGGAATTTCATGAACATGGATTTACTGCAGAAATAAACTGGTTCTGAAATACCAGTGATTTTACAAAAGGAAAACAATGAGCCTGGCTGCAGTGGCTCAGAGGTTGAACGTCAGCCTAAGAACCAGGAGGTCAGGTTCCATTCCCGCTCGGGGCACATGCCTGGGTTGTGTGCTTGATCCCCAGTGTGGGGTGAGCAGGAGGCAGCCGATCAGTGATTCTCTCTCATCACTGATGTTTCTATCTCTCTCTCCCTCTCCCTTCCTCTCTGAATCAATAAAAAAAAAAAATTTAAATAACAGTGACTAACATGACATTTTTTTATTTTAAAAATTCATTTTTTTCTAACTATAATTCAGGAAAATATCATTTATGTTACAACCCATTTTAGCAAGAAATTGCCTTGTAATGCTTACTATCAAGTCATTTCCCAAATAAGCTAGAGGTTTAAATAGGAAAATCCCATTCTCTCTCTCATCTTTAAGTAATGGCATCCCAATATCAATGGGCTAACTTACTTAATTTATAAAGAGTTCTTCCAAATCAGTAAGAAAAAGGACAACCCAAGAGAAAAATGAAAAAAGTAGTTAGCAACAACAAAAAGAACTCCAAAAGCCTGGAAAGTACTTACCCTCATTCAAAAAGAATGCAAATTAAAACAAAAATTATCATTGTTTTCTCCTATCAGGAGCAAAGATTTGTTTTAAACAATACAGTGTATTTGGCCATTGTATAGGAAACTGGCATTCTCCTACATGTGGAAGTGCACATTGGTATAACTTTTTTGGAGGAAAATTTTTCAATATCTATTAAAAGATGAATGCACCTTTTAGGAATTTATCTTAAAGAAATGTTCCCATATGAGCCGAAGGATATGTGTGCAAGGTTGTTCACCACAGCCTGGTGTGGATGAAAAGTGACCTCACAGGAGACCTGATCATAAATTCCTACCTGGGCAGGTCATGGTGGGGAGTCATACCCCAGGTGTATAAGTTCCTTAAAAAAAAAAAAAAGTGTTTTTATTGACTTTAGAGAGAGAGGAAGGAAGAGGGAGAGACAGAAACATTGATGAGAGAAACACTGATCAGCTGCCTCCTGCACGCCCCCTACTGGGGATCGAGCCGCAACTCAGGCATGCCCTGACTGAGATGGAACCAAGGACCTTTCTGTGCATGGGGCGTTGCTCAACCAACTGAGCCACACCTGCCAGGGCATAACTTTTTAATGAAGGTTTCTAAGCAAGCCCTGTCCATTGTTCCTATGCATCTAGGTTAACACACCTTTGAAATGCCAGAAGTAATACCCCTCAAAGTCATAACCACCCTAAGAGGGCATGGACTTTTTAACTGTCCTGTCATCCAGTCCCGCCTTGTGGTCTCCCACCTCCGTGTAACCTTCCTGACCTTCCCTCCCTAATTCCAAATGCATAAAAGCAGCTGCAAAACTGCGCTTCTCGGAGCATCTGAGATCTTGCTTCCTGGCCATTGTCGTCAGTTTTGGCTCAGATAAACTTCATAAAAGGTTTGGACATTTCTTACATTGACATAACTGAACAAACAAAATGGTATCTGTAGCTGCCTCTGGGAAGGAGGAAGGGGGTTGAGGGCTGGATTGGGGAGGAGGAGATTTCTTGCTGTACATTTTTTGCACTGTTTGGATTTTTTCTGCACAGTGGGAGAGGCTGCAGCTGGAGCGCAAGGTATTAAGGGGTAATCTAATCCGAGAAATGCACAGAACGGAGGTGGGAGGGCAGCATCTGGGCTCATCTTCACTTCCTTTTCTTTAATGTGATCACAGTCCCCCCTGCTACTTATGGCTGTTCAGGCATGGAGAACAAGGCTCGGGGGAAATATTCACAAAATAAGAAGGGAAATGAGCAGGGGAGTTAGGGGGCCGATCCGTGCCATGCTGACCCTGAGTGGCTGGCTGTGCAGAATCCTGGCCCGTCCTCCTCCCTGCTGGCTGCCTGCTGAGAGCTTTCTGCTCCAGATGAGCCTCTGCAGGCACCTCCTGTTAGCATTTTGGGGGCCTTGGAATTTCTCTTAAGCTGATTTGAAGAGACCCTGGGAAGTGCCCAGACATTGAGGCCGGGAAATACATTTTGTAAACAGCCTAAAAATTCCTTGTGGAAATGGAAAACTTGGCTCTGACCGAACAAGCAATCAACCCTTATTCTCCAAAGGGCCATTTCCTCTTTGTGAGCACCGGAGCCCATTTTGGAGACTTCGTGAATGCGGCTGTGTTATAAATGAGCGCCATCAGAAGGGCCACACAGCCATCAAAATGGAAGCAGCAGACCAGGAAATGAGGGTGTCTGGCGAAGAGGACAGTTCATTTCGCTCCGAGAAATTGTCTTCACTGCCTTTGAGGCTGCGATATTTTAAAATGGGCAGAGCAATTCCCAAACCCAAAGTGTGATTAGTAGCTTAATCATCAACAAGGATTGGACTGATTTAACATTTGTTATTTTATTTATTTATTTATTAAAGATATTTTTAGTGATTTCAGAGAGGAAGGGAGAGGTAGAGAGAGGAAGAAACATCAATGATGAGAGAATCATTGATCGGCTCCTCCTGCACGCCCCACACTGGGGACCAAGCCCACAATCCCGGCATGTGCCCTGATGGCGAATCAGACTGTGATCTTTTGGTTCATAGGTTGATGCTAAACCACTGAGCCACACTGGCTGGGCTCAGCTGCCAATTTTGCAAAACATGAAAGCAATATAGGATTATAGTCATAATCATAGAAAAAGATTAGCAGCAATTCTCTAGTTGTATTAAAGGTGGGTAGCAGTGGGGTTATTTTTTATCTTTTTTGAGTGAGATGTATCTTTTAGACGCTGATGAAAATGTAGGTGAACAGTTAGAAGGGGCAAACCCAATCCATTTTCTCTTTCCCTATGAGACAACCTACCACCGTACTCATTAGCTCTCAACAAACTTAATAAACTTTGAACATACAAATTTAAATGTTAAGCCTAATTAAACAGATACCACCACCACTTTTTATTTTGTGCGTTAATGGGGACACATATAAGCAATGGGTCTCGCGAGCGGATAAACAGAATTAGCATTTATGGGTTCTAATTAAGTTTTGGCTTCAAGTAGGATGTTTTTGCTTTTCACTCAAAGTAGTGAACTTTTAAACTAGAGAAGGAAAAAATAAAAATCCCAAATCATTAAAAGGAAATTAATGGGAGTGGCGCCATTTTGCCTTTCACAGCTTCTGAATATATAAAATTGATTTCAGAGAGGAAGGGAGAGGGAGAGAGAGATGAAAACATCCTGACCCGGAATCAAACCATGACCTCCTGGTTCATAGGTCGATGCTCAACCACTGAGCCACTGCGGCCAGAACTTCTGATTCTTCCCAGTCTGCTAGAGTTCCATGAGCCACAGGAAATGCAAATCCACCTGTGAGACAAGATGGGAATAACGAATGGGAATGTGCTTTGAAAAAGGAAGTATTTCTCTCAAATATCAGTTGTTTATTATTATTGTTGTTGTTGCTGTTGTCATAATAGTACCAGGCCCTTAAGATTGAAAAGAGGGTCTTCATGGATCACGGAATATTAAATGCATAAAATTAAAAGCGTTTATCATCTTCAGTTCTGCCAGGGTCAGGAATATCAGAAGTCAAAGTCTTTCAAAATTGAAACCAAAAATGCTTCCATGTGGAATGGATGGTTTATAGAAGAAAAGAAAAAAGGCACTTGGAGCAGTCGAGTTGCACCTGGACCTTATATAGCACACCAGACAAAAATAAACCTTTATTTTCCTGCAAGTCGCCTGCAACTGTTTAGTTACTACCAAGAGAAGATGTCTCCTATTTTGGTGGCCCTACAGCTTTCTCTCCCTAATTAGAGCCTCCATATTGTCTGGCCATCTGCTCCTGGGTTCTACCCAAGTGGTGAGGGAAGAGGTATTTTATGATCTCATCCTTTTAGTGGGAAGATAAATTCCACATTAGTCTCATCACAGCAAAATGTCTTTTGGGAAGACACGTGGACCCCTCATGGTGCTTCCTGTGTCCCAGCTAAACACTTCCACTGGCCGCAGAGGTTGTGGGGTTTTCTGTTTGACCATCTCACGGCCAGCTAGCACGAAAACGTCATATGCAGAACAGATTCTACCTACTCTCTCAACGACTGTCCATACGTTGTCTCCTATGGATTTGCTGCTTGATAGAAACTTGAATTTCCCACCTATATTTCCTGCCTTCTCTTATGTAGAATCATTTTGGCTATTAGGTACAACCTATTTGCATATCCACCAACCCAGACTAACCTTTTGACCCCAGCTTCTCATTTTTCCACATTCAGTCCAGCACTCTGGTACATTGTTCACAGAGATCGCCCTCCACAGTTCTCATCCCTGCACTCACGTTTCTCCTCCTGTGAAGAGGTGAAGTCTACTTGTCCATCGCTGAATCTGGAAAGGCCTTACGGCTTGCTTTGACATTGTTCTGTTCTGGGCCTGAGCCTTCTAAGTCCTGTGAGTGTCTGCTTTTGCTCTTTGGGAGTCTACCCACATGGAGAGAAGTCCAACATATCCCACTCCAGAGAGAGGCTGTGAAGACAGGCCGTGGAGGAGACACCACATAGAAAAAGAGGCCACATGAAGAAAACCAACGACCCAGATGTGTGCGTAAGTCAGCTGACACCAAGAGAAAAGAGAGGCCCAGCCAGCCCACCAGACTCCAGTCTTCTGAGCCATCCCTCAGAAGGTACCAGACATGTGACAGAGGCTCTGTTGGGTCCTCCAGGCCGGGCTGGCTGCCCGTGTCTGCACCATGTAGAGCAGAGAAAAGCTACCCCATCAAGATGTGCCTGAGTTCCTGACCTACAGATTTGTGAGTAATAAAGTGGTTATTGTTGTAAGCCCCTAAGTTTGGGGCTGATCCAGAAATACTGTGATGATGATTATAATAATGGCCCTGAAAAAATCATGCTACCCTGTGTCTATGACCCCTGGCAATGTGATATAGCCCTCTTCCTGTTTATGTTCCATATGGTGGGGGGAGAGAGAGAGGAAGCAAGCTGTCCTTTTAAGTTCAAATTGCAGATTCATGAAATAAACAAATGATTTATTTTTTAATTCACTAAATGTGGAGATGGTTTATTGCACAACAATAGAAAAACATCATCTTACCAACATTCCCGTTGCCATCATTATTTTGTTTAGTATATGAATGCCGGTGAAAGTTTCTTGGTAAAACTTTTGATATGTTGTAGTATAAAATTTCTGAGAAGAAATAAAAGCCAGTATCTAAATGTCTTCCAATAATGTGCCCCTGGAGCAATTTTCTACTGGAAAACAAAAATTTCCAAGTAACCATTATAGCTATATAATGTATGTATTGATTCTTTTTGTTTTTATTGACTTGAGAGAGAGAGAGAAACACTGATTTGTTGTTCCACTTATTTATGCATTTATTGGTTGATTCTTGTATGTGTTCTGACTGAGGATTGAACCCACAACCTTGGTGTATTGGGACAACTCTCTAACCAACTGAATTACCCAGCCAGGACTATGTATTGATTCTTTAAAAATATAATTGTTCCTCTGATGAATACATTCAAACTTACCATTTATTTCAGAAGTTTTATAAAAGGTCAATAATTGTGCTTTTCTTTGTTCTTGCTATACAATCTTAGAATTCCAATTTTTATGTACTGTTATTGTTACTGGCTTAACAAAGCGGAGTCCCCAGACAAGCATCACCTGGGAACTTGTTAGATTTGTCAATTAAAGGACCCCATTCCAGCCCAACCGAACTGACGCGGGGTGAAGCCAGGCGACTTGCGTTTACTGCAGAAGTTCTTCAAGTCAAATTCACCAGTAGCTTTGTAGGTGGCCACTAATACATTGTATTAAAGGAAGGGTCTCCTGGAAGGACCCATTGCCACCCAAAGATATCTCTCTCTCTCTCTCTCTCTCTCTCTCTCTCTCTCTCTCTCTCTCTCTCTCCTCTCTTACCACATAATAAGGCATTTGAGAATAAACTACAGAAATGTTTTATTAAACTCATAATACAATCAAAGGTGCTAATCTCTACAATTCATGATATCAGATGGATGGATGGGATGGATGGTTGGATGGATGACAGGTAATAGGTAGGTAAGTAGGTGATGATAGATAGATAGATAGATAGATAGATAGATAGATAGATAGATAGATCCTCTTTGGCATCAAAATTAATCCAACTAAGATTTTAAAGCGTCCTCATTTTCTAGGTAAAATTTATAATGGATAATCTGATAATAGAGTCCAATTTATGCCTGAAAAGGTCTGACTTTCTCTTTTCCCTCACACTTTCTGCTCCAGTCAAGTGTCCTCATTTATCTCTACCAGTATACTAGCCTCAGATCAACCTAGAGAGGAAACAGTACATACATGTAATTGTTAGGATCTCTGGCGCCCATTCCACCTTGTTTTTAGCTCTTTTGCATGTTGGACTTGCAAGTTGAGTTAGTAAAAACGGTTGTCATAGATATTTTTTAAAAAGATTGAAAATCTTTGCATGGAGGAAGTATGCTATGTATTCTATTGTTTAACTAAATATTTCATTTCATAGTGACCTCTACTGGGAAGAATAAGTATATCACAAGGGCTGACAAAATAAGCCATTTTACACTAGTCAAGGCATTGGTTGATTTGGAAAGGCAATGCTGGTCAAATCTATTCTGTAAAGTTGTTACAGCCCAAATGTACTCTCTATATTTTTATTTTAAAAATATATTTTATGAAATATTTCAAACTTACGAAGTAGAGGGAACAATAGAATAAACATATACCTGCCACCCAACCTTATCAAAACTTAACATTTTTGCCACTCTACCTCAGATCTTTTTTACTAAGACATATATATTTGAAAACAGTTCCCCTCTCAAGGGGGCACTTTGGTGTTCATCTTTTCATGAATATTTTCATAGTTCTCCTTCATATGAATAAAAGGTACTGTGCTGCAAGTTTTAAATGTTGGCATAAATGGAGTTACAAACATACACATATCTATCTACTTTTCTGAACTTTATACTTTTTCTGAAATTTTACACTTTTCTTGCTGTTTGCATTGTCCTGTTACACGGGTGTAACTATCACCCACATAGAGAAAACACAGTATAACCCGATCCCACCATCACCAAACTGTAAGGTAAGTTTCAAAGTTCAACATAAGCTGCATTCTATAGTCTATTTCAGACGCTGATTGAAATTCATTTCCATAATAATATACTCTTCGAGAGCAGCGATTTTCAATTTTCAAAGCGTAGTCTCCCGACAGGCAGCCTCGGCATCACCTGGGAACCTGTAAGATTTGTCAATTAAAGGACCCCATTCCAGCCCCAACGAACTGACGCGGGGGTGGAGCCAGGCACCTGGTGTTGATGCACATTAAGGTTGGAGAATCAGCTGATTCTGATGCACGTTAAGGTTGGAGAATCACGGCTGTCAATCAGCTGCAACAGTTTGGCTTCGTGATCACGTAGTAACTGTGTTAGTGAATACTAGGGTCCAGTGTTCGGCTTGAATAATGGAGTCAGTTTTAATCACCTGTATCTTTCCTAAGTCTCTCTCTCCCCTCCCAACCTGCAGTCAGCTGGTGGACCACAAAGCCCTGCGCTGGAGTGACGGAGAATTCAACTTCCCGAGGCGAGAGGTCTGAGCCCATCAGAAGTCAGGCTCGAGCCGCTCGCCCATTCTGGCGGTGTGATTGGTGGATTCCCGGCGGAAGAGCCCGCCCCCGCCTTCCAGCGCCAACCAATCGCAGCCCGGCGCTCGAAGGAGCAAAACCGCGCCCGGGATTGAACATGGCGGGCCACAGTGCCGGAGGGTCCCGCGACTCCCGGGGGCGTGCGGACGGGGCGGACACGGGGTCCTCGGAGACGGGGCTGTGGGAAATGGCGAGAGAGAATGAGGAGCAGTTAGGGAGCCAGGACCTGGCCGAGTACCCGGTGGAGGCGGGGGCCCCCGAGAAAGAGAAGGACGCGGGCCTGGTGGCGGAGGCCGAGGCGATAGCTGCTGGCTGGATGCTGGATTTCCTCTGCCTCTCTCTCTGCCGGGCCTTCCGCGACGGCCGCTCCGAGGACTTCCACCGAACCCGGGACAGCGCCGAGGGTGAGTGTCGGGCGCGGCGGGCGGCGGCGGCGGGCGGCGGCCGGGGCCTGGTCTGCGGCGCTGTCCCCGGTCACCCTGGCGGATGGGCGGGCGAGGGCGGGGGAGCGGAGGGACCCAGGCTCCGAACCGTAGGCGGGCACCTCGCATCCGCCTACTATCAGCCCCCCCAGTTTTCCTCTGATTCTGAGATTTTTCTGACAAAATTGGGGCGGGGGAGCCTTTAAAGTTGATACAGGATAAAATGTGATAAAATTGTCAACGTGGGAAACACTCGACCCTGTAGAGGATTTTTATGACGTTATTTGAGCCAAACTGACGACCATAGCTGGGAAGCAAAATCTGAAGGGATTGAGAAAAATGCTCTGGAAAATGGCAGTTCTGCACCTTAGGTTATTATACATTAGAAGCAAAGGGAAAGACGTAATTGGTTTACGTGAAATCCATTAGTGACAGATTAGGGAGGCGGAGAAAGCAAAATGGGGAAATTTCTGGGATTGGCTGAAAAGTAAAATGATAGACACATGCTTCTTTAACTTAGTTAACTCGATTAACTACTACCACGCGAGGATTTGTGGTCCGCCCTGGTGCATAGGGTTTGTGCCCTGAGGGGTCTGGAAAAAAAGGAAAGATACCCTGACATTCCAAAGGTATGTGGTCTTAGATGCTAGAAGACGATGGGCCAGTTAAAGTAAAGATTGACTTTTGCCGGGGAAGATTGTAGCCTAGGACAAGACCGCTTTTAGTTAAAAAGTTTCCATTTCAGACCATCTTTTGTGGTTACTTTGGGTCTCTTGAGTGTGTAAGGCCGCCACACAGGCCTCCCTGGGCTTGTCAGGTTTCCTGTGGTGCCCCTGTTCGTTCCCAAAATGTACAAAATCGCACCTAGCCCCGTGTCCAATGCCTTTTGTCTTTGTCGGTGCTTGTATTTGTTTTTCCTTGCATTCAGGGATTCCTGTCATGGCGGTCAGCCCCCGGTCACTGTAGCCTCCGAGTGACCTGGGCCTGGGTGTTTCCTGCTCACTTGTGAGCTACCTAAGCCTCCTGGGGCCTGCTTGCTCCCAGGCTTCAGAATAAAAGTAACTGCCCATGGAATGTGCTGCCTGGACATGCATACACACAGCCTTTAAATGCTAAACAGACACATCCATTGAGAAGACTAGCGTGGCTTTCTAGAATGCTGACAGAAAGATGTGTTACCAGACTAAAGGGGTCCGTTTGCCTGCGTTCATTAAAGCCCTGTGAGACAGGAACAGGAGCTTGCTGCAAAGAAAGCAAGGGTTTCGTTTTAGAAGGTGGCACAAGCCCAGAGACAAATGAGCTAATTTAATGCTCAAAGACCTGGCTCCCTGATGGCTTCCAGGGGATGGGTTCTATAGGGGGGAAACCATTCATCATGGAGACTAAGGGAGTTAGGGCCCTGGTCCCTATTTGATTGGCTGACACTAGGGTAGGGGTAGTTGATCAGTGTATCCATACCCAGTCCTGATGCCGGCCATGGCTTGGTTGGGTGTGGTTTCACTGCTTTTATGGGCCTGGAGCTGAAACACAGCTGAGGCCTACCTGTTATCTCTGGTTTGATTGAAACTCTCTGTGGTCAGTGCTTTTGTTCCTAAGATTATTTGATACAGACCAGAACCTTATTGTCTTGTGGGTTCGATTCCCAGTCAAGGGCACCCACCTGGGTTGCAGGTTGGATCCCCACCCCTCATTGGCCAGTGTGGGAGGCAAACAATGAATGTGTCTCTCTCACAATGATCTCCCCCTCCCCCTCCCCTTACACTCTCTCTAAAAAATCAACGGGAAAAATATCCTCACTCCTTGGGTAAGGATTTAAAAAAAAAGAGAGAGAGAAAGAGCCCAGTGGGCATGGCTCAGTGGTTGAGTGTCCACATATGAACCGGGAAGTTACGGTTCAGTTTCCGGTCAGGGCATTTATTTGTACTAATCTCAAATATCTGAATGCCCACCCAGGTGTTATGCTAGACAGTGAGTATATACAGTGATGAGTAAACCATAATCCTGGACCTCAGTGAGTTCATTACCATATAACAGTGAAAGACAAATCACTGAATAACTAAAGTAAAAATGTGGAGGAAACCGAAAAAGATGAGTATAGGATGCTATGGAAGCATATAACAAAGATGCATTAAGACCTAACAGGGCCTTTGTACTTCACCTAGCGCTTGCCAGGTGTATATAAAACTCAAAAAGCAGTCCAGCTGCCTGGGGCCTGCTTGCTCCCAGGCTTCAGAATAAAAGTAACTGCCCATGGAATGGGCAGGTAAGACAAAATACATTTCCTCAATTTTAAAATGTATTTTGACAAAATACATTTCTTCAATTTTAAAATGCCTTAATATTACACTAAAATTTAAATAAAATTTAAACCAAATTCATTCAATATTTACTGAACATGTACTTCTAGCCAATGTTAGGGACTAATGACTGAATGAAGAGATAGCCAACTGGTCCTTGCCCCTCACGATGGTTTTAGGCACAAATTAAAAAGTTATACAAGTGACTAAAATCTTAATGAGTCCCATAGTGGGTAAGTAAAGCATAAGAGCAAAGTAACAGAAAAACCTAATCTATAGAGAAGAAAATCAGACCCCTTCTGTATTCACTTCCCTCCATATTCAGTTTAGTCACCTGTGCAGTCACTGCACATATCCTGCACACCAGTGCCCTTCTGAACAAGGAAAACCTATTTGATTGAACCTGGCTACCTCCTTTTTCCACACCTGTAACCAACACTTAAACCTTGACAGAAGTAATATAAAATATTTCCTATAACAATAGGAGCTTTAAAATTAAAATAAGTTTCCAGATAATGACTAGACACATTTTGTAATTTGGGTCTAAATCTCCCTATTCATTAGAGTGCTACATGTGAAAGTAGTTTTAAATATTTATTATTCTACATGTGAAATATTTGTTTTCTTTTACAAGTGTTTATTATTGTAATTTTGTTCTGATATTTTAAAAATTGCCTATAAATAGCCCTGGCTGGTTTTGCTCAGTGGATAGAGCATCGGCCTGTGGACTGAAGGGTCCCAGGTTTAATTCTGGTCAAAGACACTTGCCTGGGTTGCTGGCTCGATCCCTAGTGAGGGACGTGCAGGAAGCAGCTGATCAATGATTCTCATCATTGATGTTTCTATCTCCCTCCCTCTCTCCCTTCCTCTCTAAAATAAAAATATATATGTAGTTTTAAAAAATTGCCTATAAATAAAAGCATATAGCTCTAAATTTATGGTAGTTTTTGTGTGATGTTTATAACCTTTTTTCTCAACAAACCACAGGTCAGGGTTGTTTTTTAATGTTTTAATAAAATTCACGTTTTTCCTTTTTCAGCTATTATTCATGAGTTATCTAGTTTCACATCTCATCAATTGAGAACTATACACATATGCCAGTTTTTGACACGAATTGAATCAGGAAAAGCCCTCGGTAAATATGTATTTTTATCTTATATTGGAAATATTTCAATCTATGTCTAAAGGTAAGACAATGAGAAACAGATGGTGAGCCATTATTTGTTTTTGAGTTTGCCCACATGTATTTATTTGTCATGTACATCTACACACAAGCATATCTAAAGCAAGTAAAAGGGATACAGTCCCCATCCTCTTAAAGCAGTAGCGCTCAAACTTCATCCTGCTTCACAAATATGAAAGAACTTGTTTTAAAAAAAAGAGAGAATGCTGAATCCCCTTCCCCTCCATGAGTTTCTGATTCAGCAGGATGGGTGAGGGGCCCTGGAGTTGTTTCCTGTAAGTCCCCAGGTGATTCTGATGGTGCTGCTGTGGTCCCACACTTCACAGACTCTACCTTGGAGATTTTAATTTTAATTTGTATGGTAACTGTCATGCATACTGTTTGTTTTGTTTTTATCAGCGACTATGATATTTGAAGCCTCTTGAACTTAATTGCAGCACTTATTTATATAAGCAGATTTCTAACTATAATATCTCTTGCTTGTCCCCAGAGTTCATTTTAGATTGGAATGGGCATGCCTGATTCAGTTTTTCATGGTCATTAAAAGGGCCTTTTGATAATAGTGAAGGTTCTGAATGTCACATTGAGATGTTTGTATATAATTTGCTAAGTAGTTAGCAGCCACTGTGAGTCTTTTATCAGAAAAACCTAAGAAAGTTTAACAGTAGTAAAAATACTATCTCATTAAATATTCACATAAATCCTATGAGATAGTATTTATGTTCACCATTTGTAGGTGAGAAAAAGGAGGCTTAGGTGAAATAACACTATCCTATATAATAAAGATGTAATATTCAAATGGTCATTACGCCATGAAGCATAACGACCCGACCCTGTAACGACCGGATCACGGATCAGCAGGAGGGTGGGGCAGCGAGCTACAAGCGGGGCTACAGGAGGGGGCAGGGCAGCAAGCTATGGGGAGGGGGAGGAGAGCTACAGGAGGGCGGGGCAGCAGGTGGAGAGCTACTGGAGGGTGGCAGCGAGCTACCGGCCAGCGACTGGCGCACAGATACATGCGCAGGGCTACTAGTACAGGTAATAACAGGGTCTGGAATAAACTCCAAAGTCAAGTTTTTTAACCACTGTACAGTGTTTTGCAACAGATTGGATATGGTAATGAGAAAAAGGAATAAAATGGTGACTCCTTAGATTTTAAGTCTTGGTGATTGGAAGAATGTTGGTAGGGAAATAACTTTTTGAAAGATCCTATTTCAAATATCCACAAAATATATAACTTGAAATATATAAGGATTTCAAGTAGTATATTATAAAATTAAATACAAAATAAACTAATTTCATGCTTTAGAGGTTTGTTATAATACAGTCAGATTTATGAATCATTTTAAGAATTCTGTTACTGTGATACCTTATGTATAGTTTATTTTAGCTCTTAAAATCAATATTTTAGTAAAGAAAAGCTTTAAATGTTTGGTAAACTAATCTAGCTTTCCCATTGTTAAAGTTGATTTTAATAAGAAAATTAACCTGAAAAGTCAGATCCTTCCCTAAACTGGTATATATATATAAAAGCAGTGCCTGAGAGGTAGTATACACTTGATAAATATTTAAATAAATGAATTTTTAAAATTGATGCAGTAAGGTTCTACTTAGCTTTCTAACTTATTTTATTTTTGTTCTGGTTTTAAAAGATGCACAGTTTGAAACTGATGAACGAATTACACCCTTGGAATCAGCCCTGATGATTTGGGATTCAATTGAAAAGGAACATGACAAACTTCATGAAGAAATACAGAATTTAATTAAAATTCAGGTATAAGTGTTACTTTCTGTTTACAATTATTTTGCTAGAAAATAAAAATATATCTAAAGAAATTAAGAGTCACTCTAATAGAAGTTGGGCAGTAAACCCAGGGTAAAATTTAATATAATCATTTTCTTTAGAAATTTGACTTTTGGTTTATAGTCTGGACATGAACTCTATGAGCTGGGACTTAGAGTCTGCTACATACATGTTTTTTGCCACACTTTGGAAAATGTGCCACATCTATTTAAAGTTCATCAAGCAACTTTGAAAAACTTGTAGTTTGTGCCCTCTCATATATATGTATGTATGTGTATGTGTGTTTTTAAAAAGTGTCAATGGATAGTTCAAGGAACAATTTTTTTTTTAATTAATTTCAGAAAGAAAGGGACAGGGAGAGAGATAGAAGCATCAATGATGAGAGAGAATCACTGATCGGCTGCCTCCTGCATGCCCTGAACAGTTATTGAACCATGACCTCTTAGTTCATAGGTCGACACTCAACCACTGAGCCACACCGGCTGGTGCCCTCTCAATTTTTATTTAAAGAATATAAATGTGAAAAAATTAGAATATTTAATTTTTAAAAAAATAAGTGGGTTTTTGTGAAGAGAACATAAAGTTTTAACTATGTAGAAACAATTTTAGGAGTAACCTATTAAAGAGTGATAAGCCAAAAAAAGTCACTCAAAGATATAAGAGAAGGGAAAATGTGTTTTGCTAAGAGGAATTTTGTTAGATGAATAAACTTTTCCACATTTAAAATGTTTTACTGTTGGGTAGGAGAGAAAATCCCACCTTCCCAGGAATTAATTATTGATAGTGACTATCAAGTATAGTGACTATCAAGTAGAATTTAGACTTGATGAGAATGGGCAAAAACAGGACTGCTTCTTTTAAGAATTTCAACCCAGGGCAAAGAGGTTTGTCATGCTTTCCAAATTTTGGGGGTGCTGTAGAGGAAATAGCTTTTGTTAATATACTGGTACTAGTAAAGTTGAATGGGTTACCATAAAATATGTAGCAAACATGTATATATTACTTATATTTGCCAGGAGTACTATTCTAAGTACTTTCATATATAATTCTGTAACCTTACAACAATTCTATGAAGTAGGTACTATATCTTACCACATATGGTATCAAAAAAGGCCAATTTATAAAATTATTAAAAGCATCTAGCTTCCTAGGTTTCTATTAGAGATTTTTTAGGCATCCTCTCTAGCAAATTTTATATTAACTAATCATAAATGCCACTGCTTCCCCTCATTTTTTGTTCAAAATGTTTAAGTGTGTTCTAAATGTACATAACTTCTAAGTTACTAATACCTGCCTTTAATTTGGCCTAAATTAAAAAGTGATAGAATATTGCGTGTTTATTAGTATACTAGAGGCTCAATGCACTAATTCCTGCACTAGTGGGGTCCCTCGGCCTGGCCTGTGGAACTGGGCCAAAACCGTCACTCCAGCATCCCCTGAGGGGTCCTGGATTGCGAGAGGGAACAGGCCAGGCCGAGGGACCCCAGTGGTGCACAATCAGGGCGGGGAAGGATGCGGGAGGTTGGCCAGCTGGGGAGGGACAGTGGGAAGGCTCCAGAGTGTGTCCAGCCCGTCTTGCTCAGTCTTGATCAGCTGGACCCTAACAGCAAGCAAACCTACCAGTCGGAGCGTCTGCCCCCTGGTGGTCAGTGCATGTCACAGCGAGAGGTAGAGCGGCCTTAGCATATCATTAGCATATTACACTTTGATTGGTTGAACGGCCGACCACTCAACCAGACATTTAGCATCTTAGGCTTTCATTATATAGGATATGAAATTTTTTCATGTCTTTTCAAACCACAGTTATTTTATCTTTGAAAAACTATCTTATATTGGTAATTTGTTAAATTAAAATTATTAAACTCAAAAAAATAATATTATTAAACTACATAAAAAGATTTTAAATGAAGTAGTTCAGACATCTCTGAGTTATTTCAATATTAAACAACAATTCATTATTTTACAAAGCAATTTTAAGGTATGTATTTGTCTGTCTTTTAGGCTATAGCTGTTTGTATGGAAAGTGGCAATTTTAAGGGAGCAGAAGAAGTCTTTGAAAGAATATTTGGTGACTCAGATTCTGACACGGTAATTGTTTAAATTAGAATCAGAATTGTAGAAGTTTATATGGCATGAGGGAAATGGGAAGAACATGGAAGGAGAAAGGAATGATGAACAGTATAGAACAGTGCTGTCCAGTAGAAATACAGTACAAGTCCAATATGTGATTTTACATTTTCTAGTAGCCACATAAAAAAAGTTAAAAGAAACAAGTGAAGCTAATTTTAATAACATTTTATTTAACTCAATATATTAAAAAAAATTGTCGTTTTTAGCATTTAATCAATATAAGAATGTATTGATGAAATATTTTGCTTTCCTTTTTTGTACTAAGTCTTCGAACCTGGCGTATATTTTATACTTTTGTCATACATTTAAAATATATATGTGTGTACATATATATATTATTGATTTTAGAGGTAGGGAGAGGGAGACAGAGATAGAAACATCAATGATGAGAAAGAATAATTGACTGGCTGCCTCCGCACTCCCCCTACTGGGGATGGAGCCTGCAATCTGGGCACATACCCTGACCTGAAATCTAACCTCAACCTCCTGATTCATAGGTCAACACTCAACCAGTGAGCCACACCAGCTGGGCTGGGGTCATACATTTTAAGGGCTCAGTATCCATGTGTGGCTAGAGGCTACTATATTGGGCAATGTAGTTTGGAAGAAGGCATTATAACTTCTTTTTCTGAAGTTTTTGATGTGTTCATTAGTTGTTAAGGTCAAAGATTAAAAGCAAAGTGCTATTGGAGTAAATTAAGCTTATTCAAAGAAAAGATAGTTTTATATGTTTTCTGTAAACTTTTTATTAATAGCATACTTCTAGTATAGTGCATTTATCATAAATGTGTAAGTAGGTGTGTTTTCACAAAAGGAGCACATTTGTGTGATGGGCCCCTAGACCATGTATGAGAAGATTACCAGCACCCCCACCCTCCAGTCACTGTCCTTCCCACCTTCTCAAGGGTAACCACTGGTCTGCCTTGTAACATCCAAGATCAATTTTACTTGTTTCTAAACTTATTTAATAGAATCGTATAGCAAGTTTATATATTAATATTGATCCATGGTGTTGCTTATAACAATAGTTTGTTCATTCTCTTTGCTTCATTGTAGGAATATACTATAACATTCTGTTGATGGACATTTAAAGTCATTTTCAGTTTGGGGCTATTACATTCTTTTATACTTGTCTTTTGTGGTATATATACAGGGTGTCCCAAAGAAATACACACTTTAATAGCTGATAAGTCACTCACCGTAATTTTCACTCTTTTTCAAGTTTAACTGATTTGAAATAATGGGTAAAGCAAGACTAAGCTTTGAACAAAGAAAATTTATCCTAAAGTGCCACTAGACTTTTTTATGGGGATACATAAAAGATAAAACTGGCAACAGTCAACTAATTGGAGGCACACAAATACCAAAAGAAATTATTCTTTTTTGTTGTTTTTGTTATTCCTCTTCTGAGGATATTTTTTTCCCCATTGATTTTTAGAGGGTAAGTGAGGGGGAGAGACAGCGAGAGAAACAACAATGTGAGAGAGACATATTGATTGGTTGCCTCGGGCCATTGAGCCTGCAACCTTAGAGGTATGTGCCCTTGACCACAATCAAACCTGAGACCCTTGAGTCCACAGGCCAACGCTCTAACCACTGAGCAAATTGGCTAAGGTGAAATGATTCTTGATGTTTGCAATTCCACTGCTTCACATTATCAGCAGTGCCTGAACTAGAACGGTCATCAGTTTGGAAACAGGCACAAAACAATATTCATTTCTACAGTCTTTTAAATTTTGGAAATGAACTGTATGTTAATAAACACTGATTTTATAATCATTCAAAGTGCATATACATTTTTTTGGTACACCTTGTATATGTTTTTATTGATAAGTAACTTAGGAATAGAATTGATGGGTTATAGGATATGAACATAGTCATTCAGTTTTGGTAGATGCTGCCAATTAGTTTTCCAAAATAGTTATATTATGTCAGTTTCTCTAGTGCTGCGGGAAAGTGAGAGAGTGGAAGGGAAGAGAGACAAATTAATAGGTTGCCTCCCACACACACCCCGACCAGGGCCAGGGATCGAGCCTGCAACCGAGGTACATGCCCTTGACTGGAATCGAACCCAGGACCCTTCAGTCCGTGGGCCAACGCTCTATTCACTGAGTAAAACCGGCTAGGGCTATGTTGAGTTTTAATTTGTTTCCCTGATGACTAATGCAGGTGAGCATCTTTTCATATACTGGTACAAATATAGATTTGTGGGGTGATAACTTTAATCCATTGAGGAACTAAGCCAAGTTGAGGGTCAGTTATAGTTTTAGTATGGCTCAGTCTATGTCTAATTTCCTCCTGTTCCTGGGGTATAACACTCCAGATTGCAGCAGAAAGCCTGATACATTTATTGGGTTCCCTGCCCTTACTTATAAACAAGGCCTGTGATTGTACAGTTGATGTCTTAGTTCTTAAATTTGGTAAAGGACATTCAGTTTGTAATCTTTTTAAAGTTCTTTTGTATGTGTGTGAAATATAAGATTTTTTTTAATTCAGAAAAAATAAATTGGTGGGCGATTTAAAACATGAGAATCTTAAACTCTTAATTGTAGGTCTTTGAGTTTATATTTACAAAGTGTTCTTTTTAATTTATGACAAAATTTCTAGTATCTTATTTATGGGTTAATGTTTCTTCTCTTTTTCTCTAGTCTTTACAAAGAAAATTGCTTATGGTAATCTCTCAGAAAGGTACATTTCATTCTTTTTTCCAACACTTCAGCTACAGCCATATGATGGAGAAAATTAAGAATTTTGTGAATTATGTGCTTGATGAAAAATCATCAACATTTCTAATGAAGGTATGCATATATTCAGAAAGACTGGTAGACTTAGGAGAAATTGATAAAATAAAGAAGAATACTTGAAATAGTAATCTTTAAAAGCAAATCAGAATTTTGTTTAGTGATTTTTTGTAAAAGAATGTGGCAAAATGTTACAATTAGTGAATGTAAAGGGTTTCTTGGTGATTTTTGTAGTATTTTTACAACTTTTCAAAATAAGAGTTGGAATTTTTCAAAATAAAAAGTTGAGAGGGAAACGTAGAATGAGTAAAGAAATAAGCAAAAATATTTGGTTTCAATTAAATTTTATTGAAAGTTTTTGTATATTTTTGGAAAAAGTAACTTTTTTATCGTAAAATTTCTAAGAGAGCATTGTAGGTATAACATATCTAAAAGGAAAGACCTGCATAATGCTTATAAACCAAGCAGATAGCTAAAGTAGCTGCTTATGATGTTACAGCTTCAGCACAGTGCCCTTGATTGGCTTGTGAATAGATATTTTGGTTACGACTGTCAAAGAATTAGAAGCTTTAATTTAATGCTCTTTGTTTAAAATGGTTTAATGCATTCCTTTCTTTCCCCAACCCTTTTTTTAAGGCAGCAGCAAAAGTAGTAGAAAGTAAAAGAGCGAGAACAACAGTTTCTCAAGATAAGCCTAATGGTAATGAAGTTGATGTGGAAACTCAAGCTAATTTGGAAGTACACAAAAGGTTTGTAAATCCATTTACATATTTTTTGTCTTCTGATGCAGTCTTTTTATATAAAAGTGATACTAGTGAGTCATTCTATCTAATAAAAGAGTAATATGCAAATTGACTATCACTCCAACACACAAGATGGCTGGCAGGGGAGGGCAGTTGTGGGCGATCAGGCCAGAAGGGGAGGGCAGTTGGGAGGGACCAGGCCTTCAGGGAAGGATAGTTGGGGGGGGGGACCCAGGCCTGCAGGGGAGGGTAGTAGGGGGGGAACCAGGCCTGCAGGGGAGGGCAGTTGGGGGCGACCAGGCCAGCAGGGGAGGGCAGTTAGGGGTGAACAGGCCTGCAGGGGAGGACAGTTAGGGGCGACCAGGCTAGCAGGGGAGGGCAGTTAGGGGTGACCAGGCTGGCAGGGGAGGGCAGTTAGGGGCAATCGGGCCAACAGGGGAGCAGTTAGGCGTCGATCAGGCTGGCAGGGGAGTGGTTAGGGGTAATCAGATTGGCAGGCAGAAGCAGTTAGGGGCAATCAGGCAGGCAGGCAGGCGAGCGGTTGGGAGCCAGCAGTCTTGGTTGTGAGAGGGTTCCCAGATTGGAGAGGGTGCAGGCTGGACTGAGGGACACACCACCCCACCCCACCCCCGCCCCCATGCACGAATTTCGTGCACCAGGCCTTTAGTAGTTATTAATAAAAATAATTATTGAGCTGTGGGTATATTGTCTTGCTGAAGATTAATATTTGTTGATTTGGTGTATGTAGAGTTATTTCATGGTTTATGCAAAATTCTGTTATATATGCCAAACAAAAGTAGAGAATGAGGAAATACACAGTTTAAATAATGTAATGTCACTTACCATTCTCAGGGGACATGTGCTCTGGAACAGTGTTGAGGTTGGAAACCTGAATCATCTGTGCCCCTTAGTTCTCAGATCCCGCTTGCCCTATTATTTGACTGCACTGAGGGTTATTCTACTATTTAAGATATTGCTCATACGTCTTCTGTAAGGGTAAGCTAGCCCGCTTCATCTGCTGCTCCATTAAAGAAACTGATGTGCTCCAGTGCTGAGGGAAACCACTTGTTAGTCATACATATTGAGAGATAAGAGTTCAGTCTCCAGAATTATTTCTTTAGAGGTTTGCAAGGGTGACTTAACACAATTGATTTTACCTTTGCTTTGGCTTTAGTAGCTAAACCTGTCAATAATATAAACCCTTCTATCTATACTAATAAAAGAGAAACATGCAAATTGACCGAACCTCCACTACTCCCACAAACCACACCCACCAGCCAATCAGGAGCGAGTATGCAAATTAACCCAACCAAGATGGCTACAACCACAGAGTGAGCAGGAGGCTTGGGTTTCCCTGGCAATAGAGGAAGCTAAGCTTCCGGCCCGCTCTGGCTGGCCCTGGCCTCCGCTCAAGGCTACAAAGTTTCAGTTATAGAAGGTAAATAAATCCCAACAAAAATGGTAGCAGCCACAGAGCTGGAGAGAGCAGGAGGCTTGAGTTGCCCCCGGCGATGGAGGAAGCCAAGCTTTCCACCTGCCGTGGCCTGCCCTGGCCTCCACTTAAGGCTACGAAGTTTCAACTATAGAAGATAAATAAATCCCAGATACCAGGGCCTCCACTTGGGTCGGCGGGGGGCGTGGCTGGCCTGCAAACCACCACAGGCCCCTCGCCCAGGCTGCCCCACGCCCCAAGGGAACCTCCACCCTGATCCGGGACATCCTTCAGGGCAAACCAGCCGGACCCCACCCATGCACCAGGCCTCTAGCCTATCTAATAAAAGAGTAATATACAGATTGGGCAACCCAAGCCTCCAGCTGGCTCCAGCTCCGTGGCTGCTGCCATTTTTGTTGGGATTTATTTATCTTCTATAATTGAAGCTTTGTAGCCTTGAGTGGAGGCCAAGGCAGGCGGAAAGCTTGGCTTCCTCCATCGCCGGGGGCAACCCAAGCCTCCTGCTCTCTCCAGCTCTGTGGCTGCCGCCATATTTGTTGGGTTAATTTGCATACTTGCTCCTGATTGGCTGGTAGCTGTGGCTTGTGGGCATAGCGGAGGTACAGTCAATTTGCATGTTTCTCTTTTATTAGATAGGATCTCTCCTGTCCCTGCTATCAGAACAAGACTCTGTTAAAGTCTTAGTTCTTATTGACTTATTGTTTTTTAAAGACTTATTCTGAGAAGTATAGATTTTATTTATTTAAAAAATTTTTTTAATTTGCCATTTTATTTGTTTTTTTGTTAATTCTCACCAGAGGATATTTTTCCATTGGTGTGGGGGTAGGGGAAGGAGAGAGAAAGACAAAGATCAAAGTAAGAGAGACATTAATTGCTTGCCTCCTACATGCACCCCCACCAGGGCCAGGGATTGAACCTGCAACCCAGGTATGTGCCCTTGACAGGGAATCGAACCCAAGAACCTTCAGTGCGTGGGCTGTCCTATCCACTGGGCCACACTGGCCAGCACCAGATTTTATTGGCTCAATTGTTGTATTTTGTTTAGGAAATTAAAATTTAGTAATAACTAATATCTAATACATTCTTGTGGCCCAGCCTTCCTGCCCAGTGTAACACTGCTTTAAAATATTTACCATGATTCTGGCAGATAACGAATACCTATCCTATGTTCCTTCCTTATATAGTACCATCTACTTGTTTCAAATGTCTAGACACAAATCAGTGTGTAAAACAGAATTGTTGATTTCTCATCTGCTCTCTGTAACCTGACTCCTTCACCTCACACATCCAGTTACCTCCCCAGGTGTTACGAATCCCATCTCAGAAATGTCTCTCTAACCCATCCTTTCTTATAATTTACTAGAGGCTCGGTGCATAGATTTGTGTACCGGTGGGGTCCCTCAGCCTAGCCTGCACCTTCTTGCAATCCGGGACCCCTTGGGGATGTCAGACTGCCAGTTTCGACCCAATCCCCACAGGCCAGGCCAGGACCCTGCACCGGGCCTCTAGTCCTATATTATAAAAGGCTAATAAATGGTGGAACGACCGGTTGCTATGACACGCACTGACCACCAGGGGCAGATGCTCAATGCAGGAGCTGCCCCCTAGTGGTCAGTGAGCTCCCACAGGAGGAGCGCCGCTTAGACAGAAGCCAGGCTCACGGCTGGCGAGCGCAGTGGCCATGGCAGGAGCCTCTCCTGTCTCCACAGCAGCGATAAGGATGTCCAACTGACGGTGAGGGGAGCGGGCCTAAGCCATCAGTTGGACATCCCCCGAGAGCTCCCAGACTGCGAGAGGTCACTGGCTGGGGTGAGTGACCCTCCCCCCCCTGAGTGCACGAATTTCATGTACTGGGCCTCTAGTATGCATATAAGATCTTGGGTTAATCTCTTCCCGCCCTACCCCCTTCCCTCTGAGATTCATCAGTCTGTTCCAAGTTTCCATGCCAGTGTATTGAGTGTCTCCCCTTGTTGGTCAGTGCATGTCATAGCTACCGGTCAGACGGTCGCTTAGGCTTTTATATATATAAATATTCTAGATTATTACTTACCATATTTTCCGGCGTATAAGACGACTTTTTAACCCAGGAAAATCTTCTCAAAAGTCGGGGGTCTTATAAGCCAGAAAATACGGTAGGTTAGAAAAATCTCTGACAATGTATATCAGATTGCTTAAAACCCAAATACCGTATTTTCCAGTGTATAAGACCCCCGACTTTTGAGATTTTCCTGGGTTAAAAAGTCATCTTATACGCCGGAAAATACGGTAGCTTTGTGCCACACAAATCCATTCTTGGCATGACTTCCAAAGTTAGCTTCCCATGAAAGCAAGTCTGTCTAAAATGACTTCACAATAACCTCTATTGGCTTTCTGCTTCTTACTAGGTGAGTTATTTATTGGCATGGCTTACAGGGCCTTACATAGCCCCTTTCTGGTTTTGTTTTTGTCTTTTTTTTTTCCATAGATAATATTGTCCCCTCCCTATCCACATACATGGTACTTTCTAGCAGCCAGAACTTCTCCCTCATCTTGAAATGTTACAAGCTGTTTCATGCCTTGACCCTTGCTTCAGTTTTTGTGGGTGTTTT
This sequence comes from Cnephaeus nilssonii, assembly GCF_951640355.1. NCBI lineage: Eukaryota > Metazoa > Chordata > Mammalia > Chiroptera > Vespertilionidae > Cnephaeus > Cnephaeus nilssonii. The sequence goes on from NC_137089.1 coordinate 40,752,871, forward strand.
GTTTTGTTTTTTAATCCTCACCTCAGAATATTTTTCCATTGATTTTTTTTCCATTGAGTGGAAGAGAGAGGGAAAGACGGAGAGAAATATCCATGTGAGAGAAACACTTTGATTGGTTGCCTCCTGCAGGACCCCCTACCAGGGCCTGGGAGGGGGAGCAGCCTGCAAACGAAGTAGGTGCCCTTTACTGGAATTGAACCCGGGGCCAGTCTGCAGGCCGATGCTCTATCCACTGAGCCAAACTGGCTAGGGCAGCAATAAATGTTTTTTGTTTGTTTTTTTAATTGATTTCAGAGAGAGGAAGGGAGAGGGAGAGAGACTGAAACATCAGTGATGAAAGAGAATCATTGATTGGCTGCCTCCTGCACACCCCATACTGGAGTTGAGCCCAAAACCCAGACATCTGCCCTTGACCAGAATCGAACCTGGAACCCTTCAGTCCACAGGCCGACGCTCTATCCATTGAGCCATTCCGGCTAGGGCCAGTTTTTGTGTTTTTAAATTATTTTTTAAGTATGTTTTTATTTATTTTAGGGAGAGAGAGAAACATCAATTGGCTGCCTCCTGCACACCCTTTATTGGTGATGGAGCCCGCAACCCACGCTTGTGCCCTGCCCAGAAATCAAACCAGCAACCCCTCCATGCATGGAATGATGCTCCAACTAAGCCACAGCAGCCAGGGCTCTTCAGTTTTGAATTTCCTTCTTTCTGTTCTCTTCAAGGCAAACTTTTACTTGCCACTCAAGGTCTAGCTCAGAGATCACCTACAAGAAGTCTTGTTGTGCTTTCTGATGAGAGTTGTCACTTCTGTGTCCCCATAGCACTGAGTCATACCTGTGTGACAGGACTTACCTTGGACAGTAACATTTGTTTACCTGTCTGTATCACTAGATTGAGAATTCTTAGAGGTTCTTAATTAGCTTTGTATCCATGGTATGTAGTTCATTACCAGATATACATTGGAACTTGCAGTGCACTAGACATAGGGAGCAAAACCAAAACTAGTCACAAAGTAGAGATCAAGAATCAAGCAATTAACAAAGCTATCTTGGAAGCAAATAGAATTAGAGTTGGACTGCAAGGTCATACAAATGCTAGGAAAAATGAAGCCCTTATGTTATCAGTACTAGATGAAATATTGTGCTCTGCTAAAGCTTATAAACTATTTGAGGCCATCAGAATTATAGATGTGAAAACAAACAGACATTACCTAGTTAGTGTATAGATGGACTTACATGCTGAAAGACTACATGGACAGCTTCAAGGACGTGTGAGCACTGAGCAGGGCCTTGGAGGGTGGTTAAGATTTTTACAGGTGGATGGAAGAGGAAGTGTCCTTTCAGGAGAGAATAGTTGCTGTGAAGCCATGGTGATATAAATGGTGGTGCTGTGTTGTGGGAGCTGATTTTAACTATCACAAAGGGGAAGGATTTGTAAAAAACATCAGTTAGCCCTGGCCAGTGTTTCACAGTAGTTAGAGTGGCGGCCCACACACCAAAGGGTGGGGAGTTTGATTCCTGATCAAGGTCATGTACCTGGGTTGCCGGGTTGATCCCCACCCTGGTCAAGGCACATGTGGGAGGCAACCAAGCGATGTGTCTCTCACATCAATGTTTTTCTCTCCCCCTTCCTCCCTCCCTCCCTTCCACTCTCTATAAAAAGTCAATGGGAAAAAATATCCTTGGATGATGATTAACCAGAGAATAAAATAAATAAAGTTCAGTTAGAGACTCGTGGCAAAAATTAGTCATGTTGTAATGAAATATATATCCCAGTGTTACTAGGATTTCTTTCGCAAAGATAGTTTTTATGCACTGAATTTTAAAAAAAATATATTTTGATTTTTACAGAGAGGAAGGGAGAGGGATAGAGAGTTAGAAACATCGATGAGAGAGAAACATCAATCAGCTGCCTCCTGCACACCCCCTACTGGGGATGTGCCCGCACCCAAGGTACATGCCCTTAACCAGAATCGAACCTGGGACCCTTCAGTCTGTAGGCCGACGCTCTATCCACTGAGCCAAACTGGTTATGGCTGCACTGACATTTTTAATAAATTGCGTGAAAAGTACTATTCTGTTTTGTTTTTTAAGAGACAGAAAGAAATGCTAATTTGTTATTCCACTTATTTATGCATTCATTTGTTGATTCTTATATGTGCTCTGACCAGGGATGGAACCCACAACCTTGGCATATCAAGATAGTGCTCTAACCAACTGAGCTACCTAGCCAGGGTAGAAAGGACTGTTCTTAGGAAATATTTATTTTTATTGCATTCTTATAATTATTTTCTTCTTTTCAGTGTTAGTAACAAACCATCTGCAGTAACTGAATCCTCACGGGATACAATATCTTTAATGAGGTAAGGTAAATAGACATATTTCTTCTCTGTTTTTAAAATCTTTTTAGGAATTCATGCAGAACCTAGACGGTCGACAAACTGCAGCTCGCGAGCCACATGCAGCTCTTTGGCTCCTTGAGTGTGGCTCTTCCACAAAATACCATGGCTTGGGCAAGTCTATTTTGAAGAAGTGGCGTTAGAAGAAGTTTAAGTTAAAAAAATTTGGCTCTCAAAAGAAATTTCAATCGTTGTACTGTTGATATTTGGCTCTGTTGACTAATGAGTTTGCCGACCACTGACCTAGACAGGTCATAATAACTGCCATGAAAATGGTTTTATTTAAAAAATATTGCCTGTTCCTACTTACGTCAGCAGATATTCAAGACCCAGACATGTCCTGATATTCCAAACTATAGAGACCCGCCTCTGGGACCCAGGTGGTTTGACATTGTTTCTACAAGGCCATTATTGGAATGCATGCATAGGGAGTACTTGAACTGAAAGCAGGTGTTTAGCAAACTCTTCCTCTGCCATAGAAATAAGAATGTGATGTTGCAGCAGGAGAGGGATGGAAGTTACATTTCTGGTGACTATCCCAAATTCTGATTTTGTTTTAAAGCATGTTTTTATTGATTTTAGAGGAGGAGGGAGAAAGACAGAAACATCGATTGGTTGCCTCCTGTATGCACCCAGACAGATCGAACTGGCCATCTTTTGGTGCATAGGATAATACTCAACCAACTGAGTCACATCAGCCAGGGCTCAAATTCCAATTTTATGAAATTACTTGAAAAACTGTATGTAACCTTTTAGAAATGCTGTGATAGACAATGTCACATGTTCAGAGAGCAGAAAGTTTGCATCAATAATTTCAGAGAGAGCCGAAACCGGTTTGGCTCAGTGGATAGAGCGTCGGCCTACAGACTGAAAGGTCTCAGGTTCGATTCCAGTCAAGGGCATGTACCTTGGGTACGGCACATCCCCAGTAGAGGGTGTGCAGGAGGCAGCTGGTCGATGTTTCTCTCTCATCGATGTTTCTGGCTCTCTATCCCTCTCCCTTCCTCTCTGTAAAAAATCAATAAAATATATTTTAAAAAATAAAAAGAACCAGGGTCATCAGCTTTATAAAAATAAAAAAATAATAATAATTTCAGAGAGAGAAAAGTCGGGATGCTGACTGAAATTGTGTTGGGAATGACGGATCTGGTGGGGAGGCGCTCATTGGGAATGAGAAATTGAGAGACCAGGATGCTATATGCGTTACCTACAGGAACACTGAAATAACTCTTGATAACAGCAGCAGTTAGGGATAGAGATCTGAATGATGTGAAGTGCTTGGAAGGATAGTGGTTGACTGAAGAATAGTAGGTGGTGGGTGGTGGTGCGTCACAGTGGCCCAAGTCCTCACCAGCTAGGGTCTCTGGAAGCAGGATCCTGAAAGTGGCACTCGTTAGGAAATGAAAAGTAGAGAGATCCACCTCTGGGACCCTGAGGTTCATGGAAGACAGAAAATTAAGTCTCTACTTGAGAAGTCCACAAAGGAGAGAAAAATTGTCCCTAAGGGAGAGCTACATGTTAAGGAAGGCAAAGAGGTGGGGTAACTGTGAAGAGGCTGGAATGGCATTCCAGAGCACAGGAGTAAGTTTTGGGAGGGAGGGAAAGGATTAGCAGGTTACATAGAGCACTTATAGGCGTGAAAGGAGAGGTTTTAGGTGGTGATAAAATAGCTGCGTAAGCTTGGTAAGTGAACTACTTTTTTCATCATAGTTTGCATCTTTATAAAATTGGAATAATACTAATTTTGCAGAGTTGTCAAAAAATTCTGCCATATCTTGTATTTTCAAACAGCTTGCCTTTCAGAAAAGTCCTTTTCGGAAGCTATAAAGATAGTCAAGTGATACCTGCCATCATGTGAAAGGAATTTTGGAATTTCTCTTTGGGGAAATGAACTTATAAGCCATAGCAAAGAGTGAAAGTTAATGCTTTATGGTCTGAGGATTTTTTTTCTTGATCTATCTAATTGAAGGCCAAAAGAATCTCCATTCTGAGTAGATGAGATGGAGAAAATAACTGATGAGAGAAAGGCGAGTCTGATAATAAAAAATCTTAAGAGGCCATAGGTTAAGGTGGGACACTAAGCAAGGAGAGCATCAAAGGGAACTGGCCAAACTAGAAAAATGACCGAGAAAAAATAATACTTTTTGTGGAACCAGTCACAAGCTTTGATGTTTCATTTAGGTCTCACAAGAATCTCTTCTTATCTAAGTCACAATACGGACGCCAATCACAAGATTTTAATGAGAAAGAAAAAGCAGAAACTCTTATAAGTGAGTACTCTTACTACAGTTTTAGAAGTGGAAAATGGATGTGTTCTCGAAAGTGAGCCAACCCTTTACCTCATCACCACAGTGCGCACACACACTTCAGACCATTGAAGCACGAGATTAAATGTCATGACTTCACGGACGGTCCATAGTTATTTTTAATTATAATTTGATTGTATGTACCTTCTTAGTATGTAGGCATTTAACCAATGTTTATTGAACTTCACAGAGTCAATTATAGGTACTGGTTAGAAAGTTAGCTACTCTGACTGCCGAGTTTACATACTTTTGCTAATGTGTACACTGCTTTTCTACTGTAACTTTATTTAGCAACTTGGAATAGTTACTTATCTGAAACATAAATACAGTTGATTCTTGTTACTCACAGTTATGTTCTTTAAAGTCTCCATGAACACTGAATTAGTGAATACTGAAACTACAGGAGAGGGTGGGAGAGGTTCCTTGAAGCCTCTGGTCACATTTTTGTCAACTAATCAGTACATAACTTTTTTTAGGTGTTTCTGTTTAAAGACATCTTATTTAATATATAGTATATTCATTAACATTGAACTCATGGCAAACAGCACTGTAACTTCATGCCTGAATGAAGCATATCTATCATATTCTCTCTGTAGGGAGCACTTCTTGCATTTAGGAACACTAGATAGCATTTCCACCATACATTTGAGCGTTTTAAAATTACCAACAAAGTTACTAGCAGATAGCACAAAATGTTGCCCTGAATAGACTATCATAAAAGGCAGTTATTTATAGCTTGAGAGCCAAAATAAGAAGGCAGAGCTTCACCTTCTTTAACTTCAGCTGGAAATGTGCACCTCAGGTAACTGATTTTTTGCACATGTCCACCAATGACCATGAAAGCACTATGAGTATTGACTTATTAAGTTACAAATTTTAATAAGTAGGTGGATTTTCAAATACAGAATCCATGAATATGAAAATTAACTATATATAGAATCTAGCTATCCTCGTTGCATTCAGAATTTATTATCCTTATTAAAGACATGGCTGGATTGATTTAAGAAACAAGTAACAATAACCAAAAAATCTTAAAAGCGGTCCATAGTTATTTTTAATTATAATTTGATTGTATGTTCCTTCTTAGTATGTAGGCATTTAACCAATGTTTATTGAACTGACACTATGTTCTAGATACTGCACTAATGCAAGGATTTTAAAACCTTACTGGCCCTGGTTGGTTGCTCAGTGGTTACAGCGTTGGCCCATGGACAAAAGGGTCCCGGGTTTGATTCCCAGTCAAGGGCACGTACCTGAGTTGCAGGTTCATCCCTGTGCCCTGACCGGGGCATCTGCTGGAGACAAGCAATTGATGTGTTTCTCTCTCTCTCTCTCTCTCTCTCTCTCTCTCTCTCTCTCTCTCCCTCCCTCCCTCCCTCCCTCCCTCTCTCTCTCTCTCTCCTCCCCTCTCTCTCCCCCCCTCCCCCTCTTCCCCTCTCCCCCTTTTCCCCTTACCCTCTCACTCCCTCTCCCTCTCCTTCTCCCTCTCCCACCCTCTCTTTCCCTTTGTACCCTCCCTCCTACCCTCTCTAAAAATCAATGGAAAAAATATCCCCGGGGGTGGGGATTTTTAAAATAACTTTATTTATCCAAACCTAAACACACTAATCAATATAAAAATAATAGATGTACCAATTTGATGCCAGGTACATAGTAGGCCTACAATAAATATTAATTGAATAAATATATTCATAGTTGATGGCTGCTTTCATGGTCACTATTAGCTAATAATATCTGTATACTGCAGGTCAAAATCATTTACACCCATAGATATTATCATCATTCTCATTTTAAAGACGGTAAAGTTAAATTCAAAGAAATGTTTGCTTCATGTTGGTTAAGTTTTAAAGTTGTTTTTCTACATCTATTGCTACAAAATGCCTAGGGGGAGAAACCAAGATGGCGGCATAAGGTAAACACCTAATTGTCGCCTACCACAACAATTTTGAAACTACAACTGGAAAACAGAGCACACACCGTCCAGAACCACCGGAAAGCTGGCAGAGTGGAAAACCTACAACTAGAGAAAAACAGAGAGGGGAACGCTGAGCCTCAGGAGCTGTGGAGGTGTGGAGATCCATGAGCGCGGAAAGGGCGGGCAGCTGAATACACGGCTGGCTTGCTCGCAGTGCGCGCGCGGAGAGGGAGGGCAGCAGACGCTGCGTGGCTAGCTTTCTCGTTTGGGAGAAAAACAAAACCTCCCGACTGCACTGAAATCCAGCTGCGGTCGGGGAGACACTGGTCTGTTTGGCAGCCAGCGAGGCTCAAAAGCTGCCTTCTCTCAGAGGTGCGCAGCCATTGATTAGGGCACGGAGAAACCTGCCCTCTTAGGGCGGCGCGGACGGAAACCAAGTTTGTCTGCGCCATTCTGAGACTCCGCCCCATCCAAGCTGAGCACAGAAGCTCTCCCAGCGGAGACACTGCTGATCCTCACAGCCAACTGGCTTGGAGATCAATTCCCGCCAGTGATACCAACAATCCCAACCACTCTGAACTCCAGTTTCTGGGGACACCCGGGGGACCCAGACGCCTATGGGACTCTTGGCCATCGGTCGGAGAGTGAGAGTGACTTTTCTGTCGGTGTGGATGACACTAGATTTCAACCACTCTCATAAGGGACACATTCAAGAGGCAGACTCAGTGAGCACCAAAGCCCTACTGTATCTCCAGCACAGCAATTCTTCCGTTATAGACACAGCAGGTCCTCACAACCAATTGGACCGGAGGTCAATTCCTCCCAGTGTACCAACAGCAAGCAGGGCTTTTAACTACACCAAGACTTTCCACTCAGCCCACAAAGGGGAGTACCAAGAGCGACCACCTAGGGTGATTGGGGAAGCTGAGCTACCGGCCCCTATAGGTCACCGACCACACAAAGCCACTCCATCAACACAGGGAGGCAGCCAAAATGTGGAGACATCGAAGTATGTCACAAGTAGGAGAGATAGATGAAAGCAAACTAATGGACGACACAGTGTTCAGAACCATATTTATAAGGTTGTTCAAGAATCTTCTAAAAACCGCTGAGAAACTTGAAGAGACCTTCAAGGACCTAAATGAGAATACCAAAAAAATGGAAAAGGACCAGTCAGAAATTATGCATACACTGTCTGAAATAAAGAATATACAGAGTAGACCACCGCACCCGAAGAGTCAAACCAAAGATCTGGAATATGAGGAAGAAAAAAACACCCAACCAGAGAGGTGGGAAGAAAGAAGAATCCAAAAGTGTGAGGATAGCGTAAGGAGCCTCCGGGATGGCTTTAAGCGTACCAATATCCGAATTTTTGGGGTGCCAGAAGAGAGAGAGCAAGATACTGAAAACCTATTTGAAGAAATAATGACAGAAAACTTCCCCCACCTGGTGAAAGAAATAGACTTACAGGTTCAGGAAGCGCACAGAACCCCAAACAAGAGGAATCCAAAGAGGACCACACCAAGACACATCATAATTAAAATGCCAAGGGCAAAAGACAAAGAGAGAATCTTACAAGCAGCAAGAGAAAAACAGTTACCTACAAGGGAGCACCCATACGACTGTCAGCTGATTTCTCAACAGAAACTATGCAGGCCAGATGGGAATGGCAAGAAATATTCAAAGTGATGAATAGCAAGAACCTACAACCAAGACTACCCAGCAAAGTTATCATTCAGAATTGAAGGGCAGATAAAGAGCTTCACAGATAAGAAAAAGCTAAAGGAGTTCATCACCACCAAACCAGTATTATATGAAATGCTGAAAGGTATTCTTTAAAAAGAGGAAAAAGAAGAAAAAAGTAAAGATAAAAATTATGAACAACAAATACATATCTATCAACAAGTGATCCTGAAAATCAAGTGAATTAAAAATCTGAATAAACTGGTGAACATAATAGAATCAGAGGCATAGAATGGGAGTGGATTGATAATTCTCAGGGGGAAAGGGGTGTCTGTGTGGGGGGTATGGGAAGAGACTGGACAAAAATCATACACCTATGGATAAGGACAACGGAGGGGAGGGAACCTGGTGATGGAGAGATATGGGGGGAAAAAAGGAGAAACAATTGTAATAATCTGAACAATAAAGATTTATTTTTTTAAAAAATGCCTAGGAATTATAATTCTAAACTAAAATAATTTGGTTCCCTTGATCTACTTAGGTGCCTATCTAACTACAGAAACTGCTTGGTATCAGGAAATAAATAAGTCTTGTACATTCAGCAAGAACTGTAGGGATGCTCAGGGCCCATGGTGAACTACCTCTCCTAACATACATAATTTTAGAATAATCTTAAATTCTACAAAGAACCCTGTTGAAATTTTAATTTGAGATTGCATTGTATCAGTAGATAATTTTGGAGAGAATTGACACAATTATATGAAATCTTCCTGTGCATGAACAAAAGGTGTATATCTGTATTTAGATTTTTATATTTTCTTATAACGTATGTGTACACACATATATAGTAATGCTTTATAAGTTACTATATATAAGTCTTGATCACTTTTGCAAGGTTTATCCCTAAGAATGTTACATTTTTGTTACTGTAAATATTATCTTTCAGTTGTTTTAATTAAATATTTTAACTGTTGTTAATGTACAGACGTTCTATTTAGTTTTGTTTATTGAGCTAACCATTAAATAATAGTTTATTATCTACCCATCTTGCTAAACCTCTTTTAGTTCTATTTTTAGATTCTTTTAGGTTTTCTGTATAAAAATTTTTGTACAATAATTATAATTCTATGTCTTTTCAGTTACATATATATTTCTTGTTTTAGTAAACTATAAATAAGAAAGAAGGGATGAGGAAAAAGTTATACTACATTGTATCAAATACTTCTTAAATATTATCCTAAGAAAATTTAACAGATGATGAAAAGGCAGGATCTGGGAAGTGAGATGACTTGTTTAAAGGCATGCAAAATAATCAAGATTCAAAACACACCCCCTCTGATTTTCTAGTACTGATTCTTGCATTGTGCAATGCTGTTTCAAGATTCAAAGGGGGGAAAATTAAGCACAAAGAATTATTTCCCTTTAAAATCGCTAAAAAATAAATAAGAATTTCATTGTAATCTTTTAAAATTCAATTTCTCATTTTCTTTTAATGTAAAACAATTTTTGATGACAGTTTTTCTACTTTTAGGTAGAAGAAAGACAGAGGGAAACAGACACACCACTGAAAGAAAGAGAATGGATGTTTTAAACAATCAACCAGAAACTTCTAAAAATTACCGATCTAGAAAAAAACAGGTACTTGTTTATTATTTTAAAACAATACTTAATGGACAGTAAAGTCATAACTTGGATAATTGTGATTATTTCATGTTGTTTCTTTTCAACCCTAAAAAAAAAATCATGAGCATAAATGTTTCTTTTGGGCTGTCTCTGATTTTGCTATCCTATATAATAAAGAGGTAATATGCAAATTGACTGTCATGCCCTTGCACAAGATGGCCAGCACCATGTGGTCACAAGATGGCCAGCAGGGGAGGGCAGTTGGGGTGACCAGGCCGGCAGGGGAGCAGTTAGGCATCATTCAGGCTGGCAGGCAGAAGCAGTTAGGGGCAATCAGGCAGGCAGGCAGGTGAGCGGTTGGGAGCCAGCAGTCCCAGATTGTGAGAGGGATGTCCAACTGCCAATTTAAGCCTAATCCCTGTGGGATTGGGCCTAAACCAGCAGTTGGGCATCCCCTGAGGGGTCGCAGATTGCAGAGGGTGCAGGCTGGGCTGAGGGACACCCCTCCCCCACCCCTCCCCTGCACAAATTTCGTGCAACGGGCTGGGCTGAGGGACACCACCACCACCGCACCCCCCTGCACGAATTTCGTACACCGGGCCTCTAGTCTTAGTATAATTGGCCAATCTGCCTATTCAAAGTTCCAAGAAAATACTTCACCCACATTTTAAAAATAGTCTTAAGTTGGGTATTGATAATGACATTTATTTAAACTTGTTATACTATCATAGAGTCAGTTCATCAGATGTAAGGTGGGACATAAATCTACATATGTAAACTTTTATATTCATACGAGAGGCCCAGTGCATGAAAATTCATGCACTGGAAGGGGGGTTCCCTCAGCCTGGCCTGACCCCTCTCACAGTCCGGGAGCCCTCAGGGGCGGGGAGCGACCCGTTGATCAGGGAAAGGTGATGCCCCCATCACACCTCTGCTGCTGCCACTGCCGGCAGCGCAAGCCTTGACCAGCCCTGATTACCTGAGCCTCGGGCGCCCCTGGGCAGCTGGGCAGCCAAGATCCGAGGCTTGCCTGCGCTTTGGGCTGGCCCTGGGCAGCTGGGGGGGGCGGGGGTTTGAGAGAACTGGGGGACTCCGGAGGCAGGCTCTCTGGCAGGGCTGAGGGGAGTGGGCGCCGCCATCTTTGAGGGTGTGGCAGTCAGCATATTCCTCCTTTTTGTCTGTGGGCGTCACCATCTTTGTGAGGGCGTGACGGTCAATTAGTATATTCCCTCTTTATTAGATAGTATTTTCCTAATAGAAGTCCAATTTAAATAAGGTTCTTCTGTTCAAAAAAAGACACTATTTGATAAGACATTTTTCTATTCAGCAAGTTAAGATTGGTCAGTTTTAAGACTCACTTATTTCCCCTCTAAATGAAGATAGTCCTGTGCCATCTGTCCAGTGTCTGAAACCATTGTTCCCTGAATTGTGTCTGGTTTTCTGGTTGTTTACAGCAGGTGAATAAATCTGGTCCTTTTTCTATCTTTGTGGAAATGGAAAGTGATCCTATACCTTTTTCTTACTCTGCTGTGTTAAACATGATTTTTTTTTTTTCTTGATAAGTTTTTTGCAAAGGGTTTATGTTGTGATGTTAGAGCTAGGGTCAAGTTCCAGGCTATAGGAATATCTCCTATGACTCGAGCTTATTTTGGCCTTGCCTTCTCTCCCAGTGTACATAGCAAGCAATAACTACTTTTGCTTTGTTTTCTGCACATATTGCTTATCTGTGTGATTCCTTATTTAGTCTCAGCACCTCTATTTTTGGAACTGTTGCAGATTGAGGGAGGCTCTTGCTGTTGTAGACCAGGGATTGAGGGTGTGCACCTCAGGATGTTTCTTACTTTGGAAGTGTTCACCATAGGCAGAGATCTGTAAGCAGGGTGACTGTACCCTGTTTCTTCACATACCTTTCATCATTTTTCACTGATAATGTATCCCTTTCACCTGTTATGGTTCAGGTCATAGGGGGTCTTCTAACTTTATCAGAGTTTGGAATTTTATTTCTTTTCTTGTTGCTGTTGGGTGAATTCCCAAAAGAGAACAAGGAAATGCTGAACTTATGCCACCAATAGTTTTACATATTTTTGTCTTTGATTTTTTGCACTATGAATATGATGTGCCAAAGTGTAGTTTTTATATATACACACTATTTTTTCCCCTACTTTGTTTTCTCTGATATTCCTGGACCTGTTTTGGTGTCTTGTCATTAATTTTGGGAAATTCTCAGCCATTATTACTTTAAATCTTTATTCTGTGCCTTCTCCCTTTTTTCAGTGTCCTATTATGTGTATGTTACACTTTTTGTAATTGTCCCAGAGTTCTTGGCTATTATTTTTTCTTTCTGTTCTTCACTTGTCAATTTGGGAAGTTTCTGTTCACTGATTCTTTCTCAATCCATGTCTGTTCTGCTGATAAGCCCATCAGAAGTTACTGGGTTGTTGATTTAGCATTTCCTCTCCAGTCTTCCTTAGGGTTTATATCTCTGCTTACATTTATCCATCTGTTCATACGTTGTCCACTGTAGCCTTGGCATATTGATCATAATTATTTTAAATCCCCACTTTGATAATGCCAAAATTTTTTGCTATAGCTGATCCTGATGCTTTATCCCTTCAGATTGTGTTTTTCGCCTTTCAGTTTTTATCATTTTTGTTGATAGCTGGACATGATGTATCAAAGGAACTGGGGTAAATGGGCCTTTATTGTGAGGTTTTATGTTTCTCTGGTGAAGAATTATGCTTTATTTACTATTTGCTCTAGCTGTAGATGTCAGGAGCTAAGATTTCCTTGTTTTTATCTCCCTTGTTACATTTGGATTTTCCTAGAGACTCCTCCTTAGTGATAGTCCAAGGCAGCTCTTTCAGCTGAGGCAGTTGGTATATAGGAGATCAGATAATGTGGTGGTAAGATGGGGGTGGGGGAAAGGAAGCATTCGGTAATTCTGTGATTGTCATTAGTGATCCTGTGTCATAGGCTAAGACCTTCATATGCGCTTCTCAGCTTTTATTTCCTCCTTTTGGGTGAAATAGGAAGGCTAGAGGGGGCTGAAGTTGGATATTTTCCTTTCCCTACATGGAAGACTAGAGAGGACTAGAATTGAGTGTGTCTACATGTCATTTAGGCTTGGCAAAATTATTGTCCCTTGAGGACATGCTTTTGTTAATGAGAACAGAATGCTCTAAATGTATTTCAAAATGACTACTTTTCCCCTCCTCTTCACCCTGATAATCTGGTGGGGGTAAAACTCACAGAAGTTTGTTGACCCCATTAAGATTGGGACCCTAGAGTTTTTTGTTGTTGTTTTAATCCTCACCCAAGGATAGTTTTCCATTGATTTTTAGTGAGAGTGGAAAAGAGAGGGAAAGACATAGAAATATTGATCTGAGAGAAACACTGATTGGTTGCCTTCTACACACACTCCACCTGGGCCCAGGCCGGGGAGGAGCCTGCAACTGAGGTAAATGCGCTGGACTGGAATCAAACCCAGGACCCTTTGGTCTGCAGGCCAGCATTCTTTCCACTGAGCCAAACTGGCTACAGCGGGACCCTAGAGTTTTTTAATTGAAGCTTGTCCATAGTGAGCCTCTATCAATTTGTCCATCACAGTTAAAAATTTCTACCACTACTGGCTCCAGCTGTGAGCTGCTCCTAGCCAGCTGTGATTTTCTGCATCCACTTTTGTGTCTTCCTAGTGTTCAGGGCACCAGTTTACCTCAAATGACATTACTTTTCTGATGGATCTAAGAAGAGTTGTTAACTTCAATTTTTTTTTTCTTCTTGTTCTGAGGTCTAAAGTAATAATTTTTAAGTTCTTTGCATATTGATCCAAAAATTAGAAATCCCTGCCTCATACTTTTAATCTTTCCCTGTAGTTCTTAGGGAAATTTATATCCATAAATAACACCTATTCCAATTTCAAATGGAATAGGTGTTATTTATGGATATATTTGAGAAAACAGTTTATGTCTTCCTTTGTATTCAAAACAAAATGGGATATCAAGTACATAATTTTAAAAATAGCATATAGATGATACTGTCTGTCATTGTTTACTATGCCCACCCTCCAAAAAAAATCTGATCTCACTAGTGTCTGGTTTTACTTTTAGCTCTGTCTGTCTGTAGCTCTCCGGTTTTAAGCATCTGAGCACTTATGTAAAATGAACAATAGTAAGGGCCCTTAAAAATCTTATTATAAATACTAGAGGCCCAGTGCATGAAATTCGTGCACTGGTGTGGGGGGGTTGTCCCTCAGCCCAGCCTGTGGGATTGGGCCTAAACCAACAGTCGGACATCCCTCTCACAGTCTGGGACTGCTGGCTCCTATCTGCTTGCTTGCCTGCCTGCCTGCCTGCCTGCCCCTAACCGCTTCTGCCTGCCAGCCTGATTAACACCTAACTGCTCCCCTGCCGACCCAATCACTCCCAACTACCCTCTCCTGCAAGCCTGGTCCCCCCCCCAACTGCCTTCCCCTGCCGGCCTGATGGCCCCCAACTGCCCTCTGCCAGCCAATTTTGTTCTGATTGGTCAGTTTCTATGCCAGTCAGCCTCTCTGGGCCTATTACTGGGGCCTGATCAGAAAGGCAGGGCTGATCCGCAGCCCCGGTGGAGGCTTGGAGAGAAATGGAGGCATGGCTGCTGGCCAGAATTGGAGAGAAAGAGGCAAGTGCTGATCAACAGCTGCCTCAGAGGCTACGGATCAGACCCTGCTTCTCTCTTCAGGCCTCTCTCCAGGCTTGATTCACAGGCCTCTCTCCGGGCCTGATTCGCAGCCCCCTCAGCAGTCAGTGCTGGGTCGCCGTGGCAACCCAGTGCTGACTGCAGGACTGACTTCTAGTTGGTCGAACCTCCGGTCGTGACAGACCTGGAATTTTTATATATTTGGACTAGAGGCCCAGTGCACGAAATTCATGCATGGGGGGTGGGGTTGTTCCTCAGCCCCTGCACCCTCTCCAATCTGGGACCCCTCGAGGGATGTCCAACTGCCCGGTAGGATCGGGCCTAAGCAGCAGTCGGACATCCCTCTCACAATCCAGGACTGCTGGCTCCCAACTGCTCGCCTTCCTGCCTTCCTGATTGCCCCTAACCACTTCTGCCTGCCAGCCTGATCATCCACTAGCCACTCCCTGCCAGCCTGATTGATGCCTAACTGCTCCCCTGCCAGCCTGATTGATACCTAACTGCCCTTCCCTGCCTGCCCGGTCGCCCCTAACTGTCTTCCCCTGCAGGCCTGGTCCCCCCCAACTGCCCTCCCCTGCAGGCCTGGGTCCCCCTCAACTGCCCTTCCCTGCCTGCCCGGTCGCCCCCAACTTCCTTCCTCTGCCGGCCTGGTCACCCCTAACTGCCCTCCCCTGCAGGCTTGATGACCCCCAACTGGCCTCCCTTGCAGGCCTGGTCCCTCCCAACTGCCCTCTCCTGCTGGCCATCTTGTGGCAGCCATCTTGTGTCCACATGGGGGCAGCCATCTTGTGTGTTGGAGTGATGGTCAATTTGCATATTACTCTTTTATTAGATAGGATAGAGGCCTGGTGCATGGGTGGGGGCCAGCTGGTCTGCCCTGAAGGGTGTCCCGGATCAGGGTGGGGGTTCCCTTGGGGTGTGGGGCAATCTGGGCGAGGGACCTGTGGTGGTTTACAGGCCAGCCACGCGCCCACCCCCCCCCCCACCCCCCACCCCACCCCACCCCCACCCCCACCCCCACCACCCCCCCCGGCGACCCAAGCAGAGGCCCTGATATCTGGGATTTATTTATCTTTTATAATTGAAACTTTGTAGCCTTGAGTGAAGGCCAGGGCCGGCCAGGGTGGGCAGGAAGCTTGGCTTCCTTCATCGCTGGGGCCAACCCAAGCCTCCTGCTCTCTCCAGCTCTGTGGCTGCTGCCATTTTTGTTGGGATTTATTTATCTTCTATAATTGAAACTTTGTAGCCTTGAGTTGAGGCTAGGGCCGGCCAGGGTGGGTGGGAATCTTGGCTTCCTCCATTGCTGGGGAAACCCAAGCCTCCTGCTCGCTCCGTGGCTGCAGCCATCTTGGTTGGGTTAATTTGCATACTCCTGATTTGCTGGTGGGCGTAGCAGAGGTACAGTCAATTTGCATGTTTCTCTTTTATTAGTGTAGATGAGGTCTTACATAAGTCTAAGAAATGTATACAGGAATTCTTCCATCTTGAAGAAACTAATATTTTAAGAAACAGTTCTATTTATAATAGGTATTTTCTTTAAAGACTTGTTTCTGTAAATAACTTTTATTTTTGATGGATGTTAACTAGGTTTATTCTGGTGATTATTTCACAATATATACAAATAGTGAATCATATTGTACACCTGAAACTAATATTTGTCAATTATACCTCATTAAAAAGTATAAAGAATTGTTTCTCTAAATAACTTTAATTTTTTATCAAAAGGTATGGCTTTGGGAAGAAGACAAGAATCTGAAATCTGGCGTGAGGAAATATGGAGAGGGAAACTGGTCTAAAATACTATTACATTATAAATTCAACAATCGAACAAGTGTTATGTTAAAAGACAGATGGAGGACTATGAAGAAGCTAAAACTGATTAGCTCAGACAATGATGACTGAATGTATAAAAGCTTGATGATGAAAGGACAATTACATATTTTGATCATCACGTTTTGTTTGAAACTTGGTGGTCATTGATCTATGTTAACGTTTTTGTTTAAAGCATTTAGTATTTTTCTTTAAGATCCTTTTTACTTGGATAAAATGTAAATTTGTCAAACCTTGATGCTTTCACTACCTCACCCCCAAATCCAGTAGCAGTAAAAAAGATGAAAACCTAGTGAGAGAAAAAATATATTTCTGTTAACCTGTTCTGTGTTTGTATGCTGACTTCAACTCCAGAACATATACATGAAGGTGACGTTTCTAAATCAGTGAATAATAATGGTCCTTTCACGTAAGAGGTATTGACTTGATTTATGGCCTTGATATAGTAACTACTAAGACATTTGTTTATAGAATGATACAAAGTAGTCTGGGTTTTAACATACTTAAATTTTCCTTTCAGTAGTTTTATATAAAAGAAAAATCTTAAATAGTAATACCATAGGACAAAATTTGTACTATTACCAAGATTTGCTTCATGTCTCATTTAGGAATATTTGACTTTTGTTCCAATGTTAAAACTTTAATAAAGATGGTTTTAAGTAAAGCTTATTTATAACCTGGTGTCATAAATACTTTGATATTTTTGTTTAATATATCAACAGTGTGCCTAAATAATGTTCTGTAAATGCTTGCATTGGTTAACCATGATCATTTTCACATGTATGATAAATACTAAACAAGGTCATACATACTTTACTAGACAGTTTTGAGTTTTCACCAACATTTAATTCTTTAGAGAATTTAGTAAAAACCTAATATAGCTATTTAGCATTTTGAGTTACATGTGCTTTATTTATTTAACAAGTGAGTGAAAATACTGAAGTATTTGCATAAAAAGTTAAATGATAGTATTTTGTAATCTGTATTTCATTTCTTACTGCATTATACATGACTTTCCCATTGTTCCTGAATTTGTTACCCTACGCAGATAGTGAACAGAAATGTGGGTGATTACTCTGTGCTTCCTGGCTTGGTCTGTTTTGTTAGACTGGATACTGTCACTGTGTTTCTTGCACACATACAGACATTTTGATGGTAAGTGCCAAAGCAGGCAGCATGAGCCAACGTGGACCTGTAAGTCAACTTCCCCATTTCAAACATGCAGTAAATAAATCTAAGTTGCTAAGTAATCTTTTTAAAAAGATTACTCTCAATTATACTATAGTGCGGTGCTTGCTTATTTAGAATTTTATTTTACTTATTAAAAGAGCTAGGTTAGATTTAATTAAAACATTTTTATCATATAACTTTTGGAAACATAAAAAGAGAGAGCAAAATAAATGATAATATATTTTTAAATTTTGTCATCTTAAATCTGAATCTTCTGAATTACTTTTTTAAATTGAAATTTTTGTTGATATTAATGTAGATTCACATGCAGTTGTAAGAAATAATACAGAGAGGTCCCATGTATATTTGCTCCAGGTTCCCCCAATATTTTTTTCTGTATCGTTTTTGTTGAAAGTATCCCAATATGAGTTTTTCTAAAACTAGAGTATATTACTCGGTGTAGCTTGACAGGGCAGCGCAGACCCTGTACTCAGAATTGTGGTGGTGTCTTTTAACCAGTTCTGGGGTTTAATTCAGAGATTTGTCTTTGTTTTGCCCTCTTCTGAATTCTCGGCCTTAAAAACATTCCCTACAGCTGCCTGGGGCCTGGGACAGCAGAGGGGGCAGGCAGCAGACAGGCTGGAAATCCTGAGAGGAAGGTTCATGGGATGAGGGCTTTGAAGGACCGGAGTGAACCAGAGAATCTAGGCCATGCACATGCCCAGAACTGGACAGTCTCAGAAAACACCTGAGAGGTTTCTAGGCCTCCACCAGTGAAGTATCTTTGGGCTTCTCATGTGCTGGAGGTGAAGGCTACAGCACAGATGGTAAGTAGCCTGCCTAAGCACTGAACGAGCACCCTAGCTCGGAGCCAATCTGCAAAGGCAGAATATCTTGTTTTTCTTTCTGACTTGAGGCATTTAAGGAAATTAAATTAATTATTCTATGTATTCTTTGCTATTTTTTCTTTCATTCAACATATTTATATGTAGCCGTAGCTTGTTCATTTTCATTTCTGTACAGTAATACATCATATGATTATTTAGTAATACATCATATAACTATTTATTATATAGTTATTTACCTATTATGCTGTTGAGCGTTTGAGTTGTGGGAATAAATAAAGAACACTCAAAAATGAGAGCAAAGAGGCTGTTTACTCAGCTTTATTTTTTCTAATTGAATTTATTGGGGTGACATTGCTTAATAAAATTATATAGGTTTCAGGTGTATAATTCTATAATACATCATCTGTATATTGCAATGTGTGTTCATCACTCCAAGTCAAGTCTTGCATCACCATCTATCCCCCCTTTACTCTTTTCTACCTCCCAGTACCCCTTTCCCTCTGGTAATCACCATACTGTTGTCTGTCTGAGTTTTGGGTTTCAGGTTTTGTTTTGTTTGTTTGTTTGTTTTTCTTTCTTAATCCCTTCACCTTTTCACTCAACTCCCCAACCCGACTCCCCTCTGACAGCTGTCAGTATGTTCTCTGTTCCTATGAGTATGTTTCTATTTTGTTAGTTTATTTTGTTCATTAGATTCCACATAAGTGAAATTATATGGTACTTGTCTCTCTTTTATTTCATTCAGTATAATGCTCTCCAGCTCTATCCATGCTGTCACAAAAGGTAAGATTTCCTTTTTTTACGGCCCAATAGTATTCCATTGTGCAAATGTATCACGTGGTACTCAGAGCTTTCTATAGCAAGGGAGTCAGTCACCATCACTGGTGTTTGGCAGAGACTTGGGCAGGCCGAGTTTTATAGTGGGAAAGCTTTAGAGGGAAAGGAGAGAGCAGGCTGCCCTGACTGGAGGTCATTGGCATGAGAAAGCTGGGAGCTGGCCAGCTAGCAGTGGCATCTTGTGTAATTGTTTGGAGAACATATTTGGCTTTCTCTGATTGGTTCTGAGTTGGTAGTAGGGACAAAGAATAGGGATGTTGGCAGCCATTGACAAAGTCCTGTCAGTGGATTGCAGTACAGGTTTGCTTTGGCATCCTCAGCTAGTTGGGTCAGAGTTTGTTGTCATACGAAGGTCTGAATAGTGTCTGTTTATATTCAGTCTCTCAGAGTTGTTTTCAGTTATTGTTCAATGACTTTCTGATTTACATGCAGTGTGATATTAAGAATATTAACTCTTAAACTGAAAAGTTAGCTATGATATAGAAACCCCAGAGCAACCATTTAAAAGAATACAGATATATACCCAATTGATAAATTAAAATGGAGTATTAAAAATTATTCAAATAATCTAAAAGAGCAAGGGGGTGGGGGGCAAAAACAAAATCACAAGGACAAACAGAAAAAAGAAAGTACACCTGAATCTAACCACATCAGTAGTTACATTAGCCCTGGCCAGTGTTGCTCAGTTGGTTGAGTGCCATCCCATGCACCAAGAGGTCGCCCGTTCTATTCCCAGTCAGGGCACATGCCAGGGTTGTGGGCTTGATCCCCAGTAGGGGCCATGCAGGATGCAGTCGATTGATGTTTCTCTCCCTCTCCCGCTCGAGTCAATGAAAACATTTTTTTTAAATAGTTACATTAAATGTCAATGGTGTAAGCCAGAGGGTGGGCAAACTTTTACTGTAAAGGGCCAGATACAATATTTTAGGCTTTGTGGTCTCTTCTGTCAGCTCTGCTTGGCATTAGCCATAGACATAAATATGTGAGTGAGTGGGCATGACTGTGTTCCCTAAAACTGTATTTACAAAAATAGCCAGCAAGATTTAGCCTAAAATTTGCTGACTCTTGCCTTTGATTTCTAGGCCTTAAATTTCATACATTTGCTCTCAAGGTAGCGGTTTTTTAAAAATTCACCTTATTGGGTGCTCAGTGGGACCTCTCCATCCTAGGAAGAATGGCTCTCACCTCTGATTCCGCTTTCTTGTCTACATATTCTAAAGGGTATAGCCCCTCAATTCTGGTTTATTCATCAGTGGAATCCTGTTTGTTTTCAGTCTTCAAAATCTCTGGGCTGATTTTCACACCATCTTCCTCCTCAACTATGTTATGAACCCTCTTTCGTAAGTCTTGTAATGTCAGTGGGACTTGGGGGGAGGAGAGGGTAAATGTGTATGTCCAGCTGTCACCTTGACCTAGCAGTTTCATTTCTGTATCAATATGCTCTTCATATTGAATATTCTCAGCATTGCTTACACCTCAGGATGGCCAGGTCTTCGCTTTCTAAATCAACTTGCAGTACATGTATGAACCATCACTAGAATATCTTCAGAGGGCAGAACCAGGTTTATTTTGCATTGTTTGCACATACCTAGACAAGATGGCTGATTAAAATTTGCATGCTGGAATAGAACTAAACAATTTATTTCTTGGGGTGCGGGCTCGATCCCCAGTGGGTGGCATGCACAAGGCAGCCGATCAATGATTCTCATCACTGATGTTTTTTCTCTCCCTCTCCCTTCCTCTCTGAAATTAATAAAAAATTATTTTTTTTAAATGGGTGTTAGATTTTGCAAAATGCTTTTTCTATGTCGATATGGTCATGTGATTTTTGTCTTTCAATTTGTTTATGTGATGTATCACGTTTATTGATTTGTGACTATTGTACCAGCCTTGCATCCCTGGAATAAATCCCACTAGGTCATGGTGTATGATATTTTTAATACATTGCTGGCTCCTATTTACTAATATTTTGTTGAAGATTTTAGCATCTATGATCATCAGGGATATTGGCCTATAATTCTCTTTCTTTGTAGTGTCTTGATCTGGTTTTGGAATTAGGATAATGCTGGCCTCATAAAAAGAGCTTGGAAGTGTTCCTTCCTCTTGGACTTTTTGGAATAGTTTGAGAAGGATAGGTGTTAGTTGTTTTTTGAAGGTTTGGTAAAACTCCCCAGTGAAGCCATTCGGACCAGGGCTTTTGTTTGCTGGGAGTTTTTTTTATTACTACTTCTATTTCATCAGTTATTATTGGCCTAGTCAGGTTTTCTGGTTCTTCCTGATTCAGTTTTGGGAGACTGTATTTTTTTAAGAATTTGTCCATTTCATCCACATTGTCCAGCTTGTTGGCGTATAGTTGTTCATAGTAATTTTTTCACAATTCTTTGTATTTCTCTGGTGTCGGTTGTTATTTTACCGCTTTCGTTTCTGATTTTATTTATTTGGGTCCTCTCTGTTTCTTGATGAGTCTAACTTTTCTCTTTTAAATGATCTGGAGTTCTTTTCCCCTTCCTGAGTGTGGGTGTATTTATTTTTGTTCAAATTACTTTCCACCTGCACTTTTGAAAATCAGTCAATATTAAGTAGCTCTAGGGACAGTATATCATTACAGAGTGCCTGTGGACAGGCCCCTCATTCTAAGGTACTCATTAAGACCTCTTTGGTATCCTTCTTTAAATACTTTCATCTTTAACTTTGAAAATAAAAATTTTGCTTCTTCATTAATCACTTGGACTACATGTTTCAGTTCTGACCTCATTTCTTGGGCTTTGCAAGAATTAATAACAAGCATTTCAAAACTATTATTAATAGTTAAGTCTAGCTGATGAAATTTTTCTCAGGAATAGAAATTACAAAAATATACTACAAGATGGAAGTAATTAATGGCTATGCATTAAAAACTAAATGTATAAGGTTAAAAATTTGATTTTATGCAATTCAAATATGCTAAATGTTATGACATATTGAATCTTAAATACATCATAGCTTTATTGCTGTTAGTTATCATACTGTCAATTCCAAAGGTTGTTTTGGTGAACTTTTGTTCATTCTCTAACCAGCCCAGAAAATTTGGGTATTTTCTAACCAAACAAGTAAAGAGCTTTTTAAAATGTGAACAGAAAGTTTATTTACTGGTATAAAAATTTTAAGTAACATTGAAAATTACCAGGTATATTTTCAAAAACTTGCTTGACAAATGTTAGAAATGATCATAAAATGTTAATACTGAACTTACAGTTGAACTCTTAACCTTGATGAGACGTAAATTTGTTTATTAGTAATTTCTGAAGAATTTAATTTACCACAAAAATCACGCAGACAGTTAAGTGAATATTTAGTCAGGAAATTGAATACTCTCAGCATTAAGCATTAAATATTTTCCATCTCTGTTAAGCTTGCTATTGTCATTACATGGTAAGTATAGAGAAATACAAATATGTAAATCATTTGCTAGTGTAAAATATTTTATACAAATGAATTTCATACAGTTTAAATCTTGAGATTCAATTTTCCAAAGAAAATATCCTGGATTTAAGCTTTGTTAAAAAAGAAAATGGAAAGGGCTGCGCTTTTACAGCACGGTCTTTGGCATAGTCCGGCTTCCCATCAAAGCCGAGTTCTGTATGAGAAGCCGGATTTGGCTCTGTGGCCGACTTGCAGACTCACTTGGCATCCCAGATGCTTAAGCCACGTTATCTCACTGATTTTTCCAATCATAAAATAAGACTAGTACTCTATGTATGTGAGGCCAAAGGATCTATAATAAAATCCCAGCCTTCAATAATCTATTCCTCTGTCTTCCACTCCAAACATAAGAAAATGAATATGATACGCTGTAGAAAATAAGTAGTGAGTTCACTTCAACTAAATTTGAAAGATGATTTTGGTCAGTTTCAGGCTTTAGCAATAATCTTAGATTCTAAAGATGGTAGAATTTTCATAATTGTTTCAGTCATTGGTGCCAAAGTACCTCATCATGAAAAGTATATTTAAAGGAACTCATTGCTCTTTTTAATTAACTAAAGAATAGATCTTCAAAATAAGTATTTTTAGCAGAGCTATTGGATTATTACAGAATGCTTACTATATCTTAAATAACTTGTGGAAAATTATTTGTGACATTTTGCTTGAAATTAGTTATTTCAGAGTTTGTGGAATAACATAAGAAATGTGAGAGTGTACATATATCTGTATACATTTTTGAAGATTACAGAAAAGGGAGAAAAAAATGCAAGTTTCAAAGCATGGATACCCTAATATGACAACTTACCAACAAATGGACCATGTTGTAGTAATTCTAGTGCAAACAGATGTATTTTGTGTTGCATGGGCCACCTGTTGAATGAGAAGACTATGTGGGAGGTCAAGGCACAAAACCACAGGAGACTTCAGGGTGAGTCCTCAACTGAGTGCCGTGTTTCTTGAAAATTAGCACCTAAATTGTCTTTCTCCTTCGGAGTGTGGCAGTGACGTGTCTCAGGAACTCGGCCACACAATTTTTGAAGGTTTATGAAGCATTAAACATGACTTGATAGTATTTAGCCTGTTTACAAACAGACTTTGAGATATTTACCTCACGGTCTATATAAATATAAAACTGTGCACAGCTGGGCAAGAACACTGGTCTACTCGCCGGACTTTTTTCCAAGTTCCTTGACATCGAGGGTTGCCAATTGCTTGCCAGTGGAGAATCTGATTTCTGAAACAATATTTTGAAAATGGTATTTACACCTAAAGCAAACTATAAAAATTCTAATTCACAAAATTTTATGTGTTTTTTTTTTAAAGAATCATCATACATGGAGTTTTGAAGTACATTGTAAATTGAAATTTTTTTAAATGATTGCAAACTGAGTTTCCCTTTGGGTTCTATCGAAACAAGTTACCAGTTATCCCCATTTGAGGTCACTGTATTTGTTACTTGACTTGAGTATATAAAGTGCCACATAAAGGAATGGCTTCCTGTGTCATGTATATTTAAATTGGAGGGGTCTGAACCAAATAATCTCTTGTAATCCTTTCCAACTCTTTGATTCCATAATGAAAAAAAAAATGAGAGAAGTAGAAAGAGTAAAGCCAGATTATTATATTTAAAATCACTGGAACCTCAGCCAGGGTTCAAGGTACTTTATGGATACAAATTAAATTATAAATTCATTTCAAGTCAAAATATGGATGAGGTATTCAGAAAAAGTAATAAGTCTAAATATTAAGTTTCTCTTTCATATGAATTCCTTACCCACTTTATTGTTCATATGGTATACTCAATACAGAGGCTGTTAGGCACAAGTGACTAATAAAAGAAAATTCAAGTTATTAAGACTTAAAACATACTTTGGGAATAATGAATAACTAGAAAGGTCCATATTTTACTTTCTAATCTGTATTTTTACCAGTTCCATCTGACATACTTAAAAACCGTGATCCGTGCCCAGCACGAAGTCTACCCTTCTCTTAGTTACAAATAGCGTTATCAGATTTAACTGATAATTGAGTTATAGGTCTGGCACAGCTTTTCAAGATGGTGAAATATTTTCAAGGGTCAATTCTTTAGGACAATCTGTAGATTTATGACCCTGAAAAGCTGAGCCTACCACTCCTATCTCAATCATGATCTCATGACTACACTAAGCAATGGTTCTGAACCTGCTGCAGGAATGAACCATCTGGGCAGGCTGGGTCAGCGAGCTACAATCCCTGGGCCAAATCCAGTCCACCCCGCACTTTTCTGTAGACATTTTGAAAGTTGATAAAATCAAAATATGAAGTTCAAATTTCAGTGCCCACTAACACTGTAATATTAGAACAAAGCTAGGCTCATCAGTTTACATAGTATGTCTGGCTGCTTTTATGCTATGTTGCAGAGTTGAGTACTTGTGACAGAGAGCATGTGGCCCACCAAGCCAAAAATACCTATCATCTGGCCCCTACAGAAAATACTCACTGATCCCCGACCTAGGAGATTGTTAAAAGTCCACCCCTAAAGGTACAGATTCAGGTGGGGCTCAGAAATCTGCATATTTTAAGTCACCACCCTAAGAGTCATTTAAGTGGTCTTTGGATCAATTGGGTCTTTGGTAGTCACTTAGGAACTGAGCCTGAGCCCCAGAATCCAAATTCGCCCCTTAAGTCCCACAGTGTGAACTGGGCCCTGGACTCTCGAGTGGCCAGGAGGAGAGTCTCCACACTCCCTGTGTTGACTCTCCACAACTCACGCCTCATGTGCTCTGTACTGATCATGTGTTTAGGACACGCAGAGGACAGATCTCTCCAAATGAGTAACAAGACAAGTCCTTCAACCCCTTTCCCTCACTTACCCGTCGGAGTCCAGGCCGTCTCCGGAACAGCGGAGGCTTGCAGAGTTCATGGCTGGAGGCTGACAGTTAACACACACCGTGAACCCCTCTCGCAGGTACTGCATCCATCGCGTCAGAGGGCGGTTTTCCCTGGCGCAGTGGTGAGTCAGTGACTCAGTCTTGAACTCCATGCAGTACCTAGAGCAGAAGAAGGAACCATTTCACTCGTGCTAGAAGTGGCTTAGCCCTATAGAGAGCCTTAGGAAGCCTGTCGTCCCCAAGGGCGCCTGAGAACCTGCACAGGTCCCACACTGGTCAGAGTGCCCGGTGCCGGTTCTCATTCGCTGGAAGGTGACAACTGCCTTGAACCTAGGCTCTTCATCCATGACTGGATTGCCTGGCCACCATGGATCTGCAGAAACCTGGATATTCTGTATCCTGTCTGGCCTGACCAGTAAGCTGTGTATAAAAGCACATTTCAGTGGGAAAATCGCCCTTGATAACTTTGCTGACATTTTAAGGAATTATATTAATTGAACAAGAACTTGCTTGAGCCTGAGAACATGCGAGTCCCAGGAAGGCTTGTCCTTGATGCCCAGGCAAGCACTGGTCCCCCAGACACCCCTAGGACCCTCCCTACACCCCACCCAGCTCACCTGCACAGTCTGGGGTAATGACTGGAGTTTTGACTTGAAGTCAAACATCAAAGTTATACTGGACATCATAGATAAAAGGAAATGGGAAGCCAAGTCGTGTCTGTGACCGAGGTTAGTGTCACCTGACATCACACTTGGAAAACTAACTATGACTAGAATGAGGGCACCAGACATGGGCGAATGTTTCAGAGTCTTGTTCTCAAAAGCAACACAATTTTATAATCTTTTGGGGGAAATAAAGCAGAGTAAAAACCATGAATGTTGCATTTTAGGTCCTAGCTATGCTAAAATGGGCTAGTATTATGAGTTGTAATCGGTTAGATGGAAAGTTTTGGAGTGTCTGCTTCAAAGAAGATCTCTAGCCTGGCAGGCATGGCTCAGTGTTTGAACGACAATCCATGAACCGGGAGGTCACGGTTTAATTCCCAGTCGGGACACATGCCTGGGTTTTGGACTCGATCCCCAGTGGGGGACGTGCAGGAGGCAGCCAATCAATGATTCATCACTGATGTTTCTATCCCTTTCCTTCTCTCTCTCTCTCTGAAATCAATAGAAATATATATGTGTGTATGTATTTATTGATGTTTCTATCCCTTCTCTCTCTCTGAAATCAATAGAAACATATATGTGTGTATGTATTTATTGATGTTTCTATCCCTTTCCTTCTCTCTCTCTCTGAAATCAATAGAAATATATATGTGTGTGTGTGTGTATATGTATGTATTTATTTAAAAGATAATCTTAACGGCAGGTGTCATTCATTTAGGTACCTTAAAGTACTGAGGTAGGAAAGTATGGTGCAGCTCCCATCAACTCCAGACAGCTCAACCCGCCACCTCTTCAATTATATTCGCTAATTAAGTTCTCATAAGAACCCCACGTGGTAGGTATTGACAACCTCGTCTTTCAAGAAAAGGCTGGGGTGGCCGGCAAGCGGCTGTGGGGATTTGAACGTGCAGCCACCTGGTGTCCTACTCTGACAGCAGGAGAGTGGACTCCCGAGTGAGCACAGGTTCCTCCCAGCCTGGGCCATGAGTCCCTAGAAACGCTTGGAGTTCAGGCCTGGGCCAGTTTCAAGTTCCCCAAAGAGGAGGTGCTGGAGTCCATGGTCCCAGAGAGACTAAGGAACAGCCTTTGTGTGACTGACAGTGATATCACCCCATTTTTATATAGCGCGTTTCTGGGGAGTCAGACCTCAGAGACAGATGCAGCTTTAAAGTCCAACAAAAACGGAGGGGACAAGTGCTTTCCCAACTCCGAGGTAGAGTCCTTTTTACCCAAAGGCACTCATCAAGTAACAGGAAACGCGAGCACACCACGTTGACTTTTGTGGGCTGACGACCATACAAGTGAAAAGACAAGTTTAAAGAAAATCACATTACCCGGCATCCTGTGTGTCTGTAGACCACTGCGGGGAGGCAACTTGTCTTGTTCTCTCCTTGTTGAATGCAGAGGTAGTTATGAAGGCAGGGACTGGAAAACAGGGTGACGGTGGACGCCTGAGGCCTGCAGTACTCAGGCTGACGCTTCCCAAACCTGTTCTCAAGCCTGTCCACAGCCCTCGTTTCTCAAGCCGGAGGCCTGTGGCACAGCATCGGGGTGGCATGGAGCAGCGTGGTCAGTGTCCCCAGACCCATCTGATAAACATTGGTGGGCACACAGATGAGTAGGGAAGGGGCTGCAGACCTCGGATAAGCAGGCTTGTCTGCAGAACAACACTGAAAGGGAAGGGCCAGTAGGAACAGCCTGGAGGAAATTAAAGAACAAGGAAAAAGTGAGGTAATACAGGGAGGGAATATTTTTACAGATGAAATATAGAGAAGAAATGGGAAAGATCAGAAGAATAAAGTAAAAGAATGAAGGGAGAGAGAGAGAAGACAAAAGAGTGAAAAGGGGTGGGAGGAGGAAAAAAGGACGACCAGAAAGAGGAAATGAGAAAGGGGAAAAAGAAAAGAAGCAAAGGAAGTGTGAGTGCTTCCCACATCTGGTAACTGCAGCCTGGAAGCTTTGCTGCCAACCACATAGCCCAGCTGTGGCGGCCAGGTGCCAGCCAGTGCAGCCTTCTCCCCGTGCCCACCTGAGGAAGGAAGTTCTAAGCGGTCCCCTCCCCGCTGCCCCCACCCTACCCCGACCCTGACGCTCTGGGTGGGAGAAGAGAAAATGAGCCAGGAATTCTTCCCACCTCTGTTCCTTCTGTGATGTTAGCTTATTTGTGTGTCTCCTCCCTATTTCATGTCTAAGCCCAGGGAGGCACCTGCCACTCTAGGAAGCACCTGCAGATAACCTTCGATTCCACTCTGCTGTCAACTCAAGGAGAACTGTGGCCCTTACACGCTCAATCAGTGTGTGTGCAAGGGGCCGATAAGAGAATGAATGAAGTCACCAAATTGCCACCAAGGAGTCCTCCTTCCCCAGGGTTTTCTGTTGTACTGAGGCTTGTAGCTAAAATGCCCAACAGTCCTTCCTCCCTTTCATTTCAGAAACAGGACCAACCCAGGAAGAGTAGACACCGGCTAATGTTGGCTTCTGGGTACCAGCGTCATCTTCAACATGAGCAAAACGGCGGGGGCGCAAAATTGACGCTTCAAGCGTTCATGTTCATTTTACCTGGCACCTTACGGCCACAAGGTGGCAGCCCTATTCTGTTTTAGATTTTCTTAGTGCGGAGTCACTTAAGTTACCAGGGAATGTAACACAAGAGTGGCCTATGCCTGGAAGTCACTTGCCCCCAAGAGCTGGAGGAATTACTGCTGCCTCCTGTGGTTGGTGAGATCTCTCCAGCAGAAAGGCCCCTGCGTCTCGCACAAGCCCCGAGCCCCAGCTGCGTGGCGCTGCTTGCTGCACTAACACTTTCAATTTTTTTCCAAAGAGAACGCAACACGTGTTCTAAACATGACTGTAGCTTTTAAACTTCAAAATCCACAGACAAAGAGAACAAGTGAATGCACATATGTCAGGATCCCTCTTTGTTTCTCTTAGACCTAATTCTCAGAAACACAGGCATCTGAAGGGTTTTCGTTTTCCCACAGGCTGTTTTCACGCCTGTTCTGATGAATGTGTGTGTTTATTTGCTAAGTGAAGGACTGCTTCCTACCAAGCAAACTGTAACAGTTTCAGGGTGTGTTTCTTTACTCCAAGCATCTACTTGATCTCCTAATTTGCGCTGCATACATTACCACAAAAGTCCAAAGGCACAGGCACTAATGCGTAGCTCAGGATCAGTGAGGCTAGGACATGGAGGGCAAGGCTAGGACTCCAATTTCTGGTATAAAATCCCAAGAACAGTTTCAGCATGATAAAAATAAAAGCTGACAAGGACGCACTGCTAAGTTTCTGGGCACAAGGCGAGGCACTT
This sequence comes from Cnephaeus nilssonii, assembly GCF_951640355.1. Classification (NCBI taxonomy): domain Eukaryota; kingdom Metazoa; phylum Chordata; class Mammalia; order Chiroptera; family Vespertilionidae; genus Cnephaeus; species Cnephaeus nilssonii. Next base: position 40,782,462 of record NC_137089.1, read on the forward strand.
TTCCTGGGTTAACTCATTTGATTCTCAGCACCCTCTGAGATAGATCCTAGTCGTTCCCCATTTCACAGATGAAATCGTGGCGCAGAGAAGGGAAGAAATGTGTTCGAGGTCCCTGTTTAAACAGGGCGGTGCCAGGCCCTGATTCCAAACCACACTCCTCATCTTCAAGGTCTCTGTTATAATGCAGATCACAGGTTTCACTATCATAAAGCCTATTTCCCATGAAGTATTTACATTCTGCTTTATTTTCCCTTTCTGTCCCTGATCACTGTCTGTACTGGGAAGTGACCTAAGGGAGGAAAGGGGAAATGTTAGCCCTTACACTCTGAGACCCCTTGGGCCAGGGAGGGGTGGGGGCTGTGGCCCAGGAGCTGGGGGTGGCTCCTGGTGGGCACCGATGGACGTCTGTCGTGGGATGACATGCTGGATGTCCGTAACCTCCGTGTTTAGGAAGAGCTCTCACCTTTAGTGTCATGTCACCAGTCTACACGAAGGCTTTGTAAAGAGCTGTTCCAGGGGGTTTTCTCATCACAGAACTGAGGCTGCCCTGGCTGGTATGGCTCAGCTGGGCATCATCCCATGCACCCACCAGAGGTGGCCAGTTCGATTCCCGGTCAGGGCACATGCCCAGGTTGGGTTCTTGATCTCCAGTAGGGAGCATGCAAGAGGCAGCTGGCATGTTTCTCTTTTTTCCTCTCCCTCTCGCTCTAAAAATCAATAAAAAGACCCACTACCATGGTCAGTGCCAAGCCCCTGTGGACAGGACCCATGATAAACGCTGGCCAGTAACCCTGGATGCTGGACCCTGTGTCCTGTGTGTCCTGCCCCCTCGGCCCAACTGACAGGGTGCCTCCCTCCCCTCCCAGGAGTCCTCAGTAAGCAGACCAGGAGCCAGGTCGCCTGCAGGTCTCTGAACCAGCACCATAATCTGCCCCACAAATCTAACTGTCATTACTGAAGAGTGGTAAGTAATTTAGAAATCACTTTTGCCTCCAGTCCCACTTCTGCTTAGGCGTGGAAGTCCGTTGCTGGGTGCCCAGAACAAAGACTCAACACGAGTTCCTCCTCCTCCTCTGGCCTTCCTGGCAACAACATTAGAACGTAACAGGTTCTTTGTGACCAGGCTCTTTGGCCAACGTTCCTGGCATCTCACCAGCCTACCGTTGTTGGCTTTTACAACAACTTCCACTTCCAATAGCGTGGCCCGGCACATACTCCCTTTGAACGTGAAAGTAAATTAAATTTGCTCCGAGAATTCCATAAAGCCCTCAAACACAGTGGGGTATCATGGCAGCAGGCTCAGAACCCCTGGTCTATAGATTTCGGGTGAAAACAGAATAGAAAGAAAATTTGGCCAATGACACGGGCCCGGAAGCACACAGTTTCACATGCACGTTCACCTCCCTGCAGGAGGAAAACACACATACGGAGCTGTGTGTGAGCAACGGATACGATCGTGTGGCGTTTGGGGTTGCTTTTATGATAAACATGGAGTCAAAATATGCACTGAATGAAACAGGGAAAATGCAATAGCTACTTGATCATAAGAGCGTGTCAGCGATTATGTATTCACTGGCCTCACAGGGCCTTTATATTTCTACTTAGTGCTAAAAAGAATCTGTAGTTGCAATTTCAACTCTAACGATAACAGTCAACAGCAAAACAATACCAAGTGTAGGGGCTGGGAGAGCACAGGATTTAGAGCCACGAGACCCAGGTTTGAATTCTGGTGGCCCTTTGCCGATGCTGTCACCTCTCCCAGCTCCCGTGTCCTGTGCAAACCAAGGATAATGACAGGCAGGACAGTGACCTCCCCAAAGATGTCCCTGCCCTGATCCCCAGCACCTGTGCATACAGCAGGCTCCAGCACAATGAGGAATAAGGATCCTAAATAGGGAGATGATCCTGAATTGTCCAGGGAGGTGGGCCCGTGTAATCACAGGGGTCCTTAAAAGTGGAAGAAAGAGTCAAAAGAGAGGAGCGCTGTTGCTGTGGAGATGAAGGAGGGTGGGGAAAGGAACGTGGACGATGGGAAAGGCACACCTTGTGTAGCCCAGTGAGGCCCCGTCTGCCTTCTGACTACAGTAACCAAAGATGATGCATTTCTGCTGCTTAAGTCACCAAGTTTGTGGCGCTTTCGTCTCTAACTTTCTGCGGCATTGACAAAGGTGATCCAGCCACGCACCGGGCGGTTTTCTCTAACGTCTCCTCCCAGGGCCTTGCCATTCGGTGAGGCTGAGAAGTTCCCAGTTCACCACGTCCTGCCCCCAGTGGGTGAGTAGTTCTCCCCTCCATCTCTCTCTCAGCAAGAAGAACCGAGCCCCACCTCCTACGTCCTGCTTGCAGATCCCCTCAGCTAAGAACCCAAGTTCATCGCTTACAAGTTGTGCTTTCCACAGAACTGCAGGTCACAGTCCCACTGAGCTTCCTGCCCCTGATGGCAGGCACCCCTTTCCACCAGGAAACGGTCCCAACCCCCAGCCTCAGAAAGCAACCCAGCTCGAGCCTGGTTGGACCATTACCGCACTGCAGAGATCAAGGTGCGTTACTGTAAGCCACTGCATCAGTGGTAATCCATTTCAGCCGAGGCAGAACACTCATTCCCTCTTACAGGGCCGCTTTGGAGACAGGATCAATACTGGCTGCAAACGCTCTTTGCCACGCAATTGGGAGGGGTCATTGCGCCACGTGACAAGGGCTGCCCTGCGAACCCGAGGTCTGGGACGGGCGGGAAGGACACCCACCCGGGTGACCACGCAGCAGGGCTGAGCTGCAGGTAGAGGTGAGCGTGCCCTCCCCACGCTCCCTCACCAACCTGCACGCCCATTGGTTGTGCCACTCACCACTCGAGCTCTAACTGCCTGTGATGTAGCTGTCACTCAAGTTTGCACCTCCACACCCAGCCCAGCACTCAGGGAGTCTTAGTAAAACGTAAATGAAGGCACCGGAGTGGGGGAGGGGGGGTGAAACTGGGCCTGGGGGTGAGGAGGTTGAAGACTCCACCCCCTTGGCTTTTCACATCATCATCTCATTTCCCTATTGTGTTCCCCAACAGTCCATCATTTTCCAATGGGATTTCCCCAGAACACCTGTGACTTAGTGAGATGCCCCTTGAGGAAAAGGGTCATTTAATCAAGTAAGGTGGGAAAATCCCTCATCACCTCCCTCTGTGGGATGAAAATGCATTTAGCATAATAAAGAGAGGTTCTTTGGTAGAGAAAATAGTCTGATTCACCCCACGTTCCCCTGACGAGGCCCCTTCTTTGCACTTTGGGGAATCCTGCCGTCAGGAAAGTGTCATCTACCCATCCAGCTTCGAGGCAGAGGCCTGAGGGAGCCGTGGACCCATGCTTGGGCCCGAGCTGTGGTCCTTGAACTTGGGTGAGCCAAGCCATCCCCTTGAGGCCTCCCTGCAACACAGGGCCGGGCCCAGCCCCAGTGACTGTGGGTCTGGGTGGGGCCGAGGAACCGCATTTCCAACAACTTCCCAGGTGAGGCCGAGGCCCAGGACCACACTGTAGGAACCACCGGTCTGGAATATTGGAAGTGTCCTGTCCACCAGCTGGTCAGGATCATCAATCAATTCCAAGGCATCCCAATAGGAAAGTGAATGTTGGAGACATTCCACATTCAAAATGTGGGGGAAATCAGACCATTTTCTCTACCCAAGAACCTCTCTATTGTGCTAAGTGCATTTTCATCCACAAGAGGTAAAGGAATGGAGCACTGCTTTCCCGACAGGTTTTTAAACCGCTCACGCCCGCGAACAGCTTCCTCCTCAGCCTTTCCTGCAGAGTAATGGGGGGATGTGGCTCGGTCCTGTTTGGTTTCTGCGAGCACCAAACGACTTCCCTGTGCCCATGGCAGGCCTCCCCTTCCCCCCTCCCGCCCCCACCCCCCACCCTTCTCTTCCCCACGACCAGGGCGATCTTTGCAAATCAAGACCTGCTCACACCGGCTCCTGGAGAAAACACCCTCGTGGTTTTCCAAGGCTTTTACGATAAAGACCAGAATCCTAACCGGGGCGCTCTGAGGCCCTGCATTGGGGGGAAAGGGTGTTCTCCTCTGTCCCCCACACCCAGGCCTTCCTTTGGCTTCTACAACGGGGCCTCTAGTACTTCCCTGTGTGACATAAATGAGCCCTCGGTGGTTCACTCCCCCAAGGCAGGCTGAAACCTGAGAGCTCCAGAGCCGACTGGCACCAAACTCAAAATTTTATGCATCCAATTGTTTTAAAAATAGCCAAACAAGCAGATTTTTCGCCACTTAGGCCCAGCCTGGTTTGCAGACCCTGTGAAACTACACCCAGCCTCCGCAGGCCACTGAGAAGCTAACACCTTGTGGTTATAAGGCCCCAAGCTGTCGTGGCCCTTGCCCTTGGCCGCTCTGTGGCCCGAGACTCCGGCCCAGCTGCTCCAATGACATGACTAGACACAAGCCCCGGCAGATCCCTCCCCTTCCCCTGAGGATGGTGGCCCCACACCACAGCCTCTGGGCATGGGTCCCTGCCTCGAAGCCCTGCCCCAGGACCGCCCGCCAAGCTTGTGTGTCCTGCCTCTCATGGTCACGTTTTCCCTAGATCGCCCGACCTCTCCAAGCCCTTCCACCTGGCTCTCTGGTTCCCCACTCTGGCCTCCCAGCCTCACCCCCAATCCTCAGGGACGCCCCTCCCTTCCCACCTCCATGGCTCCCCTAACCCCCAACACCAGGGGCAATCAGCTTAACACTCTGGAGGCCCACACCTCCCTTGCTCTCGATCCCTACCAGCTGGGCCAAACTACAGCTGTGATTTTCAGAGAGCAGTCTCCCGGGATGAGCCGGTGCTCACCTCCGCCTCCCCCTGGACAGTGATGTACCTACACGACAGCGGGCTCCTGGTCACCGTTTCTCGCCACCGAAACCCTGGCCCCGCCAGTGCCCACGTCCGCAGACTCTCGGGGAATGTTCGTGTGCGGAGTGGAAAGAGGAACACAATGGTTTAACGAGGAGGATGCTGACCTGAAATTTTCCAAGTTCCTATGAAAAACATACGGTCTCCGCTCCCCTGAGAGTCGGTGCTTTGCTCCGGCAGGTTCCATCCGGACCCAAACACGGGCACTGGCCTATCTGCCTGTCTCTCTGTGAGCTTCATGCGGCTCTGACTCACCAAGGGGCCCTGGCCCCTCCACAACCACAATGCTCTTTCAAACCACAAATCTGATCACATCAGCTCCAAACTAGCTGGCCCCAGAGGAGAGGCAGGTGTGCCCAAGAGAAGACTAGTAACTCGGCCATCGGTTAGCGATGAATCAGGTTTCCACTCTTTTCGCGTGCATGCGCGTGCCTGCTGGAGATTAACAGGAACGAGTGCAAGGTGAAATGGACTTATCCCCACGGCACACTCTCTCCCCTGCGTGAAATATCCTCACCTCACGTCCTCGGCCACCCGCTGGCCTGAGTTTGCTAAAAACCAGAGTCCAAGCCCCAGGAGAAGGGGCCACGGCTGGGCTATAAACACACGAGGAAACAGCAGGGCGGGGGCTGGAACAGGGATGCAGCTGGCCGGTAACCCCACCAAGCATTTCCTGCACTTCATCCTATCTGCTCCCCGCGGCCCGGCCCAGTCCCCTGACCCTTCCCCTGCCCGGCACCTGGCCCTGCAGGGCACCCGGCGAGGGAAGTCACCCAGGACGTTAGTTACCGAAGGCGCGGCCGCAGTCCTGGCCCCGCCGCGTCGAGTACTCCAGGCAGCCGGCTCGCTCCTCCAGGGCCGGGCAGGGCGCGCCGCCGTTCAGGGGCTCCTGCTGCACCGGGCGCCTCCGCACGCGGGCCCCCGGCCTGCACTGGTCCGAGCAGCCGCTCCAGGGGCTCCACTCCCCCACGATGCACGGGCGAGCTGCAAAGACATCGGGGCACGGTCACTGGGGAGCCCAGCCCGCCACGCTGCTCCCACCCAGCTCAGAGAGGCGGCCCCACGGGAATGTGCGTTGGCTGGGCCGGCCATGGGGAGGAGCAGGCTCAGCTGGGCCCAGGTGACCTTGACTCCCTGCCCTGATGGTTAACTGATAACCGGTGACCTCGCAGAGGCAGGCGCAGGTTCGGGGATCCGGAAGGTGGGTCTGAGCCAGGGACACACCTGAGTAAAGAAAGGAGGCCTCCGGGGACTTCCTCATACTCCCCGGGCTTAGATCAGATCTTTGCTTGGGTCTTAACTTTATTCTTGATTTTAACTTTTTCCTCCCCTCGCCAGTCCTTTTTTATTGTAACAGTAACACATACTCATTATAGTCATCGTAAAGGGAAAAACCAAAGTATACACAAGCAGTTTCACATCACCCACCAAGGAGCCCATCACCTGCCCCGGGAATTTCAGCCAACGTGTCTGCAGAAGACAAGGCTTAGGGCCACACCCAGGGACCCCTCACTGCGGGCTGCTCCCCCTCCCCCTCCGCGGTTCATGGGCTCGTGAACCCTGAGAGGTGTCCAGCTTAGAGATGAGCCACCAGGGCCCACAGAGGTCAAAGCATCATGGTCACCGGGAAGGGGCAGAGTCAGGGTCAGAATCTGGCTGGAGCGTTAATTCCTGCCCACGACTGTGAAATCCAGGTGGTTGCACAGTTAGCGTTCCCACTGAACATCCTAATCCTACCTAATAATAGACAAATGTGCAAATTGACCGTACCTTCGCTATGCCCACGATTGGCCAGGAGGCGCGGAGGGGCAGGACTCGGGGTGGCTGGGGTGGCCGGGGTGGCCAATTGGGCCAGCGTCTGCGCCATGGCTGTGCTGCGGCACAGAAGGGGCCTCTGGGGCAGCGAGCCCACGTCCCACCGCGGACCATCAAAAGCGGGGGAGCTGGGTGCCTGTCCGCTCCGGCACCAGCGGACAGGCACCCAGCTCCCCCGCGATCGAAAGCGGGGAGCTGTGTGTCCGCTCCGGCACCAGCGGATCCCCTGCCATCAAAAGCGGGGAGCAGGCTGCTAGCAGTGTCCGCGGAGTGTGCTAGGCTTTGTGGGGCAGTGGATATGGCCTGGATGGCAGGTTAGGCCTAGGGGACCCTACACATGCATGATTTAATCATGCACTGGGCCTCTAGTGAGTCTATAAAAGGCCTGTAATGAGGTTTAGAAATGAATTATTTCAGGACTTGAAATCAGATATAAGATACCAAGTGCCAACACTCTTTCTCTCCCACAAAACGTGGCTCACTCTCGCCCTCACCCTCATACTCGCGAGTCTGCAGAGACCTCACCAAGAAAGCCCCCCAGCTTCTCCGAAACCTGGCTTGGACTGCCGCCAGCTCGTACTGGAAAACCCAACTTGCACACTGGAGCTTCGGGTTCATGGCGTTGGGGAGACAAGTCCTTTGGCAGCGAGCACACAGCTACCCCTGACTCGAAAAGGGTCCCACCCAACATCAACACCTGGTAGTGACTCAAAAATTCCAAACTGGTTTAAAATCTTTTTATTCATCATCTAAAAACTCATAGCTACCACATGACTCATAGACCAACCACCTAAAGCAGCAAGAATGAGCCACGCCAGAACTCGTTCCCAATATCCGCCGCGCACAGGATCTCTGGAAACTCAGCAAAGATCGCTTCCTGCTCTTGTCCTCTCCTGTTGACCCCTCCCTTTTTATCTTCAGGATCTCGGGATGAAAATGGCCCAAAAAAAACCCACAAGGTATTTAAAGAGACAGCCGAGCTAGGAGCTGCGTGGAAAGGGCTTCTTCTGTCCTTCATTTTTTCAGTAAATCTCTTGCCACCCAAACAAATCTCTTCATCTCTGAGTCTAGCTAATTCTGCCCTCATGTTTAGACTTGAACAACACTTACTATTACACTTTTTAAAAAATTCACTTGTTGCCCTAGCCAGTTGGCTCAGTGGATAGAGCGTCAGCCTGTGGACTGAAGGGTCCTGGGTTCGATTCCGGTCAAGGGCACATGCCAGGGTTGCGGGCTCCATCCACAGTAGAGGGTGTGCAGGAGGCAGCCAATCAATGATTCTCATCACTGATGTGTGTCTCTCTCTCTCCCTCTCCCTTCTACTCTGAAATATATTTATCTATCATATATATATATATATATATATATATATATATGTGTGTGTGTGTGTGTGTGTGTATGTGTATGTATATGTGTGTGTGTATATATATATATATATATATATATATATATATATATATATATTCCACTTGTTTCAAATATGAACATTTGGACATGACAGAAGTGAGTAATATGGCCTTGGGCAACACTCCATCCATGTGGTAGAAGATGGCATTGGGGAGTTGTATGGCTGAAATCAGTCTCTCAGTGTTTCTTCAACATTTGTGTCTCATGCCCAATGTCTATTATTTTATCCAGTTTGACCCACAGTGAAAATCCTCAAAGCACAAAATGACGGAATCAGTCCTTGGCAAAATGCTATGGGCTGCTGTGTTTCCGATAAAGAGAATCCGAGCACTCTGGGGCCCAGAACAGCATCTCGGTGGCCGGGTGGTAAGACAAAAGGAAACATGTTTCCATAGAATGACCGAGTTCACCAAGGCTGCTCCACAGAACATTCTGAGTTGGAAGATTAATCTGAGGTACTTGTTCCTGTTCTTCACACACAAGTCTATTCTTGATTAACTTGTGAACTTCTGATGATTTGGACCGGAAGGCGTCATAGATCACAAGCGATCTCTGGTCAGGGAGGTCAGGGGAAGTGCGGAAACTTCTGAGATTTAGTACCAGGAGCCATATATTAGACCGCGGGACACCATTTCCTGCTGAACTGCCCCATGAGTCCCCTTCCCTCTCAGCGTATCTGACTTACATCTACAAACAGCAAATCGAAGTCGCTGGGGAGTGAGACAATGGAAAGATCCAGAGTGTGAGGAGTTACCGGGCCTTCCAGCTAGTCCCCCTCCTCACAAGCTTTCTGGTTGTCAGATGTCCCTGCCACGGCACAAAACTCTGACTTTCTCAATTATTGGGGTGACTGGGGTCCAACAGACTGTTGCCCCGTGAGCAATCGGGACCATCACAGCTCCCTGATGTCTCCATGTGAGGGTATGACATCATGCCACTCACTTTAGGGGACAGAAGCCTGGATTTAATGGGTGCCAGGAAGCTGGGCAAGCCCTTTCTTTGTTCTTTGTTTAAACTCACTGGACTATTCAGGTGGCGTTTCCCCAGAAGCCGATGGGACACGTGGATGTGAATGCCAGTCATTTATTTGGGAGGTGACCCCAGGAAGCATAACAAGGGAACAAAAGGGCAGAGATAGCGAGGCTGGCACCCACGTTCCTGCGTTAGGCCCGGGGGCACCGCTGGCCCTCAGCGCGCTGGGAAGGGAGCCGGTGGGAAGGTCCGGAGCAGGAGTTTGCTTCCTGATGCACCAGCCCGTCCCCCTCCTCAAGAGCTTCCTGGTTGTCAGATGTCCTGCCGCGGCCACAGGGAGGAAGGCCCAGAACGGAAAGGTCATGTATTTCAGAAACACATCTGTGCACACGAGAAGGCACATTGCATATGTCCTATCAGGGTATCCAGTCATGGCCACGTCCAGTGACCTGAAAGAGAGTCACTCATCTTCCACGAATGAATGAATGAATGAATGAATGAATGAATGAATAGATGGCTTTGTAAACTTCCTCAGTGGTTTGCCATTGAATTGAAATGAAATTCAAACCCCTTGCGGTTTGTGACCGGCCTGTGCCTGCCCCTCCACTCCCACCTGGATCCCCAGCCCACCCCCCACTGCCTCTGTGCCAAGCTCCAGCCACGCCAGCCTCCTGACCCCTGGAAGACACCAAACTCTTTCACACGCTGGAGCTTCGCTCTGCCAGGAATGTTCCTCCCACACTGGGCACGGCTGGGTTCGGCTCATCCTTTAGGCCCCGGATGAATTATTTCTCCTTCAGGGAGTCCTTCTCGGGCCAGCTGAGCTAAGTCCTTCCCAGCCCCCTACACACACCCCTCAAAATTATTTCCTCTCTGAGCTCTGTGCTCTTTGCTTTCCAGCATCTCCATAGTTCATAATTACATATTTATATACTACAGTTGTTTATTGTTGTTGAGTTTTTCTCTTCATGCCTAGTGCTTGGCACTTAGGAAGTACTCAAAAAATATTTGCTGAGGGAGGGAAGGAAGGAAGGAAGGAAGGAAGGAAGGAAGGAAGGAAGGAAGGAAGGAAGGAAGGAAGGAAGGAAGGCAGGCACTGGGCAAGTTCCTCCTCCTTCCTAATGATGTTCTCCCCTGAAGCAGACTCTGCTCTGCTCCTATCATTAGTTAGAAGCCAAAGCACTGACAGAGACCCAGAGTGGGAAGGACAGGAGAAACTTCCAGAGCCCAAAACACGGGATTCTGAACCTGGCAGTGGTGGCCGGGGGCGGGGGCAGGGGGGGCGGCGCTGGAAGGAGCAGTGTTCTCTGTGCCTTCAGGTTAGGGAGGTCCCGGCTTGTCCTGGCAGCCACACATTCTTTTAATCCTTTTTCATCCATTTCTGTCTCCTGCCAGGACCACATGTTGAATGTAACAAGCTTCTTTAATTTTATTATCTGTGGTGTGAAGTGGTTTTTCCTTTTATCTGAGCCAAACTTCCCTCACTCAAGAATTTCAGAATATGGTGCAAAAAAAAATACGCTATCTCCTCTGTGGCCCTCGTGGACTTCCTGTTTCAGCAGGCCCCTGCCCTCCAGCACGGACCTTCGGGTTGATGACTCCAGCTTTTGGACCCAATGTTTACAGACACTCGCGCCCTCAGAATGACCACTGGACCTTCGCTAGGTCCATCACAGCCTCGGAGAGTGTGGCAGCCAGAACTAGACACTATTCTCAGTCTTTAGATCCCAAAGGGTAATCTGAAAAATCTTTTTCTCTAATGCTTTTCTTTTTTTTCTTTTTAAAATTGATTTCAGAGAGGAAGGGAGAGGGAGAGAGAGGAAGAGAGAGAGAGAACCATCAATGAGAGAGAATCATTGATCAGCTGCCTCCTGCACGCCCCACACTGGGGATCAAGCCTGCAAACTTGGCACGTGCCCTGACCGGGAATTGAACTGTGACCTCCTGATTCATAAGTCGACGCTCAACTACTGAGCCACACCAGCCGGGCTCTAATGCTTTTCTTGATGCCAAATACACACACACACCCACATACACACACACATACACAGCAACCTGAGCTGACAGTCAGCAGCCTTCATATCATAAATACATTTGGATTTGGATTATTTTAAAAAATATATATTTTCTTGATTTTAGAGAAGAAGGGAGAGGGAGAGAGTGATAGACACATCAATGATGAGAGAGAATCATTGATTGGCTGCCTCCTGCACTCCCCCTTACTGGGGGATCAAGCCCGCAACCCAGGCATGTGCCCTTGGCCGGAATCGAACCTGGGACCCTTCAGTCCGCAGGCCAACACTCTATCCACTGAGCCAAACCAGCTAGGGTGGATTATTTTTTTAATGGAAGGCCTTGCTTGTATTCTCATGTAGCTGTGTCTCCGCGGTCAATCACCGACACTCAGACATTCCCCTCGGTAATCCGGCCCTGCCTGCTTGGCTCTCTGCCAACCTCGAAGTTGAAGGCCACCCACGACCAAGTGCCTTCTCCCTCGCATTGTTAAGTGCAGAGAGTCCTACTCATTCCTAAGGAAGTGTTCTTTTTACACTTTGCCCACAGCGTGGCTTTTGCTCGCTGACATTCTGTGGAAGAAAATGAGAGCGCCTTGATACACCCCCCCCCCCCAGGGTGACACAACTTTAAACGGTCGTTATCTGCCTTTATCTGTCTCCATTCTCCATTTGTATGTCCTTTTCTGTGGAACCTCATCAGAATTGCTCTGACGGTCACATGAGACCACACTGTCCAACTGACTATGTACCCCTCGAAAAAGCTCCAATAAAACGATCAATATCGCTTTCTCCTGCAGAAACCACGTTACCCAGCCCCTGTAGGGTTGGGGTTTTTCCTTTCGACACATTGACTGGACAAGTGCCTGAAATGCTAGCAAGACAATGAAATGGGCTGCCTCATTAGGAAGGTGGGATTTTAGGCACCATGTAAACCCAGAAAAAAAAAAAGGGGGATGCAAATGAACAAGACAATGATGCTGTTTCTGGGTGAGTTGTTTTCTTATCCGGCGCATTTCTATATTTTCCGAATTGTGTGCAACATGTATTTTGTAGTCAAGGAAGAAAAATGTTATTTTTAAAAGGGCATGTGGGTACACCCCACCGGCAGTGCCTGGGAAGCCACAGATGACGTCAAAACATGTGGGATGGTGGCTCGCATGTTTTGACAAATGTTACAGAGCCCCGAGACAGCCATCAGGGAACTGTCAGCGGGGCGGGACACGCTCCTGCCCTGGGGAGCCCACGTCGCTGGGGAGGGAAGGCTCACTCCTCCGCCAGGACCTGCAGGGCCTAACCTGCGAGCACCCAGCTTCTAGAAAAGCCTCATTTCTCTGAGGCACAGAAACATGATGCTTAACCGTGCGGGCTCTGGAGCCAGAGTCCCTGGGTTCGATCCCCTTGACTTACCAGTGGTGTGATTGTGGCCAAATTGCCTACCCTCTGGCCTCCCGGTTCCCTGAATGCCTTGTCCGTAAAAGAGACCAACATGAGGAATACGGGCATACCTTGTGGTACTGCATTTCACTTTATTGCGCTTCATAGCCATTGGCTTTGTTTAATTCAGGGGTCCTCAAACTTTTTAAACAGGGGGCCAGTTCACTGTCCCTCAGACCGTTGGAGGGCCGGACTATAGTTAAAAAAAAACAACTATGAACAAATTCCTATGCACACTGCACATATCTTATTTTGAAGTAAAAAAAACAAAACGGCAAAAACACCCGCATGTGGCCCGCGGGCCGTAGTTTGAGGACGCCTGGTTTAACTGAAGGCAAGACCACCCACCCGCAAAGAGATCAGGACTCGCTCTATTGCGGTGGTCTGGAACCAACCGGCAATATCTCCGAGGTATGCCTGTAACCTGGGCGGGTGTGAGCCCTAAGGCAGTGCCCGCCGGAGGGCCTGGCACAGAGTAGAGGCTGGGTAAGCCTGACAACTTGACCCTCCTGGCGGCACACCCCGGGCTGCAGCCTCGTCCCGCAAGCTGAAGGCCGGTGCCGGGCCCGCAGAGACAAAGCCGGGGAAGCTGCGCCCTGTCCCGCGGCCACTCTGGCTCCAGGAAAGCCTCCACTCTCTAACCCACCCAGGACTGCGACACCCCTCCTTGGGGTGAGTTTCAGAGCCCGTATTTTCAAGTATGTTGCCCCATCTTCCTCCAGATACGACGACGTCAGCAGACCTGGCCAGGTGGTTTCCTACACCCTCTACAGTCTCCGCCCGAGAGGCTGCCCAGCTCTGTCCCCCTCCACGTGGGCTAATTGTTCCTCTTCCCCGAAGCGGCGCATCCAAGATCTAATGCGGCCACTGCTTCTATGACCTTAGGAGGAGGCACTAGCAACCCGGCTGGAGAAGAGACTGGCTGTGCTGAGCCGGAGAGGCAAGCCTTCCCAGGAGTTTGTCCAGCCAGGAAACACAGATCCGTCCCCTCCTCCGCCTGCCTCCTCCCCGCTTCCCTGATCAGGCCAAAGGAGAACTTCTTATCTTTTTTAGGGGGAGGGGTGAAAAGACAGCCTTGGTATTAAAACCCTTGCCATCATCATCATGAGAATTTCTGAGACCGTTTCAGAACATATTTGGGGTGTGGGGGCGGGGAGGGCACAGCTTAGTAATTCTATAGATCCAATAACTTATTTCTATTTAGAAAGAGACATTCCAGTATTTCATCTTTTAGCCACATCTAAAAAACAAAAACACACACCCCACAATGTGTTTATCAGAATGGAAAAGTCAGAAGGAGCAGAAGTAAGGCACGCTGAGTTGGGACACAGTTCCGTGTTCTGTTCACATTTGATGCCATTCCGTCAGTCAAAGAGGCTTCCGCCTGCACGCAGCACCGAGTAAGAAGAGACTCTAAGAGGCGGAATCTCCCCTGTGGGGAGAGAAGCCGGGGCTCTGCCCTGCTGAGCCTGGATTTGCCTGGGAATGAAGAACAGCCACGCACTGGCCCACACAGGCCTGGCTGGTGGCAGCCTGACCTCAGGCGGCCCGGGTGCAGCTCTCCCTCCACCATCCCCTCCTGGAACTCAGTGACCCAGAGCCCCCTACAGTCTCAGCGCCTCAGCTGTGAAACCCGAACGCAGCCCCTCTCCCTTCTCCAGACCCCAGTCAGCTCTGTGCCACCCTTCCTCTCACCCTCAGCTCTGAGGGCTCAGCAGGCTCAGTCCTGCCAAGTGGCCAACTTCCAATTGTTTCTGTTCTCTCCTTCTCTTCCCCAAAACACTGCAGGTGCAGAGAATTTACCAACCAGGAGTCTTTTCGGTCCCCAGCCTTTCCCTACCTGGCTGGATGGCTTTGTGAGTCTTTCCAGAGATGGAATGGTCACCTGGTATTCCTGACTCATAAGTCCCCACTCTGACATGACAGGCTTTAAAAAAAACATTTTTACTTGCTGGACTGAAAGCAAGGGATTTATTTTTGACCAAATAAAGACTCTGAGGATTCTGCAACTGCTCACAGCAGTGTTAGTCCTCACAGGAAGCCAGGTCTCCTCAGGACACTGGCCTTGTCTTTCTCCATCCCTCTCTGTGCCCGAATCGCCACAGCTAACTGTTCCCCGGGCCTGTCCCGTTTGCCAGGGTGGCCGCAGGGCCTTGCCAGGGCCTGGCACAAAAGGCCGACACCCACAGGGAACTGCTGGAATGCTCCCAGAATTCCTTTCCCCTGGAGGAACCTCTCGCTCAGCCTTCAGGACTTGGTTTGCCTGCCACTTCCTCTGGGAAGTCTCCCTTGAACTCCTCTGGTCCTTCGAGTTTTCCTTCTCTATCCTCTAGGTCCCTTATTCTGGCACCAAGCATGTTGCACACGCTTTTCCATTGACTCTGAATGTTTAGGGGGCAGAGCCCGTGCCTTCATCATATTTGTGTCCGGGTCACATGATCTGAACTACAGTAGTTCTGTATTTAGCTTTAAAATGCAGGCAAAGGCCCTAGCCAGTGTGGCTCAGTGGATAGAGCATTGGCCTGCAGACTAAAGGATCTCGGGTTCGATTCCGGTCAGGGGCATGTACCTCGGTTGCAGGCTCCCGGCCCTGGTCGGGAGGGCATTCAGGAGGCAATCAATCGATGTGTCTCTCTCACATCGGTGTTTCTCTGTGTCTCCCTCTCCCTTCCACGCTCTCTAAAAATCAGTGGGGGGAAAATATCCTCGAGTGAGGATTAAAAACAACAACAACAAAACCCCCACAAGAATGAAATGCAGGCAAAGCCGTTGAGGGAGAGGCTTGGTGAGAGGGGCCGCACCTGCGCCAGGCTCCCTGGAGACCCGGGACCCAGGAAGCAGGCGGGGGAGGGTGGGGCTGCGAGGAGGGGCTGGGACGGGGCCCAGGCACTGCCTTTCCCTGACAGCCCACTCCTCTCCTCCCGTTAGTAAAGCAGCCCGGCCTTGGAGCAGGAGGGGGAACCAGCTTATCAAAAGGAAGATCAGCGTCGGTCGGTAAATCATTAGCTTCCCATCAGGGTCAAACAATCTTAATGGTTTTCAACTGTGTTCTTCCCGCAGCGGCTGCTGCTCTCCCTGCGGAGAGGAGCAGAGGGTGCGACCCCACCAGGCGGGCCCTGCAGGCTCCCCTCCCAGGGGGGTGCGAGGACCCCACAACACCCGGCTCCGGGACGCAAACCCTAACGTGTGTGTGGCTGGTGGGCTCCGCGGGGAGCAGGGCTCCTTTCCTTCCAGAGCCGCTGCTCTCAGGTGCACCCTGTTCCCCCGGACCGCACCCCCAGCGCCCCCTTTACCTCTGCATTTCATCACATCAGCGCGCACCGAGCCCACCCGGGGCTGCGCTGCTGTGGGGAGTGTCAGGATGAACAAGACTGGCCCTGAGGGAAAACCAGCAAGATGGAAACGAAATGGGAACCCCGAGACCGGACTCTATCGAGCCTCCCAGATGACACGCGTTCAGGGAGCGGATGGGCCCCTCCTGGGGGAGGCCTGTAGGCGGCACCCAGTGGGCACAGCTGTGCTCCTCCGAGAACTCGAGAACGCGTTCCCAGCGCAAGCCCTTGGCCAGTGGGACCATTCCACATCCCCTCCCTCACCACCCGCACCCACCCTCCGGTCCCGGGGGAGTCTCAGAATGAAAGCGGAGGAACCCGGGCCCAGGGGCACCCCCCTTCCTCGCCCCCCGACCTGCCAGGGCCATCTCTCCAGGCGGGAGGCGGCCCTGCCCCTTCCAGAGTAGAGGGCGCCCGCACCTTCTATCCAGACTCCGGCGGGAGGGGTGTTTGGGGCGGTTAAGTCTGATGCACGGAGCTGGAGGGACCCGGGGTGCGCACCGATGGAGGGGCTGTGCGCCCTGGACGGAGGGAGCTGGGTGGAGGACTCCAGGGTGGAGCTGGTGGAAGGAGCGGGGTGGAAGGAGCTGGGCGCACGTGGATGGAGAGGGCCCGGGCGGCCGGGGTAGAGGGACTGGACCCGCCTGGATGGAAGGGGCTGGGGCTGCGGTCCTGCCTATGGGACCCCGTGCCCCTGGGCTGCGGGCGAGTGGCCGGCGCCCCACCGCGGCCCCGCCACCCACCTGGGCACGCCCTGTCGTAGTCGAAGCAGCAGTCCCCGGCGAGGCGGCAGGCTTGGTCGCAGAAGCAAGTTCCGTAGACCCGGTCGAGCCTCCAGCCGCGGGCGAAGCAGGCGGGGTCCCGGCCGGGGCAGCAGCGCCCCGCCTCGGCGCAGCCGGCCAGGGCCCCGGGCCACAGCCGCGCCAGCGCGCACAGCGCCAGCCACAGGGACCTCATGGCCAGCGCTCCGGGCGCGGACCTCGGAGCAAGTGCCGGCCTCCGAGCGCGGCGGCCCCAGCAGCGCCAGCGGCCGGCGACGCGCACCCGCCCGGCCCTGCCCCGCGCGGCCCCCGCCCCCCGCACCGCCCCTCCCCGCGGGGCGGGGGCCGCGGCTCCGGGCCCAGGTGCGGCGTGTCCTCCCGAGGGCCCCGCGACGGGCTCGCAGCGCCGGCCCCGGCCCGCGGGGAGCGCCTGGGAGCGCGCGGAGAAGCAGGTGCGCGGGATCCCCGCGGCCCGGCAGCCAGGCCCACCTCTCCGGGCCCCGAACTCGGCTTCCCGACGTGGGGACGCGGGAGCGCGGCGCGGTCCCGGTCCGGGCGGGGGACGCGGTGCGCTCCGGGGGCAGCGGGCGGGTCTGGGCAGCGCGCGCGGGGCACCCTGACTTGGCCCAGGGACGCCCGCGCTGTACTTACTCCGGGACGCCGGCCCCTGCGGCCTCAGAGGCCCTCCAAATCGAGATCGGACCAGAGAAGCATCCTTCCTCGCTGCAGCGTGTGATCTGTTTTCCTGCCGAGGAAAATGCCACTTTGCTCCACTGAGGAGGCAACGAATGAATGTGCCGGGAAGGAGACGCCAAACCCGAACGGTGCTCTGCTCTCTGTTCCAGCAGATTTCCCCAAGAAACCCCGTTAATGACCTCAGAAACAACGTCCAGTTAATAAAGCGCCGGCCTGGCCTTACATACACGTTTTCTCCCACCTTTCCTTCCAAATATATTTTCTGCATCTTTTTTGGCTAATCAAAAGTTATCCTGGAAGTTTCATTTCGATTTATGTTCCTAAATCATTTAAACTATGAAGGTTTTTGTGAGAAACCATGAAATTGTATCTATGAATCTAAGAAATCTGATTGGTTTACAGACTACTTTTTCCCTTTCTTATACAAAGACTTCTCAAAGAGGAATTTTTTTGTCTTTAGAGAGAAAAGTAACACATGTAGGAAACAAACTTTACTACAAAAGTAGTAACACAATACAGTAATCAAACATTAAACACTTGTTTAACATTAATCAAACATTAAAAACAAGCAAAAAAGTTGTGAAATGGAAAAGATTTAATACATTATAAGAACTGTGTTTTAGGAACTCCAACCACAGATCAAGTTTGACCAAAGTAAAATGTAATTTTTTTTTTCTATTTGCCTAAGGAAAATGCAGTCCTACATCAAAAAAAAAAAAAAAAGAAAGAAAGAAAGAAAAAAGAAAAGAAAAGAAAAGAAAAGAAATTCTTTCTTTGTGACTATTTACATAAATAAATGCTGGGGCTGGAAATTCATTCCTGTTTTCCTCTTTACGTTAAGTCTCTGTTACTTTTTGCAGTTTAAATAAATAATTTACACTTCTTTATCTTCTATATTTCTAGTTCTTGGTAGTTGGTACTAAATAGCTTTGTCAGCAAATTGTACCCTCTGCCTTTCACCTGTATCGTAGGTTTTATTAGCAGCTTTGTGCTAACTCATTCATGTAATTTATCCTTCACTGCTTCCCTAAGGCTGCCTGCTTTATGGGATGCCTTGAGCTCCACTTGTTCTGTAACACCATAAGAATCTGGGATTGTTCCGGAAAAAAAAGTACAAAGGAAAATGACTCACTAACAAGTTCATTTTCAGGAATAAAACATGAAAGAAAGACATACAGGGAGTGGAAGATGATCTCCAGTTGAAGAGAATTGGACATAGAGTGCCAAATGCTTCCTCAAATATTATTTTTTTCACTTTTTGTTGTTGCTTTTATTAATCCTCACCTGAGGATATTTTTTCCATAGAGTTTTAGAGAGAGTGGAAAGGAGGGAGGGAGAGAGGGGGGGGGAGAGAGAGGAACATTGATATGAGAGAGACACATACATTGGTTGCCTCCTGAACCTGTCCCAAGAGGGGGGAGGGGGGAAGGGATCGAACCTGCAACCCAGTTTCCTGCCCTTGACCAGGAATCAAACCCGAGACTCTTCAGTTGGAGGGGGCTGACACTCCAACCACTGAGAAACACCGGCCAGGACTTCACTTCTTTCTTATCCCTGGACAAAACCAAAAATCAGAAACAAAAAACAAAAGGTTGGAGGTTCGGTGTTCAGGAGGTTTGAGGTCAGTTCAGATGTCATGACTTCTGACAACAGTGTCTTCATCTCAGACACAAGACACTCAGCCTTTTGGGGTCACTGTGAGATGCCCCGGGAAGAGAGGCCCTGTGCGTAAACTGAGCACGGATGGACGCTAAGTAACTATTAGTGCCTCAATGTCCACCCACTCCCACTCCATCACCTAAGCCTACAGCCAAGTACAAGACAAGCTGAGTTTTAAATAGTGTGCAAATCAGGGGGAAGCCGAAAGTTAAAAAGAAGGGGGGAAAAACCCACCAATAAATGATTGCTACTTTAATGCCAAACAGAGAAGGGAGCCTGTCCCTGGAAAGTCATACTGAAAGAACCAGTCTCACGTCCAGGCTCGCTCTGTCCTGAAAAACCTCAAGATCAGGCGCCCCTAGTGGCCATTGCAAAGCTAGCAGTTCCTGCCGGAACCCCGCAGAGTCAGGGGGACACTGACATTTAAAGCAACCGAGTTCACATTCCTACTGGAAACTGGGTGCAGTCACATGTAACAATTAGCCGCTTTGTTTCCCACGTCTCGGAGATGTTTCCAGAACAGAAAGCAGCCCAGTGGTGGTGTGGGTGCACAGAGGAAACAATCATCGCACTTGCATAGACACCCCTTTCTTCCCCAGTGTTGCCATGGGAAGCTGCCCAGGACGGGGCGCGTTATTGCGGGGAGTGAGGGCCTTTCGTCCCCCGCACCCCACCCCACCCCAGACTCCAGAATGCGGTGATTGTGGAGGACGTCCGCATGTATGATCTCATTGGACCTCGCACATCACCGCCCCCCCCCCACGCCCCATTTTGTAGATGACGACAGATTAGACATGTAGCTAATTACTGGCAAAACCGGGCTAGAATGAAAATTATTCTTTCCAAAACAGTGCAGAGTTCTTCCCATGACTTCCCGCTCGGTGGTGGTGTGCGCTGGTAACGGAAAGTAGAGACAAGTCAGACTGAGCACGGCATGGAATACTGTAACTAGTGTACATGGAGATGAAAATAACAATAATTTTGAGAGCCCGTTGGATACATTTAAAATATAAGAGGGATGGGGAGTGACGGAAGTCATCCAGGACGCTGTCGGGAATGTAAAGGCTGACAAATGGGCACAGTGGTCGGCAAACTCATTAGTCAACAGAGCCAAATATCAACAGTACAACGATTGAAATTTCTTTTGAGAGCCACATTTTTTTAAACTTAAACTTCTTCTAACGCCACTTCTTCAAAATAGACTCGCCCGGGCCGTGGTATTTTGTGGAAGAGCCACACTCAAGGGGCCAAAGAGCCGCATGTGGCTCGCGAGCCACAGTTTGCCGACCACTGGCCGATAGGTGGTTCTTAGGCAGGTTTTTCCGGCATTTGCCAAAGGCAGGGTCCTGCCTGGATATTGATCACATCATGTTTTTTTGGCCATCAGACACCTTTGATGGTCAGCGTCCCCGTTATTTTACGAAATACGAAGATAGACCACCGCAGGACTGTCGTAGTGCCATCGGGCTGCTATAACCAATTACCATAAACCGGGTGGTTCATAAACAACGGGAGAGTTTTCCTCACGGGCCTGGGGCTGGCAAGTCCAAGATCAAGGTGCGGGCAGATTGGGTGCATGGAGAAGGCCTGGCTCCTGGCTCCTGGACGGTGCTTCTAGCTGTCACTTCCTGTGGCGAAGGCCTGGGCGTGCCCTGGGTTCCTTTTGGAAGAGTGTTCACGAGGCCTCCAGTCCCCTGACCTAAGACGGCCCCTTAAAGGCCCCCCCACCCCAAATCCCATCATCTTGGGCATTAGGTTTCCACAAACGAATTTGGGGGGTGGGGGGATTGCAACACAAACAGGAAAGGATCTCATTTGATGGAAGGGGAGGCTCAGAGGAGCCCCGTGACCTTTGAAATATTCCAAGGGCTCGAGCCCCGCCCTGTCCAGGCTGAGGACCAAAGAGGGTCGAAAACAGCCCTTCCCTCCGGAGACCGAGGTCGCATGGAGATGGCAGACATGGAACAGCCACCGGCGTGCTGTGGAGGGCGGTGGGGAGTCTGACAGTCAGACACCGGCTGGGACAACAAGAGAGGACTGAACGTGGGTTAGAAAGACTAGGACTGGGTCACCATTAGTCCCTTTCCCCTTTCCCTGGGCAGTGCAGATTTCGCCCCCAGGAACAGCTCGCACGCCTTTTGGGAAGGTCCTGCCTTGATAGGCTGCTCCCTACACTCTTGGTAATGCCTAGCGTGCAGGCACGAGCCCAGAGGTGCTTGCTTAAGACTGGTGTGCATGATGGACCCTGAGCAATCCTTCCCCTATAACCTTAGAGCAAGCAGCCGGGACACCACCACCGAGGTGTAGGCTGCCCTCGGGCATCTCTCACCCTATCCGTTAGGTTAACGTAGAGTGGATACAGAGGCAGTCAAGTACATGCATCGATTGCCTGCAAAATAGTCATTCTTCCGTTCTTTTTCTAACAGCTTCCCGCCCCCCGCCCCCCCACCGCCACCCTCTCCCACCTCGGGTTTTCCTTTGGGAAGGAGCACCCTTCTCTCCTTTCTGTGACTAGCATTCATTTGGAGTGTCTTAACCTCACTCCCAACTCCAGGGGTGGGTTCTGAGGACTGACTCCGCCTTCAGCCCACAGGCCAGTGCAGAGACGGGCCCAAGGAGAGCCCGGATCGGGGCGTTGTTGGACAGGTGATTCAGTTTCACGCCCGCCCTCCCTGGATGTGGCTGAAGCCAGCCAGCCTGAGGTCTTTCCAACGAGCCAGGGAAGGCTGAGCGGGGGCTGACATTTGAAGTCACACTGCCCCCTTTCCACCCCCTGCCCCAATAAATGCTTGTAATTTACGCCAGTTTGTTGCAGTTTCTGTGGCTTAAAACAAGAGCACCCAACAGAGGCGACCTGGGAAGGGGAGCGCTCTGGCTTTAAAAGGGTGAGTCGTTTTGAACTGTGGCTCTATTACTTACCAGCTATGGGGCATAAGATACGTTATTGTAAACTCTCCCAGCCTGTTTCCTGGTCTGTAAAATGGAGATAAAAAAGAAAGGATTAAATAATGTTAGGGTGTCTAGTATAGTTCCTGATATATTAGAATGACTTGGTAATTGATGGTAATTAGCATAGGTTCTCTGGGCGTTACACAAAAGCATGCTTTACTTTTGACTAATAGAATTCCTCCTCATGTACTATGGGGCCAGGCTTCATGGCACAATTAAAACAGCTCTGGGCTGGGGGGCTAGAGATCTGACTTCTAGATGCTGCCAAAGGTTGATCTTGGGCAGTTCATTTAGACCAGTGGTCGGCAAACTCATTAGTCAGCAGAGCCAAATATCAACAGTACAACGATTGAAATTTCTTTTGAGAGCCACATTTTTTTAAACTTAAACTTCTTCTAACGCCACTTCTTCAAAATAGACTCGCCCGGGCCGTGGTATTTTGTGGAAGAGCCACACTCATGGGGCCAAAGAGCCGCATGTGGCTCGCGAGCCGCAGTTTGCCGACCACTGATTTAGACTCTCTGGACCTCAGTGTCTCCCACATAATTTGAAGGTGTGAGCCAAGAAAAATCTCCACGGACCCTTTTAGCCCAAATACCCTAATACTGTGGTCAGCTCAGGCAGCAGCAGGAGTCAGGAGGGAGGCCACGCATGCATTCTTTGATCCCAATGGCACCTGGAAGGGTCCAGGGGAGGGAGTCATTTTGCTGAGTCCAGGTCTCTCCAAGTTGAGACCAGAGGAGCCAAGTAGGAGACAGACATTTGTGTCCACAGATCATTACAAGCTCATCCTAAGGTCTGCATGGATGTGTGTCAATCATGGTGATGGTTGAAGAATGGCATGTTTTTAAAAAATCTGATTTCGGAGTCAGGAGACGGGAACAAGGTTTTGTCTCTATAACTCACTAGCTGTGTAAATTGGAGGACCTTATTTCAATCTCGATGTGCTCCAGAATCTCAGCTCTGAGAAGCAGATTCAACACATTTCTCATAATCTTCTAGTTCAGGGATAGATGGTAGACAAATTATGCCTATTTTTAAAATATACATATATTAAATATATTTTTATTGATTTCAGAGAGGAAGAGAGAGTGAGAGAGAGATAGACACATCAATGATGAGAATCATTGATTGGCTGCCTCCTGCACGCCCCCTACTGGGAATTGAGACCTCAACCCGGGCACGTGCCCTTGGCTTGAATAGAAACCGGGACCCTTCAGTCCGCAGGCCGATGCTCTAGCCACAGAGCCAAACCAGCCAGGGCTAAAAATATATTTTTGTTGATTTCAGAGGGGAAGGGAGAGGGAGAGAGTGATAGAAACATTAGTGAGAGAGAATCGTTGATCGGCTGCCTCCTGCACACCCCCTACTGGGGATCGAGCCCATAACCTGGGCATGTGCCCTGACCGGAAATTGAACAAATCATGACCTCCTGGTTCATAGGTCAATACTCAACCACTGAGCCATGCTGGCCAGGCTAAACGTATTTTTGTACAGCCTGTGAGCTAAGGGGGAATTTTTTTTAAGATTATTTTATATCATGGGGAAATTAAATGATTTTCAAATTTCAATGTCCCTAAATCAAGCTTCATTGGGACACAGCCATGCCCATTTGTTTACGTGGCTGTTTTCACTCTACAAGCACGGAGTTGAGTACTTGCAACAGATAAAAACTATACAGCCTGCAAAGCCTAAAACATTTACTACCTGGCCCTTCATAGAAAATGTCTGGCTGACCCCTAGTCGATGCACCCGGCCCTAACGCTGTATGAACTAATACACATGAAACACTTTGTAAACGACATAGCATTCATCCGCATGGAAGCGGCTCATGTCAAGTGGAATTCCGACGTTAAAGAAGGCACAGCCAGCACACCCAGGCGCTGCAAACCGTGTGTGTGTGTGATGGTGGGAGCTGTGGCCCGTGCCAAGTTCAGCCTCTGCCGCTAGGAAAGACCGCGGGACTGGAAGCAGAGCTTAGAAAGCGAAGAGGAGAAAATCATCTGGATGACATTACCGGAGTCGCGTAATTTGCTCCTTTTACGGTAAAATAACCTTCCCTGCTCCACAGCAGGGATCTTTATAGCAAATTGTTCCTTCTTCCTACACGCAAACTCCCACCAAGTCCGCGGAGAGCACAAAGCCCTAGGAAGTGCTGCCACACAGCAAGCCAGGAGAAATGAGCCGCTCCGAGGCCCAGGAATGTTCCTACCGCGTTTGGTTCCAAGCAGTAAGTGGGAAGGAGTGCGCCCGCTGACGTGCCTGGCAGCCTGTGTGGGTGGGAAGGCGGTCCACGGCTGCATATTATGACTTTGACCTTGATCTCAGACATTTGCTTGAGAGAAAACACGCTCTTTGCACGCTAAGCCTCCAGATACTCGCTTACTTACAGAGCATAATGGAGCTACCATGTCTGAGGCCTATTTGATGCCATGAACTATATATGTGTAGTTTGTTTGTTTGTTTGTTTTGTTAATCCTCACCCGAGGGTTTTTAGACAGAGTGGGAGGGGGGAGACAGAGAAACATGGATGTGAGAGAGACACATCGATTGGTTGCCTCCCGCACCTGCCATGACCAGGGCTGGGGATGGAGCCTGCAACCCAGGTACATGCCCTTGACTGGAATCAAACCTGGTGCCCTTCAGTCCCTGGGCCAACACTCTATCCATTGAGCCAAACCTGCTAGGGCTCAGGAACTATATTAAATACGTTGTATCTTATTTTGTTGAAGGTTATAAGGCAAGTATGACTATTTATTCTTGACAGTTAAGGAAATTGAAGTGTGATGACATTAAATAACTTGCCCAAACTAGAGATATTCAAACCCATTCTGTGCCATTTCAAGTGTCTATATTTTTTTTCTACTCAGAGAACTAATTATATAATCAACAACAGGATTTCTATTAAAACTTTATAGGCTTTTTATGATAAATATCTTGACAAATAGCAGAGTTAGACCATTAAAAACAAAGACATTAAACCATGTGTGATCATGGTCTGGTATCGGTTTCTTAAATTCTTTTTTTTAGTTACAATTTTTTTCTATGATGATAATGTTAAAGATTTATTTTATTAGCAACTTTAAAATATACAACACATTACTATTAACCCTAATCACTATGGTGTACGTTCAGTTCCTTATTTACATAATTTATTTTCTAACTGGAAGTTGGAAATTTTGACCATTTACCCATTGCATTCACCTTCCATCAGTCTGTTTTTTGTATCTATGAACTCAGTTTTAATTTTATTTTATTTTTCAATTACAGTTGACCTACAAGTGTATGTCACACATTAATTGGGCATTCATGTACTTTACGAAACAATCACCCCAATGAGTCTAGTGCCCATCTGACATCATTGTTTTGTTTTGTTTTTGTTTTTAGAGTCTACATATAAGTGAGACCATGCAGTATTTGTCTTTCTCTGCTGATTTATTTCCCTTAGCATAATTCCTCAAGTCCATCCATATTGTTACAAATGGGGAGGTTTCCTCCTTTTTTATGGCTGAATAATATCCCATTGTGTATACATCACATTGTCTTTATCCATTCATCCATTGGTGGACACTTAGGTTGTTTCCATGTCTTGACTACATAATGGTACAATGAACATGGGGGTCCATATATCTTTTCGTGTTAGTGTTTTTTTGTTTCCTTTGGATAAAGACCACGATGTGAAGTTGCTGGATTATATGGTCATTCTGTTTTTAATTTCCTGAGGCACTTCCATTATGATGTCCATAGTGGCTGCACAAATGGATGTCCCCGCCAAGGGTTCACGAGGGTTCCCTTTTCTCCACATCCTCGCCAGTGCTTGCAATTTCTTGTCTTTTTGATGATAGCCTTTCTGCCAGGCAATATCTCATTGTGTGTGGTTTTTTTTAAAAAAATATGTTTTTATTGATTTTTTTTTTTTTAGAGAGAAAAGAAGGGAGAGAGAGAGAAACATTGATGAGGCAGCAGAACATCCACCAGGTGCCTCCTGCACGCCCCCTACCAGGGATGGAGCCCGAAACTCGGGCCTGTGCTCTGACCAGGAATGGAACCAGTGACCTCTTGGTGCACAGGGTGACACTCAATCAACTGAGCCCCACCGGCCAGGGCTCATTGTGGTTTTGATTTGCATTTCAAACAGTTCCTTTGATTCTTAAACATGCACTTAATGATAGAGAATATTGAATTGGGGGTGGAAGAATTGGGTTTTAGGTTTTCTTGGTGTGTTTTTGGGAGGGGTTGTTTTTTGTTTTGTTACTCCCTACTTGTGCTTATACTCTACGAGTCTGTTTTCCTCATCTATAAAACAGGGACAGTAAGATCTACCTTGATTACATCACAGGGCTCTGGTACAAAAGTGCTTTGTAAACACATTATTTCTTGGTCACTGTTGGTCATGTGTGTGTGTTAATATTTTAAGAAGTAAACAAGAGCATGTCTGAAAGATTTAAGTAGGTGTAAACACAGGCTTTGTATATACCATTGACTTAAAAAATGCAATTTTAAGGAAAATAAGTCTTTTTAGTAAGCTTAAATGGATAAAATTGTTATCACAGAGAACAACCATTTTCTAACTTTGTGTAGGATGCTATGCAAAGAGAAAGGCACAGCCACAGTCACAAACCCTCTAAGAGTTTGCATTTTAATCAGATATAGCAGAAGTTTAAATCCCATCCCCACGTACCACACTGCACACCTGCCTAGGTTATAACAGCCAAAAATATTTCCCACAAGCCCCTGCTTGCAGACCACGAACCACAGAGGATGCTGGACACAGTTAGCAGTCGTGTCCAAGCCCAGCAATTGCCACGTCCCTGCCACTCCACTTGCAAGGATCTGACAGATTGCAGCGACCCACCCGGTTCCTCCTCCCGCCCAGAGAGCGGCTCCAATCAACGACGCCATCTGCTGGCTGGTCCGGGAACTGCCTTCCACCAGCGGTTCTCATCTCTGATAGCTCACAGCTCTCATTTCAGCTCATTCCGACTGAGCAAATCATTATTTTATACTCGTATGTAGACACACGCATTCTCTTTCACCCCTCAATTAATTTGCGAGGGTGCCGTAACAAAGTACCACAAAGCAGGTGACTTAAACAACAGAAATTTTTCGTCTCACGGTTCTGGAGGCCAAAATTCCGAAATCCAGATGTCAGAGGTGCCGGGGCTGGCGGTTGAGCATCAGCCTGTGCACCAGGAGGTCGCCGCGTGGATTCCTGTCAGGGCACATGTCCAGGTTGCAGGCTTGATCCCCAGTAGGGGGCATGCAGGAGGCAACCCATCAATTGTTGTCTCCCTCTCTCTCTTCCTCTCCCTTCCTTTCCCTCTAAAATCAATAAAAACATGTTTTTTAAAAACTATGTCAGTGGGTTGCTTCCTTCTGAGGACTGTGGGGAAGGACCTGTCCCAAGCCTCTCTCCTTGGCTTGTAGGTGGCTGGCTTCAAGTTCACGGTGTGCTTCCTGCATGCGGGTCTCTGTGTCCAAGTTTCCCCTTTTTTATGAGGATCAGGGCCCATACTTAACTCATTTCCGAATAAGGGCACATTCTGAGGTTCTGGGGATTAGGACTTCGACATGAACTTTGGGGGAAACACGATTCAACCCATAACAATGCCTTCCAAGTTGCTCAGATTCCTCCAGGCAATCCTTCATCCTCATTGTCTCTCCCCCCGCTGCCCCTCCTCCTCCCGACCCTGCCAGCCCGTGACGTATCCCGTGTATGATGGAAACACATAAGAATGGACACGTGTAGGAAAAAGAAGGCCACGTGCTTTGATGTGTACCCTGACTGGGATAGAGATGTGAGCAACCCCTAAAATCACTCAGGATCTCTCTTCAGAAGGTCCTCACTTCCTCATCCTCCTTTATTTAAACCAGTTTGTTGGCCTTTCCTTAAGCACCATCATTCAAAATAAGTATTTCCTACACGGCACTCTTTTGTTTCAATTACTAATATTCAAACACTGCTGTGTACTGCTATATTTTCATTGTCAATATGGAGTATTTTAACTGCTATGAAATAAACTGGAGTAAAAGCCCTTATGAGATAATAACTAACCCCACCTCAGTCATCGATGTGATTTCTTTCTTTCTTTCTTTCTTTCTTTCTTTCTTTCTTTCTTTCTTTCTTTCTTTCTTTCGTTTTTGTTCTCTAAGTATTTATCGAGTAACAGTTGTGTGCTGGCTGCTGTGGTGGATGCGAGATACAAACACAAGTGAGTCACGATGTTCGCTAAAAAGAAACATACAATCCAGGGGGCAGACAGACATCACGAACACTCTAGTCGTGTAAGAGCGGTGTTTACAACATGGTGCGGCTGCACAGAAGATGGGGTGATTACTGAAGCCCTAGGAATCAGAAGTCCTCAGCCCCTCTTCATCCGGGAAGAAGAAAGGATCGCATTCCTGGTAAAGGAACGTTTTCTTAGCAGGTTGAGTGATGAGAGAGGAAGGCTGGTCTCCGGAAGAGAAGGGCATCCTATTACAGTGTGGGCAAACTGGGAAGCAGATGGCAGTTTTGATCAGGATATCAGATGAAAGAGCCTCTGAGTCATCTTCCATCCAGCCACCGGCCTCCATCTACCGCTATGGGTGAGCTTGAATTTGTTAAAGGTTCAGTTATGTTCAAGTGATGGAGGCCACCTTTGACCTCAGCGACACCACATGGCCCAGTGGAAATGAATGATGCATTGCTAAATTTGCTTTTAAAATGGCCATTCAAGCCTCTTCATGCACTTACAAGAGCCATAATAATCATCCAACCAGTGAATTGTTGACACACTGTTTCATCTCCCCGCAGAGGACTCTCATGAGCTGCGGTGTGACCAGTCACCCGTGGAAACTGTAATTTTCTCATGGGACTTCGTTTCATATCACTTCCACTTGGACCAATCCTCACATTGGTTTGGGACTGAATAATTTCAGCACTGGCCGTACACTCACCGAGCTAACACCTGGGCACACTCCTGAGCAGGCTTTAGAATGACTCTTTGGAAAGAGCAGTCGCTGAGATGATCCAACTGTGTCAACATAAACCAGAAGGATCACATTTGTTGTATCTGCTGTCTGTGGCACTGAGATTTGGCCAAGGTCTTGCCACAGAGGTCCTTTAGGACCACGGATTTCTCACCTTAATTCTCATCTATTAATATGAGGTGAATGTATTCATGACCCAAGTTGCTCCACACAAATCTTACCCCAGACCCTGGAATGATTTCTTGTCCCCACATTAGTGGTGCAGACCTAAGAAATCTCTCTGAAGGTTACAGCTCAGAGAGTTAGAGATCATATTCCAACCACATAGTTGTACAGTGAGGTAACTGAATGCCAGAGAAGTTACAAGACTGACAAGATTATGCAGAATCCAAACCAGAAACCAGGTTCCCGGATACTCAGTTTTGCTATTAGTGTTTCCCATTTTTCAAAAATCTGTTTCAGCCCTCACCTCTCTCCACGCTAAACATTTTGATCTTTAACTAAAAAGATCAGTGAAAGGATTTTAAACTGGAGTGAGCATGACCTGATATATATATATATATGTGTGTGTGTGTGTGTGTATGTATATATGTGTATATATATAGATGTATATATAATGTATGTATAAAACTCCCTCAAGATAAGTAGAGAATGAATTGGAAAGAGCCCTGTGATAAATGTTTCATGGTGTTTCCCACCATCACAACCTGAGGTGACCCATGTGCCTCTTGAAGCCACATACCCTGGCCACAGCTCAGTGTCCTTTCTCCTGGGCAACCAATCAGCAGCGGTGACACAGGCTGCCCAAATAGAGACGGATGAGTCTACGACTCTCTATCCAGAGACTCTCATTGAGCCGTCTGGGATGGGACCCCAGGAGTCTGCATGTTTTATAAAACCCCACGGCGATTTCAACCACCAGCCTGATTTGGGAGCCGATACTCTAAGGAATTTGAATTAAGAGACACAGAATACTGTGTGAATACTGGACCAGAACTACTGTGATGTTAGGACCTGAGACCATTTGGGGCCAAATGCCAAGTGAGTGATTAAAAGATGTTGCTTGAGGGGTAGAGGAACAAGAGAGGCAGAGAAGGAAGAGAGGGACCCCGTTCCTGAATTTCCAGCTGCCCAAGACCTGGTATACATCATCTCATGTCCTCATAGGTCTCAGAATATTGGATCTTTACAATATTCCTTCCTCCGCCCCTCCCGTGTGTGCGTGTGCGTGCTCGTGGTTCAGTGGGTTTCTAGTTCTTACTACTGAAACATCGAATGTGTGGGAGGTAGTCCCTATCCTCAAAATCTTTCCTAACTTTCCTTGCCCACAACTCTCTATTCTCCCTCATTTCCTTCACCTCAACCCATACCCTTATCAAGGCCTTCCTCCCTTACTAGAAATTGATGACCTATTACAAGCTGGGGGGTTATTAAATGCCCGATAACGGTAGTGTGGTATCTATAAGCAGGCACATTTCCATTGGAGAATCTCGCCTGAATTCTTGGAGCACAAAGAAGAATGAATGGGTCTTGGAAAGTGTAGGGACAGAGAGAGCTGGGGCGGAGGCTACTCATGATGACATGTCGGGGATGACACGTTCACACCTTCAATCACACCTTGTGGGCCAAGATCGGACAAGTCTGCTCAGAAAGCTCTGGTTTCAGCATTTACTCAGACCCTTTGAATTTTAACCCCCAATCACACTCGCGAACAGGAACTTGAGACCTGACTTTCTCAGAGAACTCTGACCTGGAAAATCTCATTGACTTACTTGGTCCAAGGGTTAGCTCCTTGTCAATAAAACTAAAATAGACAAGTAGAAGATTCTATTCAGAACTGGGTCAAATTGAGGGAAGTAAGACACCCCGTTTTGACCCAAGCATCACGCTAAGTGAGAGGGAGTGAGGTGGATGGGTAATCTGGAAGAATTCCCACCAGAATGTTAAACGAGATTAGTTTTGGAAGAAGTGATCCATACATTTTTATTTTGATGTTTGTGTTTGCTTATCTGTATTTTTCTTAATGTTTCGTAATGAGCATTACATGTGCAACACTATTGCATGAGTACTGTAAGAAAACCAAAGCATGAAACACCATTTTTCTAAAATTAAAAAAAGAAGAAGCTGCAATGAACATAAGGATGTATATATCTGTGAGTAAAGAGGGTAGTAAAGGGTAAAGGGAGTCAAATATATGCTGATGGAAGATGATGAGACTTTGGGTGGTGGACACACAATGCAATATATAAATCATGTATCAGAGAAATGTGCATCTGAAACCTATATAATCTTATTAACCGATGGCACCCCAATACATTTAATTTTTAAAAAAGAAAAGAAACTGCCCTAGCTGGTTTGGCTCAGTGGATAGAGGGTCAGCCTGTGGACTGAAGGGTCCGGGTTCAATTCCGGTCAAGGGCACATGCCTAAGTTTCGGGCTTGATCACCAGTAGGAGGCATGCAGGAGGCAGCCGATCAATGATTCTCTCTCACCATTGATGTTTCTATCTCTCTCTCCCTCTCCCTTCCTCTCTGAAATCGATAAAAATATATTTTTAAAAAGAAAAGAAACAAGAAGGGAAGGGAAGAAAGCGGGGGAGGAAGAGAAGAAGGGAGGGAGGAAGGGAGGGAGGCAGGGCAACTTCAGAAATGCTGATTGCTGAGACCCACAGTCAGTGCCGGGGTGTGTTTTGTCAGAGTGATGGTTTTCCAAACCTTGAGTGTGAACGGGGGGTGGCTACACGCACCACCAAGCCCAGAAGAGAAGAGAGAAGCCATCTGCACGGGGGGAATCTGTTCTTCTAAACAGAGGATTGACTCAATGGCAAAAACACTTTGTTCCTGTTTCAAGTTTAAATTATAGCCGCAGCGACACAGAGAGCTCGATGAAAGGCCCCGTCAGGTCAACTTCAAAGCCTGGCTGAGACGTGGGATCCGTGGGACGGGGCGCAGAGCCCGCCCCCCCTCACCTCCACCTCCTCCCAGCCCCTCCCGCCGCGGGGACGGGGTGCGGGCCGCCCAGCGCACCCGTGTTCTCTGGGGACTCCGCTGATGGAATCAAGATGGGCGGACTTCAAACGGGCTGCGCTGTTGTCTTCTCTTTTCCTCTCTCCCCCACCTGCTCGTTTCCTTCCTTACTCTTCAGAGAGCACGCTCTTCCCCCTCTTTTCATCCAGGAGCCGAGGATGAAAGTCCCTAAACCAGAAGCTGTCCAGCTGTGTGCACACAGGGTGTGACTCTGTGACTCACAAATCCCTTCCCGGGTGACAGGTGGGTGGGTGGCCCTCCCGGGGCTCCAGGCCCTCGCTGGGGGCGCCCCAAGAGCAAACTCCCCACGAGAGGAAACAGGAAATCACTTAGGCTTACGGGGATCCTTCGCATTTTATTGTTAAGATTATCTCAAGGATCCCTAAAGGACCCTTACCTCTCTCTTTAGGAAAATGTATTTCTTTTAACAGGTTGGATACCAATAACGCCGGGTGGCACCAGGCAGGTCAGCCTAAACAAGCATTGCCATGATCAAACTGCAGGTTAAATCCCAGGTCTCAGAGGCCAACGTTTTCCACCTGCATTTCCCTCCTTAACGAATAACAATAACTGACGACTGTGTTGTTTTCAGTGCACACACAGCGTCATTACATGATCTTAGGAGAACCTCTCTACTGCTCTGGGCGGGAAGCAGGGCACGTGTTGTGTTCTCTCCGGGTTGCAAAGACTCCCGGGAAGCAGAGACGAAAGGAAGTGAAGTGGCCTGTGGGCAGGACCAAGGTGCAGTCCATGCTCTCCCCACCCCCCAGCTCCATCCCACAGAGAAGATGCCCCCTGCCGGAACTTACTTGGCTGCCCATGGCTGCCGGGTTAGGATGTGCTGGGGAGAAGTTGGAGGCCCTCTGAAATACCTTCCCAATAAAACCGTGTGTTTTATGTTTAAGAATTATTATTTTTTTAATTTTCATACCCATATGTTGTTTTGAGCAAGTGAACCCTAATATTTGATCACTCACTCCAGAATAAATTTGCAACACTTGCAGTCTCAAAGACCTAAGACATTTAAACATTTAAAT
This sequence comes from Cnephaeus nilssonii, assembly GCF_951640355.1. Classification (NCBI taxonomy): domain Eukaryota; kingdom Metazoa; phylum Chordata; class Mammalia; order Chiroptera; family Vespertilionidae; genus Cnephaeus; species Cnephaeus nilssonii. Next base: position 40,815,429 of record NC_137089.1, read on the forward strand.
TTGTATGCATATTTTTGTTGGAAAACATGATGATACGGTGGTTATAATACTGTCAAGCATAATAAGACAATAGGATAGAATTCCATGGGAGAAGTGAGATGGAAATACAAGTTCAAGAAAACAAAGGAAACTTGTAAACTTTCCCACCATTAGAAAAAAGTGTTTCCATGTATTACAGGTGGATGGCAGTGGTTATAAAATAACTATGGTATTTGTAATGAACATAAGTAAAAAAGTCATAGGATAATATTATTTTCAAGTACCAATATTTATACAATTGAAGCTGCATTCTTTGTGTTTTGTTTTTGTTTTTTTGAGTGTGTGTGTGTGTTTTTTTAATCCTCACCCAAGGATATTTTTCCATTGATTTTTAGAGAGTGTAGGAGAGAGAGGGAAAGACAGAGAGAAATGTGAATGTGAGAGAAACACATCGATTGGTTGCCTCCTGCACGCGCCCTGACCAGGACCCAGGCTGGGGAGGAGCCTGAAACCAACTGGAATCGAACCCAGGACCTTCAGTCCGCAGGCCAATGCTCTGTCCAGTGAACCAAACCAGCTAGGGCAAAGCTGCATTCTTAGCATCAAATTATACCACTGGCAAAATATTTTAGAGGTTATTTGTTTTTTTGAGGTTAAATTTTTTTAAGCACGAGGGTTACAAGGTTTTTCAACATTGTTTGGAGGGACATACAAATGTTTTGAAAACCACTGAATTAGAGCACCTGTTAGTCTCATCCAAGGGTCGGGGGAGCAGGGAAAGGTGCTCATCTTAACCAAATACTTGGTGGGAGAGAAAAACCTCCAATGAAACAATACGGGTCGTCTCTAATTTAGGTATGGAAATCCTATGAAATAGGTTGCATGGAGGCACAAGGGCAGGAAGCAACTTGCTCCAAATCACAGCTAGACAATGGTGGAGTTAAACCCAACAAGGTGGACGTCAGTAGAGGTGAGACAAGATTAGCATGCGGTAGTCCTCAGCCCAATTCTTTGCCCTGTTACTAGTGTCGAAAAGGTGGTTCTCAGGTCAGTTTATACGCCAGAGCCCTAGTGAGCTATGAGCACAGGAAGATGAGCTGCTCTGTGCAGAACTAAAACGTTCTCCGGAGGATAGGGAGCATGCCGAGAGTCTTAAGAATTGACCTACGCAAGTAGAAAGGCGTTGACAAAAGATAAGCACTCCCTAGCGGTAAAATGGGCACATCTCACTGAAAACCAGTATGAATTTCCACTAACAAATGGGATCCATGATGGAGGACAGGAGGGATGAGAGTTCAGCTTCAAAGGGCCAAGACCAAGAAGTCAATGAAGTGAGCCCCTGGCTGTTCATTCCCTTCCCTGACATCAGGACAATGGGTTGGACCTGCTGGTGACTCACAAGACACATCATCAGGTGTAACCTTAATGGAAACCAGGAGACCAAAATTGGTTCACCGGGGAATTAAAAAAAAAAAAAGCTCAGCATTCTGTTTTACGTTTTAACACAGAAGAAAAGGCCAGGCTAATTACGCCGAGTCAGGCTATTCTGTAACTGGACTCATTAAGCACAGGATGTGCCCAAACTTCTTTCTGAAAGTATGCTCAGTAGGCTTTGAAGATGTTATTGCCTCAGTGAAATGCATCCATAAACCTAAAAACATGAATATGTCTTTACCTGAGTCATGAACATGAGCTGCACCCCAGTCCCTCAAAGCCTTCCTCTCCCACCCTCTGCCACCCCTTTACTTCCTATCCCTTTCTTTTACGCCTTTTTCTCTCATTTAAAAAAAAAAAAAAGTACTTATAACTTTCTAGCAAGAATAGAGGTCTACAGGACAATGTTATAAACTAAAGAGCTACATACCAGGAAAAAAAGGGGAGGAATTTGGGAAACAAAATTCATTTGGACCAAAGCAGAGAGCACAAGTGGCGAAGACCAGTTTGAGAGCGAGCTGCCCGCGGGCCCGGGCTTCATTCTGTGGTTCCTGCCTGATGGTGAAGTGGGCTTTGTGAAGAGCCCCTCGTCTAATGCACCGACAGGAATTTCTGGAATATCGGTCGACCTGGAGCAAGCGGATGTTTGACCGCGATAGCTATTAGCGATGACGACGAAGTCCTCCACCACAGCTGTGTAAACGCAGCTCAGAGGACGGGGCCGAGAGCAGCGAGTTCGCTGCATTTGATAACATCGCGTGTGACTCCAGGAGGCATGTTATCATCAAATGATGCTCTTTTCAGTGAACCCGTTCCATCCAGGGCCGGACAGATAATGACCCTGGGAACGCTGCCGCGAGAGAGATCGCTAGACAGGGAGTTGGGAGGGGTGTCCCTGCGGAGTAGGGTTTGGAAAGGGATCTGTAAGGAAGAGACAGGGCGGCCGCTCCGGCAGGAAGGATGTGGGAGGCTCTCTCGCTCCCAGCTGGGGTGGGGGCGGACAGCAGACACATCCTGGGGAACGGGAAGAGGTCAAGAGCGCCTGCTTGGGACAAAGGAGAAAAGGAGCCCAAGGAGGTGACGGGGATGAGACCATCACAATGTCACCGTGCACAGATGCAGAGGGCGGAGCGGGCGGGGAGGAAAGGGAGTTGTGGCCGGGTCAGAAAGCCCGGAGAGGGAGATTGTTCTGGAAGCAGCATTTGGGCCTCAAAAACCCAAGAGCATTGCAGTACGGAGCGTGTGAGGGGAAGCTTGCAGATAACACTGGCACGGTCCTCCTTCGCAGCAGGCTTTTGTTGGATTCAGCAGATGTGGGAAGCCTGTAGTACAACGTGGGCCTACACGGGCTACGTGCCTGCCCTTCCCCCGGGCTGACTCATGACAACGGGAATGAAAGACCCATCCACAGAGCAGGGTTCCACCTGGGGTGATTGTACCCGCCCCCAGGCCATGTGGCCATGGCTGGGAACAGTTTCAGTCTAAGGATGCGGCTGCTGGCATCTAATGGGGAGAGGACAGGGATGCCGTGGACCGCACTGCAATGCTCAGGACACCCCACAGACAAGGCTCTCCGGTGCAGATGCCAATAGTGCCCCCGCCGCTGCAACACTCTGTGTGGACTGATCCCCTGGGCACACACACGCACATGTGCACACGGTGAATTCAGGGACCCAGGTCTGGGTCCAGCTGTCAAGGTGTTGAGCTCTCGCCTGGAGGCTAGAGAGTGACTGGATTACAGCCGACCATGCCCACAGCACCGATGTGAGCGCCATCCGCCTCTCATCGCATCTCTACCGCAGCCCCGCTACTGAGGTCTTCTCAGCTCCGCTTCACCAAGGGGGAAACCGAGACTCAATTAGAAAATGTATCCGGGTCACACTGCCGGCCCCTTGGGAGGCCCCGCCAGGGTTTTAGACCCCAATTCCACAGACCCTAAAGCCATGTGTGTTTGATGGCATGCTTCGTGGCGGCACCAGAGTCCACGGCGGCACCAGAGTCATTACGATCTGGAACATTTAGCCGTGGAGAAAAAGGCCTTAAACTCCCAGCTGTGTTGTTTCACTGGCATTTTGGTCTGTTCCAGAGGCTGAGAAATACCTGTCGTGTTAGGTTTGATGAGGTAACAAAAATAAAGTAGCATTAAGTCCGTCTGACTTTGGCTCTCTCTCTTACATTTTTTTAAAATAAATTTTTCATTGATTTCAAAGAGGGAGAGAGAGAAACATCAATGACGAGAGAGAATCATTGATCGGCTGCCTCTTGCACGCCCCCTACTGGCCCTAACCGGGAATCAAATTGTCACCCTCTGGTTCATTGGTCGATGCTCAACCATTGAGCCACACCGGCCGGGCTGGCTCTCTCTGGTACCACACACACCATTTCTTCCGTCACAGATCGCCCTTTCGCTTCTGTTTCATATCTAGCAAGGTGTCCTCTCTTCCTAGGTACCCGGGACCCTTCTCTGTGTCCTCTTAGCACCAGGGACATTATTGGCTCAATGCCATGCCCTCAGCAAGCATCTCACAAACGTCAGCCGTGATTCTGTCCAGCGCGTGCTGCAGTGAGAGCACACTGTTCACTTACCTTCCTCCTGTGCGGGACAGGGGCCTCGTGTAAGGCAGGGACCGTGTCTTTCTCATCTTTGAAATCCAGGTCCTGGAGCAGGGCTGACACTCACTAATTGTTTGCGGGAAAGTAGGCCTCGGACACAAGGTTTGGATGACTCAGGAGGCCTGGTTGGTGCTTTCACGCAACGCTTTTGTTTCTTAGGAGTGCTGGCACAATCCTTCCATGCCGTGACCCTGCAGAAACACCAGGTTTCGGTTATTTCATGCATGGCACTTGCCACTGGTGCCAAGAGAGATGAAGACAGTCATGGCATTTGTTAGAAGAGATGGAGATACAGTTTTCTCTGCATATTGACATGCTTCTATTTTTTTTAAATTCTTAAAGTTCAAAATAATAACCTAAAGGTCAACAACTTAACTTTCTTAATGTTTCTGTAAGTGCATGACATATATTATAATTTTATTGTAATGTTTGTGCATGTTTATGTATTATAATTTTAAAATAAAAGTAAATTAAATAAAGAAGAGGAGAGGGAGAAGAGAATAGAAAGAAGCAAGGTGTCATTCTAACCATATGACACCTCATTATCTCTAAAGGAACATTGAACCTTGAGTCCGTAGGTAGGGCTCCTCTCTCTCTCTCTCTCTCTCTCTCTGGATTGATTCATACAGTGCAAAGTACAGAAAGTGGTTTTTGTAATTCTTGGCTAGATAATCACCCTGAAAAATGATTTGGAATGTTAGTGATTGCAAGAGATTGTTTATTCCATGACTTTCACTCTGACCAAGCCCACGTCTCTGTCTAAAGTATGTCTTATTTTTAGAGTTTATAAATCAAATGTATTGTAGGGATGGAATGCACGATGAAATGCACTCCAACAAAAAGTCAGCCTTATTCAGCAGTCCTTACACAGCAGAGACTAAGACTTTTCTGTACATGAGGCTCTAAATCTGGACCCTTTTTGAGATATTTAATGTGTGATTACTTTTTTAAAAATTAGAAATCTACCTATAAAGAAAAATTGATTATTTTTTAAAAAATATGTTTTTAGTGGTTTTAGAGAGACAGGAAGGGAGAGGGAGATAGAAACATTGGTCAGCTTCCCCCAATGTTTGGTCGGCTGCCTCCTGCACGCCCCCTACTGGGGATTGAGCTCGAAACCTGGGCATGCGCCCTGACTGGGAATCAAACTCATGACTTCCTGGTGCATGAAACAACACTCAACCATTGAGCCGCACTAGCCAGGTGAAAATTTAGTTATTTGAACAAATATATAGCAGGAGAGACAAAAACCAACACAATTCTTATTGCGGGAAAGTAGGCCTCAAACACAAGTTTCAGATATTTAAAGCCCATTGGAAACATACAAGTATTTAAAATGAGCATACATGTAAGAATAAGCAGAAAAACACTATTCATTAACATAGGATCATTGAAATAAGCCAGTCGAAGAAAGTAAATATCACATGATCTCACTCATTTGTGGAATATAATGAACAACATAAATAGATCTAGAGACATAGAAGCATTGAAAAGACCGTCAAACCTCAGAGGGAAGGGGCGGGGGGGGGGGTGGTTTTAAGAGATCAACCAAAGGACTTGTATGCATGCATATAAGCATAACCAATGGACACAGACAGTAGGGGGGTGAGGGCATGTGCTGGGGGGAGGGAGCAGCCGGGGAGAGGTCAATGGGGGAAAGGGAGACTTATGTAATGCTTTCAACAATAAAGAATTTAAATTAAAAACAACAACAACATAGGATCACCTCCAGATCCATAAAGAAAGTGTGTTCACCCTTGGAGAACTGCTTGCCCGCTCTGTGCCCCAGTTCCCTCACCTGAGAGATGAACTAGGTGAGCCCTGTTTTCTTGGGTCCCTTGCTGGTCTCACATGACACAATTCCCTTTTTTCTCTCTCCCAGGCCTACTAACCACCTCTTAAGTTGTCCATATTTTACATAACACTGATCCTGCAGCCATTTAAGGGGTTTTGTTTTAGAGATGAGTCTCCAATGGGAATCTTTTAAAAATTGTTTTATTTTTTAATTACAGCTTGCATTCAACACTATTTTGCATTGGCTTCAGGTGTACAGCACCATGGATGGACATTCATATAGGTCACAAAGTGTCCCCCCAATAATTCAAGTACCCGCCTGACACTACACACAGAGATTACAATATTTTGACGCTATTCCCTATGCTGTGCTTTACATTCTTGTGGGGAAGCATGGGACTTGGTTGGAAAGTCTGTCAGGAGGATTCTCCGAAAGGCCGGGGGCCTCTAGGAGGACCTTGCCGAAGGTGGCAGCCCCTGCCTTGACTTTTCCAAACAAGTCTGAGCCCCTGGGTGTTTTGCTGGAATCTCTATGTTTAGTCTTTAAAGACGCGACCTTGAAGAAGCATATGCTTTCTCAAGGATACTCACCCTGCTGATTGTATCTAGAGGTTAATTTGAGTTCAAGCTGTTGTTACAATAAACGATTATTGTTGTTACAATAATCGAGGCTGTTTTGGTGCCTCCTGCCAACCAGCCCCTTAGCCTCTCTTTCACAGAAACGTGTGTCAGAGTGATCTATTCATCCGTCGCTCAGGGTCTGCTGGTCAGTCCCAGCACATTCTCATGCCTATTTTATAACTACCAATTTGTACTTCTTAATCCCTTCACCTTTTTCAGCCTTCCCCTCTGGCCTCCATCAGTTTGTTCTTCATATCTATAACTCTGTTTCAATTGTTTTTGTTCATTTATTTTGTTTTTAGATTCCACATAGAAGTGATCTCACAGTGGGAATCCTTAACTTGGCAGGATAAAGGAACCAGCTCCCAGGGGAAATCGAGCTGCCCAGAGGGGCCCGCTCTGCCGCACATGCCCACTGATGACCGGACACTAGAAACATGATGGCAAACCTTCCCCATGTCTTTGCTGATAACACCCTGATGCCTAAAGATCCTGCGGTCCTTGTCCCCCTACCCCGGACCCCATCCACGGGGACCTTTAACTGCCCACGGCCATCCACATTTTCACCTTGACCCTTAGGCTCACCGCTGCAGGTTTATTTCCCTGCCCTTGTGTAGCTCATTCAGACACCTTAAAACACCTTGTGTGGCCCTAACCGGTTTGGGTCAGTGGACAGAGCATCACCCAAGGACTAAAGGGTCCCAGTTAGGTTCCAGTCAAGGACACGTACCTCGGTTGCAGGCTAGATCCCCAGCCCTGGTTGGGGCTGGTGTGGGAGGCAACCAATGGATGTGTCTCTCTCACATCGGTGTTACTCTCTCTCCCCCCTTCCTTCCACTCTCTCAAAATCAAAGGAAAAGTAACCTCAGGTGAGGATTAACAACAACAACAAACACACCTCACGTGGCCTTCCTATGGGCCCTGGTGACTTTATTTCTTGCAAACTTTTTATTTTAAAAAGTCTATTAGCTCACTGAGTGTCCAACAATAAACATAGTCTTATTTAAAACAAAAACGAAAACCTGTGTGTTCCAGTTTGCCTTAATTTACTCACCTGGAAGAATGGGAAACAGTCACTACGTTTGCTTCCCCACTCAGATACACTGGGTAAAATAAGATCTATACGAAAAGGAGGTCCAAAGAGGTTTTGCTAGGTAAGCTGTCAATGCAAAGTAATATTCTGCAATGAAACTGACGCGCGAACTATCTCCAAGAAATACTTTCAAATGTACGTGATGCCTCTTTGCGTCGCTGCCTGATACATGAGAGCTTTCAGACCAAGCTTATAGGGCGGTGGGGAAGAATCCGCCCTCGCCCTCGGCGCCACCCCTTTTCTCCTGGCGAAACATCTGGCAGCGCTTTGTAGTTCTGGATGACCTGGAGTTCATTAGTAATAATGGATGTGCTCGCTGGAATTTGTTTAAACAGCTAATCGTGTGGTGAGTGTTGAAGCCAAAAAGGATTGTTAAATGGAGCTGCCAACGTGGTGGAACTGAGATGGGCAAGAACCGCGGCTTCACACGGCTCCCCACACCTGCCCCTCAGCCCACTGGGTGCCGGGGAGCCTGTCTGTCTTGGAGGCGGCGTGGTTTCCTTGTCCTGTTCGTTTTAAGACCTCCCTCTTGGCAGAATGATGAGAACAACCAAAGGCATATGTATTTAAATGACTACAGTGATGGGGCCACACTAACATGGAGAGCTGGGAATTAGCATTTAAGAAATCTAAAATCTAGAAATCTGGTGGGGGTGGGTGGGGGGGGGAGAGTGTCCACACAGGCAACTCTAAGCAAAGTGGTGAGGATTACTCCAAGGCAACTCTGGGCCCGGGGTTCTTCAACATTTGGCGGGGGGTCACAGATCTCTCCAAAAACCTGATGAAAGCTATTGACAGATGCGTGTGGTACATGTATGACGTGTGTATGAATGTGTTCATGTGTGTCTATGTACCCGTGTGCACTTCCACTGGGCGCACTGGGCAAGGGATCTGCAGACCCCGGCTAAGAAGCCCTGGCAACAGCGATGGTGAAATAATGAATACCGTGCCACTTAGGAATCTTATTAAAAATAATAGGAAAAAAAAACACACAAAAAAAAATAAAACAATAAAAAAAACCCAGAAACTCACATTTTTCATAAGCCTCATTTAAATCATTAGATTCAATGGGCATCAAATGACTCGGTCTAATCGTCATCAGGTTTCAAAATGTGTACTCTCAACTTCTGGACTTACCCTGTCAGGGATCTGTAACAAGCACTTGGTGGGCTGGTGTTGGGTCATGGGTCACTCACTGAGCAGCAAGCACAGCTCTTGTTGCCTGCCCAGGGACAGCGTGCCAGCAACTTTCCCCCTCTCTCTTTCTCTCCTGGTCCATCTGTTTTTCCCTCCCCACTAGACAACTAGCGTCAGCACTCAGCACACCGCTAAGAAAGCTCAGTTCAGTTCAAACTGCCTTCCTCGCAAAAGAAATTTATTGATATTGTGTCCGCATAAAAGCCTGTTCAATCATTGTAAAGGCTATTCTATCCCTAAATAGTTTAGCATATCTTCCTAAAAAGTAAGCTCAGGTTCCTATAACAACTACGGGAATATCACACTTAGGAAAATGTAACAGTAATTCCTTAATATCAATTAATATTCTAATTCCCCTCACCATCTCCCAATACTTATTTACAATTGGTTGGTTTGATTAGGATCCAAAAAAGGCTTACATCTTGCATTTATTTGCTCTGCATCCTGATTTAGTCTCTTATAATCTTCAACGGTTTCTTCCCCATAGACACACACACCCCATTTTTTCCCATGCCGTTGACTTGTTGAAAAGATGGATCAGGTTTGCCGTAGAAGGTCCTACATTCTGGATTTTTCCACTGGCTTCCTCCTGGTCTCTCCCTCGTATTTCCTATGAACTGGAAGTGAGATCTAAGGGCTTGACTGAATTTGGGTTGATGCTTCTTGGTAAGAATACTTGGTCATGATGCAATGCGTTCATAGTGCATGACACTGGAGGTACCATGTGAGATGCAAATTGATGAATGCGTTCAGGTGGTGACAACTTCATCCCTCCTCGTAAAGATACCCTTCCCACATATGATCAGCAAATAGTCCGTAGGTTGCTACAGAGTGCTATCAACTATCAAACAAGGCTACCACTGCTGCGATTGACTCACGCTTGACTTGATGTAACTTCTCATGTGGAATGTCATTTCTGTTAACTTCCCTTCCAAACACATGTAATATTTCTGCATCAATTCCAGCCTCCATCCCTCCAGTAACTACCACAGAGATGGGAATTCCTAGAGAAGCCTGGGGAGCTTTTGTTTTGGTGAGAATTAAATCTCCGGGGTATGCCACACAGGCCCCTAGCACTCTTCCTCAAGATCACAGGACCTGGCAAATCTTGCAAAGATTGGTGACACTGGAAGTTTGGTTTTTGTTTTCCAAAAAGCAATGATCATTGTCAGCAGTCCAATCTCTTTCTGGTTTTCTTTTTATTTCATAGTTGTGGTATTTGCCCTTTTTTATCTCTTTCTCCTTTCCTTGTCTTTAGAACTTCAGACTATTTTTTTCCCTTTGTAAGCAACCAAACATTATCACTATGGGAAACTATGTATTCTGTGAGCTCTGCTCCCGGGGGTGCACAGATTCATAGATGATATTGTAGAAAGATTGGAAAGGCCCGAGTTTAGATTATTTTATTTTTTTAATACATTTTTATTGATTTCAGAGAGGTAGGGAGAGGGAGAGAGAGAGAGATAGACACATCAATGATGAGGGAGAATCACACTGGGGATCGAGCCCCCAACCTGGGCATGAGCCCTGCCCAGGAATTGAACCCTGGCCGGGAATCGAACCATGACCTCCTGGTTCATAAATTGACGCTCAACCACTGAGCCACGCCGGCTGGGCCCCAGTTTAGATTATTTTTACTACACACCTCGGGCCTAGACAATTTCTATTTTGCTGGTATTTTTAGTAGTTGTTTTTTTGTTTTGTTTTTTTCTCCATTTAAAGTAGTTAACTTCCTTTTGGAAGACTAAAAACGTGCCTTTTCAGTTTTGTGAAATAAGTTATGACAATAGTAAGAGTCATCAGAAATAATGTTTTTCATTGGTGTTACTGAAAAAGAACTTAAGTAACTAAGAAAATTAAAACTAAAAATAACAGTGCTATGTATAAGCCTCTAACAAATTTACTATAAGTCTAATAATTTCCGAAGTTTTCTAAATACGTAAGAATGATAGAATTTCAGAGTTCCAAGGCATCTTAAAGTCATGGAGTCTAACTATCCATCTTTTTGTCCAGTTCCAGTTGACATTCAGTGTGATTCCGTATTAGTGTCAGGTGTGCAGCATAGGGGTTGGCCAATCAGACACTCTAACCACCCATCTTCTCCACGGCTCCCACGTCCCACCAAATAAAGGGTCAAGCGGCCTCTGCCCAGCGCTTCCAGGACCAGAGCCCCCTGTCCCGGGCATTCCCTACTCACTGGCTGGGCACCTGCAGTGCGCTGGCTGCCCTCTAGGAGCCAATGACCTTGAGAGACACCTTGATGGGTACAGAGGACAGGAGGGGTACAGAAGAGCACTGAGAGATCCTTGGACAAAGGGAGATGGTTCTGGGTGTTAAGAGTGGAAACGAAACACGTGACCAGCATCCCACTTCCTCACACTAACAGCTGTTACAGAATTCTTACATAATTGGTCTTATTTTATGTCCCGAAAATCACATTTCATCATTCGGGCAGTGTGACATTGAGCCACATTCCCTGTAGAAAGGGATCCTAGTCTAAATCCTATAACAGTTAAGCTGACCCTGAAAAAGATGGGCTACTTCCCCAGTTTCTGGTCTCTCGGGTCTCCACCTGCTCTTACCAACAATAATTCTGCAGGCTTTGTGGGACTCCTGGGAGCCAGGTGATGGTCAGCATGTTCGTGTACTTTCCTCCCCCACAGTGTAGCCCTGCCAATGGGCTGTGAACACCACAAGGGAACCTGCAGACATGGCTGTCTCAGATCCTGTCAGCCAGGGAGACAAGAAGGGGGCAGGAGGCACTCCAACTGCTGTTACTCAAAGGAGAGGAAGGACAAGACAACTGCGCTCCACAATGCTGACCACCTGGGGCAGCCCCACTTCTCTCAGGCCTGGGAAGGTATTGTCCCGGGGGACAAGACTATTAATCCTGTTCCCTGACATGGAAGGGGATGGCTCCCAGCTGTCCTACAGGGGCTATTTCCTTCCTGCTTTCTTCTTCTTTTTAAAAAAAAAAAATACTAGTGTCCCGGTGCACGAAATTCATGCACAGGGGTGGGGGATTCCCTCAGCCCAGCCTGCACCCTCTCCAATTGGGGACCCCTTGGGGGATGTCCAACTGCCCTGTGGGATCGGGCCTAAACCGGCAGTTGGACATCCCTCTCACAATCTGGGTCCGCTGGCTCCTAACCATTCACCTGCCTCCCTGCCTGATTGCCCCCAACTGCCTCTGCCTGCCTGCCTGATTGCCCCTAACCCCTCTGCCTGCCTTCCTGATCGCCCCTAACCTCTTTGTCTGCCTGCCTGATCGCCCCTAACTGCCCTCCCCTGCCCGCCTAATCTTGCCCCCAACTCCTCTCCCCTGCTGGGCTGATCTCACCCCCAACTGCCTCTGCCTGCCTGATCACCCCCAACTGCCCTCCCCTGCCAGCCTGTATGCCTCCAACTGCCCTCCCCTGCCGACCTGATCTCGCCCAGTCTCTGTCTTTGTTTTTCTCAGCAGTCCTCCAGGCCTCCCTGCCTCCCTTTGTCCCTCTTCCTCTTTCCCAGCTGGGAGTGGGCGGGGCCAGTGGGGGCCGCTCCACCCTCTTCTGGCCCTTCCTTCCATCCAGGCTTCTTCAGGCCCAGTCTGTTTTGTTTCCTCATTCTGAAAGAGGCTCTGAGAGCAAGCTGGGAGAGAGGGAAAGAAAGGGAGAAAAGGCTGTGAGCTGGTGGGCACTGTGTGTGTCTGTGCGTGTGTGCGGTTGTGAGTGAGTGTGACTGCCGGCTCCACCTCCCCCATCCCTGTCTCCGCTGCCACAAGTCCCTACCCACCAGAGCCTGCTGCGCGCAGCCTGGGCGAACGGTCGAGTCTCTGGTCGTTGCGGATGTCACGGACCCAGGGTTTTTATATATAAGGATATTTTAATTGATTTCAGAGAGAGGAAGAGAGAGATAGAAACATCCTATATAATAAAAGGTTAATATGCAAATCGACCGAACGGCAGGATGACTGGCTGCTATGATGTGCACTGACCATCAGGGGGCAGACACTCAATGCAGGAGCTGCCCCCTGGTGGTCAGTGCGCTCCCACACAGGGGGAGCGCCACTCAGCCAGAAGCCAGACTCACGGCTGGCGAGCGCAGTGGTGGTGACGGGAGTCTCTCCTGCCTCCGTAGCAGGGCTAAGGATGTCCGACTGATGGCTTAGCCGTCAGTTGGACATCTCCTGAGGGCTCCCGGACTGCGAGAGGGCACAGGCCAGGCTGAAGGACCTCCCCCCGCCCCCCGCAGTGCACAGATTTTGTGCACTGGGCTTCTAGTCAATGATAAGAGAGAATCATTGATCGGCTGCCTCCTGCATGCCCCTTACTAGGGATCAAGACCACAACTGGGCATGTGCCCTGGGAATCAATCCCCATGACCTCCTGGTTCATAGGTTGACGCTCAACCATTTAGCCACACTGGCCAGGCTCTGCTTTCTCTTTTCTTCCTTTCCTTAACCTTCCCTGCTTTCTGTTTCCTTCCCCGCCCCCCTCTCCTGTTCTCTCTCTCTCTCTCTCTCTCTCTCTCTCTCTCTCTCTCTCTCTCTCTCTCCCCCGTTCTCTCTCTCCTGTTCTCTCTGTCTGTCTCTCTCTCTCTGTGTGTCCTGTTCTCCCCCTCCCTCTCTCTTCTGTTCTTTTCCCCTCCCTCGCCCCATCTCCCTCGTGGATGGAAGAGACCTGGGACCGAGATAAAAGTCTTGCAGCAGCATGAGGAGGACAGAGCGTGGGGCAAAGTTCAGAAAACCTGGGCTGTCTTCTCAGCTTTGTCGTTCCTGTCTGTGACAGACAGGATGCGATGAAAGACATGAATGTGCTTTGAAAGAACACAGAGTACAACTGTCCATTCTCCCCCAGCTACCGCTCGCTCTCAGCGTCAGGCCAAGGACGACCAACATCGGTCACCTGTGGCTGTGCCTGGCGTTGGTCACAGACTCTATTCTACTGAGTTTTAAAAGCCCCACTCAGAGCAGGAACCCCTGAAGAATGTGTGCCATACCAGACAGGCAGAGAAATCCAGAACACTCATTCCCCCGCTGGGCTTAAGATCCAGATCAGTGTTGTCCTCTGAAACCACTGTTCCATGTCGCTCCATGCCAACGGTCACTGCCACGCTGAGTGAGGGCCACCGGCCCAGCCCAGCCCAGCCCCTGAAAAGCATCACCAGCCGGGTGTCCTTATCTCTAGCTCCATTCTCCAATGGACCCCGCTGATCTCTGACATGGGCCTAGCCCAAACTCGTGGGGCAGGGGATAAAAGTGCCTTTCACTTTTGGGCATGCTTAGGTGCCCATTGCTTCCTTACACCCATCCATTCAAGTCCTCTTTCACTTCTAGAATTCTCAAGCTAACGATACAAAGGACAGGAGACTACATAGAATGGGGCGCTACAGTCCCTGTCCGGCATCAGCAAGGCCTGGGAACTTGGGAGAAATGCAAATCCTCAAGCCCACCCAGAGCCTGCTGAGCCGGAAGCATTTAAACCCATTCCTCGAACCCCAACTTTCCTCAGTTGGCTTTCAGTGACAACTTAGGCCAGAGGCTACAGGAACTGCACCGGACAGCTCAGCTTGTGGAAGCCTGGGGCGGTACACCTGGCACCTGGAAATCCCATTCCGACTCCAGGTGGCTGTCCAGGAGGATCATGGGAGTGGAGCCAGACCAGGTGTTTGAAAAGGAAAGAGAGTGAGGGCCGTGAAGCCAGGTAAGGAGCTGAGAGGGGAGCAGAATTCTCCTAAAGGCTCTAAGCCACTGACAGTGCATGTCGATGCAGAAAGGTGTTTTGTTTTGGAAAAGGTAGTATTTTTGCTTCTATGGTGATAGGAACAAGGCCCTCTCATCCAGCGATTAGCAAGGTGTTTCATACAGAAGGGAGAGCCCCCAGAGAAAACTGTAATGGACTGAAATGTTGCGCTCTTAGGAGTCGGCCCGGTTCTGAGGGAGGCGGAAGCCGCAGCAAAATACTGAGCCAATTTAGAACCGACAGATTCCCTTGAAAATGTGAGTCCAACATGGACATAGTCACCGTAATCCCCGAGATTACAGGAGACTTTAAGGATCGAGGAAGGAAAAAAGGGGAACATTAGAAAAGACAGCCCTAACCGGTTTGGCTCAGTGGATAGAGTGTCTGTCTGCAGGAAGGGTCCTGGGTTCGATTCTCGGTCAGGGCACATACCTGGGTGTGGGCTCCATCCCCAGTTGGGGGTGTGCAGGAGGCAGCCAATCAATGATTCTCTTTCATCATTGATGTTTCTCTCTCTCTCTTCCTCTCTCCACTTCTCTGAAATCAATAAAAATATATTTTTTTAAAAAAAGAGAAAAGACAAAAGAAAATACCAGATTCCTTCCTAACTGCGGATTTTGTTTGGTTTGCATTTGATTTGGGATCCAGACAGTATTTTTTTTTTTTTTTTTACTGGGGAGCAGATGTTCTGTGGGGACTGGGAATTGTAAATTCAATCGAGGGGGTCACTTGCTTTGTGATCAATACACAGTCTCCACAAAGAAACAAAAAGGCCCCTGAGAGTCTTACCTTGTGACAGCTCTCCAGGTGGCACCAAGGGGACACAGCCTCCCTCACCCACTGAGCGCAGTGCCCACAGCACTGCACATGCGTGGGCTGGAGGCACCCATGTGGGGCAGGCTGGGACGGGGGCTGGGACGGTACCTCACTGCATCTCAGAGGCTGTTTCACAAAATTTGAGGGACTCTCTACAGGAAGTTTTTTTATCAATGAACACGATTCAAATGGGAATCCATCAGGCTTCAAACTCTTTTTTTAAAAGAATCCTACAATAGCCCTGCTGGCGTGGCTCAGTGGTTGAGCATTGACCTATGAACCAAGAGACCATAGTTCGATTCCTGGTCAGGGCACATGCCCAGGTTTCGGGCTCGATCCCCAGTGTGGAGCATGCAAGAGGTGGCCCATCAATGATTCTCTCTCATCATTGATGTTTCTCTCTCTCTCTCTCTCTCTCCCTCTCCCTTCCTCTCTGAAATCTCATTTTTTCACAAAGTCTATGGTAAATTCTAAATTTCTGTGTTTCTTCCCTGGGGCTGTTTCTCGCATCAGCTTCTGAGTGTAGGATTCCTTCCGAAGCTGCTGGGATGATGGAGAACCAGGAACTACACGGTAACAGCCCTGGAGGATTCAGAGGGGAATGTAGAGTGGCGAGGATGGTTTCTTGTGAGACGTACTACAAAGTGTTGAAAAGCCCTCTAGTTGGAAGCCCAAATGAGAGCTTTGGCCCAGCTCCCCTAGAGCAAATCACCCCAGTCTCCTTATCACGAAACCTTATCTGAAAAGGCAAATTGGATTAGGTCCCTGATAAGTCAGGAACAGTGAAGGTCTGAGGTTTTTACCCCACTTCATGGTTTTGGGTTTTTCCGTTTGTTTTCTTCTGGGACGGTTCTGCTGTGGGCAGTTAGACAGACCTGAGCAGAGCAAGGACGATGGGCGAGGTGCGGAAGGTCACCAGGGTGGAAAGCCCCAGGTGCCTAGCAATGGATAATCAGCTCTAGGGTGGGACCTCGCCCCCAGGTGACCTTTCCTCCCCCAGGCACGTCGCTGGTCCTGAGGTTTGGACCCCCTGACCTTTCCTCCCTGGAGATAACATCGAGGCCTTAAGTTGTGTTTCAGCTCCAGGCCCAGCTAAGCAACAAACCCAGTGAGGCTGACGTACTTGGGTCTCTCCCCCGGGGGTCAACGAGATCTTCAGGGTCAGGGGCTGGTTGTTTGTCGCTGTTTTCCCAGAATCTGAAGTGTGTCCGTTGACCTGGGCAACTGAGAGCAGTTTTAATAAAGTGGCGGGTGGCATCCGGGGTGGAACAGGGTGAGGAATGAAGGGATGGAGAGGGATTTAAAATGGGTTTGCATCTTCATTATCCAAGCTGAGGGAACAGGGCAGAAATGTGGGTGAAACAAACAAAAAGAGATAAGCCCCCAAAAGTTACATTTGACTTTGAACATAGGCTCCATAGAAAGCCTGTGTTCTTTCCTAGATCCAGGGAGACCCTCCCCCAGGCATAGCCTACAGTTCAAACTTCCAGGAAGAGAAGACACAGTAGACACCCAAAGGGGATGAGTCCCTGCTCTGTGATTAAGTAAGAACGGACTAGTACAGAAGGGGCCTAACAGAACAACCTCGTGTGAGTAAAACTCCGCAGATAATAGATAATCATAGGGTGTATCACACTTACTCCTGTGATAAACAGACGGTCTGAAGGTTTGCAAGCCAATAAAACATTGTCAAGCCTTGAAGATTAGTGTACTTGGAGATGTTGGATGAATGCCATTCGGAAAGTGTTTCCTTTATGAAGGTGTCATTATAATAATGAATGTTTTGCATTTGGGGGAGCAGTATAATATTTGGAATGTCCTGCCAAAGGGAAAAAGATTAGTAGCTGGTTTTAATGACTTCTGGAGAATATGAGAGTTTTTTGAGCCTTCTTGTTTTTCACCCCAAAGTTAAATGAAGGGTTGAACAAGGAAAATTGAAAACAGAAACAAGTGAGTTGGCTTGATCATAACAATTACAAAAGTATTTCATGTACACGTCAGTTTGTTTTATAAAGTACATCAGCATACATTATCCAATTTGATATATACAGTATTTATAAACAGCAAATCATAGTTTACTAAAGTTGGCTGTGATAATTCCCATGAAAGATGAGGAAACTGAGGGTCAAACAGAGCCTCATCCTCAGCAGCACCTTCCTTTTGAGAAAATGCCAAACCAGTATTTCCTTCCTGATGTGGAATGACCTTGACACCTTCCCTCCCTTCCTCCTTCCCTCCCTCCCCCCTCCTTTCCTTCCTTCTTTTCTTGCTTCCTACATCCTTTCCTTCAGAAAACCATTGAGTACTCTGCCACTCTGATATCTACACTAATAAAAGAGAAACATGCAAATTGACTGTCACTTCGCTACACCCACCAGCCAATCAGGAGTGGGTATGCAAATTAACCCAACAAAGATGGCGGCGGCCCCGCCCCCCCCAGCAGCTCTGGGCCTCTGGGCACCACACATGGAGTGGCTGGTGGAGTGGGACGCCTGCTATGAGGGGGAGGGCCAGGGGCGGAGGGCAGGGAACAGAGGGAGCTATAGGAGCAGTGCTCTGCCCTGAGCAAAGACTGAAGGCAGAGGCCAGAGTGAAGGCCTGGGTCCCGGGTGCCGGAGGAAAACCAGTGCCAGCAGCCAGGAGAAGGAAGGCCTATTGCACGAATCTCTTTGTGCAACCGGCCTCTAGTCCTATATAATAAAAGGGTAATATGCAAATCAACTGAACAGCTAATGACCAGTCGTTATGACGCTCACTGACCACCAGGGGGCAGACACTCAATGCAGGAACTGCCCCTTGGTGATCAGTGCGCTCCCACAAGGGGAGCGCTGCTCAGCCAGAAGCCAGGCTGATGGCTGGTGAGAGCAGTGGTGGTGGGGGGAGCGCTAAGGATGTCCGACTCGCAGCAGGGAGCGGGCCTAAGCCGTCAGTTGGACATCCCCTGAGGGCTCCCAGACTGAAAAAGGGCACAGGCCAGGCTGAGGGACCTGCCCCCCCCCCCACACCTCCCCTCCACTCTCCTCAGCCTCCCTCCCCCCCCCCCCCCCCCGCCTCAATGCACAAGCACTAGGCTTCTAGTTGTCATATAAGAAATATAGCCTGACTGGTGTGGCTCAGTTGAGCATTGACCTATGTTGACCTATGAACCAGAAGGTCAGGGATTCCCGGTTAGAGTACATACCCGGTTGTGGGCTCCATCCCTGGTGTGGGGCGTGCAGGAGGCAGCCAATCAATGATTCTCTGTCAACATTGATGTTTCTCTTTCTCCCTCTCCCTTCCTCTCTGAAATCAATCAAAATATTTTGTTTAAAAGAAATACATATTTTTGTCTTCATATCTGGCTCCTGAAATGGCTTCAGAGCAATAAAGGTGAAAGGGGTGTCTTTTGTTATTTATTACAAGCCCCTTTCAACCACACCTGAGTTTCTGTTAATGAGGTGACTTTAGGCAGCCCGAAGGATGGAGACTGTTTGCCGGGGAATTAAACTTGTGATCAGAGGGTTAGAACTTCCAGCACACCCTCCCCACCCCAGGGCTTGAATTAGACCGATGATTTAATCATGTCTATGTAACAAAAGCCTCCATTAAAGACTCTAACTGAAGGGTCAGAGAGCTTGGGGAGGGGGGTACCAAACGGAGGTGTTGGGCGGGTGGTGCGCCCAGAGAGGGCAGGGAAGCCCTGCGGTTGGTGTGGGGAAACCCTGTGCTAGATGTCAGAAGCAGTAGCAGTAGGAGAGAGAGAAATAGTGTTTTCTTTTTAGTGTTGGTACAAGGCACTGAGTGGAATTGCTGCAGGCCGTTAGACAGACCTGAGCAGAGCGAGGGCGAAGGGCCAGGTACAGAGGGTCACCAGGGTGGAAGGCCCAGGTGCCTAGCAATGGACAACCAGTGGTGGGTGGGACCTCGCCCCCAGGGTGACCTTTCCTCCCCTAGCATATGGCTGGCCGCGAGGTTTGGACCCCCTGACCTTTCCTCCCTGGAGATAACCTCTAGGCCTTGGTTGTATTTCAGCTCCAGGCCCAAATAAGCAACCAAACCAGCCAGGGCTGACGTCAGGACCAGCTGCACGGAATAATGACCCTGGTGCCGGCCAATCCATCAGTGGAGGCCACACCGCTGAAAGGACACACCTGGAAAACTGCTGGATATTCTATGAAGTAAGATCTTGCCCTGGGACCGCCCCTAAAATCTCCGCCCTTAAAAGCTTTAGGACAGAGGCCACAGGGTGCTCTCCCTCCCAGGAGGGCGCCTGCCCTGCCGTCCCCTTCCCCTCCCCCGCCACCTCCAGGCCCGTTACCTTGAGCTTCCTCGCTCCCGAGCTCCACGGGCTGGCCCTTTATCTCCATAACTTGTTTCCTAAGCCCATTTCTCCTAGGAATTGCTCCGTCTACCTCTGTAATTTACCCAATACATGTTCTCCTACAGTTTGGGTCTTGCACTGAATTCTTTCCTAGCGAGAACCCAAGTACCGAGGTTGCTGAACCCAGGTTTGGTCTGACCCCCACCAATCAGACACCTGGTGCGGTTCCCGCTGCCTGCAATGTGTTAAATGTCCTATTATAACCTGTGCTCTTCAAATAGACCTTCTCCCCAAACTTCGGGATTCAGGAAGGTGGGAGCATGCGTGGAGGTTCAGGGCATGGGCCCTGGATGCACTGACAAGCTCTTTGACCTTGGGCCAGTTCAGTAAGCCTGTGTGCCTCAGTTTCCTCACTAGTAAAACAGTACCTCCCTCAGCGGGTTGTTAAGCGTATTAAAAAAGAGTGCGTATTTCTAAAGTCCCTACAAGGCATGCAATAAACATCATCTAAGTGTGTGTTTAATACATATATGAGCAGGGTGAGCTCAACATTTTTTTTTCGAGAGAAAAATTATCCTTGATTCCTTATTGCTCAGCAACTTGTTTACACAATTATCACCGGTCTCCAAACACATGGGGGCGAGACATTCTCTTTATTGCTTCTCTTCTTTCCACCACCCAGAAGAAATTCCGGACGTGAAAGAAGAGTTTGTGAGAACGAAATGCATCTCACCAAACAGCTCCTGAGGGCTCTGCTCCAATGCCTGCTTAAGGAAGAAGACTGCCTCCTTGGGGGGGGGGGGGGGTGTCAACCTTTATTCAAGTCCGGGGGGCATTCCTTAATCTGAAACTCAGGGGTTCATGATGCTCAGGGACCTCCTTTGAACTGATTGCATCAGCGTGCACCATTTGCGGGGACAGGGACAGGGACGGGGACGGGGACGGGGCGGAGTGGGGGGCAGATTTCACAGTCTGCTACCAGTTCTTTCCAACTGCTGAGACGGGCATAGTCACCCATGATTATTGCTTCCACTGAGGTCGTGAGGCCGAGACATGATTTTTTTCTCTTGTCCTTACAAGGAAATCTTTAAAACTTTCTTTAGACAGGGAACCAAAAATAGTGACAAGGGGAAAGGGTTGCCAAAGATGTGTCCTTTCTCCCTCCCTTTATTTCATTTATAGTAAAATCTTAAATCTATGAGAGCGGTTTGGCACATTCCTCTTACCAGACACTGTTTATTGCAAGTAAATTCATGCTGCATCTACTCCATAGCTCTCAGTGTAGCTTATGTTTAAATATCTACAGCGACTACTTCTCCTTCCCATTCAGTTTCACTTACCGATACGTTTTCACACAGTCACACTCACCTCTTTCTGCCTGAGCCAAATGCCACGGGACTGCAGCAGCCCCTGCGAGGCAGCGTGGGGGAGCACGGGGCTCTGGGGTGGCGGGCAGGTGCTGAAGCTGCAGTGGAGTCTGGAGCAGGCAGCCGGCCTCCCGGAGGGAAGGACGAGGGTGAGACGAGAAGGGCTTTGTATCTCTGGTGACAGTGGAGTCAGCTACAAACTGGGCGACATTGCTCCGGACTTCTCACGTGGGCGAAAGAACCACACTACCGTCTTGTTTAAATGCAGCTCTTCGTTCACAGCTGAATCTAGTTTTAACTGAAAAATATTCTAGCCCAGTGGTCGGCAAACCGCGGCTCACCAGCCACATGTGGCTCTTTGGCCCCTTGAGTGTGGCTCTTCCACAAAATACCACAACCTGGGCGAGTCTATTTTGAAGAAGTGGCGTTCGAAGACGTTTAAGTTTAAAAAATTTGGCTCTCAAAAGAAATTTCAATCGTTGTACTGTTGATACTTGGCTCTGTTGACTAATGAGTTTGCTGACCATTGTTCTAGCCCGTCTGGCGTGGCTCAGTGGTTGAGTGTCAGCCTATGAACCAGGAGGTCACGGTTCCATTCCCAGTCAGGGCACATGCCTGGGGTTGTGGGCTCAATCCCCAGGGAGGGACGTGCAGGAGGCAGCAGATCAATGATTCTCATCATTAATGTTTCTCTCCCTCTCCCTTTCTCTCTGAAATCAATAAAAATATATTTTTAAAAAATGTAATTCTATGACCCATCAATTTCAAAGACAAGTTTGAATCTCTTACCTAAAGTAAGAGGCCAAGAGGCAAAATATATTGTCTGACATGATCACTTGGCGGTTTTCTGATGGTTTTGGGATAAACCCTTCAACTCCTGATTCTGTCTTTGGCCAACAGTGTGACTTCTGCACAAGTGTCGCCACATCAGAATGGACAGAGTGGCTTTTAAAACATCAGAGGGGACAGTGAATTAAGCAGAAGGACACCTTCGAGTTGGGAGTCACTTGCTCGTGGAAGCTGATCTGACAGAGCAGAGCCACATCCCCGTCACAGGTCTGCTGAAGGGCCAGGGCGGGCACGTGGAGGGCGTCGGTGGAGCACAGGCTGTAACTGGAAGCGCAGCACCATGCTCATACCTGTACTTGCAAAATGAGGCGCTGATTAGCACAGCATTAACATTTATTGGGTAACGTGGTGTTTTTGCACTGACAACATCATCAGTCCCCATGGGAAGGCCCCCTCAGCCATCCAGGCCTGTCACTCACTCAGCAAGTAAGTGTCCCTGATGGATACCAGAGAACACAGTCACACCCCGACCACTTTGCTGACTCAGTTCCCCTTTCTGGGATAACCTCTTTCTTCTCCCCTCGTCTAAGGCCAACGTGTCTCAGAGGCCCAGCTCTGGTCCCGGAGGCTCCCCTGGCCAGCACAACCCTCAGCCCTGGCTCCCTGTTTGGCTCCAAGCTCCCGCGGTGCTTTGCGTCTGCACAGCCAACCAGGGACTTAGCAAATGCTGCCTTGAATCTTTTTAATAACTGGTTCTACTGTAGTGTGAGCGCCTTGAGTTCAAAGACATATCCTTGGTGCTTAGTGCTGCTCATGGAAGGTATCATGCTCATTTAGCACTTTCCAGTTTCGTCAGCCAGCATTAATTGGGCACCTTCTGCATGCCTTGCACTCTGGTAAGCACCCGTGGGGAGAAAAGATGGATGAGACTCCCAGGCCAGCTGGAAAGAACGGAAGTGTGCACAATCATTCCAGCTCAGCACTATATGCGCTAGAAAGGTGCGTGGAGAAAGGGAGGGGAGGCTACGATTTGTCCTTGGCCAGTTAACAGAGACTTCACAGGAGGAGGAAGGCCAGGTGGGGGAGGAGGCCACACACACACACACACACACACTCTCCAAGACCTCTTGTGTAGCAGGCGGGGCACTTACTAAACCTCCACTTTAAGGAAGATCTGGGAGGGGACATGTCAGGGCCTGGCCCGGGAGCTCCTGGGTGTAAAGAGAAATGAACTGGGCCCAGGCCCAAGCTCCGGCTCCGAATCCCGTGCTCATTCTGCCAGGCCTCCCGGCCTCCCTAAGTAACGTCCGTGACCACGAGGTCGGCCCTGGAGGAGGTCAGGTGTTTCTTATTTTCTCAGTTAAAATGAGTCAAGCAACCCAATTCATTTAATTTATTGCATTTTCCCCTTCCATTTTTCATAATTCTCTCATTTATGAGGCCGGAGTTCTCCGTAATTCCCCTTCCAGGAATCTTCCCTAAGGAAATAATCAGAGGCAGACATAGATTTATGTACAAAAACTTTCCTTGCAGAGCTATTTATAATAACAGAAAGTAGGAAACAACCGAAATTTCCAACAAAAACAGACCAGTGGGCAGGCCCTAAACTTCTCTCCATATATTTTAATGACACTTAAAAAATGCTTACAATTAATGTTATTTTTTTATTTAAAAAAAAAAACACACACACAACACAGGATAAAGACTCGTGAGTCCAGTTCTGTGGGGTATACATGCCGATATGTGCACAGGAAAAAAGTAGGGCTTTCATCAAATGCTTACAGTGACCATCTTGGTACTATTTATCTTTTCTATGTTTTCCACAGTGTGTATTTGATATTCTGGAAAATAAATTGTTTACTAAAATGCCAAAGTTATCAAGAGGGAAATAAAACAGAGACTGGATTCTTTTATTAGACAGGGTTCTCCTGAGAAACAGAAATGTGTGTGTGTGTGTGTGTGTGTGAGAGAGAGAGAGAGAGAGAGAGAGAGAGAGAGAGAGAGAGAGAGAGAGAGGGAATGAGAGATTGTTTTAAGGAATTGCCCCCTGCAAATGTGGCAACTGAAGCAGGCAAGTCTGAACTCTGTAGGGTAAGCCAGCAAGTTGGAGACCCAGTTCCAGTTTGAGTCCAATGGCAATTGACTGGAAGAATTCTGTCTAATTATTTAGAGGTCAGTCCCTTTTCTATTAAGGCTGTCAACTGATTGGATGAGGCCCACCCACATTATGAAGGGTAATCTGCTTTACTCAAAGTCTGCTGATATACATGTTAATCTTATCTAAAAAATACCTTCAAAGAAACATCTAAAAGAATGTTTACCCAATATCTGGATACTGTAGCCTAGCCAGTTGACACATAAAATTAATCATCACAATTCCCCAAACACTTAAGATTTCTTACCAATAGACCTAATTGTTGTTTTTAAACATATATATATATTATTGCCCTAGCTGGTTTGGCTCAGTGGATAAAGTGTTGGCCTTCGGACTGAAAGGTCCCAGGTTCGATTCTGGTCAAGGGCACATGCCCAGGTTGCAGGCTCGATCCCCAGTAGAGGGGACGCAGGAGGCAGCCACTCAATGATTCTCTCATCATTGATGTTTCTATCTCTCTCTCCCTCTCCTTTCCTCTCTGAAATCAATAAAAATTTATTTTTAAAAAATATATTTTTGTTGATTTCGGAGAGGAAGGGAGAGGGTGACAGAAACATTAGTGATGAGAGAGAATCATTGATCATCTGCCTCCTGCACGCCCCACTGGGGATTGAACCCGAAACCCAGGTATGTGCCCTGACCGGGAATCGAACCATGACTTCCTGGTTCATAGGTCAATGCTCAACCACTGGGCCACACTGGCTGGACTAGGCCTAACTGTTTGAAGACAGAGGCTCTGCCTCTCTCCATCTCTGTGTTGAAAAGCATAGGCCTGGTTCCTGGTAGATGTTCACCAGGAGTTGGAATGAGTGTGCAGGCCAGGGAGTGAGTAGGGGAGTGAATTGCTAAGAGGTCGGCGACAATGTTACAAAATGTCACAATTTTAGTCAAGGTCCCTTAGTCTGGGACCTGGCAAGTCACCTCAGAGGATAGCCCTAGCCACCATGGTTACCTCAAACCCTACACCACCCACTGATCTGGACCTACTGAAAACTTACCTTGAGCCCAGAGCCCAGTGAGGGCATGCAGTCTACCCAGCAGGGTTGCCCTGCCAAGAGCAATGGTCAGCGGGAGGCAAGAGTCCTTTGGGACCAGACGTGTGGACCTTCGGGAAGTTCCTGAATGTACGTCCCCACTGGATGCCTCCATCGCCGCAGTCCAGGCGGGAGGCTGAGGGGGCAGGTCCTCACTGTGAGCCGCACCTGGGTGGTGGCCTGCTGCCGGCTCCTGATGAGAGAGAACAGATCTCTGACCCCACCGAGTCCTCTCCCATTCTTCAATGTGGGCTTCTGTCCCCTCTGGGGTTTTTGTTCACTGACAGCTCAACCTTGCCTTGGGCTAGAATCTTTCCTGAAGCCCCAGCGCCCCAGGTCCTCTGACTCTCTGGGGTTCTACCTCCCCTGGAGCCTCAGAAGGGCCAGACGCTGGGTCCCAGTCAGTTCAGAACAGCCGATGAAGAAAGACAGTTCACCAAAGCGTGAATATCAGGAAATCCGGGAGGCCTGTGAGGTGGTTGCAATGCAGAAACAAGGAGCAAGGTTGGGTTCCTTATACTGTGGATGAATAAAAGTCTTCTATTCAATGTGGTGATTTTGTTCTACTCGAAAGAGTACATTTTATTTAAAGAATCTACTATGAGGAATTAGTTCTATGGTGTACACATTTCATAGGGAAATTCAGACATGAGGGTCCTTATAGAGAGAAAGAGTCTGCATTCATTTAGAGATGAAGCTAGAAGCTGTGTGGGTAGTCCTCTGAGCAAGCCATGCCCCGTCAGAGGCAGATTTGAGGTGGGGGTGAGGGGACCGGGCACTCCCCACAGAGGAGTGGGCGTGTTAGGTGAAGCTTGTCCCTTCTAAGCACAATAGTGTTGGCACGCAATCTGGATGGGAGGGTGTTAGCTCTGTGTACAGCAGGTGAGGAGCAGACCTGGGGGGCAGGAGTCCCAGAAAACCGACAGCCCGGAAAGCATGGGCTGTGATGTTGTCCGATGAGATAACACACATTAACGCGGCACTTACCATCAGCCAGGCACGGACCCAAGTGCTTTGCATAGGAAACCTCATTGACTCTCCACCATGAAGTTACCACTAAAACTCACCCTACTTCATAACTAAGCGATTGGCCTATAGATGTGACAGGACTTCATTTGCCCACAGTGTACACCTCGTAAGGGGGGAAGCTGGGACCTGAGCCCAGCAGCATGCTAGTAATCCCACAACTGTGACTCACACTGTATCTCTCTCTCTCTCTCTCTCTCACACACACATACACACACACACACACACACACACACACGCACACACACACACACACACGCACACACACACACACACACACATACTGATTTCTTGGGATGCAAAAGTCAGATGCCTTTTCTTTTCTTCTCTTCACAAGAATGGTGTAAAAACTCACTTACTTACCTTCCCAGTCCTGGCCTAAAGCAATTTTCTGGCCCCTGCCTCTGTTTCACCTGATCCCAACATTTCAGGTGCAAATCTAAACAGTCCGGCCTTTTTCTTCCAATGTTCCCTGCTCTGACAGCTCCAGACCACGAAGCCACCACGTCCTGGGAGGAAGGCATTCTAAGCCCATTAGATGGCTGCTCTTGGACTCCTGTCTCTTGGGTCTTGGCTGTGGTGGAGCAGAGTGGAGGAGAAGCCGGTGAGCCCTGGGTCGGGACTCAGGGACCCCAGCTCTACCTCCAGCCAACAAGGCAGCCTCCTGGGCACAGGGTTCTTATCTCTAAACTGCAGGACTTGGTCTCAGCAATCCCCAAACATGAACACGTGACGTCTCGATGGGCCCTTTTCAGTGATGCAAGACTGGTCATTCCTTTTGTGGCCCCACGCTTTCCCAGGGGGCTTGCTGGTCTACCTGTGGGCAGGAATGAGACACAGGAGATGGATTCTAGGAAACTGGCCATCCACACACACGTGTCCCTGGTTTTCTTTGGGGCATAAAAAAGAAAGACCTGGACACTGACGGCGCATGTATCTCTGCCAAGTCTCGCAGGGGAGCTCTCTGATTGACAGGTTCAAATTCATTGCTCAATTCGGAAAAACTGGTTCTTCTTCCTCTCCTCTCAGGACATGTGCAGCGGAGAATCCTAGGGCGACTCACAGTCATTCAACGAGCACAGAAATAGCAGGGATTACACGTCGAATCTTGTCAAACCAGGAAGAGTTTCCTGGGGCCTCACTTTGAGAAAGGTAAATGTTTGCAGTCTGATCCATTCTGTGACATAAACAGAGCGTTAGGAAAGCACTAACGAACAGGAACAGCTGCCGGGAGGCAGGCAGGTGCCCAGAGGCGTTTGGAGAGCTGAGCTGGAGTCAAGGAGCATGCTCAGTCAGGGACCCCACCCCTCACGGAGCTGGGGGAAGCTGGGTTCACTTTGATGTGTCCTCCCCGCCGTTTGAATTCTCTGAGTCTTCCTTAAAACCAAGGGATTAAGGCATCTCATCTTCTTTCAGACTCTGCTGGGCCCACCTGATCCCAGAGAGACAATAACTAGGGTTGGTGGCCTGGCAGCCACCGAGGGGGGTGGCTTGCTGATATTCTGTTACTCCTGACCAGCTGGTTTCTTGCATTATGAAGCCCTCCTTCCCAGGGTAGAACCCCCAAACTACATTTCCCAGATTCCTTTGCACCTAAAGTATAGGCATTAACCAGGACCAGCTACATAATTTGTGGGACCTAATGAAAATTCAAAGTGTGGGGTCCCCAATTCAGAAAGCAGGGAGAAAAAGTGCAGTTAAAGGTAGACTTGAGTCATACTTCTTGCCCCTGTAACTGCTTGTGGAGACTTCCACTCTGACCCAGATGGCTCCATCATCTCTCTCCCATGGCTTACCTGCCATTTCTGTTCATAATGGAGGTCACAGAGAGAGGAATTCCTGCTACAACTCTGCGCATCACTCATGCATCCTTCTTCCTCTTCACCCTCTCTGCCTGGCCGTGCTGGACTCTCGAATACTAGTGAAAGGCATTATCAACCCTTGTCAGCGACAGAGAGGGGTAAGAAGGAAGCTTCTCTTTCATTTCTAGGCTGTCTATGCAGTATCTGGTGGCACCAGCCACAATGTGAAATACTGCCAACCATGTGACTGATTACAGATCATGTGGTTTGGTTAATATCGGTGTCTGGATTTCTTCAGAACTGAGAACTAAAAGGTGCTAAAAGGAACCAGGGAGTTAATCTCTCTGAGTCTGTCATGGGTGGGCAGCTGTCACTGTTACACAAGAGACGACTTCATAGGAACATGGATGTGGCAATAAGTAACACTGAGTCAGAAGTCCGTCAGTCTTTCCAGCATCTACTCCGCATTCCAGAAACTAAAGGTCAGTCTGTGCACTAACTAGCCTGCATTCTTCAAAAAAAATGCCAAAGTCATGAAATACAAAGAAAAGCTGAAAAACGTTCCAGATTAAATAAAACTAGAGACATGGCCACGAAATGCAATACATCAGCTGAACTGATTCCTGTACTGGGGGTGGGGGCTGGGGAGGATGCTAACAAAACTGAGTTCTAGCCTACAGTGAGAAGTACTGCTTCCATGTTAAATTTCCTGACTGTGACCATTGCACTGTGGTCAGAAAAGAGATTCCCCTTATTCTTAGGAAAGACTTTCTGGGGTACGCAGGGCATGGGGTAAACCACCTACTCAATTGTTCAGAAAAAAAATATATATATACACACACACACACATATATATATATATAAAACATGATCACCCTAACCAGTTTGGCTCAGTGGATAGAGTGTCGGCTTGCGGACTGAAAGGTCCCAGGCTCGATTCCGGTCAAGGGCATGTACCTTGGTTGCGGGCACATCCCCAGTGGGAGGTGTGCAGGAGGCAGCTGATCGGTGTTTCTCTCTCATCGATGTTTCTGACTCTCTATCCTTCTCCCTTCCTCTCTGTAAAAAATCAATATATTTAAAAAAAAAAAAGAAAACATGATCAAGTCAATGTTCAAAACTAGTGAATCTGGATAAAAGGCAACTGCCGTTCTTTTGAACTGTGGGCACACCTTCTCTGTGAGTTTGAAATTATATTTCCAAATAAAAACTTTTCTTACAAAAGAGTAAGCCAGTCTTTCAAGTTTCTTTCAAGCCCCATGATTATGTCAAAGAGAAAGTATGGGTTTGGGGCTAATATATCTTTAACACTTTTCTCACACTTGCTAATCTCCCTTTTTAATAAAGAGAGAGCGAGCCTCGGGCTGACTTTGGCAAGCGCAGCTCTCGCTAGGCTTTAATAACGTCGTTTTCTTTTCATTGTCCTTACTTTTGCATTTACTTTTTATTTGTGGCAAGCGGGGCAGCTTTCCCTGTACGGTAAGATATAAAACCACCTTTTAAATACATGTATATAATTAAAAAGGAGTTAATGTAAAGGAAAATATTATTGTAAAAAGCACACGTCGGGTGAAGATGTGACGTTCCATCACAAACTGCCTGCCGTCTAAGACGCTCCGTCTATTCTACGGCCTCGCGTCCCAGAGAGGAAACTGCAGCTCTGAGCGCTGGGTGGCTTGTCTGGGATCACAGTCCCTAGTGATGAGGACAGGGACCCACTGTCCTGTGACTCATGCCACAGGAGTGCCAAGAGCAAACCCTAAAATAAGAAACACAGCTCAGAGTGGCGTCGTCTAATACTGCCACACACGCAAGCCAGTTACCCATTTTGCAAATCTGGCAACTCGTAGCAAAAGCAGCCCTCACTGTTGGCTTAGACCTTTGACACTGAAACAGTCTTGTTCCTTCTTGTCTCATTTTCCAAGTGGCCGATGCAACAGAGCGTGTCGTCCCTATACAGTTTATAGACAAACTCAAACTATGCTTTTTCCAAAGCCCTGATGTGAGCTAGAATCCTGGAAGCTTGAGAGAACAGCTAAGCTCGGTTTTGTAAATAGTTTCAGAAATAGCTGAGGGGAGCAGAGCTGGGCCTTGCATGTCTAAGGCCTATCCCAGCTCTCACCCTTGAAATTGTTGTATTGGC
Organism: Cnephaeus nilssonii; assembly: GCF_951640355.1. Taxonomy (NCBI): domain Eukaryota; kingdom Metazoa; phylum Chordata; class Mammalia; order Chiroptera; family Vespertilionidae; genus Cnephaeus; species Cnephaeus nilssonii. Next base: position 40,845,315 of record NC_137089.1, read on the forward strand.
AGCTCAAATAGTTCCCTGTTTTTCTCTCATGCTCTTATTCTCACTCAACACTGTTTTCCATAACCTGTAGGTGGGTTTTATTTGGCCTCAATGAAGAATGAGAGTTGCCGGGTGAGTGTGAATGTGTAGGTCTGATCTAGTCTCTCCACTCCCAGCAGGGAATTCAGCCTCACTAGCAGAATTCCCTCTGCTAACAAGGGCGCCAGAGGAGGGCAAGGCACAGCCCCTTTGGACCCATTCCAGGCTCTATCATTCTGATGGGCAAGACAGCCTTCCCCCAGCCACCTGAATCCACCTGAGCACGTGTGTGTGCCCGAGTCTCCTGTACTCTCCTCCATGGAGAGCAAATGGCCTCCAGTCCTTGGAAATAAACTCTTTATCTATATTTTTAGGATTCATACCATGATTTAATAATGCAAATACCTTCGGTAATAATGGAGTCTGCATAGCCATCACTAGAACCTTAACTGACTTAGTCGGTGTTTAAATGTCACGATGCGCCACATCCTCGCTAGTCCCCTCCTCACAATGCATTCAGAGCTTTGGGGTCCACCTCCGTGCGGGCACTGGCAGACTGGGTTTGAGGCCTCAGATCTGTGCAGACAGCGTGGGAGACCTTGGACTCACTGCCCTACACACATGCACTCTAAGGACTGGCAGCCTGAAGGGCTTCGAGGGACCTCTATCCCAGTTGAAGGCATCAGTGCCCACAGGTGGGCAGTGGCCGTGGGACGGTGGTACCATTCAACACCTTCTAAAGTGGCTGCAACCAAGAGGGAAGCTGTAGCAAAATTACATGAGGATGTTAGGTGTCAGCGCCCTCCAGAGACCTCCAACGCCCTCTGTGAATAAATCGATGAGATTCCAACGTTGCTATAGATCCTGTGTTTGGAGGCAGTAGAAAGAGCTAGATGCCTTGAATGACTATTTTAAATCTGACCCACAACGACTTGTATTGTCTGGAAAATGGAATTTTATGCTACTACAAATGAGTTATGAGACTCCCAGACCAACTCATGGAAAAACAGCCTCTCACTTGGTTCTCTCCTTTCTTATCAGCTCCTGCCCCTTCCTATCATCCTGGCCTCTCTTCTCGTTCCTGGCTATCCATACCCCTTATTCCCTGGTGATGAGTGTAAACGATCTTTATGTGTTTGAAGATGATTACCAATCTCTCCTTGACTACCTCTATCCAAGTGAGCTCACCCAGTTTTCCCATCATCATGCATAAAACAACATCTCTCAACTAGACATCACCTTCAAGGCCTGGAGAGGGCAGCTGGTCCAAGGTCAGGCAACAGGTAGTGGCAGAACCAGGACTAAAATTGACTTCTCTTTCTTGCTCCTTGGAAATCCTAGAGCACCCAACAGCATATGGGACAGGAGGAACTCCTTCATCTCTCTACCTAGACCTTCTTGATAGATGGAGCATGTCAACCACCATTTTCTGGTTCAGCTCAGACAGCAAGTACGGGGCGGGGAGGTGGGAGGCCGGGTTGAACAGTGAGCGTGTGTACATTTCAACTTCTTTCTTTGCATTTCGGCTCCATTTAACAATGTGTTACCTCTTCACTGAGTAGTTTATATCATTGCAGGATGCCAAGAATGACATCAACATCTATTAAAACCTAATGTTTCACATTCTCAACTGTAAACATTAACATTGCTTAGTTTCCAGATATAAACTCAAAGTCATTCTGAAGTTGGATGGTTTCTTTCCAAGAAAGTTGGTGTTACTGTAATGAAATTTACCTAATTAATCTCCTTAAGGACGGTTAATAAAGACCTCAACGTTCTTCTTGTAATCAGAGCAAGGCAATCTGTGGATTCATTTCGGGAGAGACCATAACTTTCCAAATAAATCTTAGTAAAGCTTTGCAGACAGAGCACTTGAGCTATTTCCCCACTTGGCTGGCTTGCTTTCAGACTTAACTAGCCCAGTGTAGACTTCTCTAGAACCTCAGTGTATTTATATTCACCTGTGATTTTGGACCCCCATGCCCAGGGTCACTGTTCTTGATGCCAAGAACTCGTAGAAAAGGTAAATTTGGATGAGTCATTGATGGAAACGCTTGGTCTGCCGTCTTTCAAAGCCAGCCCTTCCCCGAGGACCGTCTGCACTCTGTGTGTATGAGCCAGCCTTGGACCTGCACAGCATGCTGCTTGCACTGAACAGTGAGTATGGAGAACCGCGCGGTCATCAGCGGCCAGGGCTTCCCTGACCCCGTAGAGCTGTCCACGTGTACGTACCCAAGAATTTCTCCTTTCAAAGGAGCACGGGGCTCACACCAGAGTATAGGAAGCCACGCTGGGGAATTGGAGAAACATCACCTGTTTCTAGGCTCTGAGTTCAAGAGACACCCACAAGGAAGAGTCTTCTGAGAGGTAGCCGTCTGGGATGATGTTGAGGAAGTGGTGGGGTTTACTAACTGGAACGGGGCAGGAGTCCAATAGGTATACAGAGAGTCAGGGGGTGGGAGCCCTGGGCTGTGGGGTCAGAGCGGTATGGACATGAGAGTAATGAAGACTTGGGAAGGTTAGAAGGAATGGATGTGGCAGGAATTGGTTTTCAAAATTGGGGCCGCTGGTCATGAAGAGATAAGGAGCGAAGGGTAACTTGAGCCTCAGCTCGGAATACAGAGCTGGATCTGGTGAAGTCTTGACTGACTCAGGACATGATCCGACTGGGAAGCCAGGTGGGGCTGGGTTTGCAGGTGGCAGACGGGACAAAGGATGTCAAGGGCGGTAACATGCGAGGCCTCACACCATCTCAGCCAAGAAGGCCCTAAGGAGTCTCAGGAGGCTGCTGACCTGCGTAGGATTTCCAGGAACAGAATCTCCATTACTCCCCACCGCATCCATGAAAAGTTTTTGTTCAGGACTTGACATGCAAAATTCTAGAGTAATTCATCCCAAATAGTTCATGGCAGGCATCCTCCACTCTGCAGCCCTCACTCCCCATGTGTGTGTGTGGGGGGGCGGGCAGTGAAGGGGGTCTTAAATCTGGGGCTGGACTCAGCCTTTGCTGTAATTGCTGGTTCACCATCTGTGTCCCACAGAGCAAGGAGCAGATCTGTTCCTATAGCTCGGTTTCCAACACAAGGCTGGCAGTCCATAGGCATGTGATGAATGAATGGATAACCGTGGCAGAAAATACGACTATGCTCAAGTATTCACTGCCTTCTTCCCTCTAACACATTCCTTCGGGCTTGGCCCCGCGACTTGCCGTGGCCTGTGGAATACAAGCAGGCATGACAGCCATCTCTCCAGTAGGGCGTGAGACTGTGTGGCGTGCCTCGGCCTCCCGTGCTGCTGCTGTGTCTGCCACACGCTGCAAGATGCAGGTGGGGGATGCACCTGAGGCCTGAGGCCCAGAACAAGAGAGAGGCTGGCCAGTCAGCCCGCAGCCTGGAGCAGAGCCCTGCCCAGGCCACACGCTCACGTGGCGCTGGTGAAAGCCACTTCGATTGGGGAGCTGTTATCATGGCAAAGGCCCAAGAGGAATGAGGTATCTTCAACGGAATTTCACGCACGTGCTGGCCCCGCTGCCGCCAGTTCCTCCATCTCACCTCAGCTAGAGCAGATGGCAAACCCATTTGCCTTGCCGCATCCCCCGCCCCCTCTCCCCCCCACGCAATCTCTCTCCCCCCTCACCCCGTGCTATGGAGCAAGTGGCCTTTCTGCTCACCTCTCAAAAAAACACTCAGAGCTCCTCCATCCCAGAGACACCTAATGGCTAACTGTCAAGGCTGCTTACAGTGAGAGGCAAGTTTACATATCATATTTTAAACATTTACACCGTTTTAAAATAAATACAAGCCCGCGCTGGCTCTGGTCCCCTCCCTCCCTTCACCTGCCAGGGAAGCACGTTCTCCTCAGTTCTTCAAAAAGCCAGTCTGGGGCGGAAGCGCTGGAGGCGGTCTGAACCTGCACGTGGTCTGATCGGCATCTCAAGGTTGTCCCCGTCCGCACCTGTGTTCCATGGACCTCGGAGAACCTTGAGGATAAGATGTGCACGGGCTTTGGGCACAAAGGCGGACAAAACAAACCTGGAGACTCAGTATTCTCTGCTAGGTCCCAGCATGACTCCCGAAAGCTGCCTATATCAGTGGTCGGCAAACTGCGGCTCGAGAGCCACATGTGGCTCGCGAGCCACGGTTTGCCACTCTGTTGACGAATGAGTTTGCTGACCACTGGCCTATATGATATTTCAACTTTTGATGAAAGGTAGAAAAAAATGCATACAGATCTATGAGACCCGAAAGAGCTAAACATTTGGACACAACTAAATGGTTCGTATTTTGTCAGAGTCTGTAACGATACTTCAAGGTCAGGGCCTCCATCAGTGGCCTGCTAATTCCAAATGCTGCATTTGCAACCTTGACTTTGCTCCCAAGGGCAGATCCTTAGAGCCACAGGATGGTCCACAGCACTTCAGACGGCACGCGTTTAAAATTACACAGTGCATAGCCCCTGCAGCAGGGGCTCCTTCCCCTCGTGCCCCGCACTGACCAAAGGCACCCGCCCACCCAGCGGTGCAAGCCCAAGCTCTCCCGTCCCTCAGCTCCCGATTCATCTGATCAACAAGACCCTCAGCGCAACCTCAAACCCTCGGCGGCAGACAGCTGGCTGTAATGTACCCGCGTATGTAAATACAGGTCCCACTTAGAGTGGACATTTCCCTGACACTCCTTCCCCCATCCCACTCAGCAGCCCCACCGCATTGTCTCAGTTTGCCTCCACCACGACAAGGACCCCCTAACCTGCTCTGCACCCCTGTAGCTGCTTCCCACCCCCACCCCACCTCCCCGGCCCCCAGTGCATCCTTCAGACCTGAGTTCTCCTGCAACTGTGACTGGCTCATGAGGACTTGGTAGTTTTGGGGAATTTTCCAGGCTCATCTCCCACAGCGTCCAAACGCCGAGCATTCTGAACGCACTGTGCTCTTTCCCCTGGGAGCACGGTGTTGGACGAGGGGCTCCCTGCTCATCCTTCTGGACTCAGCCCCAGGACCCCATCCTCTGTGGAGGCTGCCGTGAGGCCCCACCCACCGCTGCCCTAAGCCCTGGTACCGCCCCAATAGCTTTGCTTTTCACGGGGTTCACCTGCCCGTCTCCTCTATCGAACTGGGAGTGACGTGAAGGTGGCGGCTCTGCCCGAGTTACCTCTCTAACCGCAGGACCAGGACGTGGCACAGGCTCTGTCAACGTCACAGAGTCAATGGAGGAATGAATATCAGAACGAGTTCTCTGGTCGTAGCCTAAGTGTCCTTAAGTGGATAAATTGTGTAGCATATTAATTTTCCTACCAGTACGTGAACACCAGAATGAAAATCCACAGGCGAATTTTTTGAAGTGATGGTTTTCTGAATAGAAGGACAGAAAACTGTGCTGCCCCAGCATTAGCGCTGTAAGGACAGTGACATCTGCTCTAGAACTGGAGCATGAGAATACCGACACCGGGCGTGGAGCGGGCACAGCCCGGTGCTGCAGGGTTAAAGCGGGGGTGCCGGGGAGGAAGCCTTTCCCTTTGCAACGAGAAAGCGTAAAGGCGTACTTGGCTGAGTCCTCCTTGGCGGATAGAATCGTCATGGAGCCAACAGTCAAGGTTGGAGTCTCGGCTCCAGCACTTACCAGCTCTGTGATTGTAGGCAAGTAACGTAGCCTCTCTGTGCCTCAAATTTCCCCGTCTGAAAAATCAGTATGTTAAGAGCACCTGCTTCATAAGTTATTATGAGGATTAACTGAATTAATGCAGATAAGGCACTTAAGACAATTCCTGGCATAACATAAGAGCTCCTTAAGCCTTCTATTTCCCCCCAAATGTTAGGAGGCATTTTTTACATATCAGAGATTGTTAGATACACTTTCCCTGGCATTTCTCCTGCATAATCAAGCATTTGTGTATTTCTCTGTTTCCTCGTCATTAATTATGGCCCAATGTTTTACAAAAGCCACACCATGTTCACAGTGTGCATAATAAAGATTCAGAAAAATGGACCCGAGATACAGAACTTAGGAAGTTTGTCCCCACCTTACTGGTCCTCCAGCTTCTTCTGCTCAGGGACCATCAAGCCAGGGAGGGTGAGTCCTGGAGGCCCCAGGGCCCGTGGTGTGTGTGGCTAATGTCACTGTGCCATCTAGTGGACACAGGGCTCAGCCGCCGCCTGAAGCCCTCTCCCAGGGCTGGATTCCTGGGAAGGATTTAGCTCTGTCCTGGTCCAAGGGCCAATGGCCCGCTCCCAGGCGATGTCACAACACCACCCTCTGTGAGTCCCTCTTACGAGCCGACAGCCTTCAGATGAGCTCTGCCTGCCCAGCGCCATCACAGCCATCTTTGCAGAAGCAGGCAGAGAAGAAAGGAATGAAAATGGACACGCCAGTATTTAGAAAAGCGGGAAAGAAGCTAGCCAACATTCACCTGTGCTGTAGTAAGAATACACCGAACAAGCCAGCCAGCGAGACGTGCCGACGCTTACTAACCTTTTGACCTCCACTCTGGCTCAGTGCATCTTGGCCGAGGGAGCCTGGTGCTGACGAGGGCTGAGCCGACTGAGCTGAACCCTGCTTTACTGAAGCGTTTTTAGGGGAGGCCAACGGCTCTTTGTAGGTGATTAAAAGCTTATCCCACAAGGCGAGTAAACACTCCCCCACCAATAACTCAGCTCTGGCATGCAGGGCAGGGGGTACCAAACAGCATAACTGGGGGGGGGGGGGGGGAGTATCCATGTAAAACCCAATCAAAGGCAAGGTTTGCCTTGGAGGCCAATAAGCCCCCTCGTCTTTATTTCTATTCAAAGTTCTTGGCCACGGTGACCAGGCGGACCAATATTAAACTTGAAAGACAATGGGTTTGCAATCAACAACTAACCGAAATCACTTGCTTGGGCCTCAGTCCAACACATTCTGGCAACAGACATTCACCAATAAGATGGCAATGAACTTAGCTGCGTCGTGTCCAAAACGCAGGTTCTTTGGGCAATACATTTGTTTCACGGTCCTTCCAAAATCTTATACTATTTATTACCAGAAAGAGTAAAGTCCCTGGAACCCTGTTTGTCCCAGAACACTTAATTTTTGATGAAAAGAAAAATTCAAAATCAAGAAGATGATTCAAGTAGAAAAGATATAAACATGTTTAAAAGTAAACATTTTCTTAAAAAATAATAAAAATGTTTCTTTAAAAAGGTGTGGGGAGAAAGTCTAGACATGCAGGCAGAATCATATTTATTTCTCTTTTTGCTAGTCCCTAAATCATGGAGTTCAAACCTTATTCTTTTTTAAAAAATATTTTATTGATTTCATAGAGGAGGGGAGAGGGAGAGAAAGATAGAAACATCAATGATGAGAGAGAACCATCGATGGGCTGCCTCCTGCAAGCTCCCTACTAGGGATCAAGCTCACAACCCGGGCATGTGCCCTTGACCAGAATCAAACCCAGGACCCTTCAGTCTGCAGGCCGACACTATCCGCCAAGCCAAACCATATAGGGCAGGCCTTATTCTTTGTAACAGCTGGGTAGAGAAAGTACACTGAGTCAATATACCATTTTATTAAAAAAAAAAAAAACCCACAAGAAAGGAACCCCAGCCCGGCAGGTGTAGCTTAGTGGTTGAGCATCCACCTATGAACCAGCAGATCATGGTTTGATTCCTGGTCAGGACACATGCCCAGGTTTCGGGCTCGACTCCCAGTAGAGGATGTGCAAGAGGCAACCAATCAATGATTCTCTCTTATTATTGATGTTTCTATCTCTCTCTTCCTCTCTGAAATCAATAAAAATATATATATTTTAAATGGAGCTAAAGACATACTCGCTTTTCCCTAAGTTAAAATTGTAAACTGCTACCAGGTAATTTAAGAAATCAGATCCATCGCCCTGACAGGACAGAGCTAGAAGTGCTCAAAAAAGTCTTTCTAAACACACTGGCCCACCACCCGATCTGAACATTAGCAATTATGAAAGGCGCCCAGCCCCGTGTCCCTGTGTCCCCATGTCCCCAGGTCTTGGTGGAGTGCCCCAGTGTGGTCCCTTCAGCGTTCTCCAGATGACCAGAGATGGTGCGGACACACCGCCGTGCCAGGGAGCTGGCAAGCCTCCTTTCATCCTATTAAAATGACACCCTTTCTGCTAAGATTGAAAAGAAACCCAGGAACTGGTCACTGTGTCCTGCTCAACCTCCACACTGGGGGGCGGTGGCTGATCAGCCTTCTCAGGTTCGTCTGTCCCTGTAGTACTGCGTTTCCCACATCGCCCGACACTCCACGGCTTTTGCGGAGAGGTGGGGACCATCCTGAAGGACTAAAATAACAGAATAAGCACCTTGTGGCAGACACGTTATTTTGCTTACCTCTCCCAACAAGGAGGTGAGGCTATTAATTGGATTTGTACATCTCCATTTCCCGATGACATTGGAGAGGCAAAGAAACCTGACTACAGGAAAACAGCTCTCAAGCTTCGGAGTGGGGATTTGACCCCAGCAGCCTGGCGTCAGAGCCTGTGTTCTAACACCAACTCCATCCGGCCAGGTAAAGCCAGTGGCCACGGAGCTGGGAGGTCCACGATACTCCTCATCCACAACTGCTCTGGAAGCGACAGATGTGGGGCTCAGCAATCAGCCAACCATGTGGGGCTTGACTGTGGACCCCAAGGCCACCTTCCTGACCCTGAATTGGACCTTAGGCCATGGCCACACCCATTTACCTTCCAGGCCATAGGCAAGCTGGACTGTGATAAACTTGCCAAGAAATAGGATGGGGCAGATGAGTTCAACTGTAGGGTTGGTGAATGTTCTCAGCAACTCTGAAGACTGCAAGAGTGTGTTTCCATCTCAGAATACGCCTAGGATTCTGTCTGCTTCCAGCCCCATCCAGTCCAGATACACAAGGTCAGAACCCCTGCATTTCCCTGGGAGCTTGCAACTCCTTCTCTAAGACCAGTGTCCACCAGGGGGGAAGCCATGGTAGCTCTACTCTTTCCTGGAGCTGTGGGGTTGAAATGGATGGATCCTCGGGTCCAACCACTCTTTCTAGCCACATGGTGGGCACAAGTGTCCACCAGCCCCAAATGTCTTGGGCCCTGTGCCAGCTCTCAGACTGGTATCAAGTTGAAGCTCGAGCATCGGAGCCTCAGGATACAGAGAACCTTTTTCCTCTCTTCCCAGATGTTTGGATCAGGGTCCTCCAACACAAAAGAGCTTGCTCCTCCCCTCTTCTGCCACCGCACCACCAGAGGGCCCATCTAGGGTAAAGGAAGACCTGGCCTTTGAAGCAGGAAAACTTTCCACTTCTTCCTGGGAAGTTAACACCTTCCCTCCTCCCCACTGCCCAGCCTCCACCCCACCCCAGCCCAGATGAGGGGTCCCTTGCCACAGCAGTGGAGCCCAAAACAGTGAGGCCTCAGCACTGATGTTTTTGATGAGATCTCCTACCACAGGTGCCACGAGGATCATTCTTTTTTTCCTTCAGAATCTTCTGCATTTGTGTTGGGATGGTAGAAGCCAAGAAAAGTGAAATAGGAGAGAAGAAAGGAACACAACAAAACACCAAGAGAACTCAAGGTTGTCAATGAGAATGTACTTAACGCCACAGAATTGTACAATTAAAAATGGTGAAGAACCCTGGTCTGTTTGGCTCAGTGGATAGAACGTTGGCCCTTGGACTGAAAGGTCCTGGGTTCGATTCCGGTCAAGGGCACATACCTCAGTTACAGGCTCGATCCCCAGCCCAGGTCAGGGCATGTGTGCGAGGCAACCAATCAAAGTGTCTCTCTCACAGTGATGGTTTTTTTTTTTCTTTCTCCCCATCCCTTTCACTCTAAAAAAAAAAAAAAAAAAAAAAAAATCAATGGAAAAATATCCTCAGGTGAGGATTAAAAAAAAAAGTGAAGATAGCAAATTTTATGTTATGTGTATTTTACCACACACACAAGATTGTACAAACAAAACCTGTAGCTGGAGGAAGAGATAGTTATCAGAAATTATTTCAACTGTATGTGCCTAATCTTCTAATGTGTCAATCAACTTGTGAATATTTTTAATCTACTAAAATACATTTACATGAAATGAAATTGACTTGTCATGAGCCAGAACTATCTTTTTTCCCTTTGTGGCCAAAAAAACCCACAAAACACTCTATATGCATAGACAGTGTGTCGGCTCCTCCAGAAATCATCAGCTTTAGGATAAGGTCCCTGGTGGCATTATTTCACCAGATCCAGTTTCTGGAAGACAGATTTTCGGTCTCTTCATGTTCACATGATCTCAGATTAGACTCAGGTTTGTAGAGTTGTAGAAAGTCAAACTGACATCTGTTTAGTTCCAGATAAAAACATGGCACAAGCAAAACTCTGAATGAATGAAAAACATTCCTCTCCTCACATATCCATTATATGTAGGTACCAACTTGCATTCCAAGGTCAATTGTGCCCACAACTGGGAACTCACACGCTTTCTGTGTTTAGCTGAGCCCGTTGGTGGAGTCACGAGGCCCTGGCGGCCAGTCCTCTGCTTCTTTAAACATAAGCATCCATCAGGCTGCAGGCCGTAAGCATTTTGCAAAAGCCAGACATTAAGAGGCAAGAGCTGCTCGAGGAATCACAAATATTTATTCTAAAGCAGGTCTTAGTTCAGCTTTCTTCTGACATGGGCTGTCCGCTGACATCAGTCATTTATTCAACACCCCAACGCCGTTCAAATAGGAGCCAGCTCTTCATAATTCCAGGGGCAGCCCTCCCTTGTTTGCAAGGGAGAACAATCCAGATAGGAAAACCAAATAAACGTTAAGTACTTGAAACCATGCGGCTGATTATGAGTCTATGATGGCCCTCAAGGAGGATGGGCGCTGTGGGGAGCTGCCTCTCAGTAACCATGTGGCGCCCAGGGGCCCACTTGACTTGGGAACCCTCCGTTGTGCTCACTCGTGAAATAAATCACCATATGGAACATCTCTGGGTAACCTCGTCTTCCAAGGCTCAAATGAAATTGTGTCAGTGAAAGGGCTTGGTAAATCACGTTATAGATGTCAGTTATTATGAAAAATTGAAGCTATTACTGAGGGTTCCATAATGTTTCTATTTATTTCCTGAGGTGGTTATGCTAGACTTTTCCTCCCCTGAAGCTTCAGGCCTTAAATGGGTTGAAGAAGGAAGAATTAATGACAATTGACTTTGTATCCACAGCCCTAATCTGCAGCCTACACAATGGCCCATCAATTAAATGTTGCTGATGGACAAGTCCGAGTGGGGCAAGCAGGGACCTGCTCATGAGCCAGGAATGCAGAAGGCACTTTTGGAACTGGATGGCACGGTGCTGTGATGGGGAGCACAGGGACCCGCGGTTCAGGCAAGCCCAGGTTCAAATCCCCAGTTCTTTGTCTATAACATGGGAAAACACTACCTTCGCCTTCCAATTCTCACACCATGGTGAGAACTGGAAATGCTGCACGTAGAGCATTTGTTTAGATTCCTAGGGCCATGAAGGAGATGGTTTAAAACAACAGGGATTTCCGGGTTGGTTGCAGGCTCCTCCACAGCCCGGGCCCTGGTCAGGCAGGGCCCATGCAGGAGGCATCCAATCGATGTGTTTCTCTCACATCGATGTTTCTCTCTGTCTTTCCCTCTCTCTTCCACTCTCTCTAAAAATCAATGGAAAAATATCCTCGGGTAAGGATTTAAAAAAAGAAAAAGAAAATCTCTCCAGATAAGAAGAAACCAGAACACACACACACCACCACCACCACCACCACCACCATCACCACCACCACCACCACCACCACTACCACCACCACCACCACCATCACCACCACCATCACCACCACCACCACTACCACCACCACCACCACCACCACCACCACCACCACCACCATCACTACCACCACCACCACCACCACCACCACCACCACCATCACCACCACCACCACCACCACCATCACCACCACCACCACCACCACCATCACCACCACCACCACCACCACCACCACCACCACCACCACCACCATCACCACCACCACCACCACCACCACGGGGATCTCTATTTTCACAGCCCAGAGTCCAGAAGGCTGAATGGGGGTGTCGGCAGGGCTGCCCTCCCTCCAGGGCTCCAGGGGAGCCTCTCTCCTGGGCCTCCCTGGCTTCCGGTGGCTCCATCTTGGCTTGTGGCTGCATCACTCCAATCCCTGCTCCAGTCTTTCTCTTCATAATCTTCTCTTCTCTGGGTCCCAGTGTGTCTGTTATAAGGACACTTGTCATTGGATGTAGGGCCCACCTGGGGATAATCAAGGATGATCTCATCTTCCGATCCTTAAATGAATGGCACCTACAAGGACCCTTTTACGGTCACCTTCACAGGTTCCAGGGATTAGGGCATGGGCATACCTTTGGGGAGGGGGAAGGCCATCATTACAGCATCTAATATGTATCTGGCACAGAGCAGCCACTCAGTATATGAGCCACTAGAAAAACTGTTGTTATTACTATTTCCAGCGTGGAAGGACAGGGTTTTCCACCTCCTTCTCCCCTTCTGTCCCGGCCTGGCTCCTGGTGCGAAGCGTCTTTACCTGAATGACTCAGCAGAACAGCTTGTCATTCAGGTAATGTCCTCTTGCCATTCAGTTTTACCCAGAGGGCTGCGTGTCCTGCAGGTGCTCCTGTGAGAAAAACTAAAGGCCTGTCTATTCTGCAGAGGAGGCCTGTTTACCAGCCACCACCTTCTCCTCTCCTCGGGTAAAATACTCTCAGAGCCTTACCCTCCCACTCCCAGGAGCAAGCCAAGGCAGGGGTGGGGTAGGCTACAGGGATTAGAAACAGGTAGAGGAGATGAAAGGAGGAGACAGGCATTCCCAGATGCCCGACTCAAGCTGACTGGGTGGGGAAAGGAACAAATATTTGCCACCATCACTTGGACTCGGTGTGTGTTCATCATCAGACGCTGGTGATTTTAGGTGATGGGTTATGACATATCCTTGCACCAGCTCCCTCACTCAAGGTTTCCTGTTCCCTCTGCCCCCTCCCGACGTCTCACAGGTGTTTCAGGCTGCATGGCACCTTCGAGCTGCCCTCCTCAAGTCCACCTGTCCAAATGCCACTGGAAGAAGGTCTGGTCCTTCCTCTGACCCCGGCATCGGAGGCCTCAGCGGTAACCAGACCAAACTGTCGGGCTTGGTGGGGTTAGTGGATTTCTTGCCTTCTTGGGCTTTATGTTGCTCTCCACACCCCTTTCCCCTCGGCCCCTCCAGTCTTCCCACCTGGGACCGTCTGGCCCATCTTTTGCTCACTTTGCCCCTGTACTTTGGGTCCACACCTCACATCAGAGACCCAATCCCAAATTCAGCTCCCTCCCAGGCTCTAGGTCAGCCTCAGTTTTGGTCAGCAGAGAAGTCTGGAAGGCAGGGCAGAGCAGCGTCGCACTATTTGCCACAAGTTCTAATCCCTGGACAGTTTTTAACTTGTGCCCTTTGCTGGTTGTTCTCATTTGCTTACCCCAAATGCATTCTCCATTCATCCTGCTCTGAGCCCAGAGCCAACTCCTATGGAATGCCTCAGCCAGGCCGTTAGGGACTGACTTCCAGCTGGTGTTGGCCATGCGGGGTACTGCACGGAGGGGGAGAGTAGTGGTAAAGAGGTTGGGGACTTACCCACTCCCATGGTACACTTTCGGGCGATCCTTGTGACCACAGCTCCTGTCCCCACTGGGCTCAGTGGCATGATTTCCCTCCCTAGGCCCTTCTGGGTGGTAACAGCCTTCCGCTAGCAGTGGTATGGGGGTCCCTCACGATTGTCTGCTTCCTTGACCCTGCCCATGAACCTCTTCCCTTGAACCACTTCCTAGCAGGAGCCTTACCAGCACGTGGCCAAGCCCCCTTCTTCCTCCACTCCTGGGTGCCCAACTTCATTCCCTACCGGATGCATTGGTTCCTGGGGAGAGGGGTGGTGGGCACTGGGGTGTGCCACCCAGATCTCCCTGTTGGACCACAGCACTCGTCCCCCAGCTCCGGGGTGCTTGTGGCGACAGTGCTCTCAGCAGAAGAGAGCACCTTGCCAGGGTCACAGCCCTGCCCAACCGCAGTTCACGTCCAGTGACTGGTCAGCGGGAAGAGGTTGGAGTTGATGGGGGTGAGATCTCCTTGCTTTGGGGTCTGATAAGGCTGCGGGGCTTGTCCACTGCTGATTGGCTCCTCCGCCCATTCCTTCTGGGGGCGCTCCCTCCTCACAGCTGCTCTGACAGCATGGCCAGCAAACTCCCTGTGCGCGTCTCCATCTGAGGGTCTGTTTCCAGGAGTTTGTCCTGAGACAATGGGCTCCTCACACTGACCAGGCAGTGGCCATTTGACTCTAGGCTGCTAGCCTTTGACGACAGTGCCTGCCGGCCTAGACCCCCTTTCCTTCTCTGAAGTGCTAACCAAAGTTTGCCCCTTACCCGTCAGGATCTCCTACCTGTTCCCACTCCGTAGAAATTCCGTTAGTCACCCTGTCTCCCTCTGTGGACTGGGAAGTCCAGTGTCTCTGGTCTGAACTGTCTCATCACCAACTGACCTCTAACTCTGCATTCTTTCTCACAAAATAATCCAGCGCTTCTCAGTTCACGCTACGTGCCAGGCACAGAGTCAAGAACGAGGGACATAGAAATGGATCAGCAGTTCTGCCTTTGAAGGTTCAAATCCCAGACATGCCACTTCACCAGTGTGACCTGTATGACCTCATCAAGGAGACGGAGGGGAAGTGGCTAGCACGGCTGTAAAGGGAAACACGTGGAGGGCAGATCATAGAGGTCAAATGTTGGGTTAAGACAGGAGACTCTGCAGCAAGCTTTACACGGTGCAATGACCGTGTCAAGAGGGGAAATGCTGACGATATCTGTGCACGAGTGAGGGGCTGCTCTCAGGAGCACGGCCCGTGAGTGCAGGAGCCCAGAAACAGGTAGGCTCACAGAACAGTGAGTGGACGTTCTCCTCAGATGGCTCCTATGTTCTCAGGGAAGTAAGAAGGAAGGAGCAGAGGTTGGGGAAAGGCACTCGTGAGCTGAAGAGAGAAGAGGAGGTAACAGTCGCCCAGGGGAATGCAGTGAGAACGAGTTGTCTAGGGGTTGTCAAGTTGGGTTGCTGGGATGATTAAATAAGATATTAGATGAAAATCGTTTCCCACAATGCCCTGTGCACAGTGAACATGTAAAAACTTTAGTTATCATTGTCATCCAGAGAAGGCATCTGGTTTTTGGTGAGTATATTTACTCAGGAGTCCAAATTACATATTATAGGGCTGTTTGATAAGTTTAGGATTAGAGAGAAGGCAGTGAATCTTAGGAAATTTCTTTAAAACTATCACTGTCTAATGATTTATCTGTCACTGAGTCAACTATTCTTTGTAAAGAACTGTTTTCTCATCCTTAAATCAGGACTCAGTCTTGCCATCCTAAATATTTATCAAAAGGTACAGTTTCTTAAGATTATGATTGATGTGGCTTACACAGGTGCACTTTCCAAATTACAGGCACAAAAAGATCATTTCTGGCAAGACTGTCTTCAACCCCAAATATAAATTTAATATCCATGCCAGCAACAATATCAGAACTTAGCATTTCCCCCTTATCTCTTCATCGTGGGTTTATCTTACTTGGGGGTGATTTGAGCCTTCTCTGTACTAACTAGATGCTGTTTTGTTTTGTGTGTGTGTGTGTGTGTGTGTGTGTGTGTGTGTGTGTGTGTGTTTCCTAAAAAATTCATGAGGAACAAAAAGAGTGAATTCAATGTAAGGAAGTGGAGCCTGTGGGTTTTTAAAAAAAACACACAGATTTAATGAAAAGCATAAGTTAAATTCAACCCAAGGCTAAAAAGGTGATTAATTATCGTCAGCATATCTCATTTATTAAAAAGAAATAAACATTCCACCCCTTTCTCGAATTGACTTGAGTTGAACTTTTCATGGGGGACGTGGGGGCAGGGGTCTTTCTATTCTACTGGTATAAATGCTCCAAGATGTGTTGGCGTCGTAAGTCGGGAACTCAAGTCAGCATTACGAGATATTTTCCTCTCTGCAAGTACTATCTTTCCCTACATTTTAAGTAATTAAACCATGATGTATCAACGAAGTTCAAGTTTTTAAAAAATTATTATTCCATTAAGTTTATGTACTAGTTATATGGGCTTTGGAGCTTAGTAGATGAGAAAACAGTTCTCCTATTTATTTATTTTTATTTTTTAATCCTTACCTGAGGATATTTTTCCATTGATTTTTAGAGAGAGTGGAAGACAGAGAGAAATATCAACGTGAAAGAAACACACCAATTACTTGCCTCCTGCATGCACCTCAACCAGGGCCCAGGCTGGGGAGAAACTTGCAACTGAGGTACGTGCCCTTGATTGGAATTGAACCCGGGACCCTTTGGTCCGCAGTCCAACTAGGGCTCAGTTCTCCTATTTTCTAACTTGAGATCCGGTATAAAACAAAGACCCTTTGTTTACCTCATTTATAGAATAGGAATAATATCACCTACCTACTTTTTAGGGTATTCATAAGGTTTACAAATGAGATTAAATGTTTAGAGTACACCATAGGAGCTCACTCGATTAAACTCATTTGGCAATTAAAGGTATTGAGAAGTATTCATCCAAAAGAGAGTTCACAAAATTTTTGAGAGGACCTTTTCTCCTGTTTCCCATTTCTTAAATCATTGACCACACTTGGAATGGGTTACTAGAAGAAAGAAAAGGTACAGGTAATATCTAAATCACTCTCAATCGAAATTCAAATGTCAGCACAAACATCTCCAGGTAAGTTTAGTTATCCCCTGAGAACTAATGCATTGTGACAATGCCTATAAGCACATACATATTAATAGTGTATCTTATACATTAACATAAAGCATGCAAGAACATGAAATATGTTCATTCTCCTATATCTGTGATGCTTCCTTTCTTTTATTTTTGTCTTCTTCCTATTTGCTCCCATCCCTTATGAATCTGGCCTCTCTTCTCTCTCTACATTTTTAGCAGGAAAACTCAGCCTTGGCAATGTATGTTTTTCCAAGTTCTAACTCTAGTCAAGCATCTTTTTCCAGAACTACACACCTGCTTTCAACTACCTGTTTGGCATCTCTGGATGGATGTCCTGGTGGCACCTTAAACAGAATATACTCAAAGTTGCATTCATCCTGTTATTCCCCCAAACTAGCATCTCCTCTTGAGAATCTATGTCTAAGACTAGAAATGAGCTGGTTTTGCTTCTTCCTGTCTTGATACCCTTATGTCCAATCAGTTGACCTTGGGTGCTTTGCCTTGATGTCCTGTCTCTACCTTTCTACTGAGAGATTCTTACCTCAATGTTTATAAACAGCCTCTCACTGGTTTCCCTTCTCCCAGGCTCCTCCCATCACAATCTAGCCTGGATGAATCTTCCTAAGTCACAAAAGCAATAATCTACGTTCACACTCAAAATCTCCCATTGAGAACGCGAGGAAATAGAAACTCATGCTTGGATCTGAGGCTCTCTACCAGGTATCAACCGCTTATCTCAAGCCCTATTGCCCTCTAACCCTTTGACCCCGAGATTGCAGGAAAGAATGGCCCCTCAAAGCCAGCACTAGCTGGCGCATGTAACTTTCTTTGGCCCACACAATGGCTTCATAAACTTCTAATTAGTTGCTAACATTGACACATTAGAAGGCTTCACATGAAAGTCTGGGGTCTGGCTTCTAATGAAAAGTTGGAATATCTGGCGACTTTGGGCCTACATTCCCAGGTGACAAAGAGCTGAAGCCGGGCGGTGAGTGCCCAGTTCACCGAAGCCTTCATCTCATGGTGTCCTTCAGCATGGCACTTGGCTTGGTGCCTGTAGGCACGTGAATTCTGCCGCTTGCCCTCTGCTCCCCAGCGTTCCACCCACAGTGTCACTGCCAACGCACAGTGCACCTCTGCTATGTTATTCATCTTCCCTGGCTTTAAGGTCCACTTCGAACACTGCCTCTTCCGGGAAGCGTTCCCGCTGGAATACTGCCCTGTTCTTGACCCTCCATAACACCCTCCATAACCCATATCATATGGGTTCTGCTGTGCCCGTATCCCACTCTCACTGGATCGCAGGCTCTGCTGCGCTGGATTTCTCCTGGTTCCTGGCAAGCACTCCTCTCCCATCCCTCAGGCTTTCTAGAGGAGCAGTGTCCTCCTGATCTAGACCTTGCCCTGCTCCCCACAGAGGGGCGAGTCTCCCCACCCTCTTCCCCCTCAGGGACCTGCCTGTCTACAGTGGAGGAGCCTTGTTCTGTTTGGCCTTGTCAAGGCCCTGACTCGGCAGGTGAGCCCGAGCTTGTCAGCACTTACCTGGGTGTGCACGTTGGCCCAATGCTGAAGTTCAGTGTTAGGAGGTTGCCACACGTCTAAGCCAGGATCTCCCTTCCAGGTTTTATCAGCAAGCAAAGCTAATATTCTCGTCGTCATCTGCTTGAATAAGTACCTCACAACTGTTTCACACTCAAGCAGGGAAAAGGAGGGGGTTATATTGGTGCTTTTGAACCCCAACAAGAGCTCACTTTTTCTTGAATCTTCTGCAGCTCTTGGCGAATATCATTTTACAGAGAGGCACTCAAAACACTTCTCAAGTTGAGTCAAAAAAACATAATCAATGTGCATAAAATTCATGCCATATAAATTGTAAAAAAATCCTCACCTGAGGACATGCTTAGAGAGAGGAAGAGGGAGAGGGAGAGGGAGAGGGACAGGGACAGGGACAGGGACAGGGAGAGGGAGAGGAGAGGAGGAGGGAAGGAGGGGAGGAGGAGGGGGAGGAGGAGGAGGAGGAGGAGGAGGAGGAGAGAGAGAGAGAGAGAGAGAGAGAGAGAGAGAGAGAGAGATCAGTTGCCTTCTGTATATTCCCTGAACCAGGAATCAAACTGGCAACCTTTTGGTGCACAGGACAACGCTCAACCAACTGAGCCACTCCGGCTGGCCTGCAATATACTTTCTCTTATGCTTGTGTCTACACAAACTATAACTTAAATGTCTCTTTGTATAGTTAACAAAGCACAAATTATCCTGAGTGTAACATAAAATATTTATTTCCTATTTACATTTCCATTGTTACATATATCATTCCATATCATATCACGTATCAAAAAGAAAGGAAAGGAAAAGGAAGGGAAGAAGTATAAGCCCTAACGGCGAGTGGAGAAGCGTCGCGCTGCGTGTTACCAGCAGTCTCGCAGCTCTCGTCTCTTACCCTTTTTGGACTTCGTGGCCGTTTCTTGACGAATGGTGTCAAACTCCAGTATGGACATTCTGGAAAGTCTCTGTAAGTACTGAGGTGGTGCTCCAGCGAGGGGATCGCTGAAGCCAGAACCTGTCAGGAAAAAAGATCAGCTGCTAAAATTCAAATAATCACACATTAATGATAGTCTCTCAAATATAGTGCAAGCAAAATGTCTGTTCCTCGAGCGACCACCAAGCACTACGATTTCTTTCAAGTAGAAATGTCGTATACTTTCAAAAGTGACCGTGATAAGTCATCTCAAAAATATCTCACTAAAAACACCTGCAGTGCATGCATTTAATTATATGAAACTAAATCTGTGTCTGTAACATGGGATGGCTATGGAATTTATTATCTAGAAATAATTATAAAAATGCATTCTCCATAAAAAAAATTATCTCTATAAATAATTAGCTCATTTAATGCTTTAAGTGCTTATCAAGTTATTTTTTTTTGCAAATAAAACCATTTCTCATAAATACTGAGTGAAGTAACATAGTAAAATTATAAAGTGAAATGGGCCCTTCTCTAACTGAGCATCTCTTATAGGGTGGTAGGAATAGTAATAATACTAGTAGGTTCATACTTAGCGAGTGATCTCTTTATGTCAAGTACTCTTTTCATCTATTTCATCCACTCAACTCAATGAAGTAGGTAACTAGTACTATCTTGGATTACATATTTTAAAACGATTTAATGAGGCTTAAATTCTAGCCATTGTTAGGGACAGGATTTGAACCTAAATCCACCAAATTCAAAGTTCCCATGTAAATCACTATTTATTACCTAAATATGTAAATGAGTGTAAATACTTCTATTTAGAAACACACAAGTGTTTGAAAATAAAATATGAATCCATTTATTATTTTGAAAATACTGTTATTTAATGTCCAAGTTTCAAGTATCAAGAAAGCTGTCTTCAAATCTCCAGGGTGGTTGGATTTGCTTCTTTTGTTTTTATTTGAATGTGTAACATGAGTGAGAAGTTCAGAGAGAGCAGAGGGCAAGAATATGATCAGCATTCTTGTGCTTAGCACTGCAATGGACTTGATCTTAGACCCTCTGGCTACAAAATAACTAGATGCTAGGTATTAAGCAATATTCAAAAAACTTCAAAGAATTGTTATCATACAGGCCAATAAAATTAAGTTGAAGTTGTCAACAATAAGATAAATATAAAAATTCTCAAATATTTAGAAATTTACCCACACATTCTAAATTATGCATCAATAAAAAATAAATCATAATAAACATTTAAGTAGATGACAAAAAATATTACAAAACGTGTGGTGAAACAAAAGAGAAATTTTAGGGTATAAACCTCTCTATGGTTTAGGGTATAATTTTCTAAATTTCCTTTGTTAGAAAAGAAGGCTGAAAATTAATAAGTGAGGTGTAAGATATACATTAGGAAAAGAATAAACCCACAGAACACGGGGGAAAAACGATATTCAGAAAAGAGGAGAAATAGAAAACAAACTTACAATAAGAAACTTTAAAAAGATGATAGTTCTTCACTGAAAAGACTAATAACAAAGGAAAGCCCCTGTGAGATTAATCAAGAAAACAAGGCAGAAGGAACAAATCCTATGTAATAAAAGGGTAATATACAAATCAAACGAATGGTGGGACAACCGGTTGCTATGATGCGCACTGACCACCAGGGGGCAGATGCTCAATGCAGGAGCAGCCCCCTGGTGGTCAGTGCGTTCCCACAGGGGGAGCGCCGCTCAGCCAGAAGCCCTGAGCCAGGCTCACAGCTGGCGAACACAGCGGCGGTGGTGGGAGCCTCTCCTGCCTCCGTGGCAGTGCTAAGGATGTCCGACTGTGAGCTTAAACGGTTAGTCGGACATCCCCCGAGGGCTCCCAGACTACTAGAGGGCACAGGCTGGACTGAGGGACCACCCCAAGTGCACGAATTTCATGCACCGGGCCTCTAGTAAGTAATATTAGAAGAGGAAGAGAAGTACAGATAGAGCAAAGATTAAATTTTAGGCCAATAAATTTGAAAACAGACAAAATGGAAGAAATTCTAGAACATATAACTTACCAAAACTGATTGACAAATTAGAATGCTTTAAGAGTCCTAAAGTTAAAATGACTGGATCAATATTAAAAGACTCCTCCAAAGAAAACAAATGGCCCACGTGTTTTACCTGCAAGGCTCTGTCACCTCATGTTTTCTGGAGAGATTTCATTTTCTTCTGGCAGCCGTCACTTTAATCCGGCCAACGATGGGCTGTAGGCTGTTTTAAAGCTCGTCTCTTCTTGGGATGCCTTTATTGTGTGCAGCCCTCTGGGGGTTTTAACAGAGAGCCTGGGAGTTCACTAAGGGCTCTCCTAGGTAGGCCTTAACCTCCCCCTCTGTCCGCCCAGCAAATGCTAACTTACTGAAACCTCTGCTCATTTCTTTCGCCTCAAAGAGGCTGTTTTCTGCTTGAGGCCCTGTCATATGACCTGGCAGACATGCCCCTCAGGAACAGGCAAACACCTGGGGGAAAACTGCTCACAGAATTTGGGGCTCACTTCTCTGCGGTTATTTCTCCAGTATCTCAGCTCTGAAGTCCTATTGGAAATGAGAGCGCTTGGCACCTTAAAGTAGTTGCTTTTTAATATTTTATATTAATAATAAATGTGCAACTTTTATATTACTTATTTATTATAAAATATATTTTTATGCTCTTTTATAATTAACTCTTATGCTAATTCTCAGTGGTAAAGTCATCTAATGGAAGCTATTCCAGCACAGCCGGAGGTGGAAGTTCTATGGGTACTTATTTATTTATTTATTATAATGAAATTACAGGATTTATTTATTCATTTTTAATTTAAAAAGTATTTTTATTGATTTTGAGAGAGAGAGGAAGGGAGAGGGAAAGAGGGAAACATCGATGTAAGAGCAAAACATGGATTAGCTGCCCGACAACCGGAATCGAACCAGCAACCTTTAGATGCATGGGCCGTGCAACGCCCAACCAACTGAACCACACCACCAGGACTGGGCCATTTTTTTAAAAGGAGTAACTACTGCCGAAACCAGTTGGGCTCAGTGGATAGAGCGTCGGCCTGAGGACTCAGGGGTCCCAGGTTCGATTCCGGGCAAGGGCATGTACCTTGGTTGCGGGCACATCCCCAGTAGGGGGTGTGCAGGAGGCAGCTAATCGATGTTTCTCTCTCATCGATGTTTCTAATTCTCTATCCCTCTCGCTTCCTCTCTGTAAAAAATCAATAAAAATTAAAAAAAAAAGGAATAACTACTGAAATAGATGACAGGTGCCAAATGATCCTTTAAAACTTAAATCGGATCACATGGAAATCATTCTTTGTTAAAATTACTCAGTGACTCCTCATTTCAATCAGAGTTAGATGCAGTGACCCTTCCAGCGCCCTCCAGGGTCAGATGTCACCTCTTCCACCTGGTCTTCCACACTCTGAGTTTAGCCACACTTGACTCCTGAATTCTTACAACCGGTCAGGTACCATCCTGCCCTGGGATCTTTCCTGGCTCCAAGAGAGTAACTGTTTTCCCGGAGTTTAATTCCCTCACTTCTTTCAAGTCTTGGCTCAAATATTACCCTCACCAGTAAACCTGTTCTGATCCTAGATCTCCTGATCTCCCTTCCCTTATTCTATTTTGTTTCTGTTTTACTTACACCTTCTGATATACTAGGCAATGGACCTTCTTTATTATATTTAACTAGAGGCCCGATGCATGAAATTCGTGCAAGGGGCTCGGCCCTCGCAGCCCCGGCTGCCTCGGCTGGATCTCACAACGACCTTCCGGATGGTCGTTTTGCTGTTCAGTCTAATTAGCATATTAGCTCTTTATTTTATAGGTTGTTTGTCAGCTGTAGTCTCTCACTAGAATGTAAATTCCACAAGCCTGGGACCTTGGTTTTGTGGAGGGATGTAACCGAGGCCCAGGCATCTAGAACAAGGCCTGGCACAGAGTAGATACTCAATTCACATTCGGTGAATGAGTGAATGAACTGTGTTCTTGCATGACTCAAGGAAAATCAACACGTATTTACTGAACACTCTTTATATTGCAGAAACTGGTGTTGGCACTGCAGGTTATAAAGGTGAAGAAGATATAGCATCCGGCCAAAAAGAACCATAAACTTGGCCTATTAGAACATAGGCAGGCAAATGTTCATTTGGGCCAAGATGTCTTTTGCTTAAATTACCATGTATGTTTTTATTTTATGCTGCCTGTTGATCACAAAAGTTGTTTATACTATTTGGAAATTCAGAGAAAGGACATATCCAAGGAGAAGTTCATGAGCATTTAACCTTATGAACGTCCAGAGTCTGAACTTGCAAAGCTCCTAAGTCAATTCTGACTGCTACCAACAATGTCGAGAAAGCATTATATATTATATATTATTTACTCTACACTTTTAGTGTTTGTGGTTTCTTTGGAGGTGCTCTATTAGCTCCATTAGTCTATAAGTACAAAGTCATGGAAGTGATGGAGATAACTGTGATTATCATAAAAATAAGTAAGGTTGAAAAAGTCTTAAGCTGGTAAAGAAATAATTGTTATACACAGATAAAGAAGGAAACATTTGATAGTTTGAAGGACAAATCTATATATATAAAAGCCTAAGTGACCATCGCAACTGAACGGATGACACCGAACAGGCTGCGTGGGGCGACCAGGTCAGCAGGCGGGTTAGTGAGGGGTGACCAAATGACTGAGCAGCAGGCTGCGTGGGGCAACCAGGCTGGCAGGGGGGTTAGTGAGGGGCAACCAAATGACCGAACAGCAGGCTGTGTGGGCAACCAGGCCAGCAAGGGAGGGGGGGGGCGTGAGGGGCAACCAGGCTGGCGGGGGGGGGGGGCAGTTGGGGGCTACCAGGCTGGCAGAGGGGGGCAGTGAGGGGTGACCAGGCCAGCAGGGGGGGCAGTTGGGGGCGACTAGGTCGGCAGGGGGGATAGGTGGGGGTGATCAGGCCAGCAGGGGGGGCAGTTAGGGGTGATCAGGCAGGCAGGCAGGCAGGTGAGTAGTTAGGAGTCAGTGGTCCTGGATTGTGAGAGGGATGTCCGACTACCAGTTTAGGCCCGATCCTGGAGATGGGGCCTAAACCGGCAATTGGACATCCCCTGAGGGTTCCCAGATTGGAGAGGGTGCAGGCTGGGCTGAGGGGATCCCCCTCCCCCGTGCACGAATTTCGTGCACCGGGCCTCTAGTAGTAAATAATATATAATGCTAGACATGTTATACTTAATCCTGTGGTTCTCAACTGGAAGTGATTTTGCCACCCTAAGGTCCTTTGGCAATGTCTGGAGGCCTTTTTGATGACCACATAGTGGCATCTAGTGACCACACAGTGGCATTTAGGGATGCTGCTAAATGCCTCCAATGCATAGGACAGAGCCCCACAACAAAGAATTATCTGGTCCAAAATGTTAATACTGCCATTGTTGAAAAACCCTGGCTTACATAATAATCGACAACAGACAAGAAAGTGGAAAACTTTTGACTTCAAGAATCTTTCAAAAAAAAAGAATCTCTCCCATTTAACTTTGGATAAAATTCCTTCAGGAAATGAGCACGAATTTATTGGAGAACTTAAATGCTAGACATATGCATGTCGCATGCCATATATGGTTCCCTTAGTGTAAGGCCCCAGGAATCAGTAACACACGAAAGTTAGGGATGAGACAGTAAGTCGAGATACCAGAGCTGCCAAGAAATTCCCATCATCTTGCAGACCTCATCAAAAGGGCAATTACCTGGCTCAACCGATTTTTCAGAGTCTATTTTTGAAAAACAAAATTCTGATCAAACACATCAGAAATGTGGAGGTGAGAATGCCTGATTTTATCACTTCAAAGAACAAATTCATACTCCAAATAAGTGAAAATACAGCTTAGTGCTATAAACCCTCCTAGTCACCAAAGGCTTAGGAATAAATCAATATTAAGAGTAGTTCTTTTGAACTCAAACTATTGGCATAGGGATAAGTTTCTGCAGTTGGATGTGATAAGATACACAGGATTCAGGAAAATAATTAATTAGAAGATCAGGCCAGAAAGGCAAGTTAGTGCAAGATGGTAAAGGGTTCAGTGCCAAGCTAAGGAGTTCATACTTTAGTCTGAGGGTATTGCGGAGGAATTGTTTTTGAAGAAGGGCGTGATGCGATTAGAGGCCAAGGTCTTAGGCTTGTGGGATTACCGAAGGATTTCAAAGGCCAGAAACTCGAAGCCAGACTAGTTTGCAGGCAACTGCACTGGCCCACCTGCGATGAGGAGGGCCCCTGCCAGGGTCCTGGGATAATAAAGATATACGATGTACCGAACACAACATCTACTACATTTATACACCAAAGCTTCAAAGAAGCAGTAACAAACCAAAGTTAAACCAGTGGAAAGACAGGACGTTTAAAACAAAAGGTAAGTAAGTATTCCGCAGCACAGTGAGACACGTGGTCAGGAAGAAAGAGGAGCTGCTTGCCTTGGGGTCGCTCCAGAAGCGGTATCACAATGCAGGGCTCCTTGGTCTTCTTTATCCTGAAATTACAGATTATCATAGAGTCACTTCTCTACAAACCCAGGGCACATCCATCTGTCACGATGCAATAAGAGACAAGAAGCATGCTTCCAGTGAAACTCACCTGTTGAAGGACATCACATAGAAACTAAATAAACATTAAAGAAACGAAACTCCTTCCATCATAGCTAATCTAATCAGAAACAGATATGAACCAACTTAATGTCTCAATTTTTGCTAATAAATTTTACCCATGGAGGAGTGTTATGTGTAACTTTTCCCATCTTTATCTCAATTTTATTTTTATCTTAATTCTCAGTAATCATGATTCAGGGAATGCTATGAGGAAGGGAATCAAGATTAGATCAACAGGGTATCTGGATATGCCAGCTAACCAACTCAGTTATTTGTACACTTATCACCTATTCATCACCACAATCTAAATTTTGACATAATTAACTCTCGTTCCTTCTGGAATAGATCTAGATAATATGTAGGAAATATGTCATGGTTGAATCTGCTGTGGGTGAGAGGGTACCTAAGAATTCCAAATTTCTTGTAGCTACATTAAACCTTAGAAGTCAGCCAAAACTTTTAAATACTCGTCACCTCTAGGATTCCTATTATCAGTTTTATTACCAGACTGTGCCTTGAGAGTCATTGAAAATTTCTGATTAGCATTAAAGAAATTTGAAAACACATTAGTCTTTTAGAATCGAAGAGGGTAAGGGTTTGTACACAAAATGAACAAAAATGAGGACTTCCCTGCTTTACCAAGATTGTTCCTTCACAGGGCGCTGGGCAATACAAAGAGGAGAATAAAATACTTGTAGCCCTGGCTGGCGTGTCTCAATGCACAGAGTGTCAGCCTGAGCACCTAAGGTCTCGAGTTCAATTCCCGGTCAAGGGCGCCTACCTGTGTTGCAGGGTCAATCCCCGGCCCGAGACAGGGTGTGTGCAGGTGGCAACCAATGGATGTGTCTCTTTCACATGGATGTTTCTCTCTCTCTCTTCTGTCTCTCTCACCCTCCCTCCCTCCTTTCCATTCTCTCTGAAAAGCAATGGGAAAAAAAAAAATCCTCGGATGAGGATTAACAAAAAAACAACAACAAAACTTGCAGGCAACTCAACATGTCCTCACCAGAATGGTTAAAATAAAGACACTCGTTTCAAAGACAGGCACGAGAACTAACATTTTTGCTTGCCATGCACTTCATGAACATCATGGCACTTAGCCCCTCTCTTCCACTTATATATGAAGGACACTTGTCATAACACAATTGTAATTTATTCAAATTATCTTTCATTGACTTAAGGAAATTCACACTCAAGTCGATGTGAAATGTTGATGAGTCATCTCACAAATAGCCAAAATTGCAAGTGAAAAATAAAAAAAGAACACACACACAGAAAAAAACTGAAATAGAGTGAAATAGTAGGGAGCAACATAAAGACTGAAAATTTAGAGGCAGAACAGGCTGATTCAGGGGGTGCTTTCCGGGCTTCCAGTTTTTTAGGTGATCATACACACGGAAAGAAGGGTCAGAAGACGGGTCTGGACTGAGACAAGTCCATCACCACAGGCAGCCCTCTGCACTCTTACTCCCTTCCCCATCAAGGGCTGTGACCCCTGGGGACATGACATGGATGGGCTAAGTAACAGGATACAGGTGCTGGTGATGGAACCAGTGTCCTTGAATAGGTGTTACACTCAGGTTTCCGGGGGGCCCGCTTCTTTCCACAATCTTACCATCCTGTCTCTTTAACTCCCACCATCTACTCTACTGGCAACTCACTCTGTTCCACCGTCCCTGGCTCTGCCTTGTCTCACTGTAATCTCACTTCAGAAAGAGCAGTTTTGCTTTGTCTATTTTTAGAGCTTGGCAATCTGTCCTCAGATAATATTTAAAACGAGGGGAAAGATTTTATGTGTGCTATTGCTCACAAAAGTGAAAAAGTCAAGGTAATGTAAAAGTGCCATGATAGGAACTTTTAAATAAACTATGTTGTTTTATTAAACACAGTTTAATAACATCAATGAAATATAATGTGGACAGTAACTGAAGATTATGTAGTGAGATAAATACAAATGTGTGTGTGTGTGTGAAAAAGGCAGAGTAAAACATTGTAAGTACACTAAAATTACAACTAAAATAAAAATATATGAAAATGAAAAAGGCTAGAACTCCCAACAATAAAAATGGATATGTTAAGATGGGTAAATTTTCTGCAAAGCTCTTATTTTCACAATTTAGATCTAAACTAACCACAACTTTTCATGTGTAGTATGTTCTAGTTTTCTATTTATATTATCAGGATTTATTTTGAGTAATTAGCAAGAGCAATAATACTGGTGGAAAATTCAAGAAATAGACTCTGAAATTCTGATACTTGTGTGCTATGTACAATTGGATGACTTTAAAGCTCATGACATGAAAATATACATATACGTGAAGATATAAATCCTCCCCTAAAAAGAGCTGCAAATCAGACTGCTTTCAGTGCTTGGTCTTTTTTTAAGGCTGGCCTTTCAGTAAATACCCGATGGATAAATAAACACACCAAAGCAGAAACCAAATAGAAGACTGTCTTACTAATGAATATATACATACATCCCTTTAAAGAAAGGGGATTTCTTTTACGGGTATGTCAGTCTGATTCACAGTGGGAAAGGCATTTATAATAATGTTTTTAAATGCCAGGATTCCGGCTGACAAACTCATTTCTGATCATCAGTGCAGGGTCTTCATCAGGCTGATGTCTCATTCGGAATCACCCCTCACACCTCTTCAAACGGGCAGTGAAATGCAAGGCTCTGTATGCAGGGGAGTGAGACCTGTTCATATTCAGAGCTCATTTATTTTTATTGCTAAAAATTCCAATATTCTCATGAGCAATTTACACCAGGGCAATAAAGATTCTTTAAAAAAAGACCTCGGATCCTGTCTGACAATGTCACTTAACAACCGTGGGAAGCTCCTACTTGTCAAACTGAATAAAATCACAAAATTAAATCCTTTATGGAAAAAAACTAGTAAGCAAGAAAGAACTGGGTTCACGGGCCAGAAACCTGTCCACGCAGAAGTACTACTCCAGCCGAGTATGCAGCAGGAGAGAATGGAATAGGCAGGGCCTACCTGACGGGAGGCATCTGGGTGTCAGCGCGCCGCCGTCTGCTAGGGATCTCGGGTGGAGATGAACTTTTCTGGCAGGTTTGCAATCCTGGTAAATATGGCATTCTGACACGTTCTCTGAGCTCTTCCAGACCAAACGTTTGGGTGTATTCTAATAAAAAATAGCATCATAACCACCTTCATTATTTCCTGATTAGATGTATGTTACTTCGTTTCCTATACCACAATGCATAATAAAATATACTAGATGGGTCATTAAGTAAAGAAAATTAAGCTACTGTAGTTTACCTAGCATCTTTCCCAAGAGAATACCTGAATTCCTAACATAGGGACTGCAGGAGACAGGGGGTAAGGGGCTGCTTAAGATTCGAACCAGGAAAAAGGACAGCTTCCCAGAGCCTCAGTCTTCACGGTCCTCTGTCTTCATGATTCTAGAATCCTCAGAATATTAGATAGATTCACATTGAAAAGAGCCAAAAGCACTTTCAGGAGTCTTACATTATCTGCTACTTTAAGTCTTTCCTCCTTCCTGCTTTTATGTAGAAAATCAAGGTATGTAAATACATGATCATCTGAGCTAACAATAAGAGATAAAAGAATTCCATTTCCAGGCACTGATTTTAATAATTTCGCTGCAAAATTCCAAATCTGTAAATAACAACATTGAAACACCAAGATTTCTTCGACTGACCTCACATATCATTAGACAAAGAGAATATCAAATTATTAAAAATTTTCAAAACGAAGGAAAAAAAGATTAAGAGATTAAAGGTTTGGGTGGTCATTAAACTAAACATTAGAGAATTGTTTTTAAAGCTTTCTCTCCTGAGCAAGTCTAGCCCAGTAATAAAAAAGGTATTTAATGGGGCTAGAATTATATTAAATACTCAAAATGCTCTTTTGCAACCTTTGAATGTTTTTCTTTTTTTGGAAAAAAAAGTTTCTCTTGATCAAAAAAATATATAGATTCTCTTTTAAGCAATTAAACCTGGGGGTAGGGAGACAGATAAACGGGTGTCTTCTGAGTACCTTTAATGGGAAACTAGTGGAAAAACTGAAAAACTGTAGCAACACATTCAAAACCAGAAGTGATGAAATGGTAATAGAGTTCAAATTTTGCTATTTTCAAGAATTATATCTCCATCAATAAAGCTAATGGCAGAATTCAGGATAAATAAAAAATGTAATTTATAATTTGAAATTAAGGGGGGAAAGTTATACATACTCATTTACGTGTCAAAAGTCCTCAAACTAGTCTTTATTGAGCAACTATAGGATATAAAATACTTTTTACAGGAAAGGAAAGAAGACATAATTTTGATTAGAATGATTAATACAAAAAGGTGCTGTAAAAGATTGGGGTTTCTTAAAATATGAAAACCAGCTTGAGGTATTTAGTTTTGTTTTTTGTTTGTGTTTCTTTCTTTTTGTTAATTTGTACCCAAGGACATCCTTTCCATTGATTTCCAGACAGAGTGGAAGGGAAGGGGAGAGACAGAGAGAAACATCAATGTGAGAGACACACATTGATTGGTTGCCTCCCACACACGCCCTAACTGGGGCCTGAATTCGAGCCTGCAACTGAGGTTTGTGCCCTTGACTGGAATCGAACCTGGGACCCTTCAGTCCGCAGGCAAACTCTCCAACTGCTGAGCCAAACCAGCTAGGGCGACTTGAGGTATTTAAAAACAAACACTATTCATGAAAAGTAGCATGATCCAACAGAGGGAGAACTGCACTGATATCAAGGGAAGTAGTTCTTTAAATTTGTTCTATCATGAGTCACAGAATTACATTAAGGAAATTAACTTTAATTTGCTTCCATTTGTCTTTTCTGTAAGTTTAAGATAGTATTTTTACTTAAATGTTACAAAAATTATAAAATGTCTCTTATTACTTTAAAAATATACATGTAAATTCAAACTCACTATTTCTATATTTTCTTAAGTTAAATAAGAATAAAATTGATGTTACCATTCTTCAACTTTTGTGTTTCGAAAACCGCTTTCCTCCAATTATTCTCAAAAAGAAAATATCTGTCCATGGAATTTCTGGTGACATTAGAATTCTCAAATTTGATTTCAGGAGATAGTGCTGGCATTTTTTCTTCTTTCAACAGTGCTGATGAAAGTGACATGCTGATCCGAATTTGGGACACAAAATACCAAAATACCAAAAAAAAGTAAGAAAAGAAAGGTATTTCGAAGATAAATATTTTTTTTCCAATCTGTTTTCCATCATACAGATTAAATACTAACATACACTTAAATGAAAATTTTACTTATATTGTATGTTAAATACATATTCTTGGTATTTTAAAGCAAGAGCCCTTTAAGAATATAGCTAAAATATGTAGTGAGAATTTTTTCTTTTATAAAGATTAATGAATTCTTTCAAATTCTAAGTTATAGGTAATTGGCAATATAAAAACAATTTAAGTCCAACATCAAGTTATCGTGTACAAGAAAATGTTTAGGATTCTCTCAAAAATATTACCATTATACACCATTATCAAGTAGAATTTATCTCTGGGATGCAAGAATGGTTCAACATACAAAAATCAGTTAATGTGATACACTGCTTAACAGAATAAAGGGTCAAATAGCCACATGATCATCTCAACAGATATAGAAAAAACATTTGATAAAATTCAACACACTTTCATGATTAAAAAAATACTTTGAACAAACTAGAAATAGAGATAAATTATCTCAACATAATAAAAGCTACTAGTAAAAAGCCCATAGTTAATATCATACTCAACGGTAAAAAAATTAAAAGCTCCTCCTCTAAAATCAGGAATAAGGCAATGATGCCATCTCTAGCCACTTCTATGTAATGTAGTACTGCAAATCCTAGATAGAGAAATTACAAAAAAAGGAATAATAGGCATCCAGATTGGACAGGAAGAAGCAAAATTGTTCCTGTTTATAGAGGAAACAATCTTATGTGCAAGAATGCCCTAAGACTCCACCAAAACAAGTTAGAACTAATAAAGGAATTCAGTAAAGTTGCAGGATACAAAATCAACAAACAAAAATCACTTGTATTTCTATACATTAACAACAAACTATCTAAAAAGAAGATTAGGAAAACAATAGCATCATTTTAAAAAATATATATTTTTATTGATTTCTGAGAGAAAGGGAGAGGAAGCAATAGAAACATCAATGATGAGAGGAAATCATTGATTGGCTGCCTCCTGCATGCCCCCTACTGGGGATCAAGCCACAACCCGGCATGTGCCATTGACCAGAATCAAACCCAGGATCCGTCAGTCCACAAGCCGATGCTCTATCCACAGAGCCAAACCGGCTAAGGCCAATAGCATCATTTTAATAAAATACTTAGGAATAAGCCTAACTAAGGAAGTAACTAGAAAGACTAACTAGAAAGACTTATACACTGAAAAACTACAAAACAATGATGAAAGAAATTAAAGAACAAAAAAAAAAAAAAAAAAAAAAAGGAAAGATATTTCATGGTCATAGACTGAAAAACTTAATATTGTCAAAATATCCATACTACCCAAATGACCTACAAATTCATTGCAATCTTTACCAAAATCCCTGTGGTATTTTTTTTTAATAGTAAAAACAATTTAAAAATTCATATGGAACCACAAAGGATCCCAGATAGCCAAAACAATCTTGAGAAAGAAGATCAAAGCTGGAGGCAACGGAACAGCACACAGGCCCGAATTAAATCCACACATATGTAATCAACTGATCTTTGACAGGGGTGCCAAGAATACACAATAGGGAGAGGACGGTCTCTTCAACAAATTGTGTTGAGAAAACTGGATATCCACATGCAAAATAATGAAATTGAGCCCCTTTCTTACACCATACACAAAAATAAACTCAAAGTGGATTAAAGACTTAAGCCTGAGACCTGAAACTATAAAACTCCCAGAAGTAAACATAGGGGGAAAGCTTCAGGACATTGGTTTTGGCAATGATTTTATGATTATGACACCAAAAAGCACAGGAAACAAAAGCAAAAACAGACAAGTGGACTACATCAAACTAAAGGCTTTTGCACAGTGAAGAAAACAGAGCGAAAAGGCAACCTACAGAATGGGAGGAAATATTTGCAAATCATATATCGGCTAAGGGGTTAATGACAGAAATATGTCAGGAACTCCTACAACTCCCTAGTAAACAAAACAAACTAATAACCAATTTTTAAAATGGGCTAAAGACTTGAATAGACATTTCTCCAAAGAATATATAAAATGGCCAATGAGCATATGAAAAGACACTCAATATCACTAACAACCAGGGAAATGCAAATAAAAACCACAGTGTGATATCACCTCACACCTGTTAAAATGGCTACTATAGAAAAATATTTTTTTAAAGATAACAGCGCTGGTGAGGATGTAGAAAAATTGGAACCCTGAGCATTACTGGTGGAAATACAAAATGGAAAACAGTATGGCGGTTCCTCAAAAAATTAAAAATAGAACTGCCATAGGCTCCAGCAATCCTACTGCTGGGGATTTAGCCTGAAGAATTGAAATCAGTATCTCAAAGAGGTATTAGTACTTACATGTTCACTGCAGCACTATTCTCAATAGCCAACATGTGGAGAAAACCTCCCTCTCCCTGCCTCTCTCGAAATCAATAAAAAAATATTTTTGAAAAATAGATGAAGGGATTAAAAAAAAGGTAGACATCAACAATGGAATATTATTCAGCCGTAAAAAAGAAGGCAATCCTGAAATACACAATACAGATGGACCTTAAGGATAATATGCTAAGTGAAATAAGATGGTCATGGGAGGACAAATACTGCACGATTCCTCTTATATGAGGTACCTAAAATAGTCAAACTTATAAAAGCATGGGCTGGTGGTTGCCAGAGGCTGGGCAGGGGGCTGGGGTTCGGGGTGGGGAGCTGCTAATTGGTGGGTATGAAGTTTCAGGGATGCAAGATGAGTAAGTTCTAGAGATCTGTCCTGCGACACTGGGCCTACAGATAGCAATACTGTATTGCACACTTAAAAATCTCAGGTTGTGTTACCACAAAAACATTTTAAAAATTTAAATTTTGACCGTTACAAAATGCATTTCTGCCTTAAAAAAATAATCCCTATGCTCCATGGAAAATAAACATGTCTTCAAGATAGCCATTACTTTTATTCTAAACATGGACACAGAAGAACAACTAATCATGCATCCAGCTTATGTACTATATATTCAGCTCAATCATAGCTGTGAAGTGTCTGTTTTGCGCAAGGCATTATTAAACTCTGAAGAGGGTACACCACAAGCAAGGCGCGGCCCCGACTCAGGACAGTGACAACAAGCACAGCAGTGACAATTCACCGGATGCCGTACTATCCCATGTTCCCTGTCCGGCCTTTTATGTTCGTTTTCTCCAGTCTTCACAACAAAAGGATTACAGGTGCCCAGGTTCAGCTGTGCTCATTCATTCATACAAAATATTTCCCAAGGGTTGGTTCTGCGCCAGGAACTGAGGAAGGCATTGGAGAAACATGATAAACAGAGCAATCCCTGCCCCCGAGGAGCTCAGAGTCTGGCAAACAGACACGGGACGGTGACCCAGTGTAGAACGTGCTATAAGGGAAAACCATGCAGGGTCCGAGCAGAGGAAACATGTGCAAAGATATGAAATGAGAGACAACGTGGCATGTGTGCATCCCCACAAATGGGTGGGCAGCAAGAAGCAGGGAAAGGGGAGAATGTGGGAGGAGAGAGGGAAGAAGGTAGAAGAAGAGGGAAGGAGGAGGAGGAGGAGGGGAAAAAGAGGAGAGAGAAGAAAGGAGGGGAGGCACAAAGGTTGCCTTGGAGTGGTGAGAGGTTAGCATCTCCTATTAAGCAGCTGTGTCAAGTCCTGGAGGGGTTAGCCTGGCCATTGTGGCTCAGTGTTGATTGAGCATCGATCTATGAACCAGGAGGTCATGGTTCAATTCCTGGTCTGGGCTCCATCCCCAGTAGGGGGCATGCAGGAGGCAGCCGATCAATGATTCTCTCTCATCATTGATGTTTCTCTCTCTCCCTCTCCCTTCCTCTCTGAAATCAATAAAAAAAAATTTTTTTAATTAAAAAGAAAGCCAGGAGAGGTTACTTATCAGGAAGTGAGAAATGAGATGAGAATAAAGGGGGTAAAGTCTGGACTTGGTGGTGAGATCTTGGGCCCTTTGAAGTGGCCTGCTGGAATTAAAGGTGAGGGTAGAAACCAGATCATTATGGGCTACGGGGGGTGAGGGGTGGGGAGCGCATGAAGAGCATTAGGAAATGCAGGGACAGCCATGAGAGAAAAGAGTCACAACCTCAGCACCATGCCACGGGCCCACATGGGCATCCCCGACGGGACCTGCAGCGTCCTCTCCTTGGAGCCACTGTCCTGTGCTCTGAGCCACCGGCTTTCTCTGCAGTGGCTCAGAGGCTCCCGCTGCGTCCCACCTTCTCCAGGGCAGCCACCACCCTCTCTCCATTGGGCCTGTCCTCCCTCCCGGCAGCCACCACCCTCTCTCCATTGGGCCGGTCCTCCCTCCCGGCAGCCACCACCCTCTCTCCATTGGGCCTGTCCTCCCTCCCGGCAGCCACCACCCTCTCTCCATTGGGCCTGTCCTCCCTCCCGGCAGCCACCACCCTCTCTCCATTGGGCCGGTCCTCCCTCCCGGCAGCAGTGGAAGAAGAGGGGCTCCTTTCTTTGATGCTCTTGAACTCCCTTGACCTCACAGAGTTTATTACCAAAGATGAGCAAACAAGACAACCAGAAGATCAACAACAATAATGAAAACGACAACAAGTCTGAACTAAAAGAGGAAGCAATTAAATTTCCAAAGTCTTAACAGACGACTAGAATCACAATCCAGACTCCCTGCTAAGAACTTGCTTTTCATTTTCCTTGTAAAGGTGACGGTGACCTGACCGCTTTGTTTTTGCTCCAAGGTAGGCCCTCCTCTCCTGAGAAGCCTCCCTCCAGGACAGAAGGAACCGCTGGGGACTAGCAATAAATGCCTCTCAGGGCATCATAGCCAATAAGGTCAAGAGAAACCTTTCTTAAAATCGAATATTTTTTAAAAGTTCACACAATAAATACACCAGGGGTCATTACACTATTCTCTACATTTTTGTGTATGTTTGAAATTTTCCATAATAAAAAGTGAGGGGGGAAAAGCCCGCAGCTGCAAGAATGTACAACTTAAGGAATGTGCTGAAATAATAAAATTTTAAAAACACATAAATGTTTTTGATCTGATGTTTCCTGAAAACATGGTCCCCAACTAATTCTGGTGGAAAAAGAAAAATTAAGGATACTTTATAGGACCAAAAAAAGACTGTTTAAAAAAAACACATGTAGAAAGAGATAATAAAAAGAACAAAGTACTTATGTTCTAGGGCAGGCCATTAAAAAACAAATGCTTTCTCAAGCCCTAGCCGGTTTGTCTCAGTGGATAGAGCGTCAGCCTGCAGAATAAAGGGTACCTACCAGGTTTGATTCCGGCCAAGGGCATATGCCCGGGTTGCAGGCTCGATCTCCCCCAGTAGGGGACATGCAGGAGGCAGCCAATCAATGATTCCTTCTCATCATTGATGTTTCTATCTCTCTCTCTCTCCCCCTTCCTCTCTGAAATCAATAAAAAAAATATATTTTTAAAAGAAAGAACAAATGCTTTCTCAAATTAAAGTCAGGGATTGAGATAAACTGTTTAAAACAAAGAGCTAAAAATAATTACTATATTTTCAAAGGCACCCCAAAATAAGGGTGCATTTAAGTATTTTTAAATTAAAATATTCCAAATATTTTAAATTTTATGTTATTTTTTCACCTAGTTTAGAAATAGAAGAAAATGTTAAATGTTTTCTAGTCATTATTTACCCATCCATTCATTTATTCACTTAACAAAAATGTGTTGAATGACAATCATATGTCACACAACAAGAATGTAAAAATGAACCAAATCAGATGGGGTCCCTGTTCTCCGGAAACTTAGGTGAGAGAGATAGACGTTAAATAAACCAAGTTTATTACAGATAACATACAATAAAAGTAAAGTCGATTCTCATTATTCAAGATCGGTACAGTCTATGAAGTCGACGTTAACACTGAATTAGTGAGTACTGAACTACTGGTTCCCCAAACTTTAATCCAGAGGTCAGCAAACTATGTTCCCCCGGACAAATCCAGCCTGCCATGTGTTTTAGATTGAACTACCGATTTAGAGGACATATAGGAGACAAAGGAACCTACTACCTGACATCACAGAATGTGATCAGCAAAATCAGAACATGCAATCCTAGACGTCGCCTATTTTTTCCCATACTGCCGTTCTTGCCTTACAGTTTCCACACCTTCATAACTAGTTAGTTAAAAATCTAACTAGTAGCCCGTTTGCACGAAGATTCGTGCAATAGACCTTCATTCACCTGGCTGCCTGAACCAGTTTTCTGCAGGCACCGGGGACCCAGGCCTTGGCTGTGGCCACCACCTTCTGCCTTCTTTCAGGGTCGGGGCTTGGCCCCGGGCGGTGGCCTTGGGCTCGGCCGCACCCAACATCCCTGCTAAGGATCGAAGGAGCCGACCCCCAGTGGTTTCCTGCGATCCGTGCAGGCTCCCCGCTGGTGCCCAAAGGCTTTCCCGGCCTTGGGCTCCACCACACCCCAACGTCCCTGCAACGGTTTCCTGGTGGGCGTGGCTTGGTTGGTGGGCGTGGCTTGGGCATAGCAAAGGTGCGGTCAATTTGCATATTTGTCTATTATAAGGTAAGATTTTTTCCCATGGTGTCCATCATTTTTTAGTTTAGGGATACAAATCTCCCATTTGCTAAATCTGCCGAGTCTCCTTCCTTGTGGTTCTTTTCCTTATATAGTTTGTATGAAGTAAACGTTGTGAGCTCATCTTTAGAAAGACTGCTATCTACAGGAATCCATGTTCCCTGAGCCACAGAAACTTTGCTGCAGAGAGGTTTTCCACTCGTCTCCGTCTGGACCTGGGTGTGAAAGGTGCCAGACCGGTTAATATGTCCATTTCTTGGACTGTGATCCCTTAACCATGAAGTAATATGGATTCAGACCTCAGACTTGTGCTGTACAGGATCTGAAGCTCCGTCTAGTAGCTGACTCTTTTCCTAGTTCAAGTGGATGGCCAGCTTTCTTGCAGCCTCCTCAGACCAATGGAGGGCATTTTTCTGGTTATCTCAACGTCGAAGTTCTTGTGGTCGGTTGTATTTTTCAAAGAAGAATGCACTAATACACATCCATCCCCACATGTTCTTCCTTCAGTGTAATGTCGACACTCCTCCTTCAAGAGGTGAAGTCTGTTTCTCTCCCTGAAACTAACGTCCTCAGTCAATACGATGTGGTCGAAGTGCCTGTGTGATTGCCAAGGGCGAGTTCATAGAGCGTGGCTCTCTCTTGGAATACTCACCTTTGAAACCCAGCCACCATATTGTGAGGAAGCGAGGTGGCAGGAAGAGGCCCCAGCGAAGGTCTCAGTTCACAGCCAGCACCAACCACAGACATGGGAGTGAACAAGCCCCAAGTCTTCAAGTCCTCCACTGGAGGCCCCAGGTGTGGGGAGGCAGAGCCATGCTGACCACGCTGTGCGCTGTCCGAATTCCTGACCCACAGAATCCATGAGCACAGGCAGTTGTTGTTTCCCACCTCTACATTTTGGAGGAATTGGTGATGCAGTCATAGTAATGGGGACAGTATTCCTTGGTGATTTCCAGCTTTCGACAGATGCTCAACAGTGGCTTCCCAGGTGAACATGCCTTCATCTATGGCACCTGGGCTATTCTTTCTCTTACTTCCTAGCCCAGCCACATATCCATAAATTACCTTATTACATTTACCCCACATTGGAGATATAAGGAGGCAGGATGGAGTCTTCTTCATGTCAGCTCACTCTGCCCAGAAGTTTCCAGAATAACTTTTCAAATGAAGACATAAAGAACTGAAGAATTTATTTTATGTACAAGGATACTTAGGAATAAAAATTAAAATGAGTCCTATAGAGAGTATATTTATTAAAGAACAGATAAGTTGTTACAGAAAAAAAATAGAATTAGTCAATAAAGTTCATCCTCACTAGTACTCCAATAAAAGCAATATAATGAGCTATAACTTTTACCAAATGAATGGCAAGAATTTTTTCTTTACTACTCAACAGTGTAAGACGGGTTTCAAGGAACTAGGCACTCTCATAGGTTTCAGTATATGCATTTTTTAAATCTTCGCCCAAGGAGTGAGAATACTTTTTCCATTGATTTTTAGAGAGTGGAAGGGAGGGGGGAAGAGGAGAGGAGAGAAACATCGATGCGAGAGAGACACATTGATTGGTTGCCTCCCACAGGTGCCCCAACTGGAGGTGGGGATCAAACCTGCAACCCAGATATGTGCCCTTGGATGGGAATCAACCCTGCCCAGAACGACACTCTAACCACTGAGCATGCCAGCCAGGGCTAGCATATGCATTTTTATAGCGTTTCCAGATAGCAATATGTATCCCCTTAAAATTTTATGTATGTTTGACCCAGCAACTCACTCCCAGGAATTTATCCTAAAGGAATAATCACTGACACACACAAATATTTATCTTCAAGAATATCAAATTCTGTATTTTTATAATAAAAAAAACGTCAGTCATTGTGCTACAAGCTGAAATACAAAAGTGATGAAGATGCAAAAGCCTACAGTGTATTGAGGGGAACAAAGTAAATGATTACAGTTCATTGTGGTAACTATTCATGATAAAGCTGTGGTACTACAGAGCCTTTGCTAACCTAACCGAGTGTGCAAGTAGGAGTTTTGCTTCTGATTTTGAGCAAGGATGTCAAGCTAAGTCCCACAGGTTTTGATAAGAAGAAATGAACTGTGGCAGAGCAGGCTGCGTGCCTACCAGAATTCTTGCTCCTCTGGAGAACAGAACTGTTCCTGGGAAGTGGCTGCCTCCCTGAGAAGGGGATGTGAGAGAATGCAAGCTCCTCTGTGCAGGAAGCTTTTATGAAGCAGGTCTGCTTTCTCCACGCTTTTTCCTTCCCTTTCTGCTGGCTGCAACTAGACAAGAGCAAAGTGCTGGTGAATGGCAGAGCCTGGATCCTGTTACCTATCAGAAGAAAGCTGCCTACTGATCAGTAATGTCAGGCCCTCTAGTAGCATCATTTTGTTTAAAGTCGTTCTGTGTGCTCGCTTCAGCAGCACATATACTAAAATTGGAATGATACAGAGAAGATTAGCATGGTCCCTGCACAAGGGTGACACCCAAATTTGTGAAGCGTTCCGTATTTTCTTGGGGGGAAAAGTTGCTGTTATAGATGAAAAAAACAACTCAATTCTGGCTGGGGCCACTGTCTGTGTGGGGTTTGCACGTTCTCCCCATGTATGCGTGGGTTTTCTCTAGGTCTTCCATGTTCCTCCCACACCCCCAAAGATGTGCACATGAGATAAATTATGTTAAATCACTAAAATGTTGAGGTCTGTTTGTTACTATAGCTAACAATACATGAATACATGCAAATTTTTATTCCCAAGTGAATGTATTAGCTCACCTACCCAAATATATTCACTAAGCATGTACTATGTGATATATTCACTAAGCATGTACTATGTGCACATGAGTGTACCAGGTGCTTGACAAATACAAAGATAAACTAAACAGAGATCCTGCCTTCACAGAATTTCCTGTCCTAAAGGAAAAACAATAGCCATTCATACAGCTACAACATGAGGCGAAGTGTGAAATCACAGCCCGAGGGGTGATATATACATATGTAACTCCTCATATTAGGGGAGTTAAAAGACAGGAGATATGACCTTCACAAGGAGGTTCAAGAAAGACTTAGGAGACAGTGGGAAATGACATTTATATAAAATTCAGACAGGCAGAAATGTGGGTAGTGACATTCCTGGAAAGATACAGGTGTGAAAAGATGCCATGGGAAATGGTGGTTTAGGTAAAGGCATCCTGAGAAACAATGAAATGACAGACCGGGAGATCACAGACACATGCAAATGCCGTGTGTGCTTTCTTCCTGGAGCAATGGGAGGGCACAGAAGGGTCTTGCGCAGAGCTGTGGCAGAGGCGAGACAGTTAATACAATAGCCCAGGGTGCTTACATTACAGTAGCAGCAGTGAGAGTGCACAATTAAACGACTGATTGAGTTTAGGATTCAGCAAAGAACAGGGATTTAAGGTGATGGAGGCTATGAACTAGGTTGACTAAGAATTATGGAACCATGAATTAAATTCAAAGAGAAAGAGCTGGCCCGGGGGTGGAGGACAAGGAACTGTTTTAGATACCATGAGTCTAGAACCTCCAGGTAAAGCTATAACCGGGGTTTAAGCTACAGGAGTTGAAGACTATAGGTTTGGCTGGGAGATGAAAAATTTAAGTTATCTATTTACAGGTGAGAATTGAGGCCGGAGACTGGATTAAAGTTGCCAAAGGAGATTTGAGAGAGAGAAGAAAGCCAGATTCCCTCAAAATATACGCAAGGCAGGAAGATAAAGAACAGGCAGAGTAGTGACTGGAGAGGCACAGGACACAGAGGAATCAGAATCACAGGAAGCTGTGGACCATGTCCAATTCGACAGAAGTAGAGAAAAGAACAATCAGTAATACTGTAACATCAAATGCACAATCACATTTAATCCTCCAACAACTCAATGAAACAATTCCGTTACTGACCCAACAAAGAACACAGCATTGGAATAAAATGAACTTGGATTCTAATCTTGACTCTGCCCTTTAATAGCTGCATAACTATAGGATCATGAAGAAAATAATATTGCCTGTGGCCTGTGATTCTCATTGTATTAGTGAGGATTAATCCCTCCCTGCCCCCCCCCCCCCCCCCCCGCCTCCTGCACCCTCACCGGCCAGGATTAATTTTAAAATGCATGTGAAGTGTTAAAAGCCACACTCAGCAAGTGAAAGCTATTGTTTTGTTTTTAATAACGATAAACAGGTTTTTCCAAACACACCCTGCTGATGGAAATGTCAATCCGTAAAGACTTTTAAGAAGGCAAGATTCCACCAACATTTTTTAACGTACATATACCTGACCCAGCAATTCTGCTTCAAGAAATTAACTTTGTAGAACTATTCCCAAGTGTAAGAATGTTCATTGTTTGTAATAAGGAAAAGCTGGAACCAACCTTAATTCAAGATAGTTATCCTATCTAATAATAGACAAATATGCAAATTGACCATACCTCCAACACGCCCACAAGCCACTCCCACCATCCAATCAGAGCGAGTATGCAAATTGACCCAAACCAAGATGGCTACAGCCACAGAAAGCAAGGTTTCCTAGGTAACAGAGGAAGCCAAGGTTTCCACCTGCCCTTGCCAGGCCTAAGCCTCCACTCAAGCTACAAAGTTTCAATTACAGAAGGTAAACAAATTCAAACAAATGGCGGCAGAATGGAGCTTGAGAGAGTAGGCCAGGGTTGCCGCCAGCAACAGGGGAAGCAAAGCTTTCTGCACACCCTGGCCAGGCCCACCCGCTTAAGGCAACAAAGTTTCAATTATAACCCCAACAGAAATGGCTGCTGGCCTTGGAGGGAGCCCCAGGCTTGGCTCCGCTCCAGGCTACAAAGTTTCAATTGTAGAAGGAAAATAAATTCCAGATACCAGGGCCTCCACTTGGGTTGCCAGGGGGCGTGGCCGGCCTGCAAACCACCACAGGCCCCTCGCTCAGGCCGCCCCACGCCCCAAGGGAACCCCAGCCTGATCAGGGACACCCTTCAGAGCAAACCAGCTGGCCCCCACACCTGTACCAGGCCTCTATCCTATCTAATAAAAGAGTAATATGCAGATTGATCATCACTGCAACACACAATATAGCTGCCCCCATGTGGTCAAAGATCCTGCCCCCATGTGGACACAAGATGGCCACCACAAGATGGCCAGCAGGAGAGGGCAGTTGAGAGGGACCAAGCCTGCATGGGAGGGCAGTTGGAGGTGATTAACCCTGCAGGAGAGGGCAGTTAGGGGTGACCAGGCCGGTAGAGGAGGGAAGTTGGGGGCAAACAGGCTGGCAGCAGAGTGGATAGGGGGTGATCAGGCTGGCAGGCAGAAGCGGTTAGGGGCAATCAGGAAGGCAGGCAGGCAAGCAGTTGGGAGCCAGCAGTCCTGGATTGTGAGAGGGCAGTCGGGACATCCCTCGAGGGGTCCCAGATTGGAGAGGGTACAGGCTGGGCTGAGGGACAACCCCCCTCCGTGCACGAATTTCGTGCACTGGGCCTCTAGTATAGATTATAATACATCTATGCCACATGATCACACATCTATCTATATGATACATCTACGAAATAT
This sequence comes from Cnephaeus nilssonii, assembly GCF_951640355.1. NCBI lineage: Eukaryota > Metazoa > Chordata > Mammalia > Chiroptera > Vespertilionidae > Cnephaeus > Cnephaeus nilssonii. The sequence goes on from NC_137089.1 coordinate 40,888,477, forward strand.
TCAATGCAGACCTATATAAATGATATGATAGGCATTTGCCATATTCTCTTAAGTGAAAAAGGTAATTTCTCAAAGGAATCCATACATGATTCCATTGATGATCAAAAAACAAATGGAAGAAAAGTATGGCTAAACACCACGTTAACTCTAAGAAGTGTTAGAAAGTAGAAAGAGCTTTCACCTCAAACTCTATATACTTCTGTACTGTTCAAATTAGCAATTTCAAAAATGTAGGAACTTAAAATAGGAACTGTCAGAAGTATTTCTGAAGGAAAGCCATTGTAACTGGAGATTTAACTCACCCTTAGCAATGTGGTAGAAAGTCTGTAAGATGAAGAGCAGGGGTCTGGAGGGTAAAAGTCAGAAAGATGACGGGACACACAGTGCCCAGGAATGGGTGCAAAATTGCGTTTGTCTAGAGAGAGGCTCCAGTTTTCATGTCTCATCCCAAAAAGGTTGTAGGGGAAAGGACCCGTACAGAACAGACGCCGTGCATCACACAAACCTTTTCCAGTATTTTCAGCCCCTCATGAGAAGTCATCAGCTCAAATTATAGGTAAATCAGAAATGGTACCAAGCAAAATCCGCAATGAAAATGGGGCCAGAGCTATCTCATGAACACAATGCGCGGCCCAAACCTGCTCCATCCACGTGGCCCCGTGCACGTGCGGGGGTGGACAGTAAACACCGCCCCCCCCCCCCGACCCCCCACTGCACCGCGTGCGTCTGCTGGCAGGATGGCTGAGGGTGCTGGTCTGTTCCAGAAGGGTGGGGGTGGCCGCAAAGGTACAGATCGGGTGGTGGTCCTCCCTGGTTTCACTCCCACCTCGGCCCCGGCCTCCCCGCCGCCAGGTCCCCAGGAAAAGAACACTTGCAGTGACCCGCGTGCCTCGCCAGGCTGATTCTCCCTTCCCGGGAGGAGGCCGGGCGAGGTCCCTGAGCCTCAGGCCGCCCACACTCACTGTCCCAGCAGCTCCGTGGTGGAGTGAAGGGGCTTCCTCGCCTGCTGGGCCCAGGGTGGTGGCACCCAGATCTGAGTCTCGGGCATTGGGGTCAGCGGGGGCAGCGGGGTGCTCGGGAGCCAGCGGCGGGACACTGCGGGACTGGGCGGGCCTGGCCGCCGCAAGCTGCAAGCTAGCTGGATCGCTGGTCTCGGGGCGAACATGCTGGGCTGCCGGCAGCCCCACGACGCTCAGGAGAGGGGAGCGCCCAGCCCAGCCCGAGGCTGCAGCCCTGCCCGCCAGGCGTGCCCCGGTTGCCAGGCGCCTGGAGCTTCCGGCTGCCCTCCCTGCGGTCGCCCGCCGCCATCCCCACCGCCTCTCCGGAAACCGGGAACCGAGCCAGGAGGGTGCTTGGGCAGCTAGGAGAAACCCTACCCCCAGCCCCGGGGTCACAGATAAAGGGGTCGGAGTGGGGGGACGGCGGCGAAACAAGGCTGGTGAACGCATCAGTCCTGAAACAAGGTCACAGGGGCAGGGAAAGTGCACCCAGCTACCGGGTGGGTGGTGGGCGGCTGGACAGGCTGGCGATGTGCAGTCCTAAGTTGCATTTTTAAGATTCAAACTACCAGGGTCCCAGAGTACTGATGAGTCTGGACCTTTCACACACCCCAGTAATACCTGACTAGTCCCGTCTTAGGTAAGTGACAGAATCACCCCGAATTCCCTCCCCCCTCCGCCGGAATTCCGTGTTCTATGCTTCCTTTGTCTGGGTTCTTTGGTGAAGGCTTAGATGTGTGTCCTCTCCCTAGCAAGAAAGCCAGCCTAGCACCGACCTGCACAGGGTCTTAGCTATACTCTTGACCCACAATAGGGCTGCACATTTAGCCCTGGTAATGTGGTCTCAGGTGCCACAAAATTCCTGACACTGCTCTCAAACCCACTTTTCCCTTTTCATTAAGCTTGACACGAACCTCTCCTAGTTCCTCTGGTTAAGAAAACCAACTCAAGACCTGGAACCTAATACTAGCCCCAGCACTCAATGTAGTTGTGTGATGGGGGCGGGGGGGAAATAGTTAACTCATCCAGAAAATAGGGATAGTGGTATATTTACCTAGAGCAGTGGTCGGCAAACTCATTAGTCAACAGAGCCAAATATCAACAGTACAACGATTGAAATTTCTTTTGAGAGCCAAATTTTTAAAACTTAAACTTCTTCTAACGCCACTTCTTCAAAATAGACTCGCCAGGCCGTGGTATTCTGTGAAGAGCCACACTCAAGGGGTCAAAGAGCCGCATGTGGCTCGCGAGCCGCAGTTTGCCGACCACTGACCTAGAGGAATAGGCTGCACGTGGAGAACTTCCACAGAAAAGTCTGGGGCCAAAACCAATTAGGAACTCGGTTCTAGGGCTGCACTCTAAAGTGGAGAACCACGGACCTATGTTATGTGCATTCATTGGACACTACACTCAACTCGTGATCAAATGTTTAACTGGCTGCTTTTGAGTCTTGCGATCACATCCTCTTGGCTATCACCCCCCCTCCCCCCAGCTCTGTGCCAACTCCAGGCCTGGCTCCTGTTTCATAACCAGGTACCCAAATCCTACCAACCTTTGTGAAACTTCCCAATCCTCACAGTGGAACCATCTCTATGTTCTCCTAACATGTTGTTCTATTTGCACATACTATTATCCCTAGACCAGTGGTCGGCAAACTGCGGCTCTAGAGCCACGGTTTGCCGCTCTGTTGACTAATGAGTTTGCCGACCACTGGGATAGGGGCTTAATCACAAGGAACAACAAAAGCCTGTAATTATTGGAATCGAGAGTCTAGGTCAGTGGTTGGCAAACTCATTAGTCAAGAGTGGCAAACCGCGGCTCGTGAGCCGCAGTTTGCCGACCACTACCCTAGACAATAAAACTCATACATCCACAATCCAGCCCCCACTCTTTTCACCATTCCCCATCCAAACACCCGAGGACTGCATGTGCCAACTGGAGATACATCATTTTAAGTGGCTATTGCCCTTTAAGAGGGCTGAGTAACTCAAAGCAGCAAGTGGCATGGGATGCACCAGGCATTGTTGTAAGTACTAGAACAGAGAAGGTGATGACTCAAAGACAAGTTAACGGAGAAAGTTTTATCAGATAGTAAGAGATGCTATGAAGAAAAAAATTATATGAAGAGGTGTGTCAGAGAAGACCTTTTACCCAAATGAAAAAAGCCAAGTACACAGATCTGAGGGCAGTGTTCCAGAAACAAGATTACAAGCGCCTAGACCCTACATTAGAAGCTTCTCATTTATGAGGAACAAGAAAAAACATATCTGGGAGCCATGTGTTACAGATTAAAGATGGCCCTTCCAAAGATTTCCGTCCTAATTCCCGGGACCTGAGGACATGCTACCGTACGCAGGGACTTTGCAGATGTACCAGAATTAAGGTATTTAAGACGGGAAGACTACCCCGGACTACCTGGGTGGCCCAATGTAACAACCAGGGTCCTTGTAAGAGGGGAAACAGAGATGGCACTCTGAAGATGGAGGAAGGGGTGACGAACCAAGAAATGCAAGCAGCTTGAGTCTCCCCGAGCCTCCAGAAGGCAGGCCTGCTGACAATTTGATTTAGCCTAGTGAACCAGATTTTGGACTTCTGACTTCCAAAACTGTTAAGACAATAAATCTATGGTTTAAGTAACTTAAGTTTGTGATTTGTTACCGCAGCAATAGTAAACATACATAGTGCCTACATGGAGACATGCAGGTTCAGTTCTATACCGCCGCGATGAAGCCAGTCATAATCTTTGCTAAAGGGCCTTGCCACATCTGTGAACGCAATTAAAATGAGGTATGCTGTGTATGTTACATGTACAATAAAAAGGCTAGCCTTACAGAGAGAGGGGTGCCTCCCAAGAGAATGGAGAACAGTCTTTTGTCCAGTTTGATACCAAATCTGCAAAGGAAAACGGGGGGAGGGGAGCGTGGGGCGGGCAGAAAGTTGTCAATCATCCCCTGGAGGTGGTCCTCAAAGAACCCAAGAAACTCACTTTCTAGTGGTCCTGTAGCACACACATCTCCGTATGTTTCGTCATCTTGCCCATTTCATTCACACGGGAACAGAGGCTTATTTTCATTTGTATGCCCCTAGTAAGCACTCAAATTTTACAATAAATGTTTACTTAGCACTTTGAGCCAGGCACTGCTCTGAGCATTTTACTTGACCCAACACATTTAATCCTGAAAATCCTATGAAACCAGGTACCACTGCTTTCCCCATTTTGCTGATGGAAAGGTTAAGTAATTAAGCTAGTAAGCAGTTTGGCTGCAAAGCCAGCACTCTTGATCCAGCCTACCAGAAGAGCCTTCTAAGCAACGCGAGGTAACTTCGGCTAAAGGCCAGTGAGTGCAACAGATGACACTTTCGGAAGACAGGGGCAGCCAGAGACCTGACAGAGCCGGCACTTCAAAGGGGACAAATGGAAGTGCACAGGAGTTTGGAGAAGCAGCCCCTAAGGAGTGGCCCAGACTTTCTTCCTTCTAGGAGAGGTGGGCTAAGTAACATAAGGTATTAGCCTGCAATTAAGTAGGTTTTAATAGTTCACAAAGCACTTCCCTTAATTCCGAAGCAATCCTAATCCAGATGTCCCCAACTCCTCCCCACTCCCAAACATGTCCCTATTCTTTGGCCACACTTGGGAAATAATTTACAGGATTAAAAACGGGAATGTATCTACAAAGGACAGATACAGCCCAGTCCACTTCGTTATCCTAGATATTCTTGGAGAACTTCCTAGCCCTCACCAGCTTCAAAAGCTGTGCTACTTTGGGTGGTGATGCGTCAATGTTTAGGGATCCTTACAAACCTATGGCTGCCCACTGCAGGCAAGATTGTCGAGCGTTTGGGGATGGGGCATAAGGTAGTGCCCCTTTGTCCTTGGTTTTGCTTTCTATGATTTCAGTCCAAAACTATGAAAATCCCAGAATTAAACATGTTTTAAATTGCACAGCATCCTGAGTAGTGATGAAATTCCTTGCCCAGGCCTGGTGGTGACAATCCCTTTGTCTAGCGTCTCCATGCTGTATCCACTCCTTGCCTGTTACGTCATTTAATAGCTTTCTCAGGGATCAGATTGACTGCCCCAGTGTTGCAGTGCTTGTGTTCAAGGGACCATTATTTTACTTTAAAGCCACATTCACATAACTTACTACAATATGGTTATAATTACTCTATTTTATTATTGTTAACCTCTCATTGTGCCTAATTTATAAATTAAACTTTATCAAAGGTATGCATGTATAAGAAAAAATAGCATATATGGGGCTTGGTACTATCCAGTTTTAGGCATCCACTGGGAGTCTTATCCCCTGTGGATAAGGGAACTACCATATCTAACCAATTTTATTTACCATTAAAAATAAAAAAAGGCACCCTAGCCGGCTCAGCTCAGTGATTGGAGCATCAGCCTGTGGACTTAAGGGTCTCAGGTTCGATCCCCAGCCCAAGGGGCACATGCAAGAGGCAACCAGTCGCTGTCTCTCCCCTTCCATTCTCTCTAAAAAATATCCTCAGGTGAAGATTAAAAAAAAAAAGCTGTGTTAAATGCCATCACCCATATATAAAGTGCCACTTCTATTTATTACTACCCCAATTCCTCCAACACTTACTTTCCCATGCCTAGATAGTTAGCAATATGCCATCTGTACAACTTTATTACACTTATGCGTTTTTTCTTCAGAGCCACTTTCTACCTTTCAGGATACTGGATGAGCAAAGGCTGGGGGACTGGGACTCTATCTACTTAAGCAGCAAAACAAAATGGTAATTTCAAAACTCAGACTCTTAGGCACCACCTAGAAATTAATGTACATTGGTTAATTTTTTTGTAGTGACCCAACTGTCAGTACTAAGACACTGAATTTCCTGCAACACAGGTATACTCAGACATCTATCACTGAAAGGACCTTAACTTTAATTTCTCTCGAGTTCATTGACCCTAAATTCACTAGTCCAGAGAAACAGCTTCCAAGACCAAAGAATTTAAAGAAATTCTTAAATGTATTTATCTAGCAACTTTCGAATACTAAAAAGTAACGATTCTGGTGCAAAAGTGTCACAAGAACAGGGCATGTGTTTCATATACATCATACCCTTGGCACATCAATGAGATGACAAAAACTGTAACTTTTATTATACGTATTTCATGTTACACTCTACACTTAAAACTGTCAGTTCATTAACCAGACAAGATGATACATAAACCATAGAGGAATGTTTCTTATAAAATACCAAAACTGCCCAGCTGGTGTGGCTCAGTGGTTGAGCTTCGATATGATGCAGGTCACCGTTCAATTCCTGGTCAGGGCACATGCCCAGGTTGTGGGCTCGATCCCCAGCATGGGGCCTGCAGGAAGCAGCCAGGCAATGATTCTCTCATCATTGATATTTCTCTCTCAAATATTTTGGAGAATAAATAAATAAATAAATAAAATACCAACACTTATCATTTAAAGTTATATTCACTAGTTTCATTAGCAGTGCTTTAGGTGCTCCAAAGTAACTATTATCAATAGACACTAATTTCATTTCTTCCTTCATAATATATACGTTATATATATATTTTAATCCTCACCAGAGGATATTTTCCCATTGATATTAGAGAGTGGAAGAGAGAGGGAAAGACATCAACTGGTTGCCTCCTGCACGAGCCCAGACCATGGCCTGGGTTGGGGAGGAGCCTGCAACCGAGGTACATGTCCTTACCAGAATCGAGCCCGAGACCCTTTGGTCCGAAGGCCGACGCTCTATCCACTGACCCAAACCGGCTAGAGCCATAATATATGTAATGAAAAACTTACTGACATATGGACAAAAGATACAAAAGAAGAAAAACAAAGGAAACCACATTTACATAATACTTTATAGGCAAGCCAAAGCCCGAGAAAACGGAATTTCATCAATATTTTAATATGTAAACTGCTTTTATTACACCATACCTGTAAATCATGCACAAAGGCCTGCGAAGTAAACTTTCTTAGTAAACTAGTTTTGGCAAACTCAATGGCACAACTCAAAAGTAAAAAAATTAAGATGCCTCTTTTGCACAGAAAAGTCCTTACTTAAACCCAATAAGTGTTTTTCACAAGATACAAACTGAACCCTAGTTTTGGATGCAATGGCTGTTGATTTGGCTTAACTTTATCACATACTGAAATTTGCTGATAGTTAAGGGACAGCGGAGGTGAGCTCACGCAGGCTAACAAAAAAACTCACCAAGACAACAATATGCTTCAATTTTGAAGAACTCATAGTTTATTAACTGACCAGATTACAAAAATAACCATGGTAGATACCTGAAAGGGAAAAACAAAAAACCATTAAAGAAACCACCTCAATAGCTAGAAATTAACATAAATCAGTAAGTTATGAAAGTACCAATTCAGTTTCCATTTTTAAATAGAAAAAAACCAGATCTTCGCCCCCTCCATAAATATCCTCAAAAGGAGTAACCAAGCCAACTGCAACCCCACTAAATGTATGAGAACTCAAACCAAACCCTCACCAACATTTAGAGGGAAAGTATGTGAGACTGCACCCCATTTACTGAGTATTGAGTCAACGCCTCTCGTAGATGCTCACCTTAGTTCATCCTTCTGATAAGCCTGTTGATCTGGTCTTCCCTGTTCCCAGCATCTCCCCCTTCTACAAAATGGGTGGTCTTCTTCTTCATCCCGCCCCGAGGGGAAGACAACTTGAAGGGCCACAGGAAGTTGTTCACTTCTTTGAAGTGCTTTCCCACAGTGTAGATCTCGTGAATCAGATCTTCCATGCAGATGATGCCATATTTACCTGAACATTTTAAGGTTAAGATAACAATTGTTACTTTTTAAAAAGATTACTAAATTGTAAGGCACCGAACAAACACAATTATAGGCTGTAATATATAGTTAAATCAAGAGTAAAAAGAGAAAAACGCAGGGCCACAAGACGCCAGAAAATACTAACTCTGTCTAATAGCAAACTTTCCCCCCAAAAGGCAGAACCTACCAAGAGATCGAGCAATCAATGAGTTATCTGTCAGGGCAATTCGTTTTTTGTTGATTTTGCCATAACCACGCTTGTAGATCAATTCATTTACCGACTTCAGGTTTGGGTACCTGAAATATGAAAGCAGATGTAAATGACCAAAGAATAAGGTTACTGCTGTCAAAACACCGAAAATTCATCTTGCTAACATAACCAACTGACCCGACAGAAATCAAAGAAGGCAGACTTACCCCCAAGCAATGTACGGCTCCACGATCCTCAGCATGTTAATGGAAGCCTTGTTGAGCTTCACAAAGGTGCCGTTGAAGATCTGGCGAAGGCGAAGAAGCTGCAGCACTTTTCGGACCTTTGGGCTCACCCCATTGATACTGCAGTGAACAGACCAACAATTTCACTTGGCTTTTTATAGGAATGTTTATTAATGAAGGGCAGGAAGCCATTACAATTTTGGACAACACAAGTCCACCTAGATAGACAGGAATCCTCTCCTGTTACAAAGATCACTGGTTTTTCCTTATTTAGCTAAATTTTTCTACCACCTCTCCCAACTTGCCCCCTCCCCAAGTAAACTGCCTTTGGACACATACCTATGACATTTAAACTCCCCCCGACCCTCCCCCCACTTCCCAGTTCTGTAAACATGTTATAACACTTAGGAGGCTACATTTTAACTACTCTTCATCTCCAGGACCCTGAACTCAAGGCCAGTGCTCAATTAGAGAATGGATAAGGACTTTGGGGCACAGGTCTCACAGCTAAACCATTACAATAATCCCCCCTTGTTCAAGCTACCCCCAAAGTAATTTTATTCCAAAACCAAGGCCTCCAAAAGTAATGTCCCATTTTTCTGAGATTGCAGTTTTTCGCTTCAAAATCAGACTGCAGCAAAAACAAACAAGCAAAAACATGAACGTACCCTCTGATCCTGATGACAAATGCCAATTTGGGTTCGGCAGGTACGTAGAAGTTGCCAGCTTTTCTTGCCATCCTAGCCATTCGAATCTCCGTTCTGTACATCTGCCTGTATTCCTTGTGATAGTGCTTAGCTTTTTCATAGATGAGCTTCCTTCTTGCCTTTCGAAGCTGAAAAACAAGGAGTATTCATCTGATTTTTAGCTCCAAACACAATGACCAAGACCAGTTCTAAAGAAAACGAATCCTCCCTTGAAACTTTTTTTTCCTTTCTTGCCAGTTTGCATTAACATTCCCAAAAGCAGATGCCACCTCCATTTGCGATGTCACTTTGAGGCGCTCACTAAGCTCACCGGTAGGCCAGGTGACGTAAACAAACCTTGCAAAGAACACCCTCCTTGCTTGCCACCCCAAAGCCTCTTCTTACACGGTGTCTTAAAGAATAAAAAAAGTTTACTTACCATCTTCTGGGCAAACTTCTTTCTCAGGCGCTTGATCTTCAGCTCTGCGAAATTCCTTCGCTTTTTCTTGAGGGTTTCTGGCACAGCAGGAACCTTCTTCTTCTTCTTCTCTCTGGCATTAGCAAGCATTAATTGTTCATAAAGCTCACAGCCCCGCAGTACGCCCGTTCTGGCCGAGCACTTAACAGAACTACTGTCACTGGCTCTAACGTGTGTACCTTCAGCTGCTCTCAGCGGCGATGGGATTTTAGGCAATTTCTATGCTATTTACCTTTAAGACGGAAACTCACGGCTAATCCACGCCCGGTCCCAGCCTCGCACAATAAAAATATCCACAGCAGAGTTAACAAAAGACAGGGATCCCTAGGCTGTTAACGAGGGCTTAGGCTCCTCAGCAAATAACCCCAGAAAAAAAAAAAAATCCCATCACCCCTGCCCAGGCCTCAAGCGCCACATGCTGGAAGCAAAGGACTGACGGCAGGGACGCCGAGATCAAGTACCAGACAAGGACCAACCCAATTCAGAGGTTCTGGGCCTCCCTCACAAAACTGAGGGGCGGACAACCGGCCGATTCCGCACATAGTCAGCTCTCACACTTCGCCTCGTTCCCAACAACTCCCCAAACCTCCGCCCCAAGGCTGCCTGCATCCCCTGCCAGCCGGCGGCCTCCGCCAAGGCCACAAAACGTCACAAACACACAGGTAAGCAGGCAAAGGTACAGGGCGCAGTTGGACCGGGGGAAAGTGGGACAAAAGGTCTCCGGTTTCGGGGATGGAAGAGGATTCTCGAGGAGAGGAAGAGCCACTTACTCTGCACCCTCCATGGTTCCAGCCGGAAAAGAGGAAGGTGGCGCATGCGCACTGTTCACTTAAAGACGACGCGTGAAGCCCCAGGACTCATAGGTGTCCCAGGATGAGCCAGAAAAGAACTCAAAACTGAGAACACGCCCTGCAAACGCAAAATTAAGAAATTCCTGATTCAGTCTCTTAGGGTCAAGTTTAGGATACAAGTTGTATGGGGAAAATATGTATTGATTAAACTCTTTAATCAATATGCGAGCAAGGAGTGCTGACACCTTGACTAGTCCTTAGGGTGCGTTAACCCGGTGCGGGTCAAATTCCACCCAGTAAATGAATGCAAATGACACGCCACGGGTGCGAACTACAAATCCCAGCATGCATCAGTCCCACTGCCTGCCCGGCGGGCGGGCGACATTTGGCAAGGACAGCAGGCAGCCACCACGGTGGTGGTTCCAGTCAGGGAAAATGGGACTCTTTTGGCCCACGATGCAAAGTGTTAGCTGAGATCCCAAGTCGCTCCCGAGAACCGGCTTTAAGCACCTTTTCGGCTCTCTGCCAACCCCAGTCACAGCCTCCAGCGCCCCAGTTGCCGCGCGGCGGAGGTCCTTCCGTTCCTCCAGCCTGAAGGGCTGTCTTCCGCAGCGCCTGATTGCAGGCGGAGCCGTCCAGAATGACCTGCTTCATGAAAGTGGCGAGAGGGGCACAGCGAGGATCGGACGCCCGGAGCAGGATGGCCGCGGCGCTGCCGACTGCCGGGCCTGGCAGGCGGAGGCCCGGACACCCCACGGCAGGGGGCGTGAGCCGCGAAGGGAGGTGCGAGGAGGGCTGGAGGCTGCGGCCACGGCCATGTGAGAGGGGCTGCCCCGCCGCGGTTCAGCGGACTGCGGGCGGGCGGGGGGCTGGGCCGGGGGCGGGGTGCGCCCGGGGGCGGGGTGGGCCGAGCGGAGGGAGGGCCGATGCCGCCTCTGGCTCTTCCCGGTCGCGGGTTATATAGCGCGGAGCGTGGATCCCGCTCGGAGACGGTCGGGAGCGCTCCGACTCGCGAGTGGCGTTTCGCTGCGGAGCCCGGTGCCGGAGTGACAGCCTCGGAGAGTGCAGGGCGCCCGAGACGGCGGGAGCAGCTGCAAGCGGCCGGGCAGCGCTCGCCTGCGCCGGGCGAGTCGCCCCTTCCCGGCGCTCCCGCTGCCCCGCACCCCACCCTGCCACCCTCTCGCAACTTGGGTCAAGTTGACAAGTCCCGCGGCGGCCCGCCGGCCCGGGCCGTCTCCGCCGCGCGCCCCTCCCCCGGGGTGAGAGGGAGCCGCCGCGGCGGCTCCGGAGACGCTCCGGCGGCGGCGGCTTGGCCATGAGGGCAGCGCGCGCCGCCTAACTCGCGGCTGTCACCGCCGCTGCAGCGGGACCGGCCGGCCAGGCGGGCGCTCCGGGGCAGGCGGGCGGCCGCCGGCAGGAGGCGCCGAGCCGGGCAGCCGCCGCATCAGGGCACCGCTTGGGCCCCCGCGCCGAGCCTCGGCGGGAGTGGCCCCGCGCACCCCAGCCCGGCGGGCACCTCGGGGGCGGGCGCGGGGCGCAGCCTTCTAGTCCCGGCCGCTCCGACAAACGCCCCGGGCGGGGGAGCCGGGCTGCCGGCGCGGGGCGGGCGCGGGCGCGGACGCGGGCGCTGGGCTCGTGCGGGCCCCCGGGCGTCGCGATGAACATCGTGGTGGAGTTCTTCGTGGTCACTTTCAAAGTGCTCTGGGCGTTCGTGCTGGCCGCGGCGCGCTGGCTGGTGCGGCCCAAGGAGAAGAGCGTGGCGGGCCAGGTGTGCCTGATCACCGGCGCGGGCAGCGGCCTGGGCCGCCTCTTCGCGCTCGAGTTCGCCCGGCGCCGGGCGCTGCTGGTGCTCTGGGACATCAACACGCAGAGCAACGAGGAGACGGCGGGCATGGTGCGCCACATCTACCGCGACCTGGAGGCGGCGGATGCCGCGGCGCTGCAAGGTAAGTCGGACCTGCGCCCGCCCTGGCATTGTTGAGTCAAGCCCCTCCCCGCCCCAGCGCCCACCTGGGCGCCCCCCACCCCCTCCGCACCCCACCGAACCCCATTGCCATGGTCAGCCTGGCTGTCCTGGAAGAGACATCTCCCCCCCCCCCCCCAACTCTCCCTGCCTACAGGCTCCCCCCTCCCCATAAAGGAGCACGATCACCTCTGTCTTAAAGGGTGAGTGTGCCAAACCCCTGTCTTAGCCGAGGCCCGGTGTCTTTGAGGACTGAGCCCTCCGAGGACAGGGCAGGCCGAGGGAACTGGTGTCCACCGGTTTGAAGCGTAAAGAAATGCCTCCATGGCCTTTGCGGTGGGAAACTTGTCTGGGAAGCGGTTCTCGGAGTGGACAGAAGCACGAAGGGTTCGTGTGGTCTGAACCTCTTAGACTAGGGCAGCACTGAGCTCACTGTAACTTTAATCACCAGGAAATAATTACATTGTGTCACCAGAGATAACTAAGTACTTTAGTTACACACTCAACCTGATTGAAAAACCGCGCTGCACGGCTTCTTCAGACAGAGCTTGAATGACTTCAGCCTCTCTGTACATTTTTTCCATGTTTTTGGTAACCTCAGGAAATCTGCATTTTTGTATATTTATCAACTGACCTGAATCTGAGACTTTAAAAATAAAAAATGTGGAGACCACCACCAAACATAAGTATTGGTCCAGGGAATTTGACAATCACTTTTGCTTTTTAACAAGATTTTTCGTTTCCAGGGAAAACATTGAACTATACAGAGAAGATTAACTTGGGCACCACCCCTCCCCCACATTGATCATTAGTTGCCAAAATTATTGGCACCTGCCGTTTAGGTCAGAAAATCAAAGGTTAAAAATGTTACATTTCCAGCGAAGGTTTGGAGGGCAGCAAATACAGATTTTTGTGCTCCCTGCCAGAACCTAAGCGATGAAGCTATTCGTTTTCCAGGGAAGAGATTGCGGTTTTCAGATTGAGTTCTTGTGTGATAACATGGCATGGTTACCTGTGAACTTGATTTATGTAAGGGTGCTATGCCAGTTAGAACACACTAGTGTGCACTTTTCATGAGAAACTCTAGGATCATTTATTGGCTTTGGATGAATTCAGATTATTAGTTACAGTTTTGATATGTGAGCCTTGAGGTGAGTTTCCATTTTGAGGGTGCTCCTACTAAAGAGGAAAAGCCACTTCTGGCCACTGTTTCCCCCCCCCCCCCCCCAGAAGAGGAGTGTGTCCTGTGTGTGTTTGGGGGGAGGGGTGTTGGTCCCTGGGCCGGGATCAGTTCTTTCCAGGTGTCTTTCGCTCCAGGAAGCTGATCCCAGGAGGTCTGACTTGCACTGGGCTTGTCACAGTTGCAGGATTTTCCCCTAAGCGAAGTTCTCCAGCAAATTGCTGTAATTCCCCAAGACGTTTAGGGGAGGGAAGCAGCTGTAAGCTCAGTCATTGGCAAGCCTCACCGTGTTAGAAATCTGAAGCTCACTGTAGAATTTTTGTTTCGTGTGATCTTTGTCCTACTGATTGCCATGTGACTCACGTTTTGCAAACCCCCTCCCTTCTCTGTTCCATCCCCCGCCCCCCCCCCCCTCATCTGGACTTCTGAGGACAGCTGGAAACGGTGAGGAAGAGATCCTGCCCCACTGTAACCTGCAGGTCTTTACCTACACCTGCGATGTGGGAAAGAGGGAGAATGTCTACCTGACGGCAGAGAGGGTCCGCAAGGAGGTTGGCGAGGTCTCGGTCCTGGTCAATAATGCCGGTGTGGTCTCCGGGCATCACCTCCTGGAATGTCCTGATGAGCTCATTGAGAGGACCATGATGGTCAATTGCCACGCACACTTCTGGGTAAATATAAGCACCCTCTGTTCATTCCTGGGCCCTCTGCAGTGAGAGGGGGGTCGGAGAGAAACTGCAGTACCAGCCCGAACGCCACCTGCACACTCCCACCACAGAGCTTCCTTCTAAGCACTGTTCCCCGCGGTGAATTACACCGCTCACCGGGTACTATTAAATCGCCGTTTGCTTCCCGCCCCCACCCCCAATTCAGCATTTCTTGAGAGGGTAGAGGACTGAACATTTTGAACTAGTTTGAAAGACTGCCATAAAAATAACAAGAGGAAGCATAAAATCCTGGGTTTGTTTATTTTACTTTCCGTTGAGTTTGTAAAACATCGGCTGTTCTTATGAATTCCTAAAGTCAGAGTTTAGGCTTCCCAATTACCGCTGGGCCGCATTTTGGGAAGCGCCGGAGATTCTGAGATCAGCATTTGTGGTCCCCTGGGCGCAGTCAGGCCACCCTGGCGGGCACTTCGCATCGCGGACCATCGCAGGGTCGGGCACTGTCCTGGTGGAGTCCATCTCAGCTTAGAGGAGGCCTCTCAGGAGACAGAAGTCACCCCTGTTGGACCACAGGGTCCCTACGTAGGGGCAGGAGGGTGGTGAGGCCTGGTGGATCAGGGACTTAGACCAACCAGGACGTCAGCTCCTGGATGACAGATAGGACATCGGCGCTCCTACGGCACCTGAGGAGGAGAGAGAGGGCCTTCTACTGCTCGAGGGACAAAACTAACCCAGTTTTTCAGCCGAACTGATTCAGTAGTGGGAGGTGTGAAACCCTCCCCTATAACTGCACATGGTTGACCCATTTTCTGCTTTTCCTCCTCCATAGTATTCCCCCTTTACTTTTGTAGAGAAGTGGGATCCGATAAAGGAAGGGTAAGGAGAAAGGACAGTGTGTGTGTGTTTTCCATAGGCAGATTAGCCTTCTAATCGAACACAATGAAGAACTGTTTCTCCTAAATGGGTCACCTTAAACCTCATTAGTTTTTTAGCAACTGCTTAAAAACTTAATCTGGCTTTAGAAGTACTTAAGTCAAATGTTGCTCTTTTAACAGCAAACCATTTCTCTTATCCTGGAAGGCGCTTACACATTTTATTTTCAAACATGAACTTTATTTAATTCATTTCCAAACCTCTAGAATGAACATATAAACGTTGTGAGTTAACTCATGTCATGTTTTAAAGGTGGAAGGAGAAGACCAGATACAGTCCGGGGGGATTAAGTGTGCTTGTGTATGTGCGGAAGTGTGCGAGCATGTGCTGTGCGCAGTGGGGGCCGGGGGACGGATAGTCCTTGCTGCCGGGGGTCCATAGAGCAGTGGCAGGCGACAGAGGGGTGGGGCCGGCGAGTGAAGGCCAGTGCAACAGGGCAACAGCTTATCCAGCATCTCGTGTGTTTATAATTCTGAGGGAAACAATCTCATTAGCAATAAAAGACGTACATACATTGCAGGTGGACTATAGTTTTCCTGTTTGAAGAATGGTCAGGGTGAAGCTGCCATAGAAACTTGAGTTCAGTCAGCTATTCATCCTTCAACAGGTATTCAGCCCTTGGAGGCTAGTTATGAACCCTGGCACCGGGACTGGCTTTTCCCGATAGCCTTTGACAGGGCTGATGTTCGGTTTCTGAACTCTAAACGTTTACCTACACAAAATACTCTGAAGTCTAACACCTACTTTCTCTGCATGCTCATTTTGCCGAGTTCTAAAATTTCAAATGCAACCAGATTTTTCAAGAAATCCCCTACCATCTGCAGCTAAATACTTGTAAGAGGAAAGCGGCTCTTCTTCTCCTATGAAATGAGAGCTAATTTAGTGGGCGTTAAGCACAGAAAAGCCATAGCTTCAGCTTTGAAAGTACACATCAATTAATGTACTGTCCCTTAAACATTAGGCTACTTTCTAACCTAAGAAAATCCAGTCGCATCTCCAGTAGCAGGGTTATCGGGGAGCGGAAGCTGCACAGCACGCAGGAACAGATCACCTTCCCAGAGGCCTTGTGGGATGTTGCCTAACTCCACAATGAAGGGAGTTCTTGGAAGCCTTGGCAGTATGACGTCACTTCGTATTAAAATATGGGAGGCTCCTGAGCTCTCCAGCTGTTTTCCCCCAGCATCTACACTTAAGAATTTATTTTCAATCTTGAGTCAGAAAATTCGCTTTCTAGTTAGAATTTTTAACTTATCGCCAAGAAACCTTTTAAGAAGTTGAGATCTAGCAACTAAAATGTAAAAGAAGACTTACTATCATGTTAATTTTTACAGTGATTCTTTGGGGGTGGGGGGCCTACATGGCCTAAGAGCCACCTGAATCCAGCTCCCCTTCCGGTGGTCCCTCTTAGGGGAACATATTCGTGGTAGCTGTTCAGAGATGTCCAGTGTTGGCATGCGCTGTTCCCTTCCAGAAAAAATCACCGGTGTGTCTTTTGACTGTATCTGGGTGGGGAAAAGAAGTTGCCCCAATCATTTTTAAAAAGTAGATCAGCTGAGCAAAGACTTGCCCAGTCATGTGAACAGATCGTTTTGAGCTAGACTTTTAAGTAGCCGTTGTTTGTTGGTTTTCATAATATAATCAATAGCAGGCAGTCCTGACCCCGAGTTAAAGTCATGTGCAGTTAAGTAGAAAACCGCGTGGGTGTCATGTGGGCGTCCACCAAAAAGCCGTGGATGCTGCTACTTTCAAACCATTCCTCACACTCTTCCCGGGCCTGGAAGGCCCTCCGCCCCTCCTCCATCGGCCTTTGAAGGCCTCGCTCAAGTTCTTGCTGTAACCTTTTCTGGCGTTTTTGCATGTTAGAGCTGCAAGGGTCCTTAGAGATCATCTTGTCCAGCCTCTTATTTTCTGACGAAGCTGCAGTGAAAGGACTTGTCTGAGCTTCCTCTCTTCCTGCCGGGAGTCTCTGCAGCCTCCTTGTCAGGTCCATCCTGGGGCGCACGGTCTGTTCTTCGGTGCAACTTTTTCTACCTTGTGCTCTGAACCCCGAAGTAGATGGCACACAGCCTGAAGGCAGCTTATTTCTGCATCTATTTGCTTTCCCCCTCCTGGCACATAGCTCTGCTCCTAAGCCACCCGATAAATGTTTGGTAATCAAGGCCAGGCTTCTGCTTGAATATGTAGATCACCTGTTCAGAGGATGCTCACCTTTGCAGTTTCCAAAGGTGAGCATTATGCCGGACTGATTGAAGCTGGGAACGATCGATGAGATTTCATAGTGGGGCTGGCTCCCGTTCGTTACCGATCACACCTCTTTTTGTTTTCCTGCATCGTTTTTCCATTCTCCCTGCCCCACCTGTATGCTCATCTTTACTGTAGTGCATTAAGTCTGCTCGGTGCCTCGAGGCTGGCGACTTTGAGAGGGCTGGTGTGAATATGCGAATTGGGATCAAGCTCAAGTGGAATGCCTGGTATCCATGCCTGTTTCCCAGTGGCCAGGCCTTAAGGAGAGGACTCCTTCTCCTACTGCTTCCTTGCTTCTTGCTATTCCCATGCACGATGGCAGTTTTTACTGGACGTGGCCCTGTTCTGCACAGCCCTCCCGTCTGCTGTGATACTTCACCCTCCGGTACTCTTCCATCACCAGGAACCTTCCTAGGAACCTTCTCTTGGTCGCCAGTCAAGAAGTGATAGCTTTGGGGCAGGCTCTAGTCAGCATAATCTGTTGTGCACCAATCCCGGGGAGGGCAAGACCATGCAGAGTGTATACAATACAGTGCCCTTTGTTTGCCATAATCATAGGAACCATCTCAGGTTCTCTGTATTTTGGTGAGAAATATGGAAAGTTGGCCTCCATATAGGAACTGCAAACCCGTGTTTCCCCCCAAAACGTTAGCATGGCTTCACTTGTTATTTTTTAAGCACAGAGTCTTAGCTCGCTGTTTCTAAAATTGAGTTTATCTGTAGATCCTTCTTGACCAAAGAGCTGCATCTCGCCTTTCCACGTGAGCAGCACATCGATCCCTGATTAACCAAAAGGGGGAGGCAGAAGCATTTAGCTGCAGCCTTTTATGTGCGGGAGAAATTTTGCATTGCAAAGGACTCAATCTGTCACATAGCTAGTTGGTAATTTACTTCTATTGATACGGTAGTCAGACAAGATAATTGGTAGTTAATTAATAGACCACTTAACTTAAAAGGTTTCACAGTTTTAAAATACTAATTACTGAATTAGGCATTTATCTATATCCAAATGTCTAAAGTCTATTTAGTTAAAATCCATCCAGGAAAAGTAAAAGCCCACCAGTAGACCTGAGTAATGTAGCACTTAAAGACATTAGTACCTAATATCTCATGAATGGTCCCTAATCATTAATGTTCAAGTTTTTTTGTGATTTACTAGTTTTTAATCTCAAAGACTGTAATCCTCTGTTCTCTGGTTAGAGAAACCTAGTTTTCTTTAAGGCTTCTTAGATTTAAAAGTATTTCTAAAGTATTCATATAAAACTATATAGTCAATGCTTCCTCCTCCAACCCATAATACGGAGAATTATTAGACTACTAGAGGCCCGGTGCATGAAATTCGTGCACAGGTGCGGTCCCTAGGCCTGGCCAGCGATTGAAGCATGAGCGTCTGGCGTAGAAGGGCAGGTCCCAGCTGACTTCGGCCCTGGGCAGCACCTGGGCCCCTGGGCCCCTGCGCGCCCCCCTCCGCCTGAGTCACAGCGCCCGAGTCCCCATGCGGAGATGCGGTGAGCCAAGCCGGAGGCCGCGGGCCAGGGAGCAGCGTGGGCCTCAGCGCCGCCCAGCAGCACCGCACGGAAGCCAGGGGCAGCGTGATGTCTCTTGGCCAGCCTTGCAGACTGGCTCCTGCGTGAACCCAGGGGGAGCCCGAGCGGCAGCTGCGGCCCGGCTCACCCGGAAGAGGCCTCACGGGTGCGGGGCGGGCTCCTCGCGGGTGCCCGGTACCTGAGCGTGGGGGCTTTCTGGTGCACAAGCCCTGGTGTCCCGGGGGAGGGTAGCAGGGGGAGTGAGAGCGAGCTCGGCGGACACCCCGCATTCTCACCACACCTCCATTCCCGTCACCCTGCCCCCAGGTAGCCAGTGAGAGGTCACAGCCCCCTGCCCAGGGGCTGGGTTGCCGACATCTGCCATGTTCCGCGCTGCCCCCTGGTGGTCAGCACACGTCATAGTGAGCGGTTGGTCTCCCGGTAGAACAACGCTCGAGGGGACAATTTGCATATTAGACTTTTATTATATAGGATATATTTTCTAGACATTGTTTTTCTTTCTAAGGATAGCTCCTAAAAACTTGCCCTAGCTAGTTTGGTTCAGTAGATAGAGCATCAGCCTGTGAACTGAAGGGTCCCAGGTTTGATTCCAGTCAAGGGTACTTACCTTGGTTGCAGGCTCCTCCCCAGCCCGGGCTCTGGTCAGGGCATGTGCAGGAGGCAACCAATCGATGTATTTCTCTCACATCGATATTTCTGTCTTTCCCTCTCTCTTCCACTCTCTCTAAAAAAATCAATGGAAAAATATCCCTGGGTGAGGATTAAAAAACACACACACAACTCCCCCCACCTCAAAAAAAAACACACCACGCTTGTAATTCAAGGCCTCTTTTAAATTCTGTACTAGAATTAGCTGCTTTCTGTTATTAAATAAACATATGCATAAAAATCAAATGTTTGAGCTGTAGAAGAGATAAAGACTTCTTATGTCTTGAACTGAACTAAAAATTGGCATGGAGTAAGCATACTTTGCCTTAGTACTTCTTGTGGTCACACTAAAACTTCTCCTTAGATAGCAACTACTTGGATACCTGAGACTGTGCCTGACCAAGTCATTTCATAGCCTTCTTTCCTAAAACAAAATAAGATCACATGCTCATTGAACTTTGAGTGTCTATATTTGATACATTACATGCTGGGCTCGTGTCTATTGCTACTAGAAATCAACATCTATGATACGATAAAATGTCACTTTACATAACTGGCCTGAGTGAGCAGGGAACCATCCTATAAAAATCTTCCCAACATCTTTGACATATGTTCTCACAGGTGTCTGGTTATCTCGATCATTTGGAAGGTCTTACCGAGTAACCAGTGCCCCCAGTGCCAGACCCAGTGTGTAGCTTGGTCCTTCTGCAGAGTGTGACCCTGTTGACTGTCCCTTGGAAACGGTGCTTTAGCTTCCATGATAAGCCCCGTTTCTCCTGCTTCTCTTCCTGTCAATCCGCTTAGCCTCCCTGCCTCGGAAATGTAATGACTGGTGTTAGGTGCTCAGACTTTCTCCCGCTGGCACTGCTGGCTGGGTCATCTCTCTCTCTCAGCAGCTTCCACTGTGCTTTCTGCGGCAGTTCCCAACTTCACACAACTGCCTTGTCCGTTCCGTGCATTCCCTAACATCAGCAAGTCTCAGAATTGAACTCCCTCCTTTTTGCCCCTTCTTGAATTCCCAGGCGCGGCCAGGACCAGGCTTGGAGACATCAGCAGTGTCTTTCTTTGTTGGTGCTGCATGCATGCATGCACGGGGCACCCAGCCCTGACTGCTCTGTTGCTTCCATGTGCTGGGATCCCTCCTTTCCACTCTGCCTCCACCTGTGTGCTTCCACCTCTCTTGCCTGGTTTCTGGAAAGAGTCTCCCAACGTCTTGCCCTGTTTCCAGCCATTGCTCCCCACCCTGGGGTTTTCTAAGCAGACTTAAGTTTGTGATGTGTCTGCTTAAGGGTACACTGACTGGAACCGACCCCAAACCCTTGCGTGACCATTTTGTTCACAGCACAAAGTCCAGGCTCATTAACACCGCAGCTCAGACCTCCCCAAGCTGAATTCCACTTGCCTTCAAGCTCATCACTTAGCCCCTGGTTTGCCCTAAGCGAGGTCACACGGGGCTGTGCCCTGAAAGAGCCCTGGCCACTCAGCTGCTCTGCCATTTGAGTCCTGTCTTACTGGGAGGCAGAGCTAAATAGTTCAGACAATGGATCACTACTCCAGGGAAAGAAAAAACAAACACAATCAAGATGTTTTCATGTTGACTAACTAGTATCTTTATATATTAAGGGGCAGTCCTTGTAGAATCAACTCCAATCCCTGGTTCAGGGAATGGTCCTCTTGTTGGATTATGTGCTATTGATCTCATTTCTGGAAGCAAAGTTGGTATTTGTTCTTTTTCCCATGCAAGGCTTTAGCCATCATCCAACCCTGTAGAATGTATCTAGAGGACATGTCAGAGTGGATGCATTCTTTGACCTGTGCTAATGCTAACACGGATTGAATAGCTTTTCCCGAAAGACTGAATGGACATTGCCTGGTGAAGTCCCTACCCACTCGCTGCAGGATTGGGTCCCTGGGGCCAGCAGAAGAGCTACAAACCCAATGGCCAACGCTTAACTGCCCACATTCTCTCATTTTATTCTCTTCCTTTAAATTTGTGTTTGCCTTAATCATTCTTCAGATTGTCAAGTGAATTTACTTTAGTATCTCGACTATAGCTCTTAAGATGTGGCAATCAGAAAATCCCTTTCAGTAGTCTTAACCTCACTTGCGAGTTAGAATGCATTTTTAAAGTAGGAAACCCCTTTTTACTTCAGTTTGTCTTGAGTTAAAGGTTGTTAATAGCAGGTGCATCTATAATTTCTGTCTCTTGGAAACTATAATTAAGCCTGTTTCCATTCCGGTAAGTCGTCAATTTGCCTCTGTCTAGCCCAGAGGGCTGCCTATGTGGATAGATGTGTAGGTGTCCTGTGTGTTTGCTTGGCTTGGAATGCTCAGTGAGTGACATATGCAGAAGGCTGGTGACCAGGTGCAGTTACAACACCCCTGGACTTGCAATAGTCCTTCTGCTCCTGCGTTAAGTCCTCAATACCCAGGATATTTGGGGACCCCCAAATTGTACTATGCTGAAATTCCACTAGGGGGCGTACTGGCAGGGGGGATTTGTATCTTATTTCCTTCTACACACAACCAGTTATTTTCCCAAGATAAAGGGCCTTTTGTAGCTAATCTTTGATGTATGACAAACTCTGATAGATTTTTTTTAAAAAATGGAAACTATTCCCTGCCTCCACTGAATGGGTTAATAAATCCAATGTTTTGAGCCTGATAAGATAAAAATGTGTTAAATTTCTCAGTTTAATTAGTGATTTCTTATCTCAGAAGTTACTGTCAAAGTTAGCTATTCAAAGAATAAATCCCTCTTATAGTTTCCATTAACTGACCTAAAAACTCTTTCTAAGCTCAGACCCCTTGTAAGCATAACTGGAAAATAACTCGGAAGAAGGGAGCTTTTCATTCTCTCGTTGAGAATACATATAGACAAAGCATGCAGCTGGTCCCCGGAGCGGGGAGCCCGAGGGGACCTGCCTGTGCTGTGACCTACGCTCTGTAAGGTACCCCTGTTCAGAGCGGAGGTTGTCAGAGCATGGCCTTAGGATTTCCTCGCCCTGACAGTGGGCCAGCTAGTTCCAGTCGCCGGGGCCTCTGGGTTTACAAGGCTTGAGCCATCTCAGCCTGGAGGGGATGCTTTCAACAGCAGGAATGCTAACACCTTTTACTTGATCTCACCTAGCATGGCCTATTCCTGAATTCCTTTTTCTTTTTTTTCCCTTTATTTGTCAATTCTCTTAAAACTTAAGTTCACACCTGTCAGAGACCATTTTCCAAAATGCTCTGAAAGTAAAATGAAGTGAACCAAGGGGGGTGAAGATGGAATACCCTCTCATAATGATTATAAAACTTTCAACACTTCAGCAAATGCTGCTAGAACATTTAACAAGGGAGGGCAATTACTGCGGCAACCTTGAGTGCTGTCAAATTAGCCCAACTGACAAGCCACTTACAGTGACTTCACATTTGGAGACAAAACACGACTTGGTCTGTGTGACTCTCAGAGTTCACACAAAGCTGCGAATGGTGGCACTGGTGTTAACATTGTGTGACCCTGGCGATTTTTGGTTTGGGGAAACCACAGTGTTTCTCATTTGCTGCTTGCACAAAGTTTGCATTTCTTGCTTTTCCTTCAAATAGCTCAGTACTGGAATTTTTAAATATTAACGTGGTTTGCTTCTTAGTGTCATTCTAAACAATGGAGCTCAAAGTGACACTCCCCAAATCCGTGTAACTGGGAAAATACTTGGTGGTGTAACTTGTGTAGCACATGGGGATTTTGAGGACAAGTGAAACTTAAAATTCAAAGCCTGAATTTTCCCACCTGCAAATTGTAACTAACATACTGCCCCCTACTGATTTCTCAAGGGTTTTTAAAAACAAGATAGTTCTACAAACTCTTGGGAAAGAGGAAACAGCAGATGTAAAAAGTAGTTCTGTGCTATTAGTGTTTTTGCATTTGCTGGACTCTTCTCCGCCAAGCATTGTAATTGATATTTTTAAACAGTTGTTTTCTGGTCCTAGTAAAACAGGGCTAAAGAAAAGGATTAGGAAGGGGTCTTATGGGAGAGCGTGTGGGTGTTTCCCAGCACCGTCTAGGACTCTGGAGGAAAAGGTGTCTGAACAATTACTCAGCAACGTGTTTCTGAGGCTGCTTCAGGGGTCAGGACGGGTGTTTTTGCAGGAAGTGTGGTCTGGTGCTGCGTGGAGGGCAGGGAGGCCTGGGAGCCATACATAGCAAGAACCAGGAGTTGCAGGAACTTGAGTAAAACAACATAACCCAAAATAGATAGCATTTATAACCAAACTAGCCTATAAATAAATATATGCTTAATGAGCCTTGTGTGCACTTACTGTACTTTTATATAGCACTTAGGTTTTATAAAGCCCTTTCATGCACACTCTTCTGAATTAAGTACACTTATCCCCATTTTTATGGATGAGGAAACAAACTGTGACAGGTTATGGGACTTGCCTAAGGTCAGTCACCCCTGGGGAAGGAAGAAGCAAGGACCCAGGCCCTCATCCTAGGGCTTTAGTTTGGAACCTCTACAAAGTACAGTGTCAGTAAGGTCTGTGACTTTAAGCAAAATGGCGCATGATGTGACCAACTTCGTCACAGGCTAATTGATATAATCAGGAGTTAAGTTCCTAGGGCATCTCATCAATGTTAACGAATCGACGTTGAATGACTCAGTGTTATTCCAGGACCTGCTGTCCTTCCCTGGACTACATGTTCAAAGCATCTGGACTTGCCTGTGAGTCACTTCTGCTTTTGTCCTGTGGTAGAATGTAAGAATCCACCTTCAAACATTGATTTTTTTTTAACTACCATGGTTAGTTTAGCAATGGTAGTGATTAACTCTAGCTTAATGTCCCCAGAGAGATAGCTCCATAAATTAGACAAACATGCAAAAATTGTAGACTAAAGAATGAATACCACAATAGAATTTTATTACCAAAGCCCAATTCATATGTTTTTCTGCCTTTTCTGTAATTTTCATTGAGAATAGAATAGTGCATCCCTATTCACCCTCCCTCCCTCCCCCTCCTCCCTCCCTCCCTCCCTCCCCCTCCTCCTCTTCCTCCTCCTTCTCTTCCTCATGCATGTGTCAGCATTGACAAACTGGATGGGAAAAGTAGTGAATAAAAAGGCTCTTCTACAAGGACTGGCTGAACAAAGTCCTATAAATACTTGGGACCAAAATGTCACTAACAGCATGATTTTAGTGCAGTTTCATTGTTAAGCTTATTATCTCGTGAAAAATGTAAAACCTTCATTCTGTTACATAATAATCTTATGGGATCAGAATTCCAGATAACTCTGTAAGCTTTGCCTTAGAAAATGCTAATCATGGTTTTTCAAAATTGTGCAGTTTTGACTGGCTGATTGTGTCCAAACTTAGCCCTTTATTAAAGGGGTCACTTTTTCCTAGGTCAGGTTTTCTCCCAGGCTTATCAAAGCATGACAGCTTTAGAAAGGTAAATGTGAAAAATGAAAAAGAAATGCTGAGGCCTAAAGGTCTGAATTTCCTGTCTGGAAAGCTGAGCCTTCAAAGCCTCTGGATGATTTTGAAGTCTTCTCCGCCTCGTTTTGAGAGCTTGTTCTAATGTGGACAGGGAGTCTGTTCGGGCTGCTGTAACAGAATATCACAGACTGGGTGGCTTATGAACGAAATAAATGGGTTTCTCACAAATCTGGAGGTTTGTCCAAGATCAAGGCTCCGGCAGATTGGGTGTCTGGTGAGGACCCACTTGCTGGTGTGTAGACAGCTGTCTTTGCTGTTACCTCCCGTGGCGGAGCGGGGAGGGAGCTCTCTGGGTTTCTTTTATAAGGGCACTCATCCCATTCATGAGAGCTCCACCCTCGTGGCCTAATCACCTCCTAATACCATCACCTTGAGGATTAGGTTTCAACATGAATCTGGAGGGGGACACAAACATTCGAAGACCACAGCCGAGGAGCCTGCTAACTACTAAAATGGACCCAGGCAGTGTGCATACAGTGAGTCTGTAAACGGACTGGGAGTCCCCCCAGAGCGCTGGGGCTCTTCTCTGACTTGAACCGGCCTTTATCTCATAAACATTGTTGGGAGAAGGGTGTGGGGCGTGGAGAATGGGCCTTCCCAACCCCTAAAGTCCTGGTTCGAGAGAGAGCAGAGAAATTAGTCTGCCTATGTTGCTGCATTGCTAGCAGAGACTGCTCTGAAGCCGCAGGAGGTGTGGCATGGACAGAACTCGGTGCTCAGCCTGGGGTCCACTCAGAGGGCCACATGTTGGAAAAGCAGATCCAGGCCCCTCCCAGACCTGCTGGGTCGAAATCGGCGTTTGGTCCCAGGTGATCCGTGCCCGTCAGAGTTTGAGAAGGAACTTTTCTTGAAGGGAACCACTGATTTATAGAAAAGGAGGTTTCTACAATCCTTAAATTTACTCAACATGCCCAATAAAGTATAGGTACTTGACAGACCCTCACACATAGCAAATTCTAAGTTGTGATAATGCAGGCTTGAGAATACATTAAGTTTTCAGGAATAACCTTTTGATTATATATCTTTCATTTAGGTTAAGATTTTAAGTTTTTAAAAAGACTCCAGTAAAAAACTAGAAATCAGAAGAATTTGAACTGTTTCCACATATGGAACACAAGGGGTGATGGAAGGTGATCCTGGGGACATTGCTGGGGTGGGGTGGGGTGGGGTAGGGTGGGGTGGGGTGGGGTGGGAGGGCCCTGCACTCCAGGCCTGAGCGTGGCCGGGCCTGCTGCACGTGGCCATGCCTCATGGAAGTGGTTACAGTCACCAGAGCAGAACGGAGGCTCTGCCCTTGGGAAGATCGGTCTTTATTATAATTTCTGAGATGTGATTCAAGTTCGGGGAAAAGCAAAGGGATTAATGACAACCTGTTGTTCAGCCGACGGTTTGGCTGCAATTTTGTGGATTATTTTCATTATTCTATAAAGAGTTATTAAATAAGAGGAGGGCCCTGAGCTTGAGGGAGGGAGCTCCGGAGCATTCCTTTGATCATCTAGGACTCGGCCAGGGGGAGTGCCAGGGAAAACAGCCTTTCAGAGACAGGGATCAGCATTCATGGTTTCTGTTAACACACCGAGCTTCCAGGGGCTGGAGTAAAATACAGAAAAGCGATGATTGTTTTGCAGATAACTTGTAATTTTTTTAGCATAGAAGAGGCATGGATTCGAGTTGGATTATTTTAAGGCACAGGCATGACCAGTTATTCGTGTGTGATGACTAGATATTCTTACTGCTCACCAGATGCTGGCACTAATGGAGAGATACCTACTGAGTCATTCACGAGACTTATGCAAGTAAGACCTCAGTGTTACAACTTGTATTTTGAAAGCGTGGCAGGAATCGAAGAAAGAATTATTAGATATAAGTCATCATAACATTTTTGAGCTAAGAAACTTGGAGATCTCCTTTTCATCTCACAAATGAGTTAAGTCCAGAGAGGTCAAGTAACGAGGAAGGCTAAGCGATTGGCAGTCAGGACCACGTGGTTTCTGGGCTCCAAAGGCAGGTTTGAGCTTTAAGTCACCTCCTCTCCGGTGTTTCTGGGTAGCACACGCTCACATGTAAGGGGATGTGGATGCCTGAGTCTCCGCCTCGGGGCAGGTTCTCTCCAGGCCTCTCATCGGGAAGGCAAGTTAATGAACGCACTTAGTTTTGCTGAATAACTCGTGGTGTCATCATCTAGGTGTTCGTTTGAAAGGCCTCGCTCTTTTATTGGCTTCTTGGTTGCAGGGCAGCTGTAGGAATGGGCTTGTGTGTGTGTGTGTATTCAGGATTAACTGCTGATGCCTGCAAATGTGAGCTAATCCTGCGGCCTCAACCCAGCCATAAAAAGGACGGTAGATGGTACAAGTCGACGATGACGACATGTTGAGCCTCCTCTGTACCTAAGACGGAACATTTTGTGTCAATCTGAGATTTTGATGAACATTTTGTTAAGACTGCGAGAGTAGTTCCAGGCTTCGGTATCTTGGGGCTCTATTGCACAATGTGTCCCTTTCTGTCTGCAAACACACCCAACTCGGAAAGAAAAAAAAGAAGCCAGGATCCAGTTACATAAATTCCAGAACGTGTGCTGTCAACTGCATCCAGACTACTTCAAGTCAATATATTGGTATTGAACATAGATCTGGGTTTTACTTCCTAATTGATGGGAATTTTGCAATGAAAATTTTCAAGTAGCATTTTCTACGTCAAAGTGCGGTGTCTGAAGTGTGGTCAGTATAGTATTTATTTAGTCCTGTGCTCCTCTCCCAGGTTCGGTGGGAGGCATGTCACCATTTTTCAGTCTCTGAACACACTAGTGATTTATCCTATTAACCTTTGTAGCTCAGTTCACTGTATTTTCAGTGCTTCAGTCGTCTGTGCTGTTGAATCATAGTTTTCCAGGAGCAGGGACTGAGTTTCCAGAGCAGAGTGCCCCCAGCTGTCACCTGAGCCTTGTCAGCAGCCGCGTGGTCCCCGGGATTCTCTGGGAGCTACTTAGACAGGAGAAGCAAGGCCCTGGGAGCGGTGTTGAACCACTGGAGGGGGGCGCCCTAAGGGTTCCAGTTACATGTTCTTTGTTCAGTGAGTCTTGATTGTATTATTTTTAATTGTAGATATTGCTGTTCTTTGTAGATTCTGAAAACGGTCAACATTCAGCGGAAAACTGTCCTATAAGTGCTGATGGTGGTACCCTTCACCGTAGTATGAGTCATGGGCCTCATTAGAAAGGTCACTCTGTTTCTTGGACATTCAAATGAGAGATAAACACTACAAAATGGTCCTTTGAAAAGACTCCTCTTCTTGAATTGCCCACAGGACAGTTGTAAAAATGTGCAAAAACACAACACGAGGCCTCTCCCTGCTCTGGGGAACTCCCTCACTTTCCCCTGCGTGCCCATTCACTTGGACTCGCTTGCCAGTACGGCGGGCACGTTCTGGGCGTCTCACCCACACGTCAGTCTCGGAGTTTCCAAGCCAGGCTTCTCAGGACCCACATTTCTCCCGGTGCTCTTTGTTAGCGTTGGGCTGATTGGGCCTGACAGGGCGCCGCGGGCTCTGCTGCAGTCTGTCATTAAGAGCACGGGAATGATCTGGGCGGTTGGAGCTGTAGGAGGTTAATTTGGCGTAAACCTAACATTCAAAGATTTCTCAAGATAGGACATGTCATGCCTGTGTCCAGTCATACTTCTGTTCAAGTTCTTGTTTATATTGTAAATATGACCTTTACAGTTATCTTTCAAAGCGCCTGGTGCTTTGAAGAGGACCCCTGAGGAGCCAGGGAGATCTTAGACTTGTTAAGGAGGTTCCATAGGAATGCCAGTGTCCAGAGGAATGTCCCTTTTCCTTCTGGTGTGTGTGTGTGCTTTTTGTTGGGTTTTTTGGGGCTTTTTTTTTTTTTGGTTAATCCTCACCCAAGGACATTTCTTTCTTTGATTTTTAGAGAGAGCGGAAAGGAGGGGGAGAATGTGAGTGAGAGAGACACATCGATTGGTTGCCTCCCACCCCAGCCGGGTCTGGGAAGCAAACCTGCCACCGAAGTAAATGCCCTTGATTGGAATTGAACCCTCGACCCTTCAGTCCCAGGGTCGATGCTCTAACCCCTGAGCCAAACCGGCTAGGCTCCTTCTGTATAAAGTCACATAGCAACCCTGTCAGCTAGCTGGTGGCCGACTGCGGTGTTGGAGTCTTTTGAGGAAAGTTAATCACGCGTAATCAAAGGTGTATCTCCACGCTTTTTAGCCAGGCAACATTATGAAGAGTTTTCTCTTTTGCAGTTAAGATAATCCCTCGGTCCATTCTGCCTCTAAATTCTCTCTCGGAACAGACCAGTTAGTGCACATTGCTTACTGACTTTAACTGCCTCCCCCACCCGAGATCAAGAGCCAACCCGGTTTTCCTGACGAGAAGCTGGGTATCTTCCTGTTTCGTAGACATGTGAGTAAGAGGAGAGAGCGATGGAGTGTACTTCTCTGACTTGGTTAACCGTTTAGCCAGCCTTGCCAGCTGCCATTGGCACCAACCAACTCTGCTTCCTTCAGAGGCCCCGCTCCTGCCCCGGGCCCCGTCCTTCCCGTGGCGGACAGCAGCCCTGGCCCGCCCAGGTGCACCGATGGCGGCACAGCCACGAGTTTATACTTAAGCCGTTGGGTGTGCGCTTCAGGTTTGTCCTTTCTGTTCTGCTAACGACTCTGAGACAAAGGGAAAGATCGCGAACCTTAGCGTGAACTGACTGGTGTCATGGCAACTAGCACTTCACCTTTCGCTGGTCCCCATCTCATACATGCTGCAGTATTTGCGCGCATTAATAATTCATTGCCAAGTGCCAGCTTTCTGTGCGCTGTCAGACGGTGTCAGGGACGGAACATGCTGTGCTATCTCAGATGTCATCTCCCAGGCTGGGGAGGGCAAGAGTCATTAGGAAAGAAGACTAGTCAGGGGCTTCGGGAAATTCCTGAAAGTGAGGTGCATTCTAGCCACTGATTTATCGCATTTTTCTTGTAAAGTCGGGGGTAGAATCCGTGCTGATCAAAGTTTATTTGGTAATGTGCTCCAGACATAAGGCAGGAGTTTGGTTGTGGAAATAACGCACAGGCGGTAATTGCTCACCTCCATTCAGGCAGCAAAGAAAATGATTAACAGCCTTGGTGCTCAGTCACGTGGATCAGGTTCCAGCATGAGCCCTGCAAACTCAGGGCTGGAAAGAAACCTGCGTGGTCCCTACGCGCATGCTCCCGTCCCAGGCTGGCCTTGGCCTGGCGCACAGTAGGGGCTGAGCATTTGACGCCAGCCCTGGAGGATGGCGGTGTGGGCTCCGAGGCCCACATGGCCTCCCACTTCCCTCAGCACCTCGCTTTCCTGGCATTTTGTAGTTGTTGCAGTCACTGTAGTATTAGACCTATAATTGGTAAACTTTTCTAAATAAAGAATATAGGCCTGGGTCTTGGAGTGAGAAATACCATATCACATTGGAGTTCATTGACAGAGGCCAGATCTGTCCCTGACTAGGCAAGAAATCACATATTTTAAACAAAACATTGATCTGACCCTTCCCTCTCAAAAGAAAGCTTCAGATTAAAACAAACCTAGGTCACACTCTACCAGCTACTTAAAGTGAAGCATACTTCCCTGCAAAAGAGTGGTTTACAACCACAATTAATTGGAAAAAATTTGTCACTTAGCCATGTTTGGATTCTTTTGTTTCTCTTTTTCTTTTTCCTTTTTCCTTTAAATACAAACCAGCAGCTTCAACATCCCTCCAAACTACTTTGCAGAGGGTGCAGGGGAAGAAGCCAAACATTTTTTTTAATTTTTTTTTTTTAGAATATGCAGCCATAAGACCCTGCTTTTGTGAAGGATAGGCTAGAACTGCTTTCTGTTTGGTGTTCTGACTTAACGCAGCGAGGCGCTGGCGAGTGTGAATTCTGCACAGACCGGAGGGGACCCGCTGTCATTGCCCATCCCTGGCCAGGGCGGAACACAGAACCTGCATGGAGTAGGCATTCAAGAAACGCGTGTTGAACAAGTTAATGCCACCAGACTAATTTCAGCGGAGGGGACATTCACCAGTTTCAGAAACTTAGAGCAAATTAAACTTTGAAAACCATTAGGAGTTTGTTAATCTTCTATCCCCTACTTTTATATGGTGCTGGGACCTGGATTAGTCATTTAACACCTGCAAGCAACAGTGTGGCGCGTGAACAGGGCGTGTCGTGAGAGCCGACCCGCTCAGTGTCTGTGTGTTTGCAGTCACGGCCAACCACCGAGAGTCAGTGGGGACACTGGCCACGTGGCGGTCACAGTCAGTGTTCGGATTTGTCAGGCCACCAAGTAGCATATCTTAGTG
Organism: Cnephaeus nilssonii; assembly: GCF_951640355.1. Lineage (NCBI taxonomy): Eukaryota > Metazoa > Chordata > Mammalia > Chiroptera > Vespertilionidae > Cnephaeus > Cnephaeus nilssonii. The sequence goes on from NC_137089.1 coordinate 40,919,650, forward strand.
GTATTTTATACTGTGTTTAATTTCTTGGGATTTAACATTGAGTTCTTATACTTCAGAACTTAAAAATAGGGCCCTTCATACTAAATCTATCTGCATCTTTCAAGACGAAGCAAACTTTTAATAATTAAAAATGATTTCTGGATAACATCAAGAATAAATTTTATAATTTTTGGAGTATAAATCTGGAGACAATTAATTATAACCAGATACTTACAAGAACACTTACACACTTGCTTATTTAAGGATAGGCTTTCTGTTGGAATATAGAAGCCTCTTTGTGATGTTACTTTATTGCAGTTCTGTGATATAATAGCCCTATGTCAGCTATAGAGCCTAAAGGTGAACCTATAATGACCTAAAGTACCACAGCTTGCCCTTTTTAGCTATCAAGCAGACCAGAATCATAGCTATTATCACCGTTGCCTTAACCATTCCCGCTTACCACTACAAAGAAATAAAGTCAAGCTGAAGCATGGGCCTGTCATACGCCCAGCCCCGCGGCGGGTCCGTAAGCACACAAGGAGTCCCGTCACTTGCTTCCACAGTTCTTGTCACAGCGTAGGAATCTCCCTTCATCGCTGACAGAATCTGTATCTTCCCGCATAGTCTGGGCTGGGCTAGCTAGACATATTAATCAAAACCAAAATACCATAAAGCATACATTACGGTGAATGGTACCTACTATTGTGTTTTAAAGAAATATGGACAAAGTCAAGGTAAACAGAATAATATTAGGTAAAGGCTTAACACCCCAACTACTTTCGATAGAGAGGTCTTGGGAAGCTCCAGCGACATGAACACTTAGAAGCAGAAGGGGCTGCGATGCCTATTATGCTCTGAAGTACGTAGGCGGCCACGGGAGGTAGAGCGTCAGAGAAGAGGTGGTGGGTGAAACCTGGCAGGTGAGAATAAGCGTGACATGGGTGACAACAACGAGGAGGCCCAGACAAATGGGGTCTGAGTTGGGGGGCAAGGGGTGTCTCATGCTGGTCCAGAGTCAGACTAGGGAACACCTTAGGACATGTCACCAAGATGCATTTGGCCAACTGCATGCGTCATGGTTTGGAACATGAAAAAACTTCAAAATGGATGGAATGACTGTTTTTGATCTTGTACGTGCAAAAGCCTTGATAACACATTTGCTATTTATGCAGAAATTCAGCGATCGCTTAGCCAGAAAGTCCTCTGAGAAGGGAATGCAGCTCTTCTTAAAGTCCATTGTGTGCGGCATTTGGGTTTTTACTTCATAAATCATGGGGCGCTGTGTTGGCAATGGGCTATAACTCAACAGTAGACAGATTGCTCTTTGCTGCTTTCTTTTAAGAAGCAGGTTATAAAGCTGTTGGGAGCCTGGTAGAGTAGTTCATAGATCATCTTAAGCAATTTGAAGTAATGTAAAAAAAAAAATACAGCCTTGCATCTCAAAGGCACTAGAGCCTGAGGGAGAAGAGACTTTACTGAGGCCCCTTCCTGGAACTGGAGCCGCGTGCTCTGCTACCTGAGTGGCCAGTCACCTGCCTCCCTGGGAAAGCCACTCCCCTGCACCCTCCCCCCCCCGCCCCCCCAGCGCAGTGCGGTCAGTGAGAAGTTTTTGTCAATGCAGAGTTAGCATTATGACAGTTTTCATTAAAATGATTCTGTACTTTTACCCGGTTCTTCTTAACATATGAAAACACTTTCTCCTGTTAGCACACTTTGGCAATAAAGCTTTGCATGCTGGAAGAGAATGCTGGGACATCCCTTCATTCATGGGTTTGTCACTGCTTAGATGTGTCCACTAGGTAAACATTAACTCAAGGCATCTGTTTGTGGGAGGGTGGAGGCCCTCCCAGACCCTGAGAGCTGCACTCAAGTGTCGTGAGCATAAGAAGACCTGGGAGTCGTTTAGATCAGCAGACAACACTCACTTGAAAGTGATAGAGCGCCTTATGGGAACGGCTTTCCTTTCATCTGGACATTGTCCCCAAAGGGTCTGGTGTCACGGTCTTGTTGGTCACGGCTTATAACAGGCCTGCCACGCCAATGACACGGTGCGAGGTTAACCCGACTCGGAAGGGATCTTCTCCTTAGTGGTCAGTGTACACTCTGTTCCATGCTGCTGGGTTGGGTTTTAGATGAAACTGCTCGTGTCAGTTCTGAAGCCTGTGTCTCCCTCTTCTTTCAGACCACGAAGGCTTTTCTTCCTACGATGCTGGAGATTAATCATGGTCATATCGTGACGGTTGCGAGTTCCTTGGGATTGTTCAGTACCGCCGGAGTCGAGGTTTGTCAGACGGGAAGCATTTCCTTCATTCAGTTGCATGCTCTGGTGACGAGTAACCCCCAGATCCTAAGAAGAGTACCTGCTGCCCTCCACCTGGGTGTGCCAGGGCCGGCTGTGTGACGGGAGAGCAGCGGGCAGAGAAGGCGCTGGGCCAGTCCTCTGTGTGCCCCGTGCCCGCCAGCAGCTTTGCTTGATGATGGTGGAAGGCACAGGTTCAAGAACGAAGCCGTGGAGGGCAGGGGCAGTGTCACGGGGAGCAGATAAGTGAGGCCAAAGGTTGACCTTCTGTGTTGGTCAACTTGCCCAAAGTGAGCCAGCTGTCTGTGTCCGCTCGTCCGATGAGATGGTTCTGGCGGGTGTGAGGGGTCCTGCCTTGTCAGTGTGTGGAACTGACCTCCTTCACCACATCCAAGTCATAAAGCGTGTGCATGTATCTTACCCCGTGCTGTTCTCCCGTGGGTGTCTGTAGCGTTAACACGGGAAGCATCGCCCCACGCAAATGGGCACAGACCAGACGACGTCTGCGCTCTGCATGCCCATCCCTAAGTTTAACGTGGGGTAATGGAGAACTTGCTTCTTGTACCGTGTTTCCTTAGGCGAGTTCTAGTTTAAGCTCACAGGTATAGTTACCATGTTTACTTGTACTTCACCCGAAAAAGAAAATCAGGTCCTAACAACTTATAACCTAAGCTAGACGCACCTTTGTGCTCCCAGCATTCATTTAACTGTTTTTCAGTTTCCTTTGGGGAACAAGAGACCATTTGTAAATTTTCCAGACACTTCAAAGTGAACCTCTCTCCATTTTTAACTCCAGTTCGCTGGCTCTCATAGACTCCTTTGTGGTGACTTCCCCCAAGTAATCTGATACTTCATTGATGTGGCGAAAAGTGTTCATGTGTTTTTGCTGTTGCTTTGAAAATATTATTTCTGCACTGAACCACATCAGATATCTGTCTTTTAAAATGCTTTCCTTTTCTTTGCTTAGTCACCTGTAACCTTTCGTAGCAAAATGTAACCAGAGTAATAGGCCCGGGAGAAGGTTGGGTTTGGTCTGGGGCCTGCGGTGTACTCAGCTCTTGCCCTCTTCTCTCCCTCTAACAGGACTACTGCGCCAGTAAATTCGGAGTCGTGGGCTTCCACGAATCCCTGAGCCACGAGTTAAAGGCTGCTGAAAAGGACGGAATTAAGACAACACTGGTGTGCCCGTACCTGGTAGACACTGGCATGTTCCGAGGCTGCCGGATCAGGTCCGTGAGAACCTGTCTTACTGCTGATAAAAAGCTGTTTTAAAAATCACCTTTCCATACCGGGAAAACGTGAAATTGGACCCTAGACGTCAGCTTGCACTTGGACTCTCATTTGACAGTTAACCTGTAATTTCCACTGGTCAGAGGCTTTGTAAAATTGAGGTGAATGAGACGAACAGGCGGGGTCTCGTGCCACACGGTGTCACCCTGCAGACGTTCGTCTAGAAGCGTCAGACAGAACATGGCTTCTCAGGCCTTCGTGGAGGAGACGCAGCTCCCAGGATTGCCCTGGAGGCCCCCTCTTTAGGAGTGTTTTACTCCCTTAGTACCAGTGTGGGAATGTCCGTGTCAGGGGAGTTACTCTCCAGGCTTGGGAGGGTCCTTTCTGCAGAGAGGGTATGTAGCCAGATTCACTCCAGAATGAGAGGAAACGACTCGGTTTGCTAGGAATGAAAGGAGGCATGTGGGAGTCTAAATGTGAAGTCTCGTCTGACTTGGCTGAGCAGAATAAACACCGCGAATCATTAAGAGGGTACTTGTGATGACGTGCTTGAGACCTCTGCTGGATGCATTTGAAAGGCAAAGGAAGATAACCGAACACGTTCCCTGTTGGTCACATCCTGACCCTGACCAGGCAGGGAGGCAGGTGGAAGGTGACTTCAGGCCTTGCAGTCTCAGGCTGACCTTTCCCCGTGTGTGCGTGTGTGTGTGCGTGTGTGCGTGTGCGTGTGTGTGTGTGGTTGTCCCTCCTTAGTGTGTGTGTGCATGTGTGTGTGTGTGTGTGTGTGTGTGTGTGTGGTTGTCCCTCCTTAGTCCTTGAAGTCTCAGGCTGACCCTTCCCCGTGTGCGTGTGTGTGCGTGTGTGTGCGTGTGTGTGTGTGTGTGTGTGTGGTTGTCCCTCCTTAGTCCTTGAAGTCTCAGGCTGACCCTTCCCCGTGTGTGTGTGTGTGCGTGTGTGCGTGTGCGTGTGTGTGTGTGGTTGTCCCTCCTTAGTGTGTGTGTGCATGTGTGTGTGTGTGTGTGTGTGTGTGTGTGTGTGGTTGTCCCTCCTTAGTCCTTGAAGTCTCAGGCTGACCCTTCCCCGTGTGCGTGTGTGTGCGTGTGTGTGCGTGTGTGTGTGTGTGTGTGTGTGGTTGTCCCTCCTTAGTCCTTGAAGTCTCAGGCTGACCCTTCCCCGTGTGTGTGTGTGCGTGTGTGCATGTGTGTGTGTGTGGTGTGTGTGTGTGCGCGTGTGTGTGTGTGTATATGTGTGCGTGTGTGTGTGTGGTTGTCCCTCCTTAGTCCTTGAAGTCTCAGGCTGACCCTTCCCCGTGTGTGTGTGTGTGTGTGTGTGCGTGTGTGTGTGGTTGTCCCTCCTTAGTCCTTGAAGTCTCAGGCTGACCCTTCCCCGTGTGTGTGTGCGTGTGTGTGTGTGCGTGTGTGTGTGGTTGTCCCTCCTTAGTCCTTGAAGTCTCAGGCTGACCCTTCCCCTCTGGCATCTTGTTTGGGCTTAGTGTTTGTTATGCCAAACACCCTCTCCTTTTTATGTTGAAAGAAAAAAAATTTAAGGTATTTAAACTTGACTCACTTTAGAGAAAAGCAGACAATTCTGCCCTCTTTTTTAAACTTGTTTCCCAGACTCTGCCTATTCATAGCAGGAAAATTTAGGAAATACAGAAAAACGAAATGAAGTGAAAACGGAGGCAAAATCTTGTCGCTCAGATAACATCGCTGTTCGTGTTGTGAAGTGAAGCGCAGTCTTGCCCATTGTGTGCTCACCTTCATTGCATTTTACTTACCTAACTTTCAGGAAGGAGATCGAGCCTTTTCTGCCCCCTCTGAAGCCCGACTACTGCGTGCAGCAGGCCATGAGGGCCATCCTCACCGACCAGCCCATGATCTGCACGCCCCGCCTCATGTACATCGTGACATTCATGAAGAGGTAACCGAGGGGTCCCTCCCGGGCGGGCCCTGCCCTTCCGGACCCGCCCCTGCCTGGCTCACGCCTCGCACTTGCTAACCGCTGTGGCTTTCCCTTGCAGCATCCTCCCTTTCGAAGCCGTCGTGTGCATGTATCGGTTCCTAGGAGCGGACAAGTGTATGTACCCCTTTATCGCTCAAAGAAAACAAGCCACAAACAATAATGAGGCGAAAAACGGCATCTGAGAATCTTTTTTGGGTGGAGTGCCATTTCTCTCGGAAGACGATCAAGATGTTTCCGTTCACCCACATCAGCATTACGGACATTCTCGGGATTCTAAATTCGTGTGGACTTTTTTTTTTTTTTTAATTAATCAACTTTTTAAAAAATAAAGTGTAAATTAACCGACTAGAGTGCTTGGAAAAACGCGATCAGCAAAGGTGAGGTCGAGTGTTGCCAGTGGGGTCCTTTTTAGGCAGAACCCTAAAACCAGTCCGTTCTTTCCGACAAGCACTGTGGCGTCTCCAGGCTCCCGTGACTTTTTTTAACGAGCAGAAAGTCTAGAGATGATAACTACAGTGTGTTTCATGTGTGTGGCTTTTCTTCATTCCCATAGAGTTTATTAATTCTTGTCATTAAACTCTAGTCAGTTGACATCCTTGCAACTCCAAGGACCGATAGTGCGATGTGCTCTCTTGTTCGCTCAGTTTTCGTTTTGCACCGCCTGTGCGGCCTCTCGTGGTGTCTGTATAGCTCTTCTGAAAAGGAATTTTGAAATCTCCATCAGTTTGAATCAAGTGATGTTTGAGTGTTTCGGTAAGATAATCGGTCTCTTTCTTAAAGTCACACGACTAAAGTGTTAGCTGAATTTTTAAACTTTCTCTCTGAAACCTTTCCTTTAAGTATCTATCACTGGGGACCGAATTATCCAAAAAAAGATCATGCGTTTCCTACCTATGAATTCTGCTGCATCCAGAACGTGCCCTTTCCTCAGGAAGTCGCTGTGTTTCATTTCTTTGGGTGGACTTTTATCTAGAATACGTAGCAGATCAGCAAAGAGAACATTTCTAAAAATGGGGACTTCTAAATTTAAAAAAAAAATCCCCATTTTTGTGCCAACTATGATGAGTGAGGGGGGAAATCTCACACTATGGAGTACATATGGAAGGCTGTAAAGATTCTTTTGAAATTTTTATTCACCTTGTACAACAGCAAATGACATTTTTACAGTATTTTTTTGTAAAGCAAACTATTTTGTGCCTTGAATTTGGTAAATGTGTATTCGTGAGACGTTGTAAAAGTGAACTTCTACCTCTGTATCTAAATGTATACCATCCACTTGTAAATGACTATAAACTATTATGTGATTGCCTTTTTTTTTAGAATGTCTTGTTTAAATAGCAACTGATGTTTAAGGCTATTAAAATAAGCCATCTTTTACTAATTAATTGGGAAGTTTTATAAAGGACTGATTAAATTTAAAGAATTAACTTACATACAACTGAGTGTGTGGTTTATTAGTTGTCAGCATTGTCATAGGGAAAACCATGTTCTTCTTTTCTCTGCCATATCATGACTTAAAGAAAAATGTTTGAATGGGATGGTGTCGGGAACAGACATGAACAGCTTAGGGTGCCATTCACTCCAATCTCCACTGTTACCATTTGCTTAGATTAGATCCCTTATCAGGGGCTTGTTTATACTAAAAGTGGGAAAAGAAAAAGCCCATTCGCTATGAGTCGGCCTGCCCCACACAGATCAAATCTGCTCTGTGTCCACACAGGACAGTCCTGGCTCGGGCACCTGTCCCATCGCTGGTCTTTATAAGGAGTAGCTTCATGTTATATTGGGAGTTCTCTTTATCAATGACTAGAGGCCCGGTGCACACAAAATTCGTGCACGGGACGGCAGGCGGAGTTGTCCCTCAGCCCAACCTGCACCCTCTCCAATCTGGGACATTCCTCACAATCCGGGACTGCTGGCTCCTAACCACTTGCCTGCCTGCCTGCCTGATTGCCCCTAACCACTCTGCCTGCCAGCCTGATAGCCCCCTAACCGCTCCCCTGCCAGCCTGATTGACGCCTAACTGCTCCCCTGCCGGCATGATTGTCCCCAACTGCCCTCCCCTGATAGCCTGATCGCCCCCAACTGCCTTCCCTTGCAGGGGTGAGGCGACTGGGGGACTCTGGCTGGATGAGGTGGGGCTGAGGGGACTGGGGGACTGAGGCTAGATGAGGCGGGGCTGAGGGGACTGGGGGACTCCGGCTGGATGAGGCACATGGCACCTGCTGCCCCCCCCCCGCCCCCGGCAGGGCTGAGGGGACTGGGGACTGAAGCTGGATGAGGCGGGGCTGAGGGGACTGAATGCCGCCATTTTGTGGCTGTGGGTGCTGCCATCTTGTGAGGGTGTGATGGTCAATTAGCATATTCCCTCTTTATTAGATAGAATAACCAAGCCCCAGGCCATTGAAACAACTGAAGCACCAGGCTGCCTCTTCATTTCCATTTTGAGTTTAAAGAAGTACTTTAAAGTAGCCTCATAACAGTGTGGGCAGAGACGTGTCCAAAGCAACTCAGGTTTGCCTGCATCAGCCAGCACCCGCCAACCACCCTGGAGAAATCCATTCTACTCAAACGACCCATTTCTCCATCGCAGGACTAAGGAAACTTCCCTACGTTTAATTTTATTCTCCCGTGTTGTCATTTAAACTATTGCCATTTTTGTTTGTTGCTGCCCTTGTAAGGTTGTCCATCTCTGAGTCCAATAAACCTAATTCATTTCCCTTTTGTGTAGAATTCAATTCCCACGTCCCAGCCTAGTTTAATTACATCCATGGCTCTCCTTTGAACGTTGTCCAACTTCCCTAGCCGTGCAGTTGGAAGGGGATACGGTGAATGCAAGGTTGGGGTTCCAAGCCCCCGCCTCGCTGTAGTTCTTTCCCTCAGCATCACGGTCTTGGTCTAACGCTGGGTGCGCGGCCATTGTTCTCCCCGAATGACGTGAGCTCTCTTCCCGCCAAGCCTGCATACTGCTGTTGCTCACTCAAGTAATAGCCAAGGTGACTGTTCTTGCTGATTATTCCTCTACACCCCACCTTGACATTACTGCTGACTTTGAATACGTTCCTTTTGCTGTCATCTGGCCTAGTCAGGCCACTGTTCAGGGCCGCTGTACTCAAGGCTGACCCCCTAGGGAGACCACTTCTGTCTCCCAGCTGTGTGAGAGTGGTCTCTCTCTCTCTCACACACACACACACACACACACACACACACACACACACACTCCTTTCAATCGGTTTAATGATAATCACATTGAGTGGGACCCAGGAATTATGAAGCCGGTGGAGATAAATTCCAGCCATTGTTCCCCCTGCTCTGCTAGGTCTGCTGCTCTGTCACAGGAGATTAGCTGAGCTTGACAGGGCTCAACTGCGTGCAGCCAGGCTGAGTTTTTTTGTTCTTTCTTTTTTTCTTTTTTTTCTTTAAGTATCCTGTTTCCTTGAAAGGCTGTACCTTTCAAATTTTTCCCAAGTTAAAAAAAAAAGTCAAATGTCTTTTTCAAAGTTTTCTTTTCCAACTGGCTGAAATACTTTCAAATTGGCGTTGACCTGAACCTTGGATATTTGCTTTTGCCTCTGACAAAATTTAAAATCAGTGGGGGTTGGGGAAGCAGGGTAGATCTTTCTGTGCCAGATCTATTGCCTGTGTCTGATTTAAAAAGAGGAACCGAGCAAGCAAGGCTGGGATGGGCCCGCCGGGCTGGGACCCTGGGCCGATGAGCAGACAGCCAGCCTTGGCCCCGGGCAGCTTAGGAAAGCACACCAGGCATCCCCTGGGCCCAGGGCCTGTCACAGGGGCTCCGGGAGCTTCCAGTGAATGCACAAGGCCACATGGAGTATCTCTCTGTGCTGATGCTACAAACGAAGCCTCAGAGTGCGACGAGGTCTCAGCAAGGGGGAGGCAGGAGGTGGCTATTGCAATAAGCCTTGAAGGTTGGCGTACAACAGGTGGCGATGAGGAGGAGAGCCGGGCCCAGGAACGGGGTCTCCGGAAAGGCCCGAGAGTGAACAGCAAGACCACAGTCATTAGACCTCAAACAGGACGTGGGCAGAGAACGCCATGCACTCCCTAAGGAAGCCCCATCTGTCTCGAAAACGGCTTCATTCCAGGGGAAGGAGCCGTGCGCTTCATTCGCCAGAGAAGAGAGAAGCTGCCGGGGGGTTTTCTGGCAGCGACAGGAGCAGTTGTGAGGTTCGCAGAATCAGTCCGGTGGCTATGAAGAATCGGGGGCCAGGGAAGCCAGGGGACCAGTTGGGAGGGAGGCTGAGGCGGGAGTCCCGCAGGGAGGTGGTGAGAGGGGAAAGGAGATGGCCGGAGAGTGTGTGGACCAATGACCACAGCTGTGCAGGGGACTTAACTTTTCTCTCTCTCTCTCTCTCTCTTTTTTTAAAATATATTTTTTATTGATTTCAGAGAGGAAAAGAGAGGGAGAGAGAGATCAAAATATCAATGATGAGAGAGAATCATTGATCGGCTGCCTCCTGCACACCCCATCCTGGGGATCGAGCCCGAAACCTGGGCATGTGCCCTGACCAGGAATCGGACCTGACCTCCTGGTTCATAGGTCGATGCTCAGCCACTGAGCCACGGCAGCTGGGCGGGACTTAACTTTCCTGACAGGCACACTCATCAGGAGCCTAAGCAAGTGGGAGCAGCAGAACGGACCGTGCATCTGATATCAGACATTCCGCATGGAGGTGACAGGAACGGGCAGGCAGGGGGCCTGTCGTCCCTGTGCCCGAGAAAGAAGCCGGTGCTAAGATTCTGGAGTCCCCTGCAGAGAAGCTCTGGAGTGAGCCTGGGAGGGGGAAACTCAGAATGAGAAGGTCCAGGGACCCAAACTTGGGGAATGTGAGGGAGCCATGGAAAAGACAAGTCGTGAAAGGTGACGGGAACAAAGTTAGGAGGGGCACTTCCTCCTCCCGAGGAGAAACCAGACTAGAGAGAAACAGTTATCTCCTCGGCCTGGCCCTAATCTCCAGTCTGAGTCACACTGAAGAAACCTCAGTCTGACCCCAGAGAAAGCGTCTGCGCGGCCAGCCCGGGGCCGCGGCCCCAAGGTGAAGGGCAGTGCTAACAGATAGCACGGGGGCTTTCGCCGGCGGGCACGCGGGCCCGGTCACTGGGTCCATTGTCCCAGTGACCAGAGGGAAACGGCCTCCGCGGGGAACCCTGCTGCTCGTTGGCAGTTCTGTCAGCGTGGCTGCCCAAGCAGGCCTCGCTTAGGCCGGCGGGCAATGAATGGTGCGTGGCCGTGGTCGGCAAACTCATCAGTCAACAGAGCCAAATATCAACAGTACAATGATTGAACTTTCTTTTGAGAGCCAAATTTTTTAAACTTAAACTTCTTCGAACGCCACTTCTTCAACATAGACTCGCCCAGGCTGTGGTATTTTGTGGAAGAGCCACACTCAAGGGGCCAAAGAGCCGCATGTGGCCCGCGAGCCGCAGTTTGCCGACCACGGGTCCATGGGAACCTCGGGAAAAACAGAGCGCGGTTCAGGGTCGCCAGATGGATACTTGTTACTTCAAGTGCGCCCTTTCCATGAGCCAAAAAGATGGGACACCACCACGTCTTATCAGTCTGCGCAACGGGACAGGCTCCTATCTGGTTCCCCGGCCTGCTGACCTCACCGCTGGCGAGGAACGGCGAGGGACGGCTCCGGGCCGGTCCCAGGTCATGATGGGCATCACTGCTCTCCCAGCTCGCCCAGGGAACGGCAAGGCAGAGCGTGGGACCGCAGTCCTAGGTACTTTTTTTTTTTTAAGCTTACCATTATTATTGATTTCAGAGAAGAAGGGAGAGGGAGAGAGAGAGAGAAACATCATGATGAGAGAGAATCCTCGATGGACTGCCTCCTGCACACACCCACCCTATTGTGGATCGAGCCCATAACCTGGGCATGTGCCCTTGACCAGGAATTGAACCTCGACCTCCTGGCTCATAGGTCAACTCTCAACCACTGAGCCACACCAGCTGGGCAGTCCTAGGTACTTTTAATTATGACCCTTCCCGGGCTCACTGATCCTACATTACCATGGCCAGCCCACAACGCTAACCCATTTCTACGCCTCTTGCTCCGGGAAAGCCCTGAGAATGTGCCATCACGAGTCTAGACTCTTCCTCATTGAGTAATTATTTCTCCTTTAACTTGCTCTGCTTCTGTAGACATCTTGCGCTGTCTTACAGGAGCTTCTCACAAGCTTTTTAGCTGTAATTGTTGAAACCTTTCTAACCACTGGCCAAGAGCAAGGGAATCGATTAGCAAGAAAAACAAAGCATCTTCAGCCCTGATCTGAGTCGGGGGTTTTCCTGTCAGGGTGATTTAAACCATGCTGTAGGGAGAGATGTGTGTGCACAGCAGCCACGAGAAATGCCCCCTCGCCTTGCCCACACCTCCTGGGTGGTCCACCTGGACGCCACCCGCAGGCCTCCCCTCCCCCACAGCGACGGCCGGAGCCTGGCTCCTCCATCCCGGCCTCTGCCCACAGGTGTGTGTCTCCCCATCCAGCTGGCTCTGTGCAGGAGGCCAGCGGGCAGGTGGGGGCCCTGCCCCCCAGGCACACAGCGTCCTGCAGCTGTAGAGCTCCCATTTAAGAGCGCAGCATTGCAGGTTGACTCGTGTGCCCCCAAAAGATAATGCTGTCCTAACCCTCAGTTCCTGTAAATAGGGCCATTTTGCAAAAAGGGTCTTTGTAGATGCAATCATAATTAGGTCTATTACCCCGGGTGGGCCCTCAGTCCAATCACTGGCATCCTTTAAGAGACGAGACAGAGGCAGAGCCCTCAGCAGTGCCCACCCCACCCCCATCTGTCTCTTCCTTCAACAGACCCAACGATGTCCCTTCTTGCAGCCTCCGACCACCCTCCAACATCTTTCCACTCACCACCCACGGGATAATCTCAGCCGTCCTCCACCCGAGAGCAGCCAACACCGTTTTTTTTTTTTTTTTTTTTTTTAGCTTAGCCCCTTAATGCCGAGCAATTTGTCCGAGTTCCCAAATTCGTCAGAATCATTCCACCGAGGTGGAGGCCCCATCAACCGCCCGGCCAGCCTGCATCTGCGGGCCTCCCACACCTACCTCTCTCTGGGCTTCCAGTTCCACGGGGACCGTGTGGCCCTGGAGGGCCGGGGCCACTTCTTCCTCCAGTTGGCCGAGGAGAATTGAGAGGGCTCCCAGCGGCTCTTGGAGATACAAAACCAGCATGGAGGCCACACCCTCTTTCGGGACGGGCTGAAGCCGCCCAAGATGAGTGGGGTGAAGCTCAGGACGCCATGGAAGCCGCCGTGGCCCTGGAGAGGATCCTGACCCAGGCCCTTTGGAGCTGCAGGCCCTGGGTTCTGACCCCACAGACCCTTGTCTCTCTGACTTCCTGGAGAACCACTTCCGGGGTGAGCAGGTGAAACTCATCAAGAAGATGGGCGACACCTGACTCACCTCCGCAGGCCGCGCCCTGGCTGGGCGGGGCGAGTGCTTCCTCCAAAGGGTCACCTTCAAGCACCACCAGGAGCCTGTGGAACCCCAAGGCCTGTCAGGGGCTCCTCTCTGTCCCCCTGGTGTCTGGCTTTTACCTGAGCCTCTCCCTGCAACCACTAGGCAGCCTTTTAACCCCTGGAGCCCTCTCCCATGCCTGGGGCCAAGGGGTAACAGTAAAGTTTTCTGCAGGAAAAAAAAAGAAAGACAGAGACAGCCAGGGAGAATGCATGTGACCACAGAGGCAGAGACTGGAGTGACGAGGCCACAAGCCAAGGACTGCCTGCGAGGACGCAGCTAGGAAGAGGCAAGGAGCTCTCCCTCGGAGCCTCCAAAGAGGAATCAACCCCGTGCACACCCTGATTTGGGATTTCTAGCCTCTAGAACTTCGAGGGAATAAATTGCTGTTGTTTCAGCCACTCGGTTTGCGATGCTATTTTCGGCAGCCCTGAGAATCCAGCACGTTCAGGGTCGCTGCCTGAGCGCGAAGCCAGCCCTGGCCTCACTAGCCGTCAATGTCTGGATGTGTAAGGGGAAGTAATCGTATCTGCCCCGAGACTATGGTGAGGGGTGTATGAGAGGTGTGGACTAGAAAGGGGCCACAGACTCAACCTGACAAGCTCAGGGGAGGCCTGTGCAGGCCTTACAAACTCCGAGACCTGAAGTAACCACCCAAGGTGGTCCGAACATAAAAATTCCCGACTAAAAGCGCGTCATGGGGGAAGTCCTGGCGTAGGCCTGCCGCTTCCTTGACAAAGGTCAGTTTTACCTTAGCTGATCCCTGTCCACTGTTCTGACCCAAGGAAGATAACATACCTTTGGAATGTCAGGGTCATCTCCTGCCCCCGGCCCCTCAGGGCACAACCTCTGCACCAGAGCCGAGACCAGAACCCTCCCTGTTACCTGGTTCCCCATCCACCATCTCTATGTGCTGGAAATGTGAATTCCTAACTAGCCTGGACCCGCCAATGTAAAATCATGTATGTGTCGCTCCGTTTCATTTTTGATCCAATCCAAGAGACTTCCCGTTTGACTTTCTCCCACCCCCTTCCCCAACCACCAATGGATTTCATGCACCCCACCCCTTTACATCTCCTCCTTTGATCCTGCTGTATAAAATTACTGCCGTTCTCTGCAGCATTTTCTTTTTTAAAAAATAATTCTTTATTGTTGAAAGTATTACATGTCCTCCACTGACCCCCTCCAGTTCGCCCCCGCCCCCCACCCCAGGCCTTCACCACCCTATTGCCGGTGTCCATGGGCCATGCCTATATGCATACAAGATCTTTGGTTGGTTACCTCCCACCCACCCACCCTCCCCCGCCTTCCCTCCCAGATTCCGCACTCGGTTCCATGCTTCCATGTCTCTGGCTCCTCTCTGTTCATCAGTTTATTTTGTTAATTAGATTCCACATATGAGTGCGATCATATGATACTTGTCTTTCTCTGACTGACTTATTTCACTTAGCATGATACTCTCCAGGTCCCTCCATGCTGTCTCAAAGGGTAAGAGATTCTTCTTCCTTTTTTTTTTTTTTACTGTTGCATAGTATTCCATGGTATAAATTCCATTTTCTCAACCCGTTGGGATTTTGCTTCCTAGCAATCGTCATCAATCTGGCTCAAATAACCTCATAAAAATTCTCTACAAGGTTGGACATTTCTTAGATGGCCAACCTCTGCTAGTCTCAGTGTCCTGGGGTGTGAACTGGGAGCAATAGTGCCTGTCTCAGGAGTACAGCGAGGAGTGGGAGAGGACGCACACAGAGCACTCGGTGCTGCGTCCATTCCTAACCGAGCATGGCGAACATGGCGAGGCGATTGCCTTTGTTGTTCCACTCATTTACACGTTCATTGGTTGATCCTTGGATGTGCCCTGACCAGGGATCGAACCTGCAGCCTTGGCGTATTAGGAGAACGCTCCAACCAGCTGAGCTACCCGCCAGGGCTCCACTGGTTTTGACCTACAATCACGTGGTTCAGCCTAACGGTAAAGAGGGTGGTGATGGTGGAGGCAGCACCAATACCAGAGCCCCGTTTGTAATACTGTTTGGTTTTTGCCACAATGGTTCTCAATTCTCTGACACCAGCCAGGTGTCCTACCATGCCCTTCGGTTCTGACACCACTCAGTGTTAGCGCAGACCCGGCAGCCTGAGGGCTCGGTCCCGCCAGCCTACCCCCAATTCCGCTGCCAGCTGCCAGGGAGGACGCCAGGCTGCCCGCACGTCCGCCCGGCTGGCTACCAAGTTGGGGGCTCCCACACCCTCCTCCTCAGCTCTGATAATTGACTAGAACGACTCAGAACTCAGGGGGACACTATCCTTACAGTTTATTGGAAAGGATACAAATGAACGGCCAGATGAAGAGGGACACAGGGCAGGAGCGGGAGGGGAGCTGGCAGCCAGCGTCCACGCCCTTTCCAGACACACCAGCTCCCGGCATCTCCATGTGTCCGCCAGCCCAGAGGAGTGTTACTACAGAAGCATGCCTGGCTCCGTCACTGCCCACAGGTGACTGAGCGCACTCTCCAGCCCTGCCTCCCGCTCTGGAGGCTGGAAAAGGGGTGCCAATCCTCGCAGACCCACAGATAGAGAGCAGGCCCATAGCTGCTGGCGGGGAGGGGTTGGGGGGTGGGGTGGAGTGTTGGGGGATGGAGGGACTGAGCAAACAAGAAAAAAAAGAGAAAAACTCATGGACAATAGTATGGTGACTGCAGGGGAGGGGAGAGGGGCGGTAGACAAGGGTAAAGGGGGTCAATGGTGATGGACGGAGACTTGATGGGGTGGTGAACACACAATACAGTGTACAGTGATGTGTTGTGGAATTGTGCACCTGCAGCCTGTATACTTTTGTTAACCATGGTCACCCCAATAAATCCAATACAAAGGAAAACAAATTCAGTCCTCTGAGTGGCTAGCTCTCCCTCGAAAGGAAGTGCCCAGCAGGGTCACCTCATTAGCATAAACGCAGGTGTGGTGGGAAGAGGCTCGTTATGAATACAGAAGACACTCCCATCACTCCAGAAATTCCCCGGGTTTTAGGAGCTTTGTGCTGGAAAGGAGGTCAAAACTGAATACGTACACACACACACACACACACACACACACACACACTTATACCATAAATACCTCCTGTGCTGCAGTCAGCTTTTATACATCTGAGGACAAGTGTCCTTAGTCTTCTCAGCAGCACCTCACACAGAGCCAAGCACACAGTCGATGCTGAATAAATGTGGACCTGAATGCTCTCCGTGCCCTTCAACTATCACCTGTGACCGGCTCCCCTGGGAAGCCTAAACATACTTTGCTAAGCTTTTTGTGCACTAAAGGATTTTTTTTGTGTGTGCACTAAAGGATTTTCCCCCTCCTCTGTTGCTTCTAAAGGAACTTTAGAGGACAATAGAATTTTCCTTGGCCTAGCAGAGTGGCTCAGTTGACTGAGCGTCATCCTGTGCACCAAAAGGTTGCAGGTTCAATTCCTGGTCAGGACACATACCTGAGTTTCTGGTTTGATCATTAGTCGAAGAGTGTACAGAGGGAGGCTTCTCTCTCTCTCTCTTTCTCTCTCTCTCAATTCCTCTCTCTAAGCATGACCTTGGGTGAGTATTAAAACAATAAAAATTTTAAAAAGAATTGTCTATTCACACACTTCTTAGAGCTTTGCTCCCAGCAACCTCACCTGTGCTGGAAAGTTACTGGTGACCAGAAAAGTGTGTGAGGCACCCCACCCCACAGGTGCTGGTCCTCCCGACCCTTCAGAGTCTCTGGCCGGTCTTGGAGAGTCAGGAGAGAAGATCAACAGCTGGCCATGGGGTTTCCTGCAGGACGCTGGGGCCTTCGCACCAGCCCTGGCAGCGGACCGGGGACGCTGCTCTCCCCGTGGCCTCCGGAGCCCCATGCTGCCCTCGCATTCCTGCGGGGACCGCGGGCTGGGAACGGCAGAGCCTGGCCGGGGAGGGAGGGAAGGAACACGGCTGTCTCGGAAGGAACCGGAGCAAAAGCTGCGGCCCCGGGGACGTTCCGACCACAGCTCCTCCAGCTGCTCCGACTTCCTGTTCCAGCACCGGAGTGTGTCCCTGAGGACGCCCCAGCTGACAGGCGGGAACCCTTCTGCATTACCTGCTGCAGATGCGACTGCGGACTCAGCCCATTGGGGAGGAGAGGGCTTGGCCGGGGCTCCCTCTCTGGGACCCAGCTTTGGGGAGCGAGTTTCATTCACGCCTCGAGGTTTTGGCTCAGTGAGCCCCAGAACAAGAAGCGGGTGTAATCGGGGCCCTTCTGGTCTAGTCCCAGTGAAGAAATGACGGTGTGGAATGATTTATCTTCGGAGGATAGAAGTCCTATTTTATGTACGGCGGGCTGTGGAGGTGGTGGAAGTCATGTAACTTCAAAGAACAGTGAAATGTCACTAAAGAGGAAAAGGTGAGGTTATATGGATGAGAGAAACATGCGGAGAGTTGCAGACTTCCCAGGCCAGTCTACTTTGCTCTCTCCGGCAGTGGAGGCTAGTAGGCTGAAATAGAATTTATTATTATTATTATTATTATTATTATTAATTATTATTATTTTAAATATTTGTATTGATTTCAGAGAGGAAGGGAGAGATATAAACATCAATGATGAGCGAGAATCATTGATCAGCTGCCTCCTGCACGCACCCAACTTGGGATCGAGCCCGCAACCCGGGCATGTGCCCTTGACCAGAATCGAACCCAGGACCTTTCAGTCCGCAGGCAGACACTCTATCCACTGAGCCAAACCAGCTAGGGCTGAAATAGATTTTTTTTTAAAAAAAGAATAGTTTATTGATTTTTTTTAGAGAGTGAGGAAGGGAAAGGGAGAGAGAGAAGCATCGATGTGAGAGGGCAGCATCAATTGGCTGCCTCCTGCACACCAGGCTTATGCCCTTGACCGGAAATTGAGCTGCCAGAGAAACACAGATTCCAGCGGGGTGGCATTTACAGCTATTCGAGCTGCAGACCTGACAGACAGGAAGAACACACGGGGCTGGGGAACCTATATAGCTTGGGGCGATACATAAACGACATAACCTGACTATAAGGATGCACACACTCCGAGCAGATGAGACTCGCGTGAGGGGACACCCTGACCCCCGAGATTCCAGCCCCCTGCAGGCCTGCATGGGTGATGCGGCTTGTCTGTGAGTAACCGTGTCCGCAGGGAAATCTGTGGGCTGTCACCTCGGCCCGCTGAGGGGAAACGACAACTTGCTGACCCAACTTTACTGCTTCCTCCATGAGTAAGCGTCTTTTGACCTTGGGAAGGATTCCAATAAAATATTAATATGTTTGCATTAGGTTTTGCAACAATTTGTGTATATTGGGCCTCCTGGGTGTTTGTAATGTTTAAGAGGAGCTGGCATGAAAGAATCATATATCAGTCCCGCGATTCCAATGTGAAGTGTGTAATTGAGTAATTGTCTACATTTGTGATTTTACTAGGTTTGTAAACAATACTGGAATGTTTATGAGACCTCGAGATGCACTATATTTTTGTTTAATTTTTTAGACTTATTAAAATATGTTTTAGTGTTTGGGAATGTTCTGATTGTTAGGTATTTGAAATGCTTATAAATAAAACCAAATATTTCCCATGTATAAACTTGTTGAAGATATAGAAGGGGATTTAACTAACAAGTGAAAAGCCCCTTTAAGAGTAATTGTTAAAATTGACTAGATATATAAATAAAATGAGAGTTGTCAGTTGAACTTAAAAGCTTAAGCAAAATTGGGGAGGTTTCCAACATATTAATTAAATTGAGTATAATTTTTAAAAATATTTTTTTATTGATTTCAGAGAGGAAGGGAGAGGGAGAGAGAGAGAGATAGAAACATCAATGACGAGAGAGAATCATTGATTGGCTGCCTCTTGCACGCCCCCCACTGAAGATCGAGCCCACAACCTGGGCATGTGCCCTGACCAGGAATTGAACCTTGACCTCCTGGTTCATAGGTGGACACTCAACCACTGAGCCACACCGGCTGGTATTTTTTTATTATTATTTAAAGTAACCAAAGATAGTGTCTCTTCTACACACAAAGATCCCTTCTAGGTCATTACAAAATCACTCACCTTGCAGAAGTGGCAGAAGAGATGAGTGGGAAGAACAAGGACCAGGTGTACCTGCCCCCGGGCCCTGCCACTGCATGAGCTCCATGGACTCTCACCCCACCTTTTTATTATAAAAATTTTCAAACATACGAAAAAGTGAAAACGTATAGCACAATGAACACCCATATACCCACCTCCTAGACTCCATGGTCCTAAACTTGTTGTCATAATGGCTTTATTTACACCTACCTGTCTATCTACAGAGCCATTTCAACGTAATTTGCTGATGTCATAATACTTTATCTCAAAATGCTTCAGTATAAACCTCCAAAAGTAGGAATGCTCACTTCTACTTTTTCACAAACAAAGAATGTTTTCTCTGTAACCACATCACATCACACCTGCTGATGTTCACAAGGACTTCCTAATGCCATCTGAATCCCAGTCCAGAGTCAGATGTTCTCAAAGCTATGTTCAAACGAATTTTTTCTTCTGAGTCTAGTTTCTTTAATTCCTGCGATATTTTCACTATACATTTATGTCATGTGATGCAGTAATATGTTATGTATCATATTTTACTATAGCCATTCATCTGGTTATAGGAGTTGTTGTCATTTCCGGGTTTTGCCTATCCAAATGATATTTTTTTTAAAAAACTACATTCCAGCCCTGGCTGGGTGGCTCAGTTGGTTGGAGCATCATCCTATACACCAAAATGTTGGGGGTTCGATCCCTGGTCAGGTCAAGTACCAGAGGCAACCAATTGGTGTTTCTCTCTCACATCAATGTCTCTCTCTTCTCTCTCTCCCCTTCCTCTCTCTCTCTAATCATTTTTAATTGATTGATTGATTTTAGAGAGAGGCGGGGAGAGAGAAACATTGATTTATTATCCATTTATTTATGCATTCATTGTTTGCTCTTATATGTGCCCTGACCTAGGATCATACCTGTAACCTTGGCTACGGGGCCAATGCTCTAACCCAGTGGTCGGCAAACTCATTAGTCAACAGAGCCAAATATCAACAGTACAACGATTGAAATTTCTTTTGAGAGCCAAATTTTTTAAACTTAAACTTCTTCTAACGCCACTTCTTCAAAATAGACTCGCCCAGGCCGTGGTATTTTGTGGAAGAGCCACACTCAAGGGGCCAAAGAGCCGCATGTGGCTCGCGAGCCGCAGCTTGCCGACTACGGCTCTAACCAACTGAGCTACCTGGCCAGGGTCTTCCCAGGACCTGTCTGTGTGTGCACACTCACGCAGAGAGAAAGATTTTTTAGAAGACTCGTCATGTGGGCGTGAGAGAACCGAGGGTGCTTATCACGTGACAGAGGAAGCCATCCTTAGGGGAGGTTTGAGATGGGTTTCCCTGGAAGGCCTTCTTGGAGTGTTGGGGTTGGGTTGGCCAATCCTGGTGCCAACAGGACTGAGGTTCACCGTGGGTCAGGGCAGGACTCCGAGGCGGCGTGGGGAGGCCCGAGGCAGAAGGAGAAGCGGGTTTTTCTCTCTGCCTGCGGTGACCAGGTAGCTGTGGTCTGGGGCACTCACCGGCCTTTCAACGCCTTCTTCTTCCCTTCTGTGTTCCCGGCCCCGCATCTGATGATCAGAGATGCGCAGTTTTTAACGAGTTTCACTGAAGTCTTGGCTTAGACACAAGAAGAGACCAAACTCCTTTTGCTTCAAAGACGGGTGCAGACAACAGATGAGAGTGCGTATGTAGTTCAAACGGAAGGCGGTTGATAAAGACCTCCGAGGAGGCTGGCGCCCAGGAGAACAGGAGTGACCCTGTGTCCCGCTGAAGCCAGAACACAGACGCCTCCTGAGCACTGGCATTCAGATACTAACGCATCTCATCTTGGCAACTACCCTGGTGGGACCGTCACTATTATTACACTGAGTGGCCAGATTATTATGATCTCTGAACGCACAATAATCTGGCCACTCAGAGTGTGTGTGTGTGTGTGTGTGTGTGTGTGTGTATTTTTTTTTTTAGAGGCCCGGTGCATGAATTCGTGCATGGGTGGGGTCTGGCCAGCCTGGCCAGGGGGAGGGGACATGGGTGGTTGGCCAGTCTGCCTGCTGGTCGAACTCCTGGTTGAGGGGACAATTTGCATATTAGCCTTTTATTATATAGGATATACACTGAGTGGCCAGATCATTATGCGTTCAGAGATCATAAGAATCTGGCCACTCAGTGTAAACTCAGTTACAGACAAGCAGCGGAGGCGCGGAGACATCGACTCATGTAGCCCAAGGTCACGTAGACGGTGTCAGAGCCAGGATCGGAACCCCGTAATCTGGCTTCAGAGTCTACACTCTCAGCTTCTCCCCTTTCTCACGTGCCTTCCCTCTGCGTCGGGGACGAATGTCCCTGTGTAACAGAGGAAGGGGGCCCCAACCCCCTGCCGCACGTGGACACTAAGCAGGACCCTAGGAGCCGAGCCCACACCCTGGGACCGCGCGGGGAGGAATCACATTGTCCAGATGCCTTTGCCGGTGACGCACAGCCTCAGACAGGCAGTCACACCAGGTGCTGCCTCCGGTTCCACCAACACCGGAGTGAGAGGGTGCTCAGGGGCATTAGTCGATCGGGAAATGCAAATCAAAACCACAAAGAGACACCGCTCCACACCCAGCAGGGTGGCTGCCACAGAAATGAAGAAAGGAATAGCACGTTTTTAAAAAGGACAGAGATTATGTGTTGGTGCGGAAGTGGGGACGTTGGAACCCCCTCATACGTTGCTCGTGGGAATGGAACGTGGTGCAGCCACATTGAAAAATAGTCTAGCGGCCCCCACGAAGTGAATGTAGAGTTACCCTATGATAGCTCTAGACACAGACCTCAAGAAACTGAACACAGGGACTCAAACAGGTGGCTGTGCACGAATGTTCTATTCATGAGAGCCAGAAGGTGGAAAACAACCCGAACGTGCAACAAGGAATGGATAAGCACACTGTGGCATAGCCTCCCCGTGGAGTAACTCCGCGTGATTCGAGCTTGGTGGGATCCATGGCCCCATTTGCCAGCGAGGGAAACTGAGGCAGGCGGTTCTGTAGGTTGCCACAGGTCCTAGGGGGCCAGGCGGTGAAGCGGGAATTTGGAGCCAGACAGCCTCAGGCCAGAGCCAAGGGGTTTCCCCCCAGGCCCACGTCCGTTTCCTGGAGCGTCCTGCCAGCATTAGACTCGTGAGGTTAGAATGCCATCTCCTCTCCCCCCCCACCCCTCTCACCCGGTGGAAGGGGCGAGGCTGCCCCCTCCCAGGCACCCCGCTTCTCCCGCACCTTTGGGATCAGAGGTCTTCCCTCTTCCCAGGCAGGCTCAATGCTCAGAGCGTTCTTCCTCCCCTGCCCTCGGCCCATCGCCTGTTGCCAAATCCTGCCGGGCTGCCTCAAACCCTCTCCACACCCAGTGCCCCATTGTCTCTTTCCCTCTCGGCCTCACAAACTGAGAATGCCAGGACAACCCGACGTGGCCCCACCCTCAAGGAGCGTACTGTCAGACAGAAACCAATGAGTAGGCAGTTTGTATGCAGGGATTAAGTTCGTGGGAAAGGAGGGACAGGGTCACACCTACAAGTGAGGGGTAAGGGTGGGCCTCTAGGTAGGCTGAGGAAATCCGGGAGGGCTTCCTGGAGGAGGGGGGGTGTGCCTGACTTAGACTCAGGACAGTAGGGACTATTGGCACTAGCCAGCTCATTCACAGCTCCCTGTGGTCCAGCCCTGTCTACCAGCCATCCTTCCCCAGCCCCCCAGTAATCCTGTGCTCTGCACACTTTGACCCTACAGCGTCTGCACGCAGCAAACATTGACAGACCTGGGATTCAAATCCCCCTTCTGACACCACCCAGCAGCCTTGCCCTGGCTGTTTAACCTCACCAAGCCTTCCTTTCCCCAGCTGAGGAACGGTGAGAATAATACCTCCCGTGTGCAGCTGGTGGAGGAATTAGCAGGAACATATGTCCACCTGGCACATAGCAGTTATCGAATCAATGGTTGCTCTTAATATCATACTATTTGTACGATCATACCCCCCCCCTCCCCCCTGAAACCTCAGTTTCTTTAAGAAATCATCTGAGATCCAAGAGTTGAAATGAATGAGCCTCTCAGGGCCGGCCTTGGGTTAGTGACCTCTGACATGCAGATGTTCCCAGATGCTCAGCTGCCGGCAGCAGTGATTGTGTTTTACTCATTGTTAACCGCTCAGCCCCGCTGTTTACGGAATTGAAATATGGACCCAATCCTGTCCTGAGGAATGTCTGGGGCAACTGGGGGAGAGGGTGTCTTGCTGGCCACAGGCCAGGGGACTGGACCCAGTGGTTGAATGTGCACTGGGGATGGGGTGAGGGGAGACAACATAGGAAATCAGATCCTTCAGGAAAGGGAAGGTGGAAATGAATTAAGACGAACATGCTTCAAATTGTCTGAACTTGTACATTGGAGTCATTTTGCTTCACATTAAAAAAAATCTCCCACAAATAAGCAAACCCCAAAAGAAGACATTTGAAGAGACCTCCCACCCACTGCTGCAGGATGAAGATTGATCTGACATGAAGGTGTGCATGCCCTTTGATTCTATGAATTTATTTCTAAGAACTTCTCTCAAGGAAATTATCAACTAAGAGTGTGATAGTGTATTCAAAATGTTTTCTTACAGCATCGCCTATCATAATAGCAAAAAATAGCCAAAAACTAGATGCCCAATGATAGGAAGCTATTAAATAAATGATGGCACAATATTGTGTAGCCGTAACAATGAATGTAGCAAATCTGTGTTTCTTAGCATTGAAAGATGTTCATGATCGCCCAGCCGGCGTGGCTCAGTGGTTGAGCGTCGACCTATGAACCAGGTGGTCAAGGTTAGATTCCTGCTCGGGGCACATGCCTGGGTTGTGGGCTTGATTCCCAGTGGGGGTGTGCAGGAGGCAGCCAATCAATGATACTCTGTCATCACTGATGTTTCTATTTCTCTGCCCTCTCCCTTCTTCTCTAAAATCAATTTTAAAAAAAAGATATTTATGATCTAGTGCAGTGGTCGGCAAACTCATTAGTCAACAGAGCCAAATATCAACAGTACAACGATTGAAATTTCTTTTGAGAGCCAAATTTTTTAAACTTAAACTTCTTCTAATGCCACTTCTTCAAAATAGATTCGCCCAGGCCGTGGTATTTTGTGGAAGAGCCACACTTAAGGGGCCAAAGAGCCGCATGTGGCTCGTGAGCCGAAGTTTGCTGACCACTGATCTAGTGAAAGTGAAAAAAAGCAGGTTACAAAGTAATTACCATCCTATTTTTGTATTTGGGTGCATATCTACAAATACATAGAGAAATTGAACTCTGAGAACATATCTCGCAGGCACAGTGATGATTTATACCTACTTTCTCATTTTTTTTTTTTTTTTGCAGGATAATAACGTGAATTGTATGTTCCACGTGGGCGGTAAGTGGTGCTGCAGGAGCCTCCTCCCTCTGTGCACAGAACACCTGTGGGCCTGGTGCTCCCGGGATCCCGGGCACACGGTCCCCATCGGGGCGTGAGTCTGAGGCCACCGGCGGAGAAACCCTTCCCAGACAAGAGCCGGCAGACAGAGTAAAGGGGCTTTTACCCGCACTCGCCAGCCCGTGAGAGCAGAGGAGGGAACATGCTTCGGAGAACAGGTGGCGAGGTCCCTGCTCTGCCCCCAGAGTCGGGGTCACACCCTCACACGAGCAGCCCATGGTTGCCTCCACTAAGCGGCGGTGGGCCCGGCGAGAGGAAGAACCCTAAGACCTCGTCCCCCGGGAAGTCACCACGTCAGGACCTCACTGTCATGGCAGCGAGTATTGGGGCTCCTCCCTGCCCGAGGCGCGTGGCTGAGCCCAGGAGTCCCTCGCGAGCCCCTCCAGGCACCAGCACCCTGTATTTGAAGCAAACCCTTAGGCTTGAACTAGCTGCAGGCTGCAGGGGAGCAGAGACCTTCCTGGGTGAATGGAGAAGTAAAAAGAACGGAGTTTAGAGGGAAAGGCAGGAGACTGTCCCTAGAGATGGTCTTACTCCCCCTAAGGGGCCACCAGAACTTTGTCTTCTTCTATTAGTGACAGGCAGTTCCCACCGGCCCGTGGTATTGCTCCCTGTTCCTGGGTCTCCAGGCATCTGCCAGCTCACCTCCTCGACTAGGTGGACCACACCCGGAGGGACGCCCGTTACACTGGTCTCCCTACCTCACGCCCCAAGTACCGAGCAGGGCACATTGTACAATGATACTGTTCCTTCAGCACACCGTTCCTGTGGGCCTACTACGTGCAGCGTGGTTCAAGGCCCTGGAGAGTCTGTAGTGAACAGGGCAGTTCCCATCAGAGAAAAACAAGAATTTAAATAAGACAAACAGTTGCACCTGACCTTCGACTCAGCGAGCCACCTGCAGAGAGCCAGGGCTGGGAGAAGTCTCGCCAGACGGAATGGCGTTCGGATGTGAATGTGGTTTTTCAGAAAGCGCCCCTCTTCCAGAAAAGCCGGCCGCTTGCTTCATCGACGGTCTGACCAGAGGGAGCAGTGATCCATTCGGGCTCGGAGGAAGAACGGCTCCGTCCAACTGACCGGGACATGGCGTGTGGTTTTCCCACCTGGCGTCTGCCTGGGGCGGTCTCAGGTTCTGTTGGTCACACGTGAAGCCCACGTCCCAGCCGCTCAGTGGCCTCTAACTCGACAGCTGGCACCGCTGCTCAGTGCCGTCTGAGGACGTCCACACCAGGAACTGGACCCAGGGAAGGTCTGCTCCCCTAGTGCGAGCGCAGCTTAGGTTTGGGTGATGTTTTGCATCTACCACGTATTCTGCCATGGTTTTATCGGGACTCGCGCCCTCTTGCACTCACACTTTTAGGAAATGCTTTCCCCACGCAACCCTGAGTTCTGAGCGGGACCTACCGCCTCTTCCAGCGCTGCCGCCCTCCTTGCTCACGTGATTGGCTGAAGGGGGCCCACAGCCCATCCTGAGCCAATCACAGCATCTCATCCCGTTCCGTTGACAGTGGGTGGAAGAGAACCCTGCTCCAACCTGGTCCAGTCTCAGGGTTTGTCCAAGTGGATCTCAAGCAAGAGATGCAAGCATTTCCGGGGTGGTGGTGGTGGTGGGGTTGGGGGGTGGTGGTGGTGGGTTTGTGGGGGTGGTGGGGGGTGGTGGGGTTGGGGTGGTGGTGGTGGTGGGGTTGGAGGGGTGGTGGTGGTGGGGTTGGGGGGGGATGATGGTGGGTTTGGGGGTGGTGGTGGTGGGGTTGGGGGGGGTGGTGGTGGTGGGGGGGGTTTGTGGGGGTGGTGGGGGGTTGGGAGGTGGTGGTGGTGGGGTTGGGGGGCGGTGGGGTTGGGGGGGTGGTAGGGGGGTTGGGAGGGTGGGGGGGTTGGGGTAGTGGTGGTGGGGTTGGAGGGGTGGTGGTGGTGGTGGTGGTGGGGTTGGGGGGGTGGTGGTGGGGGTTGGGGGGGTGGTGGTGGGTTTGGGGGAGTGATGGTGGGGTTGGAGGGGTGGTGGTGGTGGGGTTGGAGGGGTGGTGGTGGGGTTGGAGGGGTGGTGGTGGTGGTGGTGGTGGGGTTGGAGGGGTGGTGGTGGGGTTGGGGGGTGGTGGGGGGGTTGGAGGGGTGGTGGTGGGGAGGGGGGGTTGGGCGGGGGGAGGCTCGGGGATCTGAGGTGCAGGAGCAGCATGGCCGTGCGGAGGGAGGCAGCCTGAAGGACTGCACCGGCGCTCCCCGGAGCAGAACTGAGAGATGGAGAGCAGCCTTCCTCCCCGCCGCCCTGAGAACCCCCAACGGGAGATTTCCTATAAACTCTCCTTTTGGCCCGAGCTCGTTCAAGAGGGCGCTCGGTCACTTGCCACCAAGGTGTCTGAGGTCCTCCGTCTTATCACCATGCGCTCCTCGCCCCGAGGAAGGAGCGGGGAGAGGTTCGGTGAGCCGCCCAGCACCCCGCTGCCGCCACCAGAGAAAGCAGCAGGGGCGGACACACTGCTGGGGACCCGGTGCACGTCTGTGGCCCTCAGAAGGGTTTCCCTGCCTCGGATCTCATCCCCTCGCGCACACATTGGTGCACGCTGGTGGCTGTCTTTTCCACAACGCAGAGCCTCGCTCCTCACACCCGTGTTCGGATCCTGCGGGGACACACGGTCACAGCAGAGGGCCTCCGCAGGGCCCCCGCCCACCGTTCCCTCCCTCCCCGCAGCTCCCTCTGCCAGGGGCCTGGCCTCCCGCCCGCCCACCTGGGAGGCCTGGCTCATCCCTCCAGTCCCCACGCAGGAGGCCTCCTGCTACCCACCACCCCAGGTGGAGCCATGCTGCCTCCAGCAAGGTGGCGCTCTCCCGGTTCTAATCCTCCTCCGCCTTCCGGCAGAGAGGTGCCTGGGGACAGGGCTAGGAATGCCATCTATCTCTAACGCTGGGCACATAGTAGGTACTCAGTAAATGTTCGCTGAAGGCCAATGCAAACATCCAGCATTCATACCTCGTTCACAATCAGCATCAGGTTGGGGGTGGAGAGCTGACCGGGAACATCTGAACACCTCTGCAGAGATTCATCACCTTCGGCACCCAATTAACGCGGAGCCATTAGCCCTCTCTGCGGCTGCCAGGATCTATTAAGCCATTTAACGTCTCCGCAGGCACTCCAGCATCCCTCCCAAGGGCATTTTTCTCAGGCCTGGGCAGCCGGAGCCTAAATGGCTTAAGTGGTGAGCGTTCTATCACTCCCACCGGGAACCCAGCCGCTGAGGCAACGCGTGAAAGCAGTGGTTCTCAACCTTTCTAATGCCGCGACCCTTTAATACAGTTCCTCATGTTGTGGTGACCCCCAACCGTGAAATTATTTTCGTTGCTACTCCTTCATAACTGTAATTTTGCTGCTGTTAATGAATCGTAATGTAAATATCTGTGTTTTCCGATGGTCTTAGGCTCTACAGCAGCGGTTCTCAACCCGTGGGTCGACCCACAGATTGAGAATCACTGTGTTAAAGGACCTAAGACAACTGTGGGACAGGAGGGCTCCTGACACCCAGACCGGAGTCAGTCTCAGCCCCGAAAGGAGCACTGGCCTGGTGTCCTCCCTAAGGGCTGACCTCCTGAGTCACAGAAAACCGCCTTCGCTGGGGTGATTGGAATGGTCCCAGGAAAGTCCCCAGGCTGATGGATGCCCCTCGCAATTGCTACAGGGCCTGAAATTCCCTCCATTACTCACTTTGCAAATAGTCACTGAGCACCTACTGAGAGCCAGGCCCTCGGAGAGGCTGCCTTGCCTCACTAGAGGATTGTTCTGTTGGGCTAAGCTTTGTGCTGAGCTCAATAGCAAATGTCCCTCTGCCCGGCTGAGGGGCTCAGTGGTTGAGCGTCAACCTGTGAACCAGGAGGTCACCGTTCGATTCCCAGCCAGGGCACATGCCCGGGTTGCTGTGGAAGGCCCTGTACCCGCTGCTCTCTAGTCACTTCCTCACAATAACACACAGGGCACATGCCCACTGGGGGGCATGCAGGAGGCAGCCCATCAATGATTCTCTCTCATCACTGATGTTTCTGTCTCTCTCTTTGTCTCCCTTCCTCTCTGAAATCAATAAAAGCATATTAAAAAAAAACAAAAAACAAAACAAATGTCCCTCTAAGATTAAAAAACAAAAAACACACACCACAAAACAAAATGTCCCTCGAAGGGTAATCCAGTAAGCAATATTAGTCATTAATATCATCCTTCCAAGAAGACCCAAGGCAGAGGACAGCTGCATGGTGGGTCCTAGGACAGACAGTTGCCGGGGAAGAAGGTTAGCCTTACGGGATGTAGACCAACTCCCTGTGCAATGAGTAGGCACCATGGGTGAGCTCACCGTTTCCAGGTCCCCACCCCTGCGGCCTATGGAGTTGCCAGGTCAGAGACACAAGCCCAGTGGGTGTGTCCAATAGACCTTGTTTATGGGATTAGCCGGTATTCCACAGGCTTCTTGCAGGGAATGCATTTTTAAGAAACCAAGTCTACACTTGACCTTAGCCAGAAGGCTAAGAGAACTTGGAGGGGAGCTAGGTCCGCCCTCTGAGAGCTGATTTGCAACAATGAACAGTTTCTCTAAAGAGACGGAATGGCTCGACCATACCTGGATTAAAGGTATGGAGAGAGGAAGAGCGTTAGATGGTTGGAAGGGATCCTAAAACAAGAACCATCTGGGGCACACTCGTCTATGCTGTCCTCTTAATCCCCAAAAGAAAGTCCCGTGTAGTCGGTGGAGACAACACGGACCAAGAAGTACCATAGCCCCCGAAACCAGCACCACTGTCTTCCAGACACTTCTTCTCCCACTGGGTGTTGGTTTCCCACAGTGCGGCCCGCGGCCATGGATAGCGGATCCTTGACCGCTACAGCTCACTGAAGATGGACACCTGGAATTGTGATTGGTCACCCTCCCATGAACTTAGGGCCTGGTGCCTCCTATAGGCTAGTCCAGTGGTCGGCAAGCTCATTAGTCATCAGAGCCAAATATCAACAGTACAACGATTGAAATTTCTTTTTTGAGAGCCGAAAACCGATTTCTGCGCATGGGCCACGAAGTTTCAATCGCACTGTACGTGCGCGCCCGCACATGGTATTCTGTGGAAGAGCCACACTCAAGGGGCCAAAGAGCCGCAGTTTGCTGACCACTGGACTAGTCACAGGCCAGAACCTGGACCCCGGGGCCCACCTGTGAGTCCTGACCGGATGCTGAGCCGGCTGGCCAGGCAGACTCTGGTCCCAGGCCTCCTTCAGACCAGCGGTCGCCAACTGGTGGTCCGTGGGCCACGGGTGGTCCGTGAGGTCCAAAAGGCTGGCAACCGCTGCTTTAGACGGTTCCAGGCCCTGTCCACCCTCCCTGCCTCCCTCCTTAGGAATCCGTGCCTTTGAGCTGTGGCCCTGGCCCACCTGCGCTCCTCTCCAAAAACCCCCGGATGTTGCTACCCACAGGTGTGGGTGGTTGTCTCATCAGACGTCCCTCCCATTCCCCGGGGCTTTGTCTTCTCAGGTTTCGTGCACTTTCACCTGACAAACCAACCGTGTGCTACCCTTCCCAGGCACTGAAAGTAAAAACAGCTTCTAAGGCATTAAAAATCATTACAGTCTTTTACTGTTGTTGTTAATCCTCACCCGGGGATATTTTTCCATTGATTTTTGGAGAGAGTGGAAGGGAGGCGAGAGACTGACAGACACACAGAGACACATCGATTGGTTGCCTCCCACTCACACCCTGACTCAGGGCCAGGGAATGAGCCTGCACCTTAGGTACCTGCCCTGACCAGAATTGAACCCGGGACCCTTCAGTCCACAGGCCAACATTCTACCCACTGAGCCAAACCAGCTAGGGCTACAATTGTTTTAAAAAATTATCTTCATTGTTGACAATATTGCAAATATCCCCCCGTTTTTTCCCCTCCACCCCACACCCCCTTCTCCCAGGCCTTCACCACACTATTGTCCATGTCCATGGGCTATGCATATATGTGAATCTCTCCCCACATTACAACTTCTTATTATATAACATATGCTCTATTGATAACTATATTGTTAAATATAGTATTGTATATTATTTAGAGATATGTTATAAATATTATCTAATAATTAAATTCTAGAACTTTTCAACATATAAAAAACAAAGGGAAGAATGTAATGATCTCCTACATCCTCATCACCTAATCTCAACAATAATCAACACTTTGTCCATCTGGTTTCATCTGTCTCCCACACTTTTTTTTACTCTGGGCATTTTTAAAGCAAATACCAGAGAACGTATGATTTCACCCACATTTTATTTTACATGTTTCCTCCTTTTTGATTGAATTTATTTGGGGATGACATTGGTTAATAAAATGATATAGGTTTCAGGTGTGCAATTCTATACTCCATCACCTGTATATTGTATTGTGTGTTCACCACCCCAACTCAAGTTTCCTTCCAGAGAAGCACATGTTAAAAGACATAACCGTACTGCCAGTATTCCCTCAACAAGATAAACAATAAACCCTGCATGTGATCTAATACTCAGTCCCCATGCTCGGCTTTCCCAGGCTGTTTTAAAAGTGCCCGATGCCTTATTGTAACTGCTGGTTTCTCAGGAAGTAAGCCAGGCTCATACATTTGGTTGTCACATGTTTTTATCTAAAACCATCTTTCCTCCTTATTTGTTCTAATACCATTTATTTGTTGAAGAGAGTAAGCCATTTACCTGGGAGAATTCCCCCACGCTCTGGACTTGGCCGAGGGTGTCCTCTTCGTGTGGAGAGTGTCACTATTGCTGGTATTTCGTGTAAACTGCTAAGCACGATTTAGAGCAACGATGTGCAATGGAAGTAACACGCAAGCCACAGGTGTACTTTATGTGTTCTATCTGCCACGTTTACAAAGTTCAAAGAGGTAGGTAAAATGAGTTTTAATAATATATTAAATTATTCATTTAAAATGAAACAGCCAAACTATCACCGTTTTAAAATGTTACTAATATAAAAAGTTATAAATGAGCCATGGGGACATCTGTCATAGTATCAGCAATAAAAATGAGCTCTTTTGTATTCTTTTGTCCACTAGTTCTTCAAAAGTGGGTGTGTATTGTGAACTGTAAGTAACACCTCAATTCAGAATGGCTTCATAGCGAGTGGTCACGGGCCACACGTAGGCCGGGTGGTTACACGTGGGTAGGTTGTTTAGGTTCAGTTTTAAATGGCTTATGTGAGAAGGATACTTTGTACGTGTTGCTGTAGAATTCCTATTTTTCAAATTCCCTGTCAGCCTTTCACCAGGTAGTTTTAGCATTCACTGGTGATCATTTCTAAACCCCTTACTTTATGAGGGCTGTAAATTTATGATTTTCTAATTCTATTATTCCTCTGCATTTATTAGGGAGAAATCTTACGTAAAGATGAGCTTGCCCTCATCAGCTCTTGGGCTACTCTGAAATATAGACCACGTGGGAAAAGTGGCATATGGGCTTCCTCTTTCTACCAATGTTCGGAGAATTGAGTTGGTACCCAAGCGATTTCTAATGCTGACTGAGAAGGGGTCTCCTTTTATTGTTGTGAACGTATAGTTTTCAGTTTGCTACCTTTCAATGCATTGCAGTCTTTATTCTTTATGATGCGAACCATGTCCCACTTTGGGCCAGTAAGACTCTCTGGGCGGCTGCTGGGCCAGTTCTGATCGGTCCCCTGCTTTCTGTCACAACCACGAGGCTCACGGTGGACGCTTCCTGCTCCAATCAGAAACCGGCTGTTTCTCCTGGGAGCGCTGGTTCCTTCGGTGAATAAGATCAGGACATTGCAAGCACCAAGAGGCGTCAACAGGACAAAGCTTGTCTTCTTGGGTGGAGAGGGTAGGGTAAGAGGAGAAAGGGAGATTTCAGAGGGCCTCCCACCTCCCTTCCTGCCCTGCCCCTCCCTTCCTCAGAGTCTCTGACTCTCCACGCCATCTACTCCCAGGACTAGAACCTTCTACTGCCCTTAAAGTGCAGGTGAAAGTTCAGCCAACTGGAGCCCGGGGGTCCCCACCTGACCTCGCCTGGCCAAGAGCCCGGAGCCTTTGTCCACAGTTTCATCACTTCCCGCCCAGCCCTTCCTGAGCCAACTCCCCGGTGTCTCCGGGACAACACAGTCGGCCTCGTCCCGGTGACATCAGGGAAACTCCCGTTTCCAGCAGTTTCTCCTTCAGCTGCAAAAATGTGCCGCGGTAGACAGGGCGTGGGCTCCTGAAGTCTCCGCAGGAAGCGGGGTTGTTTTCTCAGCACCACATCCCAGCGCATCTTCCGTGAGCGCTGCGGCTGCCCAGCGGGTGTGCAGCCCTCCCATCCCCTCGCCTGGCCAGCTCCACCCGGATGGCCGGCCGGGGAGGTGGGGGGGGGGTGGGCAGACCCCACACCACGTGGTGGGCGTTAAGGAGATCGCAGGGCCAGCACGGAGGAGCAAAAGGTACCGGAGGCTGGTGAGGGGGCGCCTGAGGTTTCTGGTGGGTTCCCCGAGTGTTCCTTGTTGCTTCCATCCCCTGCTCAAACGGTAATAAACATCACTGCAGTGAAACTCGCATCAGATTAGGGGAGCCCCCCAATACCTGGCACCCAAGCAGTGTGGTCGTGAATCTAGAATGCTCATTTCGTGCCCTTGCCACAGCCCCCTGGCACTCCGGGCCGGAAGACAAGGAGAGAAGAAGCCGCCTTACTCACGCAGACACCTGCTCATTCTGGCAGCAGCTCAGAGCACAGTCGCATCGGTCGGGGGCCTACTGTGTGCCTGGGGTGCTTCCCCAGTTCTCTTTGCTCCTGTCAGCAGGCCTGTAGGCAGATATTGTGTCCCCGCTGTCCAGCAGGAGAGGTTGAGGATCCCTAGAGGTTCAGTCATGGCCCTGGATCTCACTCACGCCAGATCTCAATGTCCCCGAGGCCGGGCTCCGAAGGTCACGCTGGCCGCCATGGGGTATATGGATACCTTCCCTCAACCAGGTGCTTTGCGTTTACGTCATTTTAGTCTCTGCTCCCCTTTATAAAGGGGCTCTCATTATGCCCCCTCTACAAATGTCGCCAAGACTTGTACCGAGGCCTGATTCCAAAGCCTGTGCGTGTTCCAACGAGCTGCCCTGACTCTCACCAGTAGCGTCTCCGTTCCTCCCAACCCCCATCTTCTGCTTCTGTGGCACATTCAACGCACTAAAGTGCGGAGACACACGGCAATGCCTTCCTGTCTGAATGGCATTCAGCCTCTGTTACCCTTAGGGAACCCCAATAGGAGGCGGACATCTGGGCTGCAGGGGGTGAGGTGTCTATCAGAGTGTGTCACTGTTCAGGACTCCCAAACCTAATTATATTACTGAAAATATTAATTAGGATGAAGCTATATTTTTTCAAGTCTTAAAGCCCTGACCAGTGTGGCTCAGTTGGTTGAGCATTACCCCATGCACTGAAGGGCCACAGGTTCGATTCCCGGTCAGGGTACAGACTGGAGGCAGCTGATTGATGTTTCTCTCTCACATCAATATTTCTCTCCCCCCCCCTCTTTCTCTCTCTCTCTCTCACACACACACACACACAAATCAATAAAAACATATTTTCAAAAAGTCATTAAAAACAATAAAGAACTAACGGTACAATTGGTCCACAGAGGTGGCAAAAACCAAGACTGTAAATGACCACTTAGCAAACAGCCCCCTGTCCTCTCCAGGTCCCAGCCAGGACACTGATGTTTTAGCGAGTGAAAGGTAACGACCGTAAAACAAGGCTGGAATCACCTAGTGCCGGCTTTTGTCACCAAGAACAAGAGCATGGTTCCCTTTTCTCTGGCACTAAAGTGAAATAGAAAGCCTGCAATCAAGAGCACTCTCCCCCCTCTCTGTGGACATCTCATGAGATTTACTGGAAAACTACCTTTCGTGCTCGGAGAGTTTCTGGGAAACAATCTTCCACCCCAAGAATAAACACCCAGTGGAATGACGATCTTCTAGGAAGTGCAGTGTCTGGTGGAGGCAGCGGCAGCCCTGAGCGGAGAGGACTCTGGCAGCTCCGAGGGCGCGCAGAGCTGTGATTCAGAAAGCACTCCTCCGCTATCTCCGTGGGATGGGCGAGTGCCTTCTGCGAGGCCAGAGGGTGTCCGCTTATCGGGGGATTTCCTTTGGCATTACAGAAAGTGATGCCGGGGTGTCTCCACGCCCCGGAATGAGTGGTGAGAGGCCGGCGGCCGGGGCAGTGACTCTGTGGGGTCCGAGTCTCACCCTCATTCCCAGTGAGTGATGTTGGCCCCAGAACCCTGGCCAAGTGACTCACCCACTGCCCAGCACTGCCCGGAGGGCAGCCTGAAGCCGGCTTTCTCGAGCTGAGCCCGGCTGCCCAGGAGACACCCACTCTTGTTTGGTCCCCTCTGAAGTGAGAGCCATGGTAAGAAGGCACAGTGGTTCGTGGAATCTCTGTTAGCAGTGGAATTGTTCATCGTAGTGCTGTTGGGAACGGCAAAAAGTTGGAGGCGACGGAACGGCAAAAAGTTGGAGGCGACATTGTTCCTGAGGTTAGAATATTATATTCTGCCTGGATTGTCGTCTGACCAAATACAATGAGATTATTTACAAAAGATTACAGCAATCCACGTGAATTGACAGCGAGAGACTGCCAGCATGTTTAAAGGGGAGAGATGAGCCACCGAATCCTGTAGAGAGCGGTCCAGTGTTTGTGTATGATGCTCACCTATGTGTGTCAATGCACAGAGAAAGGTCTGGGGGAGATCTGCCTGTGAAGGGGTGGGGCAGAGCTGCTCCATGAACTTTGGGGGGGGAGGGGGTTGGTTGGTGAGAAATGGGTCCAATGGTGCTGCGATTTGCTGCCCTAGGAGAGGGAGGAGATGTTGACTCAGTAGGAGAAAATGAGTGGGTAAGGAAGCTTGTTCCCAGGACACTGAGCTTTTCCCCCTTTTCCGGGACTGAGAAGAACCTGCCTTAAGACATGGCCTCGCCCTAGCCGGTTTGGCTCAGTGGATGGAGTGCCGGCTTGCGGACTCGGAGGTCCCGGGTTCAATTCTGGCCAGGAGCACATGCCCAGGTGCGGGGGGGGGGGGGGGGGGGGGGGCGGGGGTGCAGGAGGCAGCCAGTCAATGGTTCTCTCTTATCATTGGTGTTTCTGTCTCTCTTTCCCTCTCCCTTCCTCTCTGAAATCAATAAAAATACATTAAAAAAAAAAAAAAGAAAAAAAGATATGGGCTCTCGAACCTGAAGGGCCGGGCCTGTTCCACCCCTGGGACTGGACCCACTTCCTCCCCCTCCTCCACAGTGTTCAGGCCCCCCAGGCTGCACCCGAATTCCCCAGGGCTCGCCCTTTGCCCTGGGCATTTCCCTGAACTCAAGGGCTTCCCCTCCCTTTATTCTTTAGTCCTATCAAGTCATCCCTTTCAACGCTGCTCTCTGGGAGGGAATCAAGAAACAAATCCCGGGCACCTCTGCCCAGCAACACATTTGCATGTTCACTGGTATTTTCTGGGAAAAAGTCCTTCCTAGGAACGAGTCCATCCATTCTTTCAACACGCCCTCTGACAGCACCCGGCCGAGGCCAGGTGCTGGGAACACCGTGAGCCCTGCCCGCGGGGACCCAGCTGGGCCGCAGTCTGGCCGCGGCAGCTGGCAGTGGGGATTTCCAACGAGAAGGCAGCAGGTACGAGAGATGTCTGGGGAGAAGTGAGCTTCATCAGTGTGATCAGAGCAGACCACGCAGGCACCTCCCCAGCATCTGTGGAACAGTCAACTTCGGGATGCGAAGCTGGGTTCAAATCCAGTCTCCACCACTTACGTCCTGGGCGACCTCGGGCAAACCAGGTCACTGGAAGCCACCATCTCCTCTGGAGAAATGTCAGGACACAAACAGAACCTGTGTCCTAGCCCCTGGGGCTCCAGTCAGACTGCCTGAGATGTGTTTAATCTACTTCCCACATCACAACGTGCGAAGACTTCCACCAGCTCATCTGGGAGGTGCGTGTGGCCTTGTGGCCGGTGCGCCCCTGCCTCAGGGGCCGGCACGGTGACACAGCAGTTCAGCACAGTGGTCAGGTGCCAGCCAGTAGTGCCGGAGGAGCCCGGGGCCCAGACTCTGGGGCCGGCATCTGGGTAACTCTCTGTGACTTTGAGCAGGTGACTTAACCTCTCCAGACCCCAGTTTTCTCATTTTAAAATGAAGACAATAATACAACTCACTACAGAGGCCTGTGGAGAGGATTAAATCCATGTAAAAGCAGCATAGGCGGTAAGCTCCGTGGCATCAGTCTTGGCTGTGATAGTTTTGGGTTTGAAACCAAAAGGAAAGGAAACGAAAGCAAAAATAAACAAGCGGGACGACATCCAACTAACAAGCTGCATAGCAAAAAAAACCATCCAGGAAGTGAGAAGACAACCTATGGAATGGGGGGGGGGGGGGGTGGGGAATACCTGTAAACCATGTTTCTGGTAAGGGATTAATATATGAAGAACTCATACAACTAAGTAGCGAAAAACACACACAAGTGATTTGATTTAAAAAATAGGCAGCGTATGAAAGAATAGATTTTTTTGAAAGAAAAAGGAAATACAGAGGGCCAGCAGGCATGTGACAAGATGCTCAACATCGCTAGCCATCAGGGAAATGCAAATCAAAACTACCATAAGCCATCACCTCACACCTGTTAGAATGGCGATTTTAGAAAAGACAAGGGGTAACAAGTATTGGTAAAGATGTGGAGAAAGCAAACCTTTGTGCACTGTCGGTGAGAATGTAAACGGGTGCAGCTGCTATAGAAAATGGTATGGAGCTTCCTCAAAAAGGTTTAAATAGAATTACCATATGATTCAGCAATTCCACGTTTGGGTATTTATCCGAAGGAAACAAAAACACTAATTCAGAAAGACAGCTGCACCCACATGGTTCTTGCAGGATTGTTTATCACCGCTAAGACATGGAAACAACCTAAGTGTCCACTGATGAGTGAGTGGATGAATGGGTAAAGAAAAAGTGCTATATATATGATGGAATATTATTATGTGTAATATACTCAGTGTGACAGGGACTACCAGTCACACATTGCTCCTACATGGCTCCCTTCTGCTAGGAAATGAGGCAGAATTCTCTAAAACCAGGGTGCTTGGAGGGGGGAAATATATACATATACATATATATGATGGAATATTATTCAGGCATAAAAAAGAAGGAAATATTGTCATTTATGACAACATGGATGGATCTTGAGGGCGTATGCTAAAGGAAACAAGTCAGATAGAGAAAGACAAATATCCTATGATCTCACTCATATAAAACACAAACAAAACAAACACCCTGAACTCATAGATACAGAGAATAGGCTGGTGGTGGCCAGAGGTAGGGGGCAGGGTGGGTGAAATGAGTGAAGGGGTCAAAAGGTACAAACTTCCAGCTGAAAATACGTAGGTCCTGGCTCTGCCTCTCTGTCCCGCTGCTTCCCTAACAGACTTTGACTTTAAACTTTACCATAAATGAAAGAATAATTAAATTAAATTAATAAGTCCTGGGGATATACACTGAGTGGCCAGATTATTATGATCTCTGAACGCATAATAACCTGGCCACTCAGTATATATATATTAGAGGCCCGGTGCATGAATTCATGCATGGGTGGGGTCCGGCCAGCTTGGCCTGGGGGAGGGACATGGGTGGTTGGCCGGCCGGCCTGCCTGCTGGTCAAACGCACAGTTTGCATATTAGCCTTTTATTATATAGGATATATACTGAGTGGCCAGATTATTATGCGTTCAGAGATCATAATAATCTGGCCACTCAGTGTAATGTACAACATGGTGACTAGAGTTAATAACACTGCATTGTATATTTGAAAGTTGCTAAGAGAGTAACTCTCAAAGGTTCTCATCAAAAAAAAAATTGTAACTGTGTGTGTTGATGGAGGTTAACTAGGCTTATTACGTTGATCATTTTGCAATATCAAGTCAATATGTTGCATACCTGAAACTGACATAAGGTTATATGTCCATCATATGTCAGTTTTTAGAAGTCTAAGTAAAGCAGATGAACAGAGCCTGGTCAGGTTGGTCCGGTGTGAGCTATTGGCAGGGACCCCTGAGGAAGGGTCATGCACCCAATTAGCACGAAGGCTGAGTTGGGGGTGCTCAGAGCACCCTGGTTTTAGAGAATTCTGCTCCACTTCCCAGCAGAAGGGAGCCATGGAGGAGCAATGCATGACTGGTCGTCACTGACTCTGACATAGCATTAGTCACAGGTAAAAATGTGCCATACCCCAGACGTGAGGCTTCACTTTCTGTTTTAGAAACAAGAATGGGGTATAAATAACACAACTAACAGTTGACTATTTAAAAAGTGCAGCCGAAACCGGTTTGGCTCGGTGGATAGAGCGTCAGCCTGCGGACTGAAAGGTCCCAGGTTCGATTCCGGTCAAGGGCATGTACCTTGGTTGCGGGCACATCCCCAGTAGGGGTTGTGCAAGAGGCAGCTGATAGATGTTTTTCTATCATCGATGTTTCTAACTCTCTATCCCTCTTCATTCCTCTCTGTAAAAAATCAATAAAATATATTTAAAAATAAAAAAAATAAAAAGTGCAAAGCCACCCAACGGGTGTGGCTCAGTGGTTGAGCATCGGCCTATGATCCAGGAGGTTGCCAGTTCAATTCCCAGGTCAGGGCACGTGCCCTGGTTTCAGGCTTGATTCCCAGTAGAGGGTGTGCAGGAGGCAGCCAATCAATGATTCTCTCTCTCATCCATGTTTCTATCTCTCTATCCCTTTCCCTTCCTCTCTCTCTAAAATCAATAAAAACATATTTTAAAATAAAAAAAAATTAAATAAAAAGCACAAAGCTGGGGATGTCTATCAGTTTGGGGACAAATAAAAATCAATGAAAGACTATTCTAAAAGGAATGAAACTTAGGAAGCTGTTGCATTCTGAGGAACTGAGTGTCTTCCTGCTGCTCTGGGGGAGGCGGGGGTTCTAGGAACACCAGGGGCTTCAGTGTCATTCGAGCAGCACTGACCTCACACCCAGGGGGGCTGGTCCTGGACCCAGGTGGGAGTTCCAGGGAGGCAAGGCATTGCGTCATCTCTTTCCCAGCATCAGGGGTGGGGTGTGTGCCAAGTGCTGGTGAGTAGAATAGCAATAGAGCCTTTGGGGTTTCAAAGGAAGCCTTGCGTTTGAAGGCCTGGGACGAATGGGGAAGGATTCAAGGAGGGGATGGGCGCTGAGTCACACGGGGGTGATGAGAAAGGAGGCTTCCTCCTAGGAAAACATTTGGTACCAAAGGAAGGATCCATTTTAAGCCTCATTGAATCTGGTAAGAGATGGACTGGAAAGAAAAGGAGAATTTTAGGGATTAGTATGGCAGAGAAGCAGTGGGCAAGGGTCCCTTAGACCAAGCATGTCAGACTCGTGACCTGCGGGCCACATGCCTCATTTATTTGGCCCGTGTTAGCCTTTGAATTGGACATGCTTGCCTTAGACAGATGCCAGGCCTCAGTTCACCATGTCCCTTAGCCAAAGGCACAAATTCAGACAAGGGGATCCAGGCTTAAATGTACCTACTGCACCAGGCCTCAGTTTATTTTTCAAAAATAATTTATTTGTGGCTCGATTGGTTGAAGCATCATCCCATACACCAAAAAGGTTCAATTCCCAGTCAGGGCACATGGGTTCAATTCCCAGTCTGGACACATAGCCAGATTTCGGGTTCAATTCCCAATTAGCAACCAATCAGTTTCTCTCACACATTGATGTTTCTCTCTTCCTCTCCCTCTCCCTTCCTCTCTCCCTAAAAAATTAATAAAATCATATCCTCAGGTGAGGATATAAAAAATCCTATATAATAAAAGGCTAATATGCAAATTGTCCCCTCCACTGGGAGTTTGACCAGGAGGCCTCGGCCCCTCCCCCCAGCTGGCCCCTCCCCCGATCAACCCCCCTACTCCGATCAGGGGGGCGGGCTGGCTGGACCCCACCCATGCATGAATTCGTGCACTGGGCCTCTACTATATAATAATTTATCAAATGTTCCAACCTCATAATATGTCCTATATAAACTTGGGGACAATTCAAAACATTGAGCAAAACTTTGTGTTTGTGTGATGGACAGGTCAGCATTTTATAGACTTGTGACAGCCTGTGGGGTTTGAGCGTTGATACTTTTTTTCTAGTCAGTAACTAAGTGAGGAATTGCATTTATAGCACCAAAGAAATTCTATCCGACAGCAAAATGCAGGAACGCTGTTGTTGTGGGAATGGCCATGACTCTGGGAGGTGGAACCCAGTTCTCACTGTGGTACACCCAGCAACCACCTGTTACAGATAGGCCTGGAGTTTAATATGTGAGTGACTGCTCTGTCAACCATCATTGACGGGCTCAAAAACACCAACAAGTCCGGCATTCACCATGAAGCCTGTGGGTTGAGTGCTCCCAAAAGGTATGTTGGCCTAGCACCTGTGAAGGTGACTTTATTTGGAAAAAGAGTATTCACGGATATAATTACATTAAGGACCTTGACATTATCCTGGGTTAAGGTGGGCCCTAAATCCAATAACAAGTGTCCTTCTGAGAGAGGAGAGGGCCATGTGAGATGGAGGCATCCATGCGCCAAGGAACACCAAGGATCACCGGCAGCCACCGGAAGCCACCAGAAGCTGAAAGATGCAAAGAGATGTTTTTCACTGAGCACAGCCTGCCCGAACCTTGACTTTGGCCTCCTGGCCTCCAGAGTGGTGACACAATACATTCTACTGTTTTAAACCACCCAGTGTGTTACCAGCGTCCTCAGGAAACGAACACAGAGCCCTTGGATTCCCTTTCCATGGCATCTAACAGAAGATGTTCATTCAAAAGGGGTTTCTTCTGGTTGTAAAGGTGGCCCCCACCCCCATTAAAGTTGGCCAAGTACCATTGTCCGGATCAGAGAGCACTGGGCTGAGGAGGGAAGAGGGAAGAAAGAGGTTGGTGCTGGAATGTGAGCCCTGGAAATGACCCCCGCCTGTGCCCCTGGTGAGGTTAAATCACTTCTCTCCCTCATCTGTCAAGTGGGAATATTATGGAGAAGAGCAAACTAGATAAATAATGGGGACACACCATGTCAGCATAAAGGGTTGGCTGCCCCCTCTACCATCTCTGTCACCCTCAGGCCCCTGTTAGAAAGAGCCCCCGTGTTGAAGCTGTAGATCAATGTCTGTTCACCTATAGAGTTAGTGGAGAGGACACTGTGAGCTCTGCAGCCAGACTGCCCCACTCCACGTCTTTCAGCTCCGTGACCTTGGGCAAGTCCTTCCCCAAGCCTCAGCTCCTTATCCATACAGCAAACATGATCCTAAAAATATCCAGCCAATAGCATTGATCACAGGATGGCTGTAAGGTTGAGGAACTTAATATATTGAAGGTCGTGATTAGCATAAGCTTGGACCATAGTCAGCTCTCGGAATGGTTTCCTGTACTCCAATCTATAATAATAAAAACGTAATATGGAAATCGACCGAACGGCCGAACAGCAGAATGACCATCTGGACAACTGTTCGGACGACCGTCCGACCATGCTATGACACCCACTGGCACCAGGCCAGCCAATTTGGGTGCGATGCAATTGGTTGGGGGCCCAGCCATTGCCCCATGCTTGCCCTGCAGAGGGAGGCCCAGGCCACCGGCTGGTGGGGTGATCAATCAATCGGGGGGCTCCACGATCACCCCAAAGAGGGAGGCCCAGGCTACCCCACGGCAGTGCTGCGGCAGGTAGGCAGGGTCTCCCTCTGTGGGGGCAATCCATCGCAGAGCCCTGGCTGGGTGGGCAGGGCCTACTGCTTTGGGGTGAATGATTGCGGGGCTCCCAGACTGTGAGAGGGCACAGGCCAGGCTGAGGGACCGCCCCCTCCCCCCGCCCCCGCCGAGTGCATGAATTTCATGCACCAGGCCTCTAGTCTGATAATAAAAGCTCCAGGTGAGTGGCCCCGGTGCCATGAAGCCATGGCCTCCACCTCAGCCTCCTTGCTTTCCCTTTACCCACCCACCCTGACTTGCCGGTTCTGAATGCAAATGTCATCACCTTGATGAGGTAGAAGGCATGAGCCAGCTAACAACTGGGATTTAGGGCCGGGGCAGAGGGGAAGCAGGAGGCAGAGGAAGTACATGAATTCACCGTCACTCATCACAGGGTCTCACTTGCTTCAGCCAAAGTTGAAAACACGATCAATAAACCAGCAGGAGACCAACTTCTTCATTGTTCTCACCACCGAAGAGGAATTTTTTTCAGTTGATATTTTTGTTGTGAAGAATCACTTACCTCAAGTTTGGCAATACCTTCAATTCCTTTTTTTCTTCTGTTAAATTCAAGAAAAATTGAATTTTTAATTTGAAACATTCATGTTTTGAATAACATCATGTTTGTAAAATTTATCTATCTGACCGCATTTTCCTTCCCTCAGTGCTAGAAGTCTCTATGCACACAAAGGTGTCCAGAGGCTGTTCAGCAAATGCTGACGATGGTACGTTAGGATGTAATTTTCCTTTCTGCTCTTTTGTGCTCCTTGAGCATGGATTTTAAAAAGTGTGTTTGCATAAAAACAACAACGTTATTCTTTTAAGACTTCTCTGTTGGTACCTAGACTAGGCAAATTTACAGAGTCAGAAGGGAGACTAGAGTTTACTAGTACCAGGGGCCAGGGGAGTGGGGAATGGGGAGTTATTGTTTAATGGGTACAGAGCTTCTGTTTGGGGAGATGAAAAAGTCGTGGAAATGGATAGTGGTGATGGTTGCACAACAGTGTGAATGTACTTAATGCCACTGATTTGTACATTTGAAAATTGTTAAAATGGTAAATTTTATGATACAAATATTATATATATATTTACCACAATTATTTTTTTAAAAGCTTATTTCTTGTGATTCCCATCCCTGGGCACCAAGACAATAAATTCCCAGGTGGCCAATGTGGCAGATGAGCCTGACCAATGGGCTTGCTTCTCCAGCTCAGTATTTGCATAAATGAAGCCTTAATGATTTTTTTTCTTTAATGACAAAGGTATTACATATGTGTCCTTAGCCCCCCATTGCCCTCTGACCGCGCCCCCCCCACACTCATGCCCTCTCCCCCCTACTGTCTGTGTCCATTGGTTAGGCTTATATGCATGCATACAAGTCCTTTGGTTGATCTCTCCCTCTTACCCCGCCCTCCCCTATCTTCCCTCTGAGGTTTGACGGTCTGATCGATGCTTCTTTGTCTCTGGATCTGTTTTTGTTCATCAGTTTATGTTGTTCATTATATTCCACAAATGAGTGAGATCATGTGATACTTATCTTTCATTGCCTGGCTTATTTCGCTTAGCATAATGCTCTCCTGTTCCATCCATGCTGTTGCAAATGGTAAGAATTCCTTCTTTTTTACTGCAGCACAGTATTCCATTGTGTAGATGTACCACAGTTTTTTAACCCACTCATCTGCTGATGGGCACTTAGGCTGTTTCCAAATCTTAGCTAGGGTGAATTGTGTGAAGCCTTAATGATTTAATCCCAAGGAGAGACTACGGTGGGGATTTCGTGACCTGAGGCAGGGCGTGGAGAAGACAAACCTGCTAACTAGCTGTGAGTGGAGGAGAGGGGTGGGTTGAAGAGACTCCTTCCTGTTGCCCTTGGCAGCCCAGCAGGTAGGTGGGGGGCTTTGTTTTCCTCTTCCTTTGCAAAACTGGCCAAGAAGTTCTCAGCTCTTGGATCTCGTTGCTCGGTATCCTTCCATGCAGCCGAGTGTCCCCGTGGTTGGCCCAGTGATCCAATAACCAATTCCAAGTTTACGTCTCTTTGGCCGAGCGCCTCATCTTCCAGGGAAGCTCAGGCCTGTCTATGTGCTGTGCGTCTGAGGAAGACAGATGAATCAGCAAGTCGTGGGGGGAGACAGGAACTCGGGCCCCACCTCCAGCCTGTCAATTCCAAGCCTCTTAGAAACTCTGTTGTACATTGCTGCCATGGCAACTGCTGGGGAAAACACCTGGCCAGAGAGGGAGCCTGCCAACACCCCCCCACCACCCTCCCACCCGGAGCAACAGCAAGGGACAAAGAGGGTATTTCCGGGACAGTCAGTGAGCAATTAGAGGGGAAGGGGCCAGGTCTGAGCCAGCCAGCCCAGAACAGTCTGGAAGTGTTTGACCCAGAGTGTAAACCACAGAGGCTGAAAATATAAATTTTTTTTAAAAATCAGTATCATTGCTTTTATAAGTGCTAAATACTGAAGGACTGTTGGTAAGTCCCTCTCTCATTCTTTATTCTGGGGCATGATGACCAATAAGAACGTTGGCCTCCATTCCTGGCCTTTCCCGGGGTGTGTAATTACAGCA
This sequence comes from Cnephaeus nilssonii, assembly GCF_951640355.1. Lineage (NCBI taxonomy): Eukaryota > Metazoa > Chordata > Mammalia > Chiroptera > Vespertilionidae > Cnephaeus > Cnephaeus nilssonii. The sequence continues at coordinate 40,964,467 of NC_137089.1, forward strand.
GATCCGCAGAGAGCTCCCCAGCGCCCGCCGGCCAGGCGGAGACCAGCTGTGCGCACAGACCCGGAGGACAGCGGTGCCTGCAGACCGCAAGCCCTGGGCTGCTGTTTGCGTCTTGCTCGTTGCGCTGCTCGCTACCCTGTTAACAGAAGTCACAGGAGGCAAAGTGGCTTCCCCGGGTGTGTTTCTCCTCTCCACTCCCTGAAAAACAGAGAAAGAGTGGAGTTTTAAATTTCACGTTCTGTGATCTAAGTTCCCATTTCCCACTCACAAACAAATGACATCTGGCCACTCTCAACAATAAACTTGGAAAGATGAGACATTTCCTGTTAGTTCTCCATGTAACCCCTGCTTAAACTTTCAAATTCCTGAAAGAATTGCCTGAAAAATAAATGGATCATTAAAAAGTGAGGAAAAGTGGGCTGGGGGGCGGGGAGGGGCGGACCTGTCACAGGAGCCCTTTGACAGTTAATGCTGATAAGTTTTTACCAGTATTTCAGCATTTTTATTATTATACGTTTGACCATGTTTTAGCTCTGGCCATGTTTTAGATCTGTTATTCCTCCTGGTGGAAATAGCAGTTGGAAAAGCCTTCCGCCGGGCTGCTGGCTGCAACCTCATGACTAATTGCCCGATTCCTTTAAGTGGAGGTAGAGAATATTATTTTAAACTACTCATCTGTTTCTTAGCACCCTGCTTATCTCGCCACTTAATTCCTGAGAAATTGCATATGGCTTCCAAGCTGAACAGTTACACAATGCTTTTCGCCTCTTGAAGATCTACTCGTATATTTCCAAACGGGAACTTTCTTCCTCATCTTCAGCTGACATTTTCTGAAACGAGCAACAGACACAAAGTGGGTTACAATTTACTCGAGCCACACGCTTAAAACCCACTCACACACACACATTCCCCTAGCACTTCCTTCCTCATCTTCAGCTGGGCATTTCCTCCCGGTGGCCCTGTCCTTGTCTCATACTCGGCCATGACTAGGACTGCTTACTCCTCACCAACCGCCCAAAGCCAGCTCCCTTTCCCACACGTCCTCCTCCTCTCGATGATTCCTGCTTCCTCCAAGATCCAGGCTCCAGCCCTGGCGTCACAGGGGGCCTGGACTCCTGCCCGCCCGCTCCCCCCAATAGAGAATGACCTCTGGTATCACATCACACGCGCTCCTTCACCCATCTCTGCAGCCACCATCCTTCTGTGTGTGATCTCCATCTCCTGTTGGACCAGAGCTACCCGTCTGCCACTTCCTGTCCTCACTCATCCACTCTAATCCAGAATTTTCCTGCTCAAAATCTTTCAGTGCATCCTCAACACTTACACACAGCGTGGGCTTCACGGGCAAACCGGCGGGCAGCCGCACAGGGCTCCGCGCCCGCGAGGGCCCTGCACCGGGCTCAGTGCTCTGCTACTGAGTCTTGAAACTCTTCATCATTTTGAACAAGGGGCTCAGAGCTGTCCTTGTGCGTTGGGTCCTGCAAATTAGGTAACCACTCCTGCTTTTATGCTAAGTCCAGACGCCTTAGCTTGGCATTGAGAGCTGCTGGCTCCTCTCTCTGATGATGAGATCTTGGCATGCACCCTCCACTCCAGCCATGGATGTTGATGGTCTGTGTAACTGGAGCACGCCATGCTCATTTCTGCTTTCACGTCTTCCATATACGTCCTCTCTCCCATGACTATACCTTCTCCCCTCCTCCTCCTCTGTCTTCTCTCCCTCTCTCTCATTTCATTCCTCCTCGTATTTCCATATCCTCTCCCTTGGAGTCTCTCCCTACACTCTTCCTCTGGCAATGATGGTCAGCCTCATCTGGCTCTTATATGGTTTTTCTTCTGACTTTATCCTTTTTAAAAAAATTTTTTTAATTGATTTCAGAGAGGAAGGGAGAGGGAGAGAGAAATAGAAACATCAATGATGAGAGAAAATCATTGATTGGCTGCCTCCTGCACAGCCCACACTGGGGATCAAGCCCACAACTTGGGCATGTGCCTCGACCCAGAATCGATCCAGCCACCTCCTGGTTCATAGGCCAATGCTCAGCCACTGAGCCACACTGAGCCACACTGGCCGCGCCGGGCTTTATCCTTTGACTCGCTGATTCTTGCCCTTCCAACCAGTAACTTCGGTTTGGGGAGCGTGTGTGAGGTCAGTGCCATCCCTACGATGCCTCGCAGGGTGTGTAGTCAAACCAATTGCTGAGCTCTCTCTCCCTGGTCTCTAGGGAAGGTGTTAGAACATCTCAGCTTTATAAATGAGCAACAGACACAAAGTGGGTTACAATTTACTCGAGCCAAGTGCAGAAAACTGGAAATAGTTTTGGAATACCTCTGCACATCCTATCTAATAAAGACGGAATATGCAAATTGACCATCACTTCTTGACAAAGATGGTGGCACCCACAGCCAATAAGGAGGGAATATGCAAATTGACGTGACAAAGATGGCGGCGGCCAGGCTGGGATGCTTGCGACGACGCAAAGATGGCGGCGGCCTGGCCGGGATGCTTGCGACAATGCAGGCGTTCCGCCCCACCCCAGCCGCTCTGGGCCTCTGGGCATCACTCGAAGGCAGAAGGCAAGTCCGGGCCAGAGAGAAGGCAGAAGGCGGCTCCAGGCCAGAGGGAAGGCCAACCAACAACAATACACACTCACACACACACACAAAACCAAACCAACCAACAATAAAACACACTCACACACACACACAAAACCAAACCAACCAACAACAAAACACACTCACACACACACACACACAAAACCAAACCAACCAACAACAAAACACACTCACACACACACACAAAACCAAACCAACCAACAACAAAACACACTCACACACACACACAAAACCAAACCAACCAACAACAAAACACACTCACACACACACACAAAACCAAACCAACCAACAACAAAACACACTCACACACACACACAAAACCAAACCAACCAACAACAAAACACACTCACTCACACACACAAAACGAAACCAACCAACAACAAAACACACTCACTCACACACACAAAACCAAACCAACCAACAACAAAAAAACTCACTCATACACACACACAAAACCAAACCAACCAACAACAAAACTCACTCACACACACACACAAAACCAAACCAATCAACAACAAAACACACTCACACACACACACAAAACCAAACCAACCAACTACAAAACACACTCACACACACACACAAAACCAAACCAACCAACAACAAAACACACTCACACACTCATACACACACACAAAACCAAACCAACCAACAACAAAAAAACTCACTCACACACACACACAAAACCAAACCAACCAACAACAAAACACACTCACACACACACACAAAACCAAACCAACCAACAACAAAACACACTCACTCACACACACACACACAAAACCAAACCAACCAATAAAAAACCCACTCACACACACAAAAAAACAAACCAACCACCAACAAACACACACACACACACAAAAATCAAACCAACCAAAAACCACACACGCACACACACACAAAACCAAATCAATCAACAACAAAAAACACACTCACACACACACACAAAAACCAAACCAACCAACAAAAAACCCACTCACACACACAAATGTATGTTACATAAAAGACCAGGACTTCTTTGACTGGGACATTCTTTTTCCTTAAAATCTCCTCCCTCAGCGTGCTCTAGGCCGCAAGCGTGGGAACAGCACGTGGGTGCTTTTAGGCCCCTGGTGCCCTTTTTGGCAGGAAAGGGACCGAGGACAGGGGAGCCTGGGGGCCTCTCCCAGGCAGGTGTGCTTCGCGCCCAGGTGTCCAGGCCTGTGGGCAGCCAGGGGGGTGACAGGTTGTCAGTTCTGAGAGGAAGCACACGCTGAGCCAGAACGGAGAGGGAGCCAAACTCCACAGCCTGGGGTCAGGACAGGAAGCGGTGGTGAGTGGAAAGTGTCCACTCCCTCCCTCAGATGGTGAGAGGAAACCACGCCGGGAGGTCCCCCCCGGGGGGGGGGGGGGCAGGAGACGCACCCAGGAGGCGGCTGCGCTCTGAGAAGAGCGGAAAGGAGAATTGCGAAACTCCCCAATGACCCAAGACCGAGAAGAGGGATGTACTTTCCGAAGGCCACGGAATCGCCTCCGGAAAACACTAATTTTTTATTCCGATTTATTTATGATCGCAAAGGAAAGGCATGTTGATTTCTGGTTCTCTGGTGAAGTGTTTTTGATGCTGGGATTTTTTTTTTAAATAAAAAGATAATATGTCATTTATGAAGCTGCTCATAGGAAAATAAATATTTGGAGAAGACTGCATTTTTCTCAAGCAGTCCTTCCTGAACCAAACTCAGCATCCAGCCACGGAGGAAGACGAAGGCAACTTCACACTCGCTGGCGTTTGCTGAATGCCCGCGGGGCCCCGGGCCTTGGGAGGCACTGAGGGCAAAGGCAGGTGAGACAGAGCCTGGGACCCCAAGGCGCTTGCTGCCCTCGGGGGAGGGAGACACAAGCTCAGGCTGAGGGAGAGGAAGGGGGAAGCGACTCGAGATTCCTGGAATGGCTTACCTAATCTGAGCCTCTCACAGTCTCCAAGGGCTCCCACTTTATGCTGAATTAAAGCCAAGTCTCTCAATGGCCTTCAAGGCCCTACTCCATCTGGCCTGGCCCCTTGCTCTCAGGCCTCGTCCCCTGCTCTCTGCCCTTCCTCCCTCCACACCAACCACAGCCATCTCACCAGACACAGGTGCTGGGCTCTCTGCCTGGAACCCTCCTCCCAGAGATGCGCTCGCTCAGGTGGCTTCCTCCTTCAGGCCTTTCCTCAGTTACCACCTTCTCCACAAGGCTCCCCTCCAGCCCCCAACACACTCCATATTCTTTCCTGTAGCAAAACACCTCCCAAAAGTGCTCAGCGGGTGTGGCTCCGTGGTTGAGCATCGACCCATGAACCAGGAGGTCACAGTTCCATTCCCAGTCAGGGCACACGCCCAAGTTGTGGGCTCGATCCCCAGTAAGGGGTATGCAGGAGGCAGCCGATCAGATTCTCTCTCATCATTAATGTTTCTATCCCTTTCTCCCTCACCCTTCCTCTCTCTAGGATCCATAAAAACATATTAAAAACAAACAAACAAAAAAAACCTCCCAAAAGTATATGGGGAACCCTTTGAGAATGGCTACATTCTGATTTCAAGGGAGGCTTGTTAATATCCAGCTCCCCCGCCTGTCTTCCACAGATGTTGTCTCATTGGCTCTGAAGAGGACCCTAGAACTCTGCATTTTAAAAGGCAGCTCAATCATGTGGTCCAAGACCACCCTTTGCCAAAAAATGGGAAGCCATTGAAAGATTTCAAATGGCAAGTGACAAGATTAGATCAGGCCTTCAGGGAGATCGTAGGTGTCTAAATTAGGGATCAGCTAACTACATACTGTGGGCAAAATCCAGCCCTCCACCTGCTTTGTAAATAAAGTTTTATTGGAACACAGCCACACTCATTCTTTTATGTAATTGTCTACAGTTGCTTTTGTGCTAGAATAACAGGGCTGAGTGGTTACCTCCGGGCTGGCAAAGCAAAAACTATTTACTCTCTGACCCTTTTTAGAAAAAGTTTGTCAACGCCTGATCTAAAGGAAGAGCTAAAAAGCAGAGAGAGAAAAAAAACTTGATCACTATTTAGAAATAAGACCAGGTGAGTGGATGGGGTGAGATGAGGGTGGGGAGGGAGGCACTGAGCCCCTAAGGCTGAGCTCTGGGACTCAAACTCAGACACCAGGTGAAGGTGGTATCACCAAATAAGATGCATGCTGCTGGAAGAAGCCCAGAGTTTGTCCAAGGATAGTAACTCTATTTTTGGACCATGTATTCCATATATTCTTCAGGCTTAACATACAGTTTCATTGAGATTTTCTGTAGTTAGTCCCCATCAGGTTGGTATTTTCCTTTCTGAAATAAGACTAATGACTCTATCAGAGGAACCCCAGGCACTAATATAAAATGCACTACTTCATTTATTCGATGAAAAGGTACAACTACTTCCACTTTACAGATCAGAAGAACGAGGCTTACAGACTAAATAATGTGCCAAGGACAGATCTGTCTGACTCTGGAGTTCTTAACATTGCTCTTTGCAAACTTGAAGCTCGGCTCTGTCTTTGTATGGTTTGCAACAATGGTTTTTTAAAGACCACTCCCAACGACAGGTAGTGGAGGATTCCCTTGTCAGTGTGTTTTTACCCAGAGTGTGTGTTAGCCTTTGCTTCCTGTTTCTAAGCCAGTTTCTGATCCATAACAAAACATTACACTTAATCCCATCTACAGTAACTGAATGTTTGTATTACCGGTTGTTGTGGAGCCGGGCCAAGGCTTTTGATGAGCTAAATGAAGTAAATTGCATCCCCGGGTAATTTGTGCACACTGATTGATACCTTGGACCTGGAGTAGGTGAGCCAAGGTGACTCCATGGTGCCTGCCTGTAGCTGCGGGGATGGTCCCACTGGCTTTTAGCACAAACTCCACTTTCATCACCTCGAAGTCTGACTTTATTTTATAGCCAAGAGGAAGGAAAATGAAATCCTTACTCACCCGTCCCCCACCCCAGCTAACTAGCACAGCAAAGCTGCTACCAGTCAAAAAGAAAGAAAACAGAGTTTATTTACCAGTTTACTTCAAGAAAGACAACACCATAATCTCTTGCTAACCTGTGATTACCGGTACTTTCCTACAAAAGATTAACATTGACAGCGTGGAGGGACCTGGAGAGTATTATGCTAAGCAAAGTAAGCCAGTCAGAGAAAGACAAGTATCACATGATCTCACTCATATGTGGAATCTCATGAACAAAATAAACTGATGAACAAAATAGATCCAGAGACATAGAAGCATGGAAGACTCTCAAATCTCAGAGGGAAGGTGTGTGTGGATGGGTGGGTGGGAAGAGATCAACCAAAGAACTTGTATGCATGTTTGCATAGCCCATGGACTCAGACAATAGGGTGGTGAAGGCCTGGGGTGCGGGGCAGGGGTGGGCTAGAAGGAGTCAATGGGGGGACAAAGAAGGACATATGTAATACTTTCAACGATAAAGATTTTTAAAAATAAAATAAAAGCAAAAATAATAGATTGACATTAGAAAGGAAGGAGAGTAGCAATGGGGAAAAGAGTAAAATTTTCTAAAAATTCAAAAACACTAAATGATTGTTCCAGAAGATATCCACTTTCAAATTTGTTACTGTTAACCTATTCCAGCACACAACTCCTCCCTTATCTCAACCTTCCCTGGCTTCTCACTGCAAGTGAAATAAAATCTGAACTACATACTGTGACCCTCCACCCCCCAGGGGTGTGGGCCTCACCTCCATGCTGGCTTCTGGGATCCTCAAGGCAACAGTCCTTTCCACCTGAAGGCCTTTGACCCTCAGACTTCCCCCTGCTCCCCGTCCTCCAGACTTTGGCTTCAATTTGACTCAGAGAGGCTGTCCAGGGCTGTCAGGTCACTGTGTCAGCGTCCTGGGTTCACTCCCTTACTGGCACCGTGATGACCAGCAGTAGTCGTGTATGCATTTGTTTAGTTGTCTGTCTTTTGTCTTCTCTACTAGAATGCAAATTCCATCAAGTTAGAAGCTGTGTTGGCTTTTTCAGTGATAAGTCTTGCATGCATAGAATAACACTGGGCATACAGTAGGCACTCAAAACCCAATAGTTAAAAGAATGACCAGGCTTTTCTTCTCCACTTTTAAAAACACATATATGTTTTTGTTGATTTCAGAGAGGAAAGGAGAGAGAAACATCAATAATGAGAGAGAATCAATAGGCTGCCTCCTGCACACCCCACACCGGGGATCAAACCGCAACCCGGGCATGTGCCCTAACAGGGAATCGAACCGTGACCTCCTGGTTTATCGGTCGACACTCAACCACTGAGCCCCGCTGGCTGGGCTTCTTCTCCACTTTTTAAAAAGTGTATGTAGTCTCTGAAGCTTTTAAAGGTTTTAGAACCAGCCCGTTCCAGCTTGAAATTTTATATCTTTGCATTTGTATTTTTCCTTTGTCTCATTTTCACAAGTTTTTGGAAAATGACTATGTGATGTTCCCCAAATTAATCATAAATTTAAAGTAATTTTAATCAAAATCCCAATATGATTTTTTAGAACACTTGTCAAACCGATTGTCAAATTCACACAGAAAAGTAAATGCTTAAGAATTACCAAGGCAATCTGCATAAGTCCCAAAGGGAAGAAGTAAGATTTGCTCCCTGAGAGATCAAGACCTGTTACAAAACTTGAAACAGCCCCTCTTTGCTCCCAGAGGTCAGGGGTGGGACTAAAAGTGCCAACCCTCTAATCATTTGCTTGGTTCCCCTGGCAACCAGCTGTCATTCTTAGGTTACTCCATGGCTTTCCAAAAGTCACCTTATTAACATAGCAGACATCCTTAGCATTCTCATCACTTAGGAAATTTCAAGGGTTTTAGCAGCTCAGTGCCAGAACCAAAGACAAGGCCAAGCATATATGTCTTATTATAGATCACAATATCACAATACTCAGAGTTTTTGGAAGAACGTGTTCATCTATCTCATGTGTAATTAAATGATTAAAAACTTATTTTGTCATTTAGGAAAATAAACTGATTCTCATTGAGTTAGGTACAAAAATTGAGAGTAAGCCATTAAAAATGTTTTATAGCAATCTGGCATTGCCCCAACATTCACACTCATGATCAGTGGGCTCGCCTCAATAAAGAGGGTGTAGGCCAGGTGATGAGCTGAGTGAATGTTCTCTGGTTGCTGGTAGAACAGGAAGGCAGAGGGATTCCAAGTGAGAGAAAGATTCAAGATGTTGCTGGTGTGAAGATGGAGGCAGCCACCTGAGAAGGAATGTGAGTGGCCTCTCCAAGCTGAGAGAAGGTGCTGGCTGACCTCGAGCAAGAAAATGGGGATGTCAGTCTTACAACCACAAGGAGCTGAATTCTGCCAATAGCTAGAATGAGTCCAGAAGCAATTCTTTCCATGAGCCTTAAGACAAGTCCTCCAGATAAGACATCTGGGTTTCAGCCTGGTGGTACCCTGAGCATAGACCTCAGTGGAGCCCTCCTGGCCTTCTGATCTATGGAACTATGTGCTAATAAATGGGTGTTATTTGAAAAACACCAAAACAACAAAAACTTGGATCAAATGCCAGGGTCAGGGCTATATTTTCCTAGAATGCATCTACTGCCCATATATCGGGAAGGTGGTACCCACATATCCCTTTCTTCTTCTCTGTTTTATATGTTTGTTTAAGGCTGTGATTCTTAGCTGGTGTGTGTGTCCATGTGCATGCTACCTTCCCAGGGGACAGTTAAAAATGTTTGCAGGGGGAGGGGGGGAATTCTGCAGGCATTTAAAATGATCACAGTAAGTAGGAGTCTCTCTTGTGATTTACTGTGAGCATTGAAAATGCTAAACACTACACATCCTACAATGCAGGGACCTTGCTGTCCCATGAACTGCCTGTTGAGAAACATTGGCCTCAGACCAAACGGAACCTCACATATGTAAAAAGGTTCAAGATCTACTTATTTGGGGGGTTGAGGAATTTCTTCACATTTCCATGTAGGCTACTCTTCTGTGCAGAAAGGATTCACCATCATCTAATGAGACTCACTAGACGATGAGTCTCACCCTTGCACATTGCTTGGACTCAACAGGTAGGAAGGAGGGTTAGTGCCATTGGTAGCCAAATTGCAGTCTTGTTGACTTGTGGGTTGGTGCAAATTTATGAGGAAGGCCACAGGCCAGGTATAACACAATGAGCGGCTGCTTCTGGTGTCATAGATTTGCTGCTGGATACATGTCATGGGGAATGGAAACTGGAGTTTGGAGAAGGCTCTACAGTAGCCTGGGTACAGGGCCGTGCGTGTTGGCAACTGAAACTCGGCCCCACAAGTACTCAGCCCTCACAGGCAGTCTGGCCAGAGAGATTTATGGACCCCAAGGAACGCGTGGGACCAACGCTGCTCAAAGGAGGCCATACATTGTGAGACTGTGACTGTCAAATAACATGTTGGGGTTTCTCCAGTGGCCCCAAGACTTCAAGATTACATCTTTAACACATCAATAACTTAGCCTTTGGTTAGCAAGGTTCGCTGGGGCGTGACTAATCAGCAGATGAAAGTGTCTTTGTGGGGATTAACTTTAATGAAAAGAAAAGGAATCGTTATTTGGGGAGTTTGAAATCTTCCATAAATCAAAGCGAACGCTGACAAAGCAGGTTCATAAGGTAAGAATGAAGCCATTGTGGGGAAAATTAAGGAACAGCTACTTTTTCTATAAATCATAGGTCCAGGCTGCATTGGTTGAGGACTCCATGGGAACAGGGCCATTGAACATCTTCAGGTGTAGAGGAGTGATATTTGGGGAATGCTCAACTCTTCTTAAGGGAAACCAGATGGCCCGTGTCCTTATTAACCCTTTCCCACCAGCTTGCAAAATATCTGGCAATGGGCTTACTGAATCTCTGAAGGTGTGACCTCCACTTCTTCCAAATCTAACTTTCAACGTACATCCTGAACCCACCCATCCCTTACCAAACGGTCCTGTAACTCAGTCTATCCAGGAAACCACGGGGACGGCTCCACATAACCCACCAATCCCATAAGAAAGATGACTTTGTGTCCCACTGGGAGCTTAGGCATTCAACTCGTAAGAATGAGCCCGAGATGGACTCCACCCTGAGCAGTGATTGACGTTTACTGCACCAGTTACAGGTAAAACTGGCATCACATCCAGCTGGTGGCATTCACCGAGAAAGGAACAACATCACTAAGGTCGTGATCCTGCCAAAAATGTGTAACCTGAGTCTAATCACACAGAAACTACCAGGTACACCCAGGTTGAAGGAAATTCAACTAAACAACTGGCTGGTTCTCTTAAAGAAAATCAATTTTGTAAAAGACAAAGAAATTCTGAGGAACCATTCCAGATGAAAGGAGACGAAAGAGATATGACATCTCAATGCAGCATGTCATCCCGGACCAGATGCTCAGCACAACGAAGGCGTCGCTATAAAACAGCCTGGCACAACGAGTGAGATGTGCATATGACCCATTTTGTTTTAGTACCAATACTGTATCAATGTTCAATTTCCTAATTCTATAGTTGTTATGTAAGAGGCTATCCTAGTTTCTAAGGATTACACGTAGAAATATTTTGAGGTTAAAGGTCATGATGTCTGCAACTTACTATCAAAGGGCTCAGAAAAATATTACATAACTTACACTTTGGTGGTGAAACTTACACTTTGGTGGTGAAACAGATGCCTTAGCAAATATAGTAAATATTACTAATGGTAAGAGTTGCAAGGAAAGAGTAACTAAAGACATGAATGACATCACAAAGGAAAATTGCCACTAGCTCAGATAGTTAGGATTCTCATGACATTAATCATGCTTTAGATATAAGAAAGATGAGTGTATGTGTGTTTGTGGGGGGAAGGATATCATCCTTTTTAATCTGAGATTTTAAAAAATAAAATTCCTACATGAGCTCACATTTCACAGAAGGTTATTTCTTTCAAATAAAAAGTTAAGTGTTGGTTTCAGCCGACACTTGCTCCTCTAAGAATTCTTCCAACACAGAAACTCATTTTCCCCTTTGCCTTAGATGTTCTCCATCCAATTCCACTGGCCACCGTTAATAGTGAAAAGGGAGAGACTCCTTAGGCTGAGTTATTAATGAGTTAACATATAAGACTGACTTCATGCCAGACACTAAGTGCTTTACCTACATCACTCATTTATGTAACGTTATGGTGCAGAGTGAGGAAACTGGGCTACAAAAGATTAAAGAACTGACTCAAGGTCACAGATCCAGCAATGATAAAGACGGGACTCAAAAAAGCTGGCCTGGCTTCAGAGTCAACTGCTCATAACCACTAGGCGGTGGGGCCTCTCACTGTGGCCTTATGGTGACAGGAACGGACCTCGAGACAGAATAGGTTTCAGTCGCATTCTCTGTTGATCACTTAATTCATTGATACAACATCTTGTGCCCAGTGGGTATGAAGGAAACATTCAGGTTATTCATAAAACGTTATGAGTCGAGAGACATCATGAAGGAAATAGAAATTAACAAATATTTTGAACTGAACCAAATTGGAAAAAGCCACCATATCAACATTTTGGCAGCAGCTAAAGCATGCTGAATGGGTGGTTTATAGCTTTGAACACTTATATTGAAAAGGAAGAAAGTCTAAAATCAGTAGTTTAATCTTCCATGTCAAAAATCAAGGAAAAAAGACTGATTCAAACCCAAAGTACGAGGTAGAAAATAATAAAGGTCAGAGTGGAGGAGATTAACAAATAGGACAGAGAGAAATAATAGAAGAGGTCAAGGAAACCAAAGTTGGTTTTTCAGAAAGCCCCGTTAAGTTGATAAACCTTTAGTGGAACTGACCAAGAAAAGAGAGAGAAAGCACAAAATACCCAAATCAGAAATAAAAATGGTGTCATACCTAGAGACCCCACAGATATTAAAAGTCTTTTAAGGGAATATTCTGAACAACTTTATGCAAACAAATTAGAGATTTAGATAAAGTGATCAAATTTCTAGAATAGCACAAATTACGAAAACAGATTCAAGAAGAATTGAGACACTCTCTCTCCAGGGAGCACGCCCATGCCTTTCCCTCCCCCTCCCCCCTCCCCCTCTCCCCGCTCCCCTTATAATTAGCTTCTAGCTCCCCCTCTTCACCCTCCCCTGCCTCTCCTCTCCCCTCGCCCCACCCCCACCCCAGGCACTCCCAAGCTCCAAGGACCCTTCCTTTACCTAGATCACTTGTTTGCTAAGCCCATTTCTTCTGGGAGTTACTTCTTCTACCTCTGTGATTTACCCAGTACATGTTCTCTTAGAAAAACAAAAGAGAGAAACTGAAAAATCTTAATGGTCTGATTAGTAAATTTCATCAAACATTTGAAAAGAAATAATATTAGTCCTGCAGAAAATTCTTCACAAAATATAGGAAGAGGAAGCAATTACTAATTAATTCATTGAGGGCAGTATTAACTTGATACCAAAACCAGATAAAGACATCACACACACACACACACACACACACACACACACACACACACACACTAAAAAAATAAATAAAATAAAAAACAGCTACAGACCAATATCTCTTATGAACAGATATAAAAATATTTAACATAATATCAGCTAACTGAATCCAGAAACATATTAAAAGAATTATGCACCATGAGCAAGTGGGATTTATCCCAGGAATATAAGATAGGTTTAACATCCCAAAATCTAATTATCAAATTACGTAATACATATATAAGTAGAAAACAGGACAAAAACCACTCAACAGATGCAGAAAGAGCATTTGGCAAAATCCAATCCTCATTTATGATTAGAACTCTCAAAAAAACAGGTATAGAAAGGAATTTCCTCAACCTGATAAAGGACACTAACAGCTAACTTCATATTTAGTGCCAAAAAAGCTGAATGTTTCCCCCTTAACATTGGAATTAATGCCAGAATGTCTGCTCTCACCACTTCCATTCAACTGAATGTTCTAGCCAGTGCAAGGAGACACGACAAATAAATTAAACATATACAGACTGGAAGGGAAAGGATCAATTCTTCTTTGTTTATAGACATTCATATGAAAATGCAAAGGTCCTAAAGCAGACAAAGTAAATTTGAAAATTTCAAAGCTTGAATGTAAACATCTGTAATTCTGCTCTAACCAGCAATTCTATTCTTGTGCATATGCATAGTGACAAAAGAATGGATAAATTAATTACAGCATAGTCATGCAATGAAATATTATACATCCACAAACATGGCTAAACTACAAGTACACCCAACATTGATGAATCTTAAAGAGATTGGATGAAAATTAATCCAGAAGACTACATATATAGCATGATATCATTTTTCTAAAACTCAAAAATAAGCAAAAGTAAACAATAAGTTGTGCAAGCACACATACAAATATAATTATATATATATACTAGAGGCCTAGTGCACAGATTCATGCACATTGAAAGGAAATTAATTAGAAGGTAGCTGGTGGGGCAGGACTAGGCAAGACAGGCCAGGCCAAAACCAGCTCTCTGACATCCCCCAAGGGGTCCCAGATTGAGACAGGGCGGTTCTCGGGTGACACACCCTGGAATCGGGCTCCCTCCTCTCTGGTTCTGGGTTTGTCACCCGAGAACCGCAGCTGTCGCAGATCAGCAGCTCCTGTGTTGAGCATCTGCCCCCTGGTGGTCAGTGCGTGTCATAGCTACCAGTCAGATGGTCGGATGGTCGGACAGTCGGTTAGGCTTTTATATATATAGATATCAGTGATAAACCCCCAAATTCAGAATAATGATTCCTCTTGGGAGGAGACCTGGCGCCCCCAGTGTGGAAAGAACTTTAGGTATATGAATTATTGGCAATGTTCTAGTTCTTTAGTTGGGTGTTGGGGTCACAGGTTTTCATTATATTATTAAGCTTTATAGTATAAATATGTGCTATAATGTTTATATTAAAATAAAAATGTTAAGACAAATTTTGTTAATAAAGGAAAAATTCTATGATGCCATAATTTGTCACTCCTTAAAGGATTGCCTTCTCTCTGTGGAACTACATTTCATCTCTTAGAAATCAGAGGGTTAACTGTGTGTGGCTCCTAATTCCTGCCATTATTCTGTGGGTTTGAAACCAAGCAGGTTTTACCAGGCCACGAGCCCACCTTTTGGCACCTCTGAGAGCTCTTTCTTGCTCTTCATCTTCCTCGGTTACTATTGTTTCCCTTCTGTATTTAGAGGCTTTATAATATTCCAAAATTTTCCATGAAGATAATTTCCAAAAAAATGAGCTACTGGGTTTGGAGAGCAAGCTCACTGGTTCACCCACTGCAGGACTAGCAGGGAACAGCTGGCTGACATTGCCACTTAGGTGACCTACCCAGGTCTTGGGATCCCACCAACCACCCCACCCAAAGTCTCTGTGAGGATGAGAAGCCAGAAAAGCTATCTCCATCTCTATCACCTCCATCCTCTCCATCTCCATCTTCATCTCCTCCAGCTGGGTTTTAGTCCTCACCACTTCCCAGCCTTGAGCAACCACACAGCAGGGTCTCCTGGGCTCTGGGAACAATGCCTGAGGGTGGACATGGGTGGGTACTCAATTGAGGCCTGGCCATGTCAGCATCCTAGCCTGAACCTTACTCCAGAGAAGGATCCTAGTCCCAAACCCAAATCCAGCCTCCTAGCTACATCCTATATAATAAAAGGCTAATATGTAAATTGACCAAATGGTGGAATGACTGGTCGCTATGACATGCACTGATGTCCCCTGGTGGTCAGTGCGCCAGAAGCCAGACTCACAGGTGGCAAGCGCAGCATGTTGTCAGTTGGACATCCCCTGAGGACTCCCGAACTACAAGAGGGCACAGGTCAGGCTGAGGAACCCTCCCCGAGTGCACGAATTTCGTGCACTGGGCCTCTAGTTTGTAAATAAAGTTTTATTGGCAGACAGCCACACTGACTCATTTAAATATTGTCTATGGCCTCATTCATGCCAAAATGGCATTGTTGGTTGGTTTTGACAAAAACAGTGTGGCCCACGGAGCTACTTACTATCTGCCCTTTACAGAACAAGTTTGATGGCCTTCTTCCCGCCCCCCCTCCCAAACCCCAGTGCCCAGGACTCTGTGTCTACCTCCTGAGGGCAAGGCCCCAGTGTCAGAGCTGTTAGCTGACGGGGGGGGGGGGGGGGGGGCAGCATGGGAGGGAGAGGTCATTGCAAACCCCATTTCTGTTCTGCCTTCAGAAGACCTGGGTTTGGGTCTCTAGCCTGCCCCTGACTCAGTCACTGAGTTTCTCTGTCTCCATCTGCACATCTGGCAGATGGAAAAGACAACATCTGTCCTATCTACCTCTCTAGATGAGGGTCGGATGAAATACTGGATGTCTGAGCCTCTCAAACTTAAAAGCACGGAGTCCAGAGGAGTGAATCTCAAACTTCAGCAGGCATCTGAGTCACTTGGAGGGCTTGTTAAAACATAGCTCACTGGTTCTCACCCGCAGAATTTTGGATTCAGTACCTTTCGTGGTGGGGGGAGGGGTGAGAAAATTGCATTTCTTGTAAGTGTCTAGATTGTTCTGTTGCTGCTGATCCGGGAACCACGCCTTGGGGATGTCTGCCCTAGATTAGCGAGTGGTTCTCCACCATGTCTGCACATTAGGGTCAACAGGAAGCTTTAAAAATCTGGATGCCGCCGAAACCGGTTTGGCTCAGTGGATAGAGCGTCGGCCTGCGGACTGAAGGGTCCCAGGTTCGATTCCAGTCAAGGGCATGTACCTTAGTTGCGGGCACATCCCCAGTAGGGGGTGTGCAGGAGGCAGCTGATCGATGTTTCTCTCTCATCGATGTTTCTAACTCTCTATCCCTCTCTCTTCCTCTCTGTAAAAAAATCAATGAAATATATTTTTTAAAAAAATCTGGATGCCCAGGTCCCATCCCAGAGCATCTAAGTCATAACTGGGGGCACTGGGAGGAATATTTTCCTGTTTGTTTAATGCTATGTCATTTACAACTTTCACCAATCAGATCAAATGCAGATACACTGCAGATTAGAATGCAAAATCTGTGCGACTTTTCAAAGACATTTTCTGCTTGCAATGAACTGTTTACTGCTTTGGCTTACTTCCTGCTACCAAGGGAAGTCGTAATTTTATATGAAAGTATCTTGCATTTTGGAAGAAGCCAAGATGGAGCTGTATTATCACAGGCGATCCTTGTCTAAATCCCTGCACAAATTTGCATCCGATGCAGCCATGGATAGTTTTTCCAGGGCTGCCTCCTCCTGCAACCAGCTAGGAACTTACTTCCTCCAAAACTCACTTGGATCTATTTCTCTCCTCCACCAGCCAAGCCGCCACCATGGCTCACCGGCCCATGGCCATGGCCTTCTAATGAAACACCTGGCTGCCTCCCCTGCACTCCTTACCAGTAACAGGACCCACTTTATAAAGTGTACCTCTAATGGTGTCTCTCTCTTGCCCCAAACCTTCCATGGCTGCCCATTGCACCCAGAGTAAAATTTACACTCTGTGCTTGGTTGACAAGTCCCACCCACTGCCCACCTCTCCAACCTCATCTCTTCCCAACAGCTTTGACACCAGGCCTCTCAGCTCCTGAAAGAACCCAAGCTCTTCCCCATTTAAGGCCTTTCGTCCACCCCAACAATCTTCCCTAAATCTCCTCATCCTTCAGGACTTAGCTTAAAAACTTCACCCCAGCCTGGCCAGGTTGGCTCAGTGGTTGAGTGTCGACCTATGAACCAGGAGGTCACGGTTCGATTCCTGGTCAGGGCACATGCCCGGGTTGTGGACTCAATCCTCAGTAGGGGGAGTGCAGGAGGCAGCCGATCAATGATTCTCCTCATTGATCTTTCTCTCTCTTTCTCTCTCTCTCTTCCTTCCTCTATGAAATCAGTAAATATATATATTTTTAAAAAGCCACCCCAGGTCACCCTTCCCTATCCTATAGTAGGAACTGCCCACCCCAAGTTAGCACTTCAGCACCTCCTCGCCCATATTGTCGCTTTCTAACAATTATCACAGTTAGGAATTCTGTTCTTCCTCTTTTTTTTTTTGGTCCATCTATTCTCTAGAATCTAAGCTCCTTTAGGAAAGTGACTGAGTCATTTTGTTCCCATGGTGTCCCCAACACCAAACACACTTAGTAGGTGCTCGGTCAATGTTTATCGCATCCTGTTAGTCTAGTGTCACCATCAGCCAACCCTGACTTCTCTTTCTTGCCCACACAAGTGACATGACACGCAGGTGTTGGGACACCCATGCTCGTAGGGTGATCTGGGGACAGGAGTGAAGCGTGGAAGAGGGCCAGGCCTCCAAGGGGGTGGCGGCCCCTCATTCCTGCCAACGGCCACCATCTTGCTGGATCTTCCAGTGTTTCAAGAGGCAGACAATTCAGATCTTACGTGATTTTAAGATCTTGGCAATCAAACGAAACTGAAGTTAAAAAAAAAAAAAAAAAGCCAACCTTCTGGGAGGCCAAACCAAACACGGAACACATGTGTGGGCTGGGTCCAGCCCAGGGGCTGCCAGTTTGCAACCTCTGCTGAAATCCAGACGGACGGCGGCATCTATGGCTCTGTGGCCCACCAGCCCCGCTACCCTATCGACAGAAGGAATGAGCTTAGATGTGGTTTGGCTTATCAATGTTTCCGAAGGAAAGATCGTCCTTTGAACTGTGAATTCCACTCTGTCACTTCAAGGGCTGGAGGCCCAGCGACAGAGCGAGCTCAGCCAGCCTGCCACTCACTAAGCATTCCTTCCTACCTGGTGTGTGCCAAGGCTGGGGGCAGCCCTTTGGGCGTGGCCAGAGATCAGAGCCTTAAGCCACGCTGCTCCAGGCCAGTCCCCAGCTGGCCCCGGCCTCACGCTGCCCCTCCCCGCCGTGTCGATCTTCACCTCTGCCCACCTCACCAGCCCCTCGGTCTCCCTGGAAACCTGCTCACCCCAAGGATACCACCTTTCCCCCTCCAGCCCTGTCAGAGGAGGTGCTCACCCCCGGCCCCTCCTCCCCAGCAGTGTCAGTGCTGAATGTGGTGCAGTGGTTTGTGCGGCGTCCAGCACTGGCTCGTGAGCGTTGTTACCCTTTATTGTACCACGGCTGTTTCATCACGTGTCTATCCCTCCAGCCCTCTCTCCACCCATCAATAACGCGTTTTCTCTTCTGATTGCCGGCATCAGTGTTCTCCTCCTCTGTAATGTGCACACGGTTACTATTCAGTATTCGCTAACGTGGTTTGAGACCCAAGTTTCCCTTCAGGGAAATACACCGACCTCAAGAATACTGCTTTGAGGTTTGACAAATGCAGACACCTGGGCAACCCAAGCCCTTGTCCAGAGACAGAGCATGACCATCACCCCAGAGAGTTCCCTGGGGCTCCTTTCCCAGTCAGCCCCCCACCCGACCCCCAGAAGCTGCCATCGATCTGACCCTTTTCACCACAGACGAGGTTACCTGATCTGGAGCTCCATATAAATGAAGCCACGCAGGCAGGACTTTTTGGTGCATTTGAGGTTCATCCCAGTGACGAGCCTGTATGATCCATTGTGTGCTTATCTAAGGTCCTACCCATGGGCCCGTTCCCAGCGGGGGGCTGTCAGGGGTAAAGCCACTGGGAGCGTCCTCATACAGGCATCCTGGGGTCCACTTCTCGGGGGTGAGTGGCTGGGCCGCGGAGCAGATGCACGTGTCCCCGCTTTTGCTCAGAGTTTCCATTTGCTGAAGAGACATCAGCTGAGTTCCTGCGGTGGGCCAGACCTGCCGGAGATTCAGAGAACAAAAGACAGGGCTCGCCCTCACAGAGCCTGCAGTCCAGACGAGGGGACAGAATGAGGCTCAGCGTCCACTGAGGAGAGAAGGAGTGAGGCAGCCCGGGGTGCCGGGTGTCGGGACAGGCAGAGGCTGGGCATCCAGGCGGGCTTCGTGCAGGAGGCGGGCCTGAGCTGCACCTGGAAGGGCAAGTGAGGAGGGAAGGGAGAGGGGAGCACGAGTTAGACAAGAGAACATGAGGAACATATGGAGGCAGGACAGGGCCACGCATGTTCCGAGGAGAGGAGTCGGCCTGGCCAGCAGGGCCGGGGGAGAGGAGCAGCAGAGAATCCTCCACAGGGAGCCTGGGGCTCAGATCACTGACTCCCAGGCTATGGAGTTTGGGGTTTCACAGGGTTCTCCTCCTTCCTCCTCTGGGGCTCAGTGAGCGGGGGTATCGGCCATTTTAACCCCAAACAATACTCTGACAGTCCAGCGCACCTGTGGCCTGGGCAATTCCCTTAGACTTTCTGGGTGCGGAACACTGAGCGGGTCACGTCCACACGGCCCTAGTGACCCCCAGTCCCACTGTTCCGCTTTCCGGGGGAGCTGCACAGAGCAGGGCATCTCATCCTGAGACCCATGGTCACTGTCACTGCCCCCTAACTGCCCCCGTTTGTGACCTTGGGGCCTCTCTCTGCGGAGCTGCCTACAGGTCTGGGGCCGGGCCCGGACACCTGCGATGCTCCTGTCCGTCCTCACGGCCGGTCCCTGACGCACGGCCTCCTCAGGGGCCGCAGCCCTCGGCTCCCAGGCGCAAGAAGGAGCCGCGCTCCCTGCGTTTTGCGTTCTTCCCTGGCGGACCAGCCATCTCCCGACCAGAAGCAAAGGCTCCTCTCCTTACCAGCTGTGTCTCCGGACGGCAGGAGGGCGCCAGCCGTGACGAAGCTGAGGTCTCTGACTCAGGATCCTAGGCACTCAGACGCTGGGGCAGGAGAACACCGGCTGACCGGCTCCTGAAGGCCTCACTCAGGCTTGCGGGTCCCAGGCTCCACACCGGCCTCTGGCCAGACCACAGAGCGGGCACCGGGGGAGAGGCCCTGCCCGGAGGCCGCGGAGAGCCAGGGTGGAAAGCTAGCTCCCCTGGGCCCGTGCACAGGGCTCCTTGCTCTCTTCATTTCATCCCTCTCTCCCTCCTCTCCCCCATCTCTCTCCCTCCTCTCCCCCATCTCTCTCCCTCCTCTCTCCCCCCATCTCTCATCTCTCCCCCCCCTCATATCTCTCTCTCTCTCTCTCTCTCTCTCTCTCTCTCTCTCTCTCTCTCGGCATTAAGAGGCAAAGCTTGCTGAAAGGGCTCAAGAAGGCCGGGCCCAGGTCTCAGATGCCTCCTGCTGAAGGCGGAGAGAGCACTGCCGGGCGCCCACAGCCAGTGGCAGCTTCGGGAAGCGCAGAGCCTCCTGGGCCTCCCATCTGCTCCCACAGGGTGCGCCTGGAGGGAAGGGACCGACTGCTCAGCTCCGGTTTCAGAGAGCGGGGTGACCCTGTGCCCGGCAGCGGTCCTGGGGAGCACTTTCCCTGGATAAAGTCTGGGTTTCTACCTGCGGGTCCAAAGAACCCTCCGAGCCTGAGCTGACAGCTCCCAGCCGGAACCCAGAGCCGCCTCCGCCCCCCAGGCTGGCGCGGGAGCCCAGCGAGCCCTCTGCAGCCGGGCTGCGCTGAGCTGCAGGTGCGCCCGCGGGCCTCGGGCTGGGGCTGCCGGGCACAGGAGAGGAGTCAAGGCCGTGGGTTTCCGCTGCAAAGACGGCTTCTGGGCCAGCTCCCACAGCCCTTGGTAAAGCAGCTGACCTCAGGTGGTGTTCCATCTGCAAGTTAGAGAGGAAGCCAATGATGCACGCTTAGAGGTCAGGTCATTGCCAGCGTTCGGAGGGCGCGGTTCAGGGCCAGGTTGGTAGACTGTCACCTCTCCCACCAGAAGGAAGGGGACACCGCTCCGGAGGGGGCTTTGTTGCACCTCCCAGGATCCAAAGGAGACCCCTCGGCTATGCACGCAGGTTTTTGTGTGTGTGTGTTTTTTTTCTTTCTGGAAGTACATTCTCTTGCATGTCTGTTCCCCTCTACTAGATTTGAGGGATCTGAAAGCCTTGTGCCACGGAAGCCACGTTTGTCCCCCAAATATGTGAGGGCTGCTCCCCCAAAGACACCACACACACCATGGCTCTGTGGATAGGGCTCCGCGTGGCTGGTCTCTTGAGCCACGTCTTCCTGAGATGCCTCTGGAGTTTGGGGCGCGGCATTGTTCTGCGGGGGTTGGGTCATATTGTCTGACACAGACCTCAGCGTAAAAACCCTCGTGTCAGACTCCAGGTTCCAGGGCTTCCCTCCCATCTCTGTCCGCCCCACCCCGACCCCCCACCCTGACATTGCAACAATGCACCGCTGACACTAGCACCAATTGTCCCTGGAGGATGCGTGGCTGAGCTCAGTGCTGATGGCTCTCAGACAAGTGTGGGCATCTGTCCTCTACCACCCGCGCTCGCCAAGACACACAATGTGTTCTTCGTTACGGACTAGCCAGGGGGTCTGACTTACGAGGAAATAACTCAATCTGGCCGACTGGGGTGAAACTGCCAACCAAAAGAACAATTTATGAGATCATCCCAACCTGGATGTGAAATTAATTCCATACACGATAACTCACCACAGACCACCTTGTTTAATTTTATTCTTTCCCCTAGTAATAGGATCTTCCTGCTATCATTTATGTTCCAGACAAATGGAAAACAACACAACTGCAAGATATTAAAAGTATGTACATTTCAGTTATTTGAATCCGATATACAAAGAGCTATAACTGTGGTATGAGCTCTAAGCAAAGTTGCCTGTTATAAATGAGTTCATTTCAATGGATAAAGATGCTTATTGACGACGGTCACACCCGAGAAAGAAAAGTGGGATTGGCCGGTATAGCTGACCCAGGACTTTCCAAGGCACCTCTTGTTCCAAGCTCAAAGCCCTGGCCCACGGGGCCACACTCTCCCATGAACTGGCATTGACTCTGGGTTCCCACGAGACAAAAAGGAGTGCGCTTCCGGCTTTTGCCATCCCTTCCGCACCTGCCTAGCAGGGTCCACAATCCAAAACAGGCCATGGCCTCTGCCCTGCAGGAGCTGACAACCGAGATTTGGATGAAAAGTTAATACAGAGGAAGCTACAGTAAAGAACTTAAGCCCGGCCGGCGTGGCTCAGTGGTTAAGCGTCAACCTATGAACCAGGAGGTCAGGGTTCGATTCCTGGTCAGGGCACATGCCTGGGTTGTGGGCTCGATCCCCAATGTGAGGGCGAGCAGGAGGCAGCCGATCAATGCTTCTCTCTCATCATTGATGTTTCTATCTTTCTCTCCCTCTCTGAAATCAATATATATATATGAACTTAAGAAGAAAGGGTTGCCCTGGTGCTTGGGCTGAATGCCAGCCAGAGGGTAGGAGTAGGCTGCCCGGCTGATCCAGGCTCACTGTGGACCGGGGCCTGGGAGACTTGAATCGGTGGTGCTGAATAAAGCCACAACCAGGCAGTTATTGTGATCAAGTGTCATATCGTGTAACTGAAATTAGCCCTCAATGGGAGAAAGAATGGGAACTTAGCCATCTGGGCCCACCCGGTCTTGGCGTCTGGCCCTCTCCTATGGAGACTGACTAGGAAAAAATGGAATGTTGAATCCAGCCGCCTGTGCAAAAACGGCCCCAGCCCCATGAGGCTCTGCTCACTGGTTTGGATGTTCCAGCCCCTCTGAGCCTGGCCCCCACACCCGAGACATTCACTGCACTGTCTGCACCTACAGGGAGTCAGGGAGGCAGAGAGGACGCCAGCCTGCTGTGCTGCTCGGAAGGAACGGTGGCGAGCATCCTGCGCAGCAGGGATGGCAGCTCGTGGGTAAGGTTTACCTTTGCCAGTTCACTCCAGCCACTGGGTCCAACTCTCTGGAAAATATGAACAAAAACTGTCCAGTTATCTGCTGCTTCACAACAAACCACCCCACAATGGAGTGGCAGAAAACAGCCACTCCTGCACCGTTTCTCACCACTCTGTGGGGTGACTGGGCTCAGCTGGATGGTACTTCTGCTCAGCATGATGGTGGTGAGGGCCGTGGTCACCTGAGCTTTTACCGGGCTGGAGCATCCAAGATGGCCCGTTCACAGGCTGGCCGTCGATGCTGCCTGTTGGTTTGGAGCTCAGCCAAGGCTGTTGACCAAAGCGCCCACATGTGGCGTCTCCATGTGGCTTGGGCTGCTCACGGCATGGAGGCTGGGCTCCAAGAGTGAGAGTCAGAAATATGTGACACCTTAATCAATAAAGAAATTTAAAAAAAAAAGAAAAAAAGAGTGAGAGTCAGAAGAGGGCGTGGCCTGGCAGGGAGGAGGCAGCAGGCTGCACCAGAAGGCTGCCCCGGAACTGGCGCCATGTCGCTTCCACAGCTTCTATGGATTTAGCAATGACAAGGGCAGCTGGGACTTGAGAGGCGGGGGAATAAACTCCACTCTTCAACGGCAAGAGAAATAATTCACAGCCCTCTTGAATCCATCACTGAAACCTAGTTACAGCCTTTCCATGTAAGTCAACATACCTCAGTGTGTGCCCACACACGCCCCATCCTCACTACCTCGGTCCCTACACAGCCCTCGCCAAGCCCCCCCCCCCCCCTCCGGGCTGCCTTTGGGTGGAGTTTAAACCTCGAGTGGAGTGAAACCTTCTGCTTCATGGCCTTCTCTTGAAGCAGAAGCTCTATCCTCAGGGAACAGAAACAGGCAGAGAGCTAAGCCCACAGCCCACCAGGACGAGCGTCAGCTTACTGCCAAGGCGGGCAGCACGGCTGTGGGCAGCACCTACAGGCCAGGCACCCAGTGGTCCCTGTAGTTTCTCCGTCTTCAGAGGCAGCCAACACCCCCCCCCCCACCCCAGTCACAGGTCACTGGAGCGCATGCTGAGCCGAAGGAGACTCACTGGTCTGCAAGGTCCTTCGGCACCGTCTCCTGCACTGACAGCGCCCGAGCCGCCGCCATCGCTGTGTGGCGAGTGGGCAGAGATCACCGATATCAGAAGAACCCTTTCATCACTCCGTATTTGGATGCATGTTACCAGATTGTTCTCTAGGAAGCTGCAGCCCGGGACAGTCCCTACATCTAGGGAACTAGTATATCAAGGGTCTAGAAGACAGTGGACTTAGACGCGGCCTGAGGAGCCTTCCAGTCAGGCCGCCCTTCCTTGCATCCTCCTCGTCCTCCTTCCTGAACAGACTGTCCAAGCTCGTCCATGACCTCCTGATGCCAGACCTCGCGGGCTCTTTTCCTGTCTGTCCTTCCTCCTCACTGTGGCAACTGCCACCCTTGAGCGTCCCGTCCGCCCCTGGCCGTCCTTTCCTTCTCAGCATGAGCTCCTCTTTCTCAGCCTAGACCTGCAATGTTGGTGCTTCCCAAGGTTTGGTGAAGAGGCATCTAGTTCCTCCCCCTGCACTCAGACGACAAGGAAGGACCAGTGGCCGAACACCTTTCAGGAAAATGACTCCCATGTAGAAGATTTAGGGGGAGGCTGAAGAGGAAACACAGATTTCAGCTGCTCATTTAGAGACTTCCCTGCAGGGAACACGGAGTCTTTCTCCACAGCCTCCCATTTCCTCATTCTTCTCCAGTGCAGTGTGGCTTCCTCACCCACTTTACTTTTGAATCCAAATTTCAGATTCTTTCTATTGTCTGCCTCCTCCTACCCACTTAAGTAACCAGGTCTCCTCCCTTCTTCGGGCTCCCTTGAAAACTTAGGAGTAAAGTTTGAAAGAAAATTAGACCAAGATGGCCCCCATCTCCACCTGCCTCAGTTGTAAGAACCAGAACTGTCCTTACGGTTGAAACCCACTTCGGTCTCTGGTTCTACAGAAATCGGTGAGGATGGATGGTCACTGTGTGGCCTAGAGTTCTCAGCATTCGTGCTGAAGTAAAGCAGGCTTTGAACAAGACACTGATTTTGAAAGTGTTTATTTTTCTCCTAGGTAGTTTTATGACTCATTCTGAATAGCTTTGTGGTTCATCAGACCCTTGAAACTAAAGACTAAAAGGATTAAACAAAACCAAACAAACCAGCACAGCCGTCACAAACCTGAGACCAATCTGTGACATTTGGGAGGCTATTACTCCGTTACTTAAGCTTCATTGTTTACACCGAAAGTAAGAACTAGCACGTGACTATAATGAGCCTTGCCCCCTGCGAAGTAGTTGAGGCAGATACCTAATGGGTTGTCTTCCAAAACAGCGATTCTCTGGTGACTATTCTGCCTTACTCCATGGGGGTAGAATTGGGGTCACCATATATGTACAATGTGGGCCAGCAGTGGACACCTGGTCCAAGTGGCCTATCAGGGATTCTTTTCCATGACTTTGGGAATGAAAGCAAATCAGAGATTCAGCCTGGCGGCATGGCTCAGTGGTTGAGCATGGACCTATGAACCAGGAGGTCAAAGGTCAGGGCACATGCCCAGGTTGGGGGCTGGATCCCCAGTAGGGGGCATGCAGGAGGCAGTCAATCAATGAGTCTCTCTTATCATTGATGTTTCTCTCTCTCTCTCTCCCTCTCCCTTCCTCTCTGAAATCAATAAAAACTATTAAAAAACAAACAAAAAACAACAATAGAGATTCCGAGTTTCTCCAGGTGGCAGCAAACTTGGGTTCTAGTGGAAGCCCTGTTCTCTGGCATGTGCACTTGCGAAGCAGGAGCTGGTGTGGAGAGAAATGATTCACATGCTCAGAAGCAGGAGGGAGTGGAGAGTAAGGCAGAAAGAGACTTTCCTGGTTTCCCCACAGCCTTGCACTTCCTGGCCACAGTGCATTTCTGCATTTCTGCCCTTGGGTTCTGGGAAACACCCTGTAGCTTTAGAATAAATTTCCCATTGCTGGTTTGAATAGATTTTTATAACTCTCAGCCAAAAGAATCTTAATTGATACAGGTGGTATTTTTCCTTGCAGGTATTTGATTTAAGAAACTTGCATACTAGAGACAAAATTTGAATACAGGCACACCACTAATAATAGAGGTATTAATGGTAATACTACAAATTTGGAGCTGTAATGCTCTTAGGGGCCATTTTATAGATGTGGAAACTGAGGCCAGGAGGGCTAAATCTGCTGCTAAGGTCACATCTTTGTCTGAACCAGGTCTCTAGACTTTGAATCCTAAACCATCTTTCCTTAATACCCACTAACTTAGGTTAAAATATTGTACTTACTTTCACAACTTATACACTTTGAAAAATAACCATATACTTCTGCATATTTTTTTATTTTCTAATCTCACCCAAGGAGACATATTCATTGATTTTTAGAGAGAGGGGAAAGTGAAGAGAGAGAGAGAGAGAGAAGGAGGAGGAGGAGGAGGAGGAGGAGGAGGAGGAGGAGGAAGAGGAGGAGGGGGAGAAAAGGGAGAGAGAGATAGAAACATCAATGATAACAGAGAATCATTGATTGGCTGCTTCCTGCATGCCCCCTACTGGGGATCCAGCCCCCAACCTGGGCATGTGCCCTGACCTTTGACCTCCTGGTTCATAGGTCGATGCTCAACCACCGAGCCATGCCACCAGGCTGAATCTCTGATTTGCTTTCTCTATGCACCCTGACCGGAGAATTGAACCCAAAATCTGGGCATGTGCCCAACCAGGATTCAAACGTGAGACCTTTTGTTGTACAGGACGACACTGTAACCAACTGAGCTGCACATTCTTATCCTTACTTTTTTGGGGTGAAAAGCTGAAATTTGAAGATGTTAAATGACTTCAACAAGGCTACACGTGAACAGAAGTAGAACTAGACGTTTGTTTCCAGACAGGTGGCTCCATCCGATCGGCCAGACTCAGTCCACGCACCCAGGTCACCATTGACTACCAGGGTGTCTCCCAGAACCCAAGTTTACAGCCACCTGGAAAGGTACAACAGTAACTGACCCCGTTAGATTGGCAAATTCATCATCGAAGGGGGTTTAGAGTCATTCATCTATTCAGCAAACATTTATTGAGTACTCAGCATTTTAAGGTGGGCACTGCTCCTGGGAGATACAATGAGGAATCAATCCGCTTGAACTGCCTCCTGAGTGTAGGCGAGCTTAAAGAGCTTCACCTTTGCATATTGGGGCTGGGTGTGGGGGGTTGGTCAGTGGACATCTGGGGTGTGTGGAGGTAAGATAAGATATACTGCTAGGGTGGAAGTAGATGGTGGCTTCTTGACAGTGTCACCGGAAGACAGAATGGCGCCCAAAGCACTGTAAGATGAGGGAGGGCACCAATAGTAGCAACAGAGAGACCAGCAGGTGAACAAGCTGCGATGCCGTGGTTCTGAGCTCAGAACGCCCCATTCTCCACGCCCATTTCCTTGTCAGTCTTCCCCTCTGGCGAGAATGTGGGTCCTTTAGGGTGAAGTCGTTTCATTTGTTTGTTTATGTTCTGCATTCCCAGCATACAGCAGAGAGTGCTGGGGATTCAGTCAGGAGCGCTTTTAGTGCAGAGGTTAGGACATAAGACAAGGCTTGTAAATGGGTCGTGGCAAGGTGAGATGGAACTCGGGTGGCATCTGCCAGAAATGGGCAGTTGGGTTTGACCGAGTCTAAGGAAGTCTTTGCTTGAACCAGATCTTATCCCTCCTCATGAGGACATGCGTCTGGGGTTGTGGAAATACAGGAATGTATCCGGGGGTGGGGATTGGCATCAAATCTGCTGCCTAGGGAAGGGACGTAAGTGCAGGAATGGGAAGGTGGGGGGCGGGATAGTGGGCCTGCAGGGGTCCAGGGTCCTCTGAAATTAGATTTTTGGGGGCTTGCCATGTTTTTGATTAAGAAATGCTGCAGTCTCCCTGGGGTTAAAGGTACAACAGTAATGCCATATATCATCATGAGCGGCTATCTTTGTGTCATGTAAGCAGTGAGACTTCAAGATTTATTTCTTCCGCAGGTTGATCTATCCCTTTGATAGATCGTTCATTTGTCCATTTAGTCAATGTATCATTTATACATGGATCAGGTACCTACATCATGATGGGGTGGGTTAGGGCAGTGGTCGGCAAACTCATTAGTCAACAGAGCCAAATATCAACAGTACAACGATTGAAATTTCTTTTGAGAGCCAAATTTTTTAAACTTAAACTTCTTGAACGCCACTTCTTCAACATAGACTCGCCCAGGCCGTGGTATTTTGTGGAAGAGCCACACTCAAGGGGCCAAAGAGCCGCATGTGGCTCGCGAGCCACAGTTTGCCTACCACTGGGTTAGGGGCACTCAGGGACAAATTCACATATGGTTTTGCCATTAGGGACTGCTCAGTTCCGTGTGCGCTTTTTACCATTCTTGGCCACATGGTAGCAAGTGGCTTTTGGAAATTAAAAAGCACAGGACATGCTGTGGGCAGGTGCAGTGATAACTCCCCTGCAGTAGGATTTAAATACACATCAATTGGTCTGGACCACATTTCCAAGGTCCTGAAAACCTCTGTATACTAATT
This sequence comes from Cnephaeus nilssonii, assembly GCF_951640355.1. Lineage (NCBI taxonomy): Eukaryota > Metazoa > Chordata > Mammalia > Chiroptera > Vespertilionidae > Cnephaeus > Cnephaeus nilssonii. Next base: position 40,993,291 of record NC_137089.1, read on the forward strand.
CAAGTTTCTCGTTAATCTATGTTTATTTTATGGTGCAGGAAATTGGTCAAAACTGTCAACCTCTCCCCCCCCCCCATACACACACACACACACACACACACACACACACACAACCCCACTGTTGAGAATGTGTGCTGGGGAGAAGGGCCAGGACAACTCATTGAGGTCACCCCAGGAAAGGGGAGGGGCGTCCTTGTCACAGCCTGCCTGGCGGTGTCTCCCCACTGATCTTTGGCACGTTGTCCTGGAAAGGGAGGGTCAGAGTTCCAAAGTGCAATATTATATTTCCAATTAAAATGTAAAACACAAACCTTTTTCTTCAGACACATTGGCCTCGGCACCGGGAAGGGACTACAAAGCCCAGTGCTGATGGAGAAACGCTGAAAGCAGACACTGTAATTGATAAAGGAGATAAGTCAATCTGTGTCCTGTAAAGAATAATGAGCCCCATCTTTCATCAAAAAGATCTCCCTGTGCCGAAGAAACGCTCTTTCAATAAATCTACTTAATGGTTTCCCCTCGAGTGATATATGACATCGGCTGTGGAACAGCATCCCAGCAGGTCCCCGCGAGGGACCGCGGGCCACCCGTCATTTGCATCGCTAACTCCACCCCAGAGGCCGGGGTCCTGGATGGGAAGGCCTTCCTGGTCTCCTCAAGCAGGTAGATGGGATGGAATCTGGAATAAAGATCCTGCCCCTAAACTGGAGATCCTTTGCAAATTGACATTCCCTGCCCCCCACCCCCCACCTCGCTGTGTTCAGGGATCCATCAGCTCTAGGAACGACTCGTGTCACATAGCTCAAGAGTTAAATGCTTCGGATACTTGGGTTGCGAGAGCTGACTGGCGGCTGTTCCCTGCTCCCACCGCTCTCCCACAGCCCTGTTCGGGCCGCGTGGGTGTTTGGACTGTGGGCTGTGGGAGGTGGTCTGTGTTTATTGCCCTTGGTAAACAGAAGGTCCCCTTTAATGAGCCCACCTGAAATGTGCTGTCTGCAGGCCCGCCCTCTTCCCTCGCCCCCCCCCCCGCCCCCCAGCCCTGAGGGCCCGGCAGAAGGGCCTGTCCCCAAGGGAATGAGTGAGGGCCCCCCTGCGCCCTGTGCAAGGCGGCAGGACTTCCTGCTCCACCTGGCTTACCTCTGCGAACCCCAACTTTATAAACGTGCTGTGATTTTTCCACAAGGCCCCAGCTTTATGTAACCCAACCTATTTCCTCCACGGGCACCAGCCCTCCCCGAACTGGCGGACTTCCCCACCTGGGAATCATTAAAAACAACCCGAGTGATTTCCTTATGTTGCTGTTTGTTTATCCTCCTGTCGCGCGTGAGTCAGCCAGATCATGATTCGCGGTGGTTCTGCTTGTGAAATCTTACATAATTATATTCCTATTGTCACGTTGGGCCGAGCAGTTAGATCGGAGAGTGTTTTCCCATTTCACAACGCCCGCAGATCAATACGGAGAAAGCCTGAACAATGAGATGACGTGAGCGGCCGGGCGCGAGTCACCGGGAGGTGTTCTGCAGTTTCGCAGATACATGTGGCCGGCGACCGGGCGACCGGGCGTCCTGGGGGGGGGGGGGGGGGGCCAGGCTGAGCAGGGTGCCTGGGCCGGGGGGTGGCCTTTGGTCCGGGTCTCACCGGGGTGATTCGTAAAGAAACGAGAGCCAGGGAACGAAAGAACGACAGTCACCACACTTCACACAGAAACCGACCAAATTTTTACTGCATTTGCTACACGCTGGATCCCGACATGCTGGCCCCGAGCGTGGCTGGCTACAGGCTGGCTAGACTCCGACGGCTCGCCCACAGGCTCTCCCTTCCCCGCCAGGGACAGCATCGGCGTGGGTCCTCCTCCCTGTCCCCAGTCCAGAGGCAGTTATTAAAAACACTCTTGATGCAAACAGCGAGTGGCTACAAGACACGAATGGGGGTGGGTGCGATTTCCGCCACAGGACGCGGGACCCAGAGAAATGGTGGGCGGAGGCAAGACGCCTCCTGGGTGGCTGAGAACTTTACGGAGCTCAAAACCCACAAGTGAGCGATTGTTGTGTTTTGTTTTTTTTAAACTCCCGGAGTCTATTGGAACTAGTTGATCCTAACGTGATTTCAGAGTTTTAATTAAATATCCGACCCGATTGAAACCAATGTTTGTTGGCATACATCTGTGAGTAGTGTGTGCGCCTTAAAGTTATTCACACGGATAGAGGATGAAGATTACAAAGACCTGCAGAGAAAGAGAAACTGCGTGACTCTATATGAAGACAACGACCATCACATTCCACAGCACGTCATTGGGAGACTGGTGAATCGTCAAGCATTATTTAGAACGAGAGCGAAGAGAACGGAACACAAGCGCCACGAGAGAACCACCGGAACCCGGGACCAGACCCCGTTTCCCTGTCGATCACGGGAAAGCGTCACCTCTGTGTCTAACACGGTTCATTCACTGCTATCGTGAGCCCCAGTAGCAGGATCGGATGTCGGCTGCCTCTGGACACATGAGTTATGATCTGATCTCAAGTTCCAAGGGAAATGCGCAAAGTTTTATCCCCCTCCCCCGCCCCCAGTTGAATAAACAGGACTACGTATATTATCTCGTGTGTTAGAATAGCGTTGTCTTCACATAAGACTCAAAGAAGGGTATTAGTCATTCATTTCCTTGAACACAGACACCCTCATGCGTGCTGACAGGTTTATAAGGATGCGGTGGCTGCCGTGGTTCTGGGAGCTGCTAGATGACGGACTTTGATTTCTTGCAGTCCTGAGCGATGGGGCCCGGGTGTGTCTGGTTACTGTCCGCCTTCTCTCCCAGATGCTGGCCTTGTCTGGAAGATTAATACATGAACAAGAGCTGAAGGGGCAGGGTTGCACAACTTCAGACATGTTTATTAGCAGATGGCACACGGGATGCAAAGGTCACCACCAAAGTGACATTTTAAAGTGAAACAACAATATTTATGTTCAGATAGTCTCCTGATGAGATCATGTGGAAACGGTTTTGATTAAATTAGCTTATAAATGGTTGCCAATCTATAGACAACTTAAAATGCCACGTCTGTGTACCAAATGTTTTCTTCTCACGCTCTCACCTTCTAAATATGAATGAGCAAAGGCTGGTTTGGGTGGGGGTGGGGGGAGGGGGAGGGAGTTGCTTCCTTAACTGTAGGATCAGCATATCTGGTTCTTATGTCCTGGGTTATCTATTTTATTTTTTTCATCCTAGAAACGTTCTCTCCTGTGTGTGTTCTGAAACCTCACCTGCTGTGATTACTGCTCTCAAAGAGTTTGGATTCCGCTATGTAAATATAATTGCGTTCAATTTCTTTACTATAAATTGGGTCTCTGGAGAGACCTAAAATCCAGTCTCAGACAAGAGCTGCAGTTCAATAGCATGAAAAAAGCTCTGAGCTGGATTTCAGAAATACTTACTATCCCTGCATTTCTGCCTTGAAAGCCCCGGGGAGCCACACTTTCGTGGCAACGTGTGCTTGTGTTTCGTACAACAACGCGAAAGACAAATGCTGCCGAGGGGAGGGTCCCCTCTCACCTTCCTTTCCTTTTCTCTCTGTGGTGCCCACAACTTGGCAGGAATGTGTCAAACTCAGAAATTTTCACTCAGAAAGTGGTTCAGCCAGAAAATGCCCAACAGTGTGAAGTGAACACAATTTTTTGGTTCGTTTTGCCAGTCTCTACGCTCAACAAAACACATGAATATTTCCAACAGAGGCACTAAAATGCAGGCATAATAACCTATTAGCAGGTTAAAACTTTCACAGTCAGACTGTAGGAGATGAATATGACCATATGTGCGGTTTCTCATTTATTTACATTTAACCGTATTATGAATAATTTTGTGAGATACGGGTGTTAGTGTCTTGAGTTTTTTGCCTTATCATGTACAGCGACAAAATTATAAATGTGAGAATACGACAGAAGGTTTACTCACTTTTCAAGAGAGCTTTTGTCAATATTCATTGTCCCTTCCATTGGGTCCAGTCCTTGCTCAGAAAATTGTTTCAAGGCACTTAAAGCTGCCTAGAAATGAAAACAAACACACAAACTAACAAGGAGATCCATTCACTGACTTTAATGTCATAAACAGGCAATTGTAAAGGAAAGCTGACATACCATATATAGGAAAGGCTATCACTTGCATTCGTCTAAATAAATGGTTTGCTGCATCACTTAGCCATATTACATCTGAAAGGCGGTAACGTGTCTACTGTGAGAGCTGTATTTCTGGCGTGGGGTGTGGGAGGTGGAGAAGGCAACCTCCGCATGCCTCACGCCTCATCCCTGGTCCATAGTTTTATAAAATCACAATGTTTTATCTGCAAATGTGGAAACGCCCCTATAAGCGTAACACACTTTGATGGTGACTCTGTATAATTTCTCCTCGCTTTACTGAAACTACACATTCTCTGCCTTCAGATGTGAGAACATCAGACTTTTCCAAACCCAGATCCTCTTTCCGAAATTAGCATCAAAGGTATTGCTCCATTTTACAGACCGTGGGCCCTAACCAAGTCACAGAATGGGAGCCGAGAGAGGAGGACGCTCGAGCAAACCGAGGGCATGGTGTGGTGGTATATCCTGAAATTCCCCCTCCTCCTGGGGCCCTGGGGAGGCAGGCCCGGCCTCGGCACGGCCTCCCAAGGTGCTGATAGGCCCGCGATGCGTGGGACGCTGACGGGCGCTGACAGGCTGGCGGAGCCTCGCTGGATAGCTGGGAGGCACCAAAAATGCGATGCTGATAAGATCTACATAACTCGTTGACACTCTTGTGCATGTTCCAAACTGTTATTTCTTGGAATAAGAATTTGGTTCTTCTTCCCCTCCTCCGCACCCCCCGCCCTCCCTTTAAGCCCCACCAGAAGGGCTTTGTTGAGTCTGAGAGAGGTGTGAGCAGCCAGGGGTGCTTGACTCTGGGGCATCCTGCTGGGTCACACCTTGGTCATCTGTGTCTTCTCAACTGCCTCAGAGAAAGAGCTAACTCTTGCAATTGCCCCGACTTTTATCTGCCAGGGACCCCTTGTGGGTAGCTGACAAGTGCGTGATCCCTTTGACATTTCTTTATGTGTAATACACCCTTTTGGTGTTTAAGTTAATAGACTTTATTTTTTGAGAGCAGTTTTAGGTTTACAGAAAAATGGAGGCGGGAGTACAGAGGTCCCGGACACCCCTCCCCCACCCTAACACAAGGTCACCTATTATTAACAGCCTGCATTGGCACAAGACGGTTGTTACAAGTGATGACACAAGACTGATACATGATCATTAACTGAAGCCCACAGTTGACATTAGGGTTCTCTCTTTGTGCTGTATATTCTATGTGTGTGTGGGTTTTTTTAAAAAAAAATAATATATATATATATATATATATATATATATATATTGTATTGATTTCAGGGAGGAAGGGAGAAGGATAGAGAGATAGAAACATCAACGATGAGAGAGTCTCATTAATCGGCTACCTCCTGCATGCCCCCTACTGGGGATCGAGCCCACAACCCAGGCATGTGCCCTGACTGGGAATCAAACCATGACCTCCTGGTTCATAGGTCAACGCTCAACCACCAAGCCGCACCGTCTGGGCCATTCTATGGGTTTTGACAAATGCATAATGTCATGTGCCCACCATTACAGTGCCATGCAGAATGGTTTCACCACCCTAACAGTTTCCTACATGCCACCTGTTCACCCCTTTTCCTTATCCCCCCAGATCCATGGCAACCACAGATTTTGTAACAGTCTCTATAGAATGTCATACAGTTGGAATCATACAGTACATCATTTCCGATGAGCTTCTTTCCCTGAGTTATATGCATTTTAGGTTCCTCCATGTCTTCTCATGGCTGGATACCTCCTCTCTTTTTAACCACTGAGTCATATTCCATTGTGTGGACGTACCACAGCTTATCCATTCATCCACTGAGAGACATCTCGGGTGCTTACAAGTTTTGGGTGTTAGGAATGGAGCTGCTATAAAATATCTGTGAGCGGGTTTTTGTGGCATGTACGTAATCTTTTTGTCTCCCTCCTTCTCCTGGTCTTTCTTTCTATTTTTAAATCACAACTCCTATATCCAACCCAAAGGTGCTTTTCTTTTAGGTTAGACTATTCTTCCTTTCAGGTCTCTGCCCTGTCTCCCCAGCTCAGAGGTGCTGAGCTGAATGCCCAGGCAGGTCCGCCACCCTGCTGGGCACCCTGGGCAGGGAGGGGCTGGGCTCAGGCCCCCCGTTTTCACCATTACGTATCTCTTTGAACCTGGAGTCCTCGGGGAGGTCGGCGCCCCACCCCACTACTCCTGACCTTGGTCCAAGCTCTTACTGCACAGCAGCTGGCTAAGGCCGTGGTGGCAGGTAGGCACTAACCTCGGCTGGGTAGGAGCAGCATGCCTATCTCATCAGGGCACTGGTATTGGATGAACTGTGTCCGCCCCCACGTTTGTATGTTGAAGCCCTAACCCCTAGTACCTCAGAATGAGGCGCTATCTGGAAATAGGGTCACGGCAGATGTAACCAATTAAGATGAAGTCATCCTAGGGCAGGGTGGGCCCCGATCTAATATGACCAATGCCCCTATAAAAAAGGGAATGTGGACACAGACGCACACACAGCGAGAACACTATGTGACGAGGAAGGCAGGGGCTGGAGTGATGTAGCAGAAACCAAGGAACGCCAAGGATAGCCCACAAACCGCCGGAAGCTGGAGGGAGGCAGGAAAGAGATTCCCACTCTCTCAGGCTCAGAAGGAACCAAGCCCGCCGACACGGTGGCCTTGGACTTTTGGCCTCCAGAACCGTGAGACAATGCGTGTCTGTTGATGAAGCCACTCCGTGTGCGGCACTTTGTGACGGCGACTCGAACAAACGAATACAGGCACGTCATACTTCCTCTTTAAGGACGGCAGGGCCCCCTTCCCCTCGCTGACGTTTCATTTTATCCCTTTACTATAAGAAAGAGTTTTTCATTACAGAAAAAAATCATAATATTTGTAAGACAAGCAAAATAAAGAAGTGAAAACAGTCACAATCCCACCCGCCATTCGCAGCTTGGTGTCTGCCTTCCCATCTCCCGCCCCATCCCCTCTCCATAGGGACCTGCTACAGGCTGGACTGCACCTGAGCCTGTGGGTAACCTGCCCTTTTTCAGAGAACATGAGCAGCGCTCCACAGCAACAGAAACATCCATTCCCTACCGCTGGCCCTTCAGGCCACTCCCAAGTGTTAAGCAGTTATTAGCACGACACCAAGCTTCCCAGCAGTCAAATCTCCGCGTACCATCTCAGTAATTTCCTTAGGACAAACTCCTAGAAACTGACTTTCTGCACCAAGAGCATGCACATTTTTATTATTTTTTAAATTTCTTTATTGATTAAGGTATCACATATTTGTCCTCATCCCCCCATTCCCAGCCCACACCCCTCCCCACACATGCCCCCACCCCGCTGTTGTCCTTAACCGCTGGTTAGGCTCATATGCTTGCACACAAGTCCTTTGGTTGATCTCTCCCCTTTACCCCCACTCTCCCCTCCCCTCCCTCTGAGGCCTGACAGTCCGATCCATGCCTCCTTGTTTCTGGGTCTGTTAGAGCACGCACATTTTTAAAGACCTGGCCTCTCCGCCCTCAGCGAGGCCGAGGCCACCCCGCAGTGTGAGGGCGTCCGTTCTCCAGGTGCTTCTGGAATCCATCACCTCTCAGAACCACCGCGGTCACTGAGTCACTGGGTCACTGGAGCAGACCGCGCTGTCACTCTGTGGCCCTGCCCTCTTTTGTATTTGTCCATCCCGACCATTTACCTTATTGAGTGGACTTTTTTTTTTCATCTTTGTTGTTGACATTATTACATATGTCCCTCTTTCCCCCCATGGACCCCTTCTAGGCCCTCCCCAGGCCGTCACCACCCTATTGTCAGTGTCCCTGGGTTATGCCTATATGCATACAAGTCCTTTGGTTGATCTCTTCCCGCCCACCCACCTTCCCACACCTTTCTTGCGAGATTCCTCAGTCTGTTCTATGCTTCTATGTCCCTGGATCTATTTTGTTCATCAGTTTATTTTGTCCATTAGATTCCACAGGTGAGTGAGATCATGCGATACTTGTCTTTCTCTGACGGGCTGATTTTGCTTAGCATGATAACTCTCCAGGTCCCTCCGGGCTGTGGCAAATGGTAAGAGTTCTTTCCGTAGACTTAGTTTTGAGGGATGTTTCCTTCAAAAATTAAATTCACCCTCCAAAGACTTAGATGTGGACAATTCCCCGCCCCAACCAAGGAATTTGCAGAGAGATTTGACTCTCATTTAGACCCAATTAGCTGGCCTTGGCGTTCCCTTTAAGCCCTGAAATGCGGAGGTGGCCGGGCGGCTTCCCCAGGCCACTACGCTGAGGACGGTCCTGCAGGTGCGGGCATTCTCGTGAGCTTGTTACGTGAACCTTAGCCCTGGAGTCCCGCCCCGTGCACACGTGTACGGAGGGCAGAGCCAGGCCACTGGGTGCCGAGCTCCAAAGGCCAATCCGTGCTCGGCCTTTCCAGAGAGCACCGCTCCACGGCGCGGCCCGATGGACGCAGGGCTCTTTCTGTAGTCAACAGCTTTGAGCAAAGGAGCAGCTGTTTTGTTCTGATCCATTCATACGTGAATTGCTGGCAGGAATGCAGATTTTTATCCATCTCTTCCCAGATGGATTATTACGGAAGGCGACTCGGTGCCCAGAAATGGAAATGTGCGGGTGGCACTGCTGAACGAGACCCCTGGGTGCCCCAGGGCTTCTTGGTCCTGTTCTCTTCCCAATAGGGCCCACGCGGCCACCGAAACCACATTTTTGAAGACTTGGTTCCCAGGGCTGCCTGAATACCAGGAGCCACATTTCTTGCTTCACCGAGCCCCAGGCCCGGGTCACCTGCTCTCTCCCACCCAAGAAGAGATGCGCACAGGAGATAAAGGCCAGGTCTCAGGCGCGGAGCACGTGCAATGTTTCAGATCTTGCAAAACCTCCTGGATGATTTTATCAGCACGGCAGGCAGGTCCCCGGGCACCGTCAGAATGCCTGTCACCCCGCAAAGAATGTCCTTCAGGCCGGACGGGCGGCGTGCTCTTTCACGCGGTGCCATGGACGGATTTTCCGAATTCCTGCCCAGCTGCTTCCCTCCACAGGTATGCTTCGAGGTTTCCAAATAACATTCTCTTATCTATCCGGGGAGATAATGCAACCCACCTCTTATTGATAAGCCTGAGGACAATCGCTTATAACTATGAGAAGACTTCTCGTTAGTTTACAAAAGGCCGGGATGGCCGTTTATCTTCTCTGTAAACAGCCGGTGCTGCCATTTCATGAGCATGACGCCCCGCCACCGCCGTGAGACCCGGCGCTGGACCTGGTGAGCTCAGGTGTTAGCACAGCCCAGCCAGGTGGGCCAGCCTGCCCATCGGGAATTCAAGGTCACGCAGCTAGTCCGGGGCAGAGCCGAGCTTGGAACCCAGCCCACATTCTCGATCGTCACCTCACTTTATTCCCTCCAAACCGGAGCCCGGCTCTCAGTCACCTGCCCCATGTCAGCGCGCTCCTTTCCCCGCCACGATTGCAAAGTCCCTCTTCCTCCACCTCCTCCACGCTCCGTCTGTTAGTCACTCCCCACAACAGCGACTGGAGCTGAGCTCATGCAATTATCTTCCTCTTCCAGAAAAGGGATTTATTATTTCGCGGGGTGACCTGGTCAGTTCCCAGCCTCCAGCCTTGGTGCAGACCCTGGGTTGACCTCGGGGGCTCAGTTCAGCACTTCGGTAACACTTGCAGTTTGGGCTACAACGAAATTGCTACAGTAATTATTTTGTCACTGAGAATTACCCAAGGACATGATTCACCATTTCTTAACCTCCCGAGGGTACCCAGTGTCTGGTACGCTCCCTTGGCTAGCCTCCCCCCTCTATTGTTCCAGGAGGAGTTTTCCTCTCTCACGTCCTGGGGTTGCGGGCAGGGGGGAGACGGAGCTCCCGGGCGTGGCGGGGTGGCGGGATGCGGGGTGCTCAGTGAGCGCAGGTGCTGGGTGTGCGAAGGTGAAATGGACAGTGAACGCAGGCAATGAGTGTGGCTGTGATTTAGAGCGAGCGAGCGAGCGAGATGCCCTGGGTGTTTAAGCGAGGGGAGCGGGGCTGGGCTGCCCACCAGGTGCCTCCTCTCACAGGGAGGTTCGGACAGACCCCTCCCCTTCTCCCCTTGTCACAGCGCCACCCTCACCCCCAAGTCACCCTCCACCACTTTCCCAGAAAAGACCCCTTACAGATTAAACACTTCCCTGGGGTGAGCTGGGCCACTTTCCGATGCCCACCGTAGGATTACGCGGCGACACCTGAAATAGCCACTTCCCGTTCAGCAGGAGCCAGCACCAGCCATTTCAAGGAACAATGTGCAATGGAGTGGCTTTGGGAACAAGCACCAACGCTTAACCGTCCACAGAAATGTCCCCCCGTACTTCCAAACCCGCCCAGAAGACGGTAAAATTAGCAAAACCCCCGAGTTTAAACGAACGGAATAAACGGTTACCTGCTCGAGGCCAGGTGCTTAAAAAAAAAAGAAGAAAGACCATATTGCAAGTATGCTACCTAATATTAAAGGACACTCTGCGAGGGGAAAATCAACTGGCCCTCCTGACTGAGGAACAAGCGACCGTCTCCCACGGGAGGGGAGCAGATAACGGGGCCCTGCCCGCAGCGCCCCCTCCGGCAGGGACAGGCTGCGGGGCGGCCGGCGTGAAGGCATCTGGGAGTCGTGGGAAGGAGGTAACGGGGTTCCTTAATGAGGAACATCCTGAAGGATGCTTAAACCCACGTGTGTGACTTCCCACACACTGTGCATTCGAGAATTTCAAAGATACACTAACACAAGTACCCAGAAACTTCCATTCGGCGGTGGCCATAAACAAATAGACAGCTAATGATTTCATGTCCAAGGCCAGAAAATGTTTTCCTACCAAATCAAAACAAACTCGCTCAGCAGCCACTCGTACGTTACCACAGCCTACCCACCGGAATCCTGAACTTGAGCTCTGTGACAATTTACATGTTGTGGGATTTAAACAACCAAAAAAAAAAGTATCTTTAAAGCAACACATGCAGCTTCATTTAAGAGGAGAAAAAGGAACGTATTTTAAAGAAATGGATATTTCCTTTTTTTTTCTTCCTTTTTAGCGCAACCTTGTGTATACGTGTGTGTGTGTGTGTGTGTGTGTGTGTGTGTGTGTGTGTGTGTGTGTTTCCCATAGGGGAGAGCGTCTGCACAGATACACAGAAATATTTTTGTCCCCCAAAACATTTTACAACTGTTTTGTGAGTAAAGCCCCACAGGTTCTAGAACAGATGTCGCCACCATTTCATGTGTCACTTGTTTTGCGCGTAGTTATAGCAATGCCAGAAATATGACGCCAATGAGATACTTTCCATGCCTGTTGGTTGGTTTGGGTTCCCAAGTGTCCCGGGGTGTGTGTGTGTGTGTGTGTGTGTGTGTGTGTGTGTCCCCACAAAATGGAGGTGAGCCTTTCCAGCCGTTTCTATAATTTCTAACTTCCCTCTTAAAAATATACTTATATTTTTAAATATAAAAAATGTTTTATCAAAAAAAGAATGACTCGTTGGTAATGGCAGGGTAGCAGGATTAAGTCATTCTTTGAGAGATGACAATGGTCTTCATTAGCAAAATGCGAATTTAAACTCATCCCCTAATGACACACAGCATTTTGGAGTCTTTGAACACGATGCCCAATGGATCCTTTTATTTCCTGTTTTTCCATTTCACACTTTCCCCACCGATTTCATAGCCTAAATCCCAGAAACAGGCTGTTCCCATTAAAGTCAATGGTAACCACACATGTCTGAATGTGGCCTTCATTCTTTTTTTAAGATTTTAAAATTGATTTTGAGAGAGAGAGGAAAGAAGAGGGAGGGAGAGAGAGAAACATCAACGTGAAAGTGGAACATCCATCAGCTGCCTCCTGCACGCCCCCGGGGCCAGTGCCCTGACGGGGCCTGTGCCCTGACGGAGAATGGTGGGTCAATGCTCAACCACTGAGCCACACCAGCCGGGCAAGAACAGGAATTTGACTCTAGAGTGTGGGGAATTAGTACAAAATTGGGCACGTGAGCTACGGATTTGGCCCTCACCTCTATTCCTCGGTCAGGCTCTTGCACTGGGTAATCCATGGAGCTGTCAGCCTTGACAATAAAAGAGTCGAATTTACCGCAGGATTAGCTGTGGGAAGAAATGTTCCCAGTGTGTTCAGAACAAATTCGAGCAGCGGCCTCCACGCTGCCCTGCCTTCCTCTAACCACAAGCCTTCTGCCTTACCAATGTCTTTCCTTTTTAAGTTCCCGTGTTGCCTTCTAATTACTTTTGATTCAACAGAAATTCCCCTTTGTAACGGTATTTACAACATGGCACTGAACAAAGCAAGCATGCCTGCAATTGGCAAGACCATGCCCCGGAGCGTCCATGTGCTGGTCCCCAGCATCAAAACAGGCTGCCTCACGCGGCCACAGTGACTCTGCAGGTGGGACTGAGGTATGAGCGTGGAGATGGGAGAGATTATGCTGGATTATCCGGGTGGGTTCAGTCTAATCACACCTGAAAATCAGAGAGGCTTTCCTGGCTTTGGTCAGAAAAATGTGGCAGGGGGGGCGGAAATGGTCAAAGAAATGCAAGGTGGTTAGTTTTGAAGGTGGGGGAAGGGAAAATTAAGCCATGGAATGTCCTTGCCTCTAGGAGCTGGGAAAGGCAAGATCAATTTGCTCCCAGACGCCCCTCCCCTCCAAGAACTGCTGACACCTTGCTTTTAGCCCAGGGAGACCCCTCCCGGTCTGACTTCGGACCAGCTCTGAGGTGATACATTAGCGTTGTGTTATAGCAGCAAGATAAAACTAATACACTCTCCCTGTCATCTGGGCAAGGAAGGGGAAGGGGCATGGCATTTGGAGTGTGGTCAGGCCCAGATGAAAGTGCCAGCTGGACGGCAGACCAGCTGCGTGTCTTCATGCAAGTTCCTGTAACTCCCTGAGCCTCCTTCTCATCACCTGTAAGCCGGAGACTACACCACTTATTGCACTGGATTGTCCGAGGGGTTAATGCCTGGCTCATACAATGGTGTTTAATACATAAGGGCTTTAAATATATATGTTTATATTAAATATATATATTATTGATTTCAGACAAGAAGGGAGAGGGAGAGAGAGATAGAAACATCAATGATGAGAATCATTGATCAGCTGCTTCTTGCACGCCCCCTACTAGGGATGGAGCCCACAGCCCAGCATGTGCCCTGACCAGGAATTGAACTGTGACCTCCTGGTTCATAGGTTGATGCTCAACCACTGAGCCAATACATGAGGGCTTTTAGTACACATCTTTCTCTGTTGCGCCCAACATCCCACTGCAGGCATCGCCAAAGCCTCTCTCCATCGAGGTTCTCTCTCCTCCTCTTACACCCCCACCTGCGGGCTCTGTGGTCACTATGCCATGGGATGCACAGGGCTGGGCTGTATGTAGCCATGTGAGAGAAGGCTCTCCTGCCCCACGGTTTACCTCCCAGGAATACAGGGGATAGTTACCGTCTCCTCGAAACCTAAGTCCTTGGGACTTTGGCTTCTGTCACCTTTGAGCTTGGCCAGTGCTTCACCTGCAGGTAGAAGAGGCCTGCTCTGGTCCTCCATTCCAGGATGTGCCACCTTGAAAGTCTTGGGCAAAGCCCCTGTTGTGGGGTCCTCCCAAGTGGGGGTTCCCGGGCACCTCCTGTGTAGACCTCACACAGACTCCACTTCTCCCCCGGGAAATGGAACTCTCATTCCATCAGTTGCTCAGGCAAAAATTCCTAGTAATCAACCTCGCTCACTTCTTTTCTCTCTCACCTCCCACGTCAAGCCATTAGTGAGTGCTGTTGTCTCTTCTTTGAAATGCATCCAGAACCTAACTGCTCACCACCTGCTCTGCGGCCAGCCGAGCCCAAGTTACCGTCATTTCTCAGCAAGACTCACGCCGTAGCTTCCCAACTCGCCAACCTGTGGCTGCCCCTGGCCCTTAAAGCCTCTCCTCCGAATACATCCAGAGATGGAGTGGGAGGGGAAGGACAGGTCCCAGCCCTGCTCTAAACCCTCCACTGGCTTCTCATTGGTCTTAGAACAGAACTCCAATTTCTGACTTGGGCCCCGGAGGCCTATGTGACCCCACCCCGTCTACAGCTCCAGTCTCGCCATCTCCCACACTCCCCCAAGCCTCTTTGCTCTTTGAAGACCCCGACTCATTCCTGTCTCAGGGACTTTCATACGCTTTTCCCTAGAACTGGGGCTCTTCTCCGAGTTCTCCATGCGGCTGGCCCTCGCTTCATCCAGATGTCACCCCTCGCCACCCCCACTGGACTTAAACCAACTGCACCACCCACTCTTGGCCTGACATTCTCACAGCTCCTCACACTGCCTAAGTTTTAGTGCTAGTGTCCCTAACATTTTATTATATATTTATCCATTTACAAGTTTATTGTCCATGTGGCCCAACAGAATGTGAGTTCCATGAGGGCAGAGCTGTGTCTGTTTTGTTCATTGCTAAATACTCAACACCCAGAGTAATACAGGCTCAATAAATACTTACTGATGGAATGACTAAAAAAAAAATTTAATGAATGATTAAAAAGAGCAACCATTTTCAAGAATATCTAGCTACCTCTGAGTTTTATTCATTCTCAGAAGTTTCCTATGGAAATTAGGGAGATCATTGTCCCCATTCATTGAAACCTAGAAGTAACCATTCATTTAATGATTAAAGATTAATTATTGAGCTGGAGAAAGTAACTGCTAAATGGTTTTTCAAATGAAGAAAGTTAAATGGCATGGTAGGTTTCATATGTTGTAAATTTAATTCATGCCAATTATAGTATTACAACTTTGGAAACAATTTTATTGGAATCAACTTTAATTTTTTTCTAGAAAGTCTTAATATTTTCAAACTAACAGAAATGAAAAGTCACTTCAGAATTCAAGATGTAAACTATCTTCTTTTGCTCATAACAATGGAAAGAGAAGCACATCACTAGTAATATATATCACACTTCATTTGGTAATATTTAGAAACTCCATTGAAAGTAATTTTTTAAATCTATAGTTAACCACCTCAAACACACACACACACACACACACACACACACACACACACACACACACCTGGTATCCTGATTTCTTAAGAATATCTTCATTAAGACAATATAATCAAAGAAAGACAATTATTTTGTTTAAATAATTATGATCACAAATGGTCCCCTTCTCATATCTTCAGCCCCAAATCAGAAATTATTTAGTATACTTTTGGGGATATGCTTTGGGTCTGCCAAATACTTTAGTAAAAATTTCTCCTAAGTTGTTTCAAGAAATGGCTCATGTTGTAAGATGTTAACACATTCTAATGTATCCAAACACAGGGTGGTTTTTTTTCCCCCTAATTGCTTGGCTGCAGATGAAGATGGAAATTATAAGGATTCACAGGACTGTCAGTGATGGAACCCTAATCCTTTCTTAAGCTGTAACATGACAACTGGCAGTTCCCAACATGTATTATGAGACAGAGAATTCTTTTTTTGCCTGCGGGTACATTCCCTTTCAAAAGCAGATTTTCTTCTTTTTCTTTCTGATGATATCATGTTAAACTGCATTCTTACTGGTTAATCTTTTAAGGGGCAAGATAGATAGGAGAGAGAATCTGTGATAGCTTTATAAATTTGGGGCAAATTGCAACATGAGGCATTCCAATATGCAATTTCAAATCAAAACCTGAACTTGGGAAAGGGACATTATACCAGCCAGCAGCATTCTTTAGAAATGCCTGACATTCAATTGGATAGAATTATATATTGAAATAGATTGTAGGCATATCGCAAATGTTTTCCCTCTAGCATCTGGTGGTATCAAAGCTGAGGAGGGCGAGTGGGTGACCGTGCCAGAACTTAAAGGCTGCCTTTTGGATAAATATGTGGAAAGAATATGAATTAAGTTATCAAAAGGCCAGAAGGATTTGCTGAAAGAGGGGCAGGTGCTAAAAGCAATAAGCTTTTTAGAATTTGATAGCATGTCACTATCGTCCTTTGTGTAACTAGTATTGTTAGCCAAATAATGGTAACCAACATTTCAAAAGAGAAAAATTAATGACTGAGTACATGCACAAAAAGTAAGAAGGCAATACCCTGATCAGTAAGAGTAAGTCGTATTTATGGTATCTGAGATGCAATGTGGGATGAGGGACCTCCTCTATGAAGCCTTCCTGTATCTGGAATGGAGTAGGGACTTAGGATTTCTGTGTGTTAGCCAAGGTAAGTGAATTGCTAAACAAATACCCCAGAATCTCAATGCTCAGGGAAAGCTCAACAGCATGTTTGTTCCTGGGCAGTGGTCCCTGGTCAATCAGGGACCCAGACCCTTTCCATCTTGTGACTCTGCCCTCCTCTAGGCCAGCATTATGGTCCTCTCCATTCAGCCAGTGGATGGGAAAATAAAATGGAAGATAGTGTGTGGGAGGAGTTTATGAATAAGGACTAGAAGCCTTCATACTCTATTGACATGCCTACACCCAGTGACAAGACTACACCTAACTCCATGACCGCTCCCTGCCCCCTCCCCCAAATTCCAGGTTGGGTAACCAAGTCTGGCTGTGAGCTGAGAAAAAGAGGACGCAGGTGGGGGGTGAGTCATTAGTTTCTACCACAAGTGACACCGTGTTATTGCACTCACTTGCTAAGGCATCTGCACATCTGTCTCCCCACACTAAACTGTGAGTCCCCAGAATAAAGCAGGCTGAACCTTATTTGTATTGGTAACTGTAGCGCCTACAGCATTCTCATAGTGTCTTCATGCAAGATGCCTTCACAGGACAGTTCTCAGCCCTTTGCACTCTGGTGGGGGAGGGAGAGGCTGGGTTCTTAAAAGACAAAGTGTTGTTCAGTGGTTAGAATGCTGGCCATGCACTGAAGGGTTGCAGGTGCATGTGCAGGAGGCCCGACATCTCACATTGATGTTTCTCTCTTTCTCTCCCTCCATCCCTCCCTTCCATTCTCTTTCTCACTCTAAAAAAAAAAAAAAAAAAAAAAAAAAAAAATCAATGGAAAAAATGTCCTTGGGTGTGGGTTGACAAAACAAAACAAAACAAAAAAAGAACTAAATCTTCATTAAGGACAAACCAACTTCCTTATCCACTGAGAAAGAAAGAAGTCAGAAGTTATAGGGAAATAACTAGGAGTATAGGACTTTATAAAAATCTAGAACCTTAATCTTTCTGTGCCCATTTGGTTTCACTCAAAGCAGGAAGAGCCCGTGAGAATATCAGAGACAACAAAGACAGGGGTTTCTGTGGAGTCTGCACCCCACCTCCAGTCAGACTGGGGTAAGATTCACCCTAAATCCTAAGTAAGTAACTGAGGCAGAAAAAAAAAAGAAAGAAAAGAAACTGAGCCAGTAAACAGCCTTATTCCTTTTCTAAAAAAATTTCTTTAAAAACCTCGTTTTGTTCATGATCCTGTAAGAGAATGAAAAAACAAGTGACAGACGTCATATCTGACAGAGCACTAGCACCTACAATCTAGAAAGAACTCTCAAAACTCAACAGTAAGAAGCAAACAACCCACTAGGAGGACGGGCCCAGGGCAGAAAAAGGCAGTTCAGTAAAGAGGATTGGCGATGGCAAATAGACACATAAAAAGATGCTCAACATCACCTGCCTTTCAGACCGCAGCATCACCACAAACCTGTAAACCAGCGCAGATACAGAGTGGCAACGCCACCCAATGCTGGGGACGGTTCAGAGAAGCTGGTTCTCTCCTACCCTTCTGATGGGAATGTAAAATGTCCCCGCCACTCTGGGAAAGAGCTTGGCAGTTTCATAAAAAAACTACAATGTAAACTTTACAACCCAGGCGTCACACTCTCGGTCCTTTCACCCAGAGAAACAGAGAACTGATGTGCACACTCAGCCTGCTCAGAAATGTTCACAGCGGCTTTATCTGTAATCGCTAAAAACTGGAAACAACCAGAATCTCCCACCACATTAAACCATGATACACCCATACCACGGAGCCAGGGAAGACCACTCAGCAGCAGAAAGGGAGGAACGATGGCTACACACAACTTGGTGGCCCTCCCGCGCTTTAGGCCGAGTGGAGAGAGCCAACTGCAAAAGGCCCCTCACTATACGATTCCGTTTATGTCACATTCTCAAAGTGACCAAAGCAAAGAGATGGGGGACAGATTACTGGCTGCCAAGGGTGAGTGATGGGGGGGGGCGCGGGGGGGAGCAGGAAGAGGTGAGACTAGGAAGCCCAGGACCTCCCTACCTTTCTGAACCTCGCTGACGTTCACTTTCAGATCCAGCTCAGACACCTTCGGGAAACCAGCCAAGGCTTTTACTTGGGCCAAGTGTCTGTTCTATGCGGACACCTAGGACTTTCTTTTTTTTTTTTTTTTTAATATATTTTTATTGATTTCAGAGAGGAAGGGAGAGAGACAGAAACATCAATGATGAGAGAGAATCATTGATCAGCTGCCTCCTGCACGCCCCCTACTGGGGATCAAGCCTGCAACCCGGGCATGTGCCCTTGACGGGAATCGAACCCGGGACCCTTCAGTCCGCAGGCTGACGCTCTATCCACTGAGCCACACCAGCTAGGGCGGCACCTAGTACTTTCTACGTAATGCTAACATTACCTGTTTGCCTGGCTACCCCGGTTGAGGTGGAGCTTTACGAAGCTATAGGCCGTTTCTTCTCACTTGTGTTCTTATACCCAGAACCTAGCAGAGCGGGAGCTCACCCTGTGTGTGTGCATCTCCACTGAACCCCCCACAACGCACACGCGTTTAACTCGAGTTTGAGTCTCTAACGATTCCCTGTCTCTCTCCACTCTGAGAGTGGGCTGACCTTGGCTATGGGCCGTAGCTGTGAGATTCTGGAATCCCCGGCCCGGCCCAGCTCTGCCTCTCTTACAGCATCAGGAACATTGGAAATGGCATTGCTGTTGGTAAAGTAGGCGGTGCTCCAGACCAGGGGTGTGCTTAGGATGATCCGGACCACCTCCCTGACGTTACTGAAGAATGAGGCCCGGTGATCCTAGAAGCCTGACACCTCAGCCGCGGCCCCGGAGGTTTGAAGAGCTGCTGTCCTCTGTCACCCACTTCCCGCAGGGACATGGCCACCTGGAGGTCTGCACGTTGATGGATCTGTCCTGGTCTGAACCCGCTGGCGCGGCTAAGGCCAGAGACGAGTTTCCCTGAACTCACAGAACAGGCTGTATAAAAAGTTTTGCATCTGTTTATTGAAAGAACGTTCTGTGTTTGGCAGAATTGGGTCTAATAATTGCTTTTACGTTAACATGCCCCAGGATGGAATGGTTAACGAGGGAGAGCAAGGATGGCCCCCCGCACCCCTAGTTGCCAGAGGTGACCGATGCGGGCCCAAGGGCCTGCTGCTGTGCCATAATTACTGAGCCAGTCCCGACTAATAGACTATCTACATACATCCATGTAGACACACCTCAATACGCCCATAAAAGAAATCTACATTTCTGACATTGCCAACTGTTAACAGCCCCTCCAAGACGGCCGTGCCGTGCTGGGTCAGGCTCTCGGCCGTTCCTCCCTCTTCCTTGCTCCCACCATAGACCCATCCCCAGCCAATTCTAGTTTGGCTTACACTGGACTAGCCCAGATGCAAAGAGCCAAGCTCTTTCCAAGGCCGACCCTGGGCAAAATTCTGAAACTGTAATTCTACAACAGCGTGGTGCCAACGTCGTCCTCTCCCTCCCAGTGAGTTTTAAACAAGAGAAAGTAAGGGTTGGCAACATCACCTGGCTTATGGAATTCAAGGGTCAGGGGTCATTTGCAGGGGAAAGTCCCATATAGCTTTTCCTTCCACATTTGCTAAGAGGAGAACACAGGTCCTAACAGGGCTGAGAAACATGGCCCTGGACCTGCGCCCACAGTTGGCTCGGGACCTGGCATCTCAGGAGGTCATGGACTCTTCTTCTGAGGTCACAGACTTGGTAAACAGCCCGTCCTGGCCTTGAACCCAGATTATCTGTTTCCCATGTTGGAGTTGGGCAGTCTGGCTGGAGGGATGGCTACATGTATTTGTTCATCCGATACCTACGTCATGCCGAATGCCAGGCCCCGTGCCAAGTGCGGGGCTCTGGGAACACAAAGACCAAGGAAAGATCTGTCCCTCCCGGAGCGGCCCTGGGCGAGGGGGCAGCACAGAGACGTGCACTGTGGCACCTGCCGTGCAGGCCTGGAGGGTGCTCGGGGAGGGACTTGGGGGAGGTGCTGCCCGAGCTTTGGGAAGGGATGAGCAGAGGTCGCCCCTACCCGGTGGGACAAAGGCACACAGGCCAGGGTGTGGTGTGGCAGGCCCTGGGCTGAGAAGTGTGCATGAGCAACGGCGTGTGCCGAGTTCCTGGAGTGGTCAGCGCAGGCCGGGCCCGTCCTCTCAGGAAACTGGGGAGATGGGGGGGTAGCCCCAGAGGCCTGTATCAGTCCGCTCAGGCTGCATAACAAAACACCACAGGCTGGGGGCTTAACCAACAGAAAAGTATTCGCTCCAGTCTGGGGGCGGGAAGTCCGAGATCAAGGTGCCCGGGGTTAGTTTCTGCGGAGGCTTCTCTCCTTGGCTTTGCTGTGTGTGTGCACATCCCTGGAGTCCCTCTCTGTGCCCTAAGCTCTTCTTGTAAGAACAGCAGTCAGATTAGTTTAGCGCCCATCGTAACGGCCTCATTTCAACGTAATCAGCCCTTTAAAGGCCCAATCTCTGAAGACAGTCACACTCTGAGGTCCTGGAGGGGGTGAGGGCTTCACCACTCAGATCTGGGGGGACACCCGTCAGCCTATAACAAGGACCGGGGTGTCATTTCAGAGAGGAAGGACTCTAGCCACACGGGGCCTTCAACCAGGGCAGCAGCTCGCTCAGAGGTGTTTTCTGAGCTGTTTGCGGGCGGCAGGGAGACTGGTCAGGAGACGGCAGAACGGACCTGATCTTCCCCAGCTCTTACCTGACTCAGGCAGACGCCTTCTCTGTCTTTGGCCTATGAGGCCTGGAAGGGCTGACTGATTAGGGTGCAGAGAGGCTTTTTGGGGGCATCCCCCACTGCTCCCTGCTCTGACCTGACCCTGGGCACCCTCCCCAACCTCCAAGGAGACGCACCTTCCCAGCAGGGCTGCAGGGAGGGCCACAGGTGGGCAGAGGACCAGTCCCTCAGTCTGGCCGAGGCTCCCGCAGGCCAGGGGCTGCCGGCTAGATGGGCATCCTCACCAAGCCAGGGGTTCGCTTTGGCTCCGCGGATTTAGGGGCTCTGGGAATTTAACAGGGGAGACATTACATTTTTTTTATGTATATTACACCTAACAGAAACTTAGCACTTTTTAGGCATATTATTAGAAACACTGGAAGTATATTAGAAATATAGATATTGGACCATCTGCTAGAACGAGGCAGTGTGCTAATAAACTCATTTCCTGCTACCGCACAAACGAATTCTTTTTTTTTCTTTCTTTTAAAAAGATTTTATTAAAGGTCTTTATAGAGCCACATCCAGACTCCAGATCCAGCTGCCAGGGAGACCCTGTGCTGCTGCGGGTACTGGCTGGGGCCTGGCAGGCGGCTCTGGCCTTCTGCCCTCCTGTTCCGAGACGGGGTGGTGGGCAGTATCTCGTCTTTGGGGTCCACGATGCTCCCATGGTCAGGCAGCGGCCTCTTCGGGCCTATCTCACCACTTGGGTCCCAAGGAAGCGTGATCTTCACTTTGATGCCCGCACACCTCGCCTGAGCGGCCCACGGCGCACGCCGTGTCAAATAGGAGGATCACCAGACCATCGAGAACCTTCATGGGTTCAGCCCTCCGCCCTCGGAGCTCCCCAGACACCACAACCTCGCAGCCTTCGGCCCCACGGTCCCCGATGAACCGCAGCACACCGCAGCGGGCCCCCGCACAGCGAGGCCTCCGAGGCGTTTGTAACCAGAGGCTCTGCCGGGGCCACGGCACACAGACCTCCCGTGGCCGCCTTTTCAGCGGAAAGCCCCGCGCTGCCCTCGGGGCAGCCAGACCTCTTCGGAACCACGGCAGCCCTTCTCCCCAGGAACAGTCTGCGTCCTGGAGGCCAAAGCAATCATTTGTCCTGTTTGGTGCGACCCGGACCTCACCTCCGGAGTAGCCATCCTCAGCCAGCTCCCGAGTGAGAAACTCGTTCAGTTCAGCTTTGAAGATGCCATCTTGCTGCCGTGCGTTGGCCAAAGGAAAGCACAAACTAATTCTTAGAATATTCTGATAATTGATTTCAATGTAACGTTTTGAAATCTTATGTGTTTTTATTTTATGTAGGTTAAAACATTCTTCTGGGAAGAGGTCCGGAGGTTTCACCAGATTGCCAAAAGGGTCCGTGGCTCAAAAAAGGTTAAAAGTCCCAGCCCAGCCGGTATGGCCCGGTGGTTGAGCGTCGACCCAGAAACCAAGAGGTCGCCCTAGTTCTATTCCAGGTCAGGGCACGTGCCAGGTTGCGGGCTTGATCCCCAGGAGGAGGCGTGCAGGACCCAGCCAATCGATGAGGTTTCTCTCTCTTTATTGATGTTCCTATCTCTCTCTCCCTCTCCCTTCTTCTCTAACAATCAACAAAAGCGTATTTTAAAAAAGTGGGTAAGAGCCCCTGATAAGGAAGGCCATGGATGAGATGAGCTCAAACGCAGGAAACGAAATCCCCATTTACCCTCCAATAATAAGCCCTTTGGGGGCTCGGACGGCAGAGAATCCGTCTCAGCCGCTCTAGGAAGTTCAGGGCTTCACAATATAATACAGATAAAAGCAACATCGCTGTTCCCAGGATGACAGCTTCTCCTGTCGTTACCCTTTTGGGTCGGAAAACGCACACACCATTTACGTAACGCTGATCCTGGCAAGGACCCCTCTGCCCTCGGCCTGGGACGTGTTTCTTCAAAACCTGCCCGTGTGTGCAAAGCCGGGAGAGGGCTGCGGAGGGAGGGATTCTGCTCCAGTCACACAAGTACCAGTAAGTGTGTGTTCTGTCTTTGCTCCAAGCGGACTGGATGCCTCTATTGTTATGTATTGAGACACGCAGGGTGTGGTGGCCGCCCCGGGACTCTCGCACCACCCGAGGGGCCGGTGAGGCCAGAAGCTGACGGCATCTGCAGTTACCAACCAGCCTCCAGCGCCCCTGAGACGTCTGTGTGTTACACGCCCCAATGCCAGCACACAAGGTGGCCCACGAAACCGTCCGTGAAAACACCCCGGTTATCCCTGTGTGGGTGCCATGTGCTGCCAGACAAAGCCTGCGGCTGGCAGGCACCTCGGCACCCTTCTCTCCCGAAGCAGCCGGATCAGTGCGATGGTCCTCGAACAGGACGGCCTCCTTCCCAGCGGCCCTTGCAGAACCCCGTGCTTTCTGCTTCTGCGACGCTGTCTTGGCTCGTCCCACGCGAACCTACAGCCCTCCGCTCCTTCAGCCGGGGTGTCTATAAAGCACTGCCCTCAAACATGCTTTTGCAGTGCACTTAATGTCTTTGCAATTAAATCCAGATGTGGCGAGCCGAAGGAACAGTTCTCAGGGCTGAACAAGCTGACATAAATCTTGCAGCTGACAGAGATCCCACTGAGCTCGGTTGGGGAAACTCGCAGAGAACTTGTTTGGGGCAGGAAAGCGGCTGGGTATAAAGACAGATGTGTACACGCCGATTCAAAAAAACACGTCGAGAGGGAGAAAACGCTACCCCAGCACAGTGCCTGCAAACAGGGCCGGGGGCCGGGCCTGGGCGGGCGGCCGGCGCTCCCCTCCCACACCCGCAGCTAGATCAAAGCGGGCGATGGAAAAGGCTTTGCTAGAAAACAGACCCGACCCGGCGATGCTTCCTGGTCTCCTTAATTGCTCTTCTCGGGGAGAGGAAGGTGGGCACCCCTGACAGACCTTCACTGGCCGAGAACAAGGGCTGTTTGTGCAGCTGAGGGCTTGCTTTTTATTTTTTTAATTATCAGGTCTTGTACGCTTTCCAGAAAGTTCCTTTTAAAAATAGTGGATTCTTCCTCCTCTTCTCCAGATGCTAGGAAGTGCAGGTTCAACCCAAACCGGGTCTATTTCAAAGGGACACAAAACCCCAGGGCTGGAGTTCAAGGAGCTTGGTGGCGTGCTGCCCAAGGACTGGAGGCTTGGGTTTTCTCTTACCCTCCCAGTAATTTTGTTTTCAGAGCTTGGAAAACAAATTCCTCTGAAGGATCGGCTTCTGCAGGAGGCAGCGCGGGGCTGGGTGCGGGAGTGAGGCCAGACCCGAGGGACGTGGCCGCCCACAGATGGGCCTAGAAGTTCTAGGTTCGAGGAAGAGCCCCATCTCACCCAGCCTCCCGCCCCAGCGTGACAGCAGCTCCCTGGCAGACCCAGGGGCCGGGCACTGGCTGTGGGCAGCTCACCGGGGCCATGTGCAGGCTGCTCGGGGCCACCGGGCCAGGTCCTGGTCCCCCCCTCGGCTGAGGCTTTTCGCTTTCTCCCGCCGGGCATCCCACAGAGAGTGCATTTCACTGACAACGTTATGACCCTGACCGTTTCCCCTGTGACAATACCTTGAACATGGCCCCTGGTCTCCAGGTGGGTGAGGGCAGCCTGGCTCTTCTCTCCACCTCCTGCCCTCGGGGGCTCTGCCCCAAACAAAGGTACCCGAGTACGAGAAAGGGAGTTTTCCCCCACGGAACCACACGCGCAACACGGGCCACTTTTCCTTTCCATCCCGAGACGAAAGCCAAACCACGTTTTTCAGATTGATGTTTTCCATCGTCCGGCTGGGTATCGCTTTGCGGAGTGAATTCGAAGTATTGTAAAGATGTCTTCAAAGACAGACACCTCTGGCTCCAAAGCAAAGAACGCCAGTGACAGCGCCCCTCGGTGCCGTGGGGATTTATGGCGCCGTAAAGGTGCGGTTCAAAGCTCAAAGGAGCCAGGAGGAAGTGGGTGGATGGATGGCTTGCAGAAAGAAAGGCTGAGAAACAATAAAATGCAACCGGGATTTCAGCTTGGAAATGAAATGAGGGGTCCATTCGTTCCAAGTTACTGAGTTTTTAATTTAGCTCTGCTGTTACAACCTAATGCATTCTGTCTCTGTGGCTAGTAAATGACTCTAACTCGGCACATTTAAGGAAAGATTGCCAAAGAGCAGGAATAATCCTCAAAGATAAGACTCATCGCTGCAGGTTTCTCAGCAAACATGTAATCTCTATATCTTACCTTTAAAATGTGATGACAAAGCAGAAAAGTTAGTTTTAAAAAAAGACACACCTATGACCTTTTTAAAACAGAGGCTAGCAATTATTGTAAAAGGGAAACGTATTTCCAGAGAGGCAAAATTCACCTATAATGTAGCATGTATATTCATGAACCACTGCTGATAACTATTCATCCCAAACATATAAATCTGAGCAAGCGTGTAAACCAGTGGTTCCCAACCATTTTTGGCCATGCCCCACCTAAGCATCTCTGAAATCCTGATGCCCTCTCCTCATGACATATAATTCTTATTATTTAAAGTGCACTCCTATTCACGTAGAGGAAGCCTAAAAGGCCATTAACTTGGTCTAAACAAGCTTCCAAAGAACATGGCGTCCATGAAAGAGAAAAATAAAAGGACGAAAGGACAGCTGAAATACTGAGGAAGAAATCACTAAAAAATTGTTTAAAAATAGTAATAATATGAAGTGATATGAAAAAATAGCAAATAGTTTCAAAACATATGAAAACTGAAATGCATAAATATGTCACAATATATATTTATATAGTGTATATGAGTCCCCTAGAACCATAAGAAATGCAAAAAAATTCACTGTTAATAACTCATTCTCGAATTGGCCCCCTTAAAAGTCAAACTGCCCCCCTGTGGGGCATGTGCCCCACGCTGGGAACCACCGGTGCAAACTCTATCACTCGGCATTTTCCGTGACTCCAGAAGCATGTACCCTCCTTTTTTTGCTCAGGATTCATCTCATTTGCGCTCTGCAGCTCCGCCGAAGGTGCAAACACATTCTCAAAACATGCTCTTTAGATTCTGAGTGCTGCCTGGGAGAAACCAAGAGGCACTTTGCTGCCCAAACCAAGATGATGGATACTGGCACCGGGGCTTGTCACAGCCTGGGTGCTTCGAGGCCTGAGTAGATAAACCAGTTTGAAAGTGGATAGCTCGTTTTAGAAATTGGAAGGAGAAACTTTTTTTTCTTTTAAGAGGGAATGAATTCTTAGGGTAGGTAGATTTCTTCCCCATTTTATACCAATAAGAAATTGTTTGGGCCCTAACCGGTTTGGCTCAGTGGATAGAGCGTCGGCCTGCGGACTGAAAGGTCCAAGGTTCGATTCCGGTCAAGGGCATGTACCTTGGTTGTGGGCATATCCCCAGTAGGAGGTGTGCAGGAGGCAGCTGATCGATGTTTCTCTCTCATCAATGTTTCTAACTCTCTATCCCTCTACCTTCCTCTCTGTAAAAAAAAATCAATAAAATATATATATATATATTTTTTAAAAGAAATTGTTTGGTAACACAAAGTACAACATCTCCTGAAAGACACAAAGCTATTGATTAGGCATGTATCCTTTAAAAAACAACAACAACTTTTTAAAAGAAGGCAAATGTCCCAGGGGTGGGTCAGAGGAGTCAGGCCCCGCTCTCCCTGGTGGATGCCAGTCCCCTGAATAGATGCGTCTCCTGCCCCAGCGGCCACTGTTCCAGAGGGCTGAGCTCCCTGCCTTCACGCAGGATGCGTCGCCAGAAAACCAATGGGCACTTCCACTAAACGTGACCTTCCTTTTACTCAAGACCATCTGATTCTAAATACATTTCCTAAGAGAAAACACCAGAACCTTAGACTACTGAAAAGTCTATTATCCTTAATAAATAATCTATCTATAGAATGGAGGTTAGTAAATTTGTTCCTCAATAGGATAAGCTATAAAACAGGAATTCTGTTCACCAGTCCAAATTAGCAACTACACATTCAGCACTTCGGGCTGCACGCTAGTTTAAAAGATGCCCCACCTTCATGAAGTTGCATTTTACTTCACAGGCCGAAACCTTTAATGGTAACGCTGACATAACACCCACTGGACAAGTTTAAAATTTGCAGGACCCTAAAGAATAACATTTCATCTTAGATTATCTGGTTGCCTATTTCATGTGCAGATATGACCTAATTTTAAAAAAATGTTAAGTGGAACTACTCTTTTAACTCACATATTTATTTATGCTTCTTTTTTTAAAACCTATTTTACCCCCAACCTCCCCCTGTTGCCTCTGATAACCACCAATCTGTTCTCTAAGAATTCAATTTGAGGTGTTTTTTGTTTTTTGTTTTTTTTTTTTAGATTCCACACATAAGTAATATCATACAGTATTTGTCATTCTCTGTCCAACTTATTTCACTTAGAATAATGCCTTCAAGGTCCATCCATGTTTTCGCAAATGACAGGATTTCCTTCTTCATTAAGGCTGAATGATATTCCATTGCATATGTATACATTACACATTTTATTTACCCATTCATCTGTTCATGGTCTTTAGGTTGTTTCCATGCCTTGGCTGTTGTAGCTAATGCTTCAATAAACATGGGATGCAGATATCTATTAAAGATAGTGTCTTCTATTTCTTCAGATAAATACCCAGAACCGGAATTGCCAAATTATGTGGTAGTTCTGTTTTTAATTCTTTGAGGAATCTCCAATGTTTACCATAGAAGCTGTACCAATTTACATTCCCACTATCAGTGCATAAGGTTTCCCTTTTCTCCTTATATCCCTTATGCTTCCTACTTATGGTTGTTGATAATATCACCATAAAAATGGAAGTAAAAGGTTTCTTTATATGATGTTTGGTTTTACCTGTATGGAGCGTTATTTTTCTAAACCTAACTCAGTGGAGGTGACAGAGAAGGACAGTGGAGATTAGGACCCAAAGGAATGGGGTCCTGGGTCACCCGCACCCACAGCACATGCCGATCATGGGCCCATCCACTCTCTTCTTCAACATAACAAATGCAATAACCGTCCAGGATGCTGTCCTACATTTGAATAACATGTCACACTTCTCCTTAAAGACAGAAGACGGAGAGCACAGGAGACAAGAAGACTAGTGGGGCAGGCTTTCCCAGGCAATTCAGTATCATGTCCGCTAACTGGGCTGTGGAAGTTCCACATGTGCGTGAAGATGTGTATGGATACACACAGAACGCCACTCAGTGACTTCACAGAGGAGCCAGCAGTGAGACTGTGCTCCCGGGGCAGGGGGGTGGGGGGGGGGGTGGGGGCGGCAATGACACCCAAGAAGCATGGCAGACTGCACAGGTCTGTGATTGTTAGCGCTGGGAAGTGGGTGGCCATGAAGCCGGCAGAGGAGTTGGTTTGGGCGGCTCTTCCAAGCCAGCTCATGCTTCAAGGTAGGGTTCAGTCTCAACTGGAGATGGAAACATTTAGCCAGGTCATCCTACACAGTGTCTGCTGCACGGCCCTGGAGTTCTCGTTCTCCCGTGTGCAAAGCCACCAAACACATGCCTGCTGCAGGCAGAAGGGCCACCTGGGCCCATCTCCGGGGTCAAAGGTGCAGGTCATGAAGCCCACTGCCTGCTCTGCTTGGGCGGAGGCTGGACTCACTGCTCTCTACTGGTGGGCAAGTTTCCTCGTGGGAAGGTTCAGAGAAAAGAGGCGGCTCAAATTGGAGAACTTAACAGTGTTGGTCTCTAGTCCAACCACTACTCTCGAGGTTGTGTGGCTAGAGCGGAGGGTTCAGTAGCCAGAACCATAGGTCAGGAGCCAAAGCTCAGTGTGCCCAGGAGGCTCGCTCCAGCCTCAACAGACACTGATGTCTCTCACTAGATCTCCCTCGACCTGTAGAGGGTGTGGCAAGTGCTCCCAGTGGGCTACGGGGCCGCCACAGGTCAGGGCAGGCTGACACAGCCCAAACCAGGAACGGGAGGCGGTCCTCACCGCTCCCAGAGACAGGCCCAGCAGTGTTCTGTGGCTTTGCTTAGGCTGTTCCCTCTGCCTAGAGGGCCCTTCCTGCCTGTCTCCTCCTAAAAAAACTACTCATGCTGTGAGATTCAGCTAAGCTGTCATTTCTTCCCTAAAATGCTCCCCAGATTCCATGAGAATGAATCCTTCTGTCTTTTGGACTTTCAGAATGCATTGCCCATAAGCCCATTATAGATTTTTATTGCACTGATGATATGTGAGACTCCGTGTCTCTACACCCCACCAGGCCACGAGCTACTCAAGGGCAAGGGGGGTGTTGTATTCATCTACCTAGCACCAACACAGAACCCAAAATATAGTGACTATTCAATAAATATTGGATGGATGGGTGGATGGACAGATGGATGAGAAGCTGAGTCTCAGTATCTGAGGGTGTCACAGTTCACTGGCTATTTTTAGAGTCTACAAATATGGTTTCAATGTCTAGGCCCAAGTCAGGAAGGATCAGGCTCAACAGCGAGACAAATACTCTTACAATATTCAGACCTGTGAGCAGCACGCATTTCAGTCTTGTTGCCATGGGGCTTTGTTGAATTAAAAGTTGAGTAGGGCATCATAACTGCATGAGATTAGGCACAAAGCGGCGATCTAAAATGTAAAGTGTGGTCTACTCAAAACAGACCCTAGCTGGTGGTGTGGAGGGCTTTATGCAGGACCCATTTAAAATAGGCGAGCCTAAACTAATCCAGGTAAGAAATGGAACCTCTCATCTTGCATTACACAGAGAAAGAATAACCGAAACCTGCCCAGAGGTATCCATCATGCATTCAGTCAGGTGTCTTCTGAATCATCCCAAGTGCACAGCACTGTCTGTGCTTCGTGGAGGGTGTACAGAACTAGGAAATGTACACATGAAAGAGCAAAGTTTTGTCGGGTCGGCGTGAGAGGGAGCAGACGCTCCCCATGGCAGGAAGGGGAGGGGGCCAAACAGCCTTAGAGGCAGGATGAGCGCAGGCCCAGGGCTGGCGGTCTCAGGCAGCCGCCACCCCCCTGCATCTTACCTGATAATTATCCTCTCCCGATTACTCACGTGTGGCTCACCTGGGCCAATCCCATTCCATATTATTAGAGCCACTGACATTTCCTCCATGACAACACTTAGACTTTTCAAATAAGGAAAATTCCTACCCAAAATGCAATTGTGCCGCCATTCAAAAACAGAGTTCAAATTTGAGGAGTATTCCAGAAAAAGTGTACTTAGTAGTAAATCACACACGGTGTACTGAATCACCACATTTACCAAACGAAGCCTAGGTCCTTTGCGGTTCCCAAATCTTTGCTTCTCTGATGTAATAAACATGTTGATATTTGAACGTGTTAATGACATCCCTGCAGCCCTGACGTCGTTCTTTAATTTGCACTGGCCACTTTTTGAAATGCTATGATTTTTCCTCATGGGCACATTATCCATTAGTTAAGATTTTTTTTTCCCTTCATTCTCTCTGGGCACTGAAAGGTCCCAAAATGGTCACTGTGCCGTCAGCTGTTTTCCAGTGGAAAAGGCAAGAATATTCCAGACCTAATCAAGCTTAGAAATACACAGAAAGAAACCTCAACAACCTCCCTTCTGGTATTAGCATCTAAAAGCCAATCGATAATACGACAGACTGTCCCTGGTATCGAGCACAGGCCCTGGGAGGCGCGGGGCCTGGGATTCTGAAGGGCCCACAGCCCGCACCAGGTGCAGGGTGGACCCAGGCGCCCCCGCCCCGCCAGCCGCGGCTCACACACAGGCGGCTGGGTCTTCATCTCAAATGACCCATTCATGCTTAGGCTCCCTCTCGGATTTCCATTTGTAATGCTGTCATAAGGAACTTCATTTTATACTTTCCAGACTAATGATTTGGTACAAAAGGAGATACGCTCCCAGAACGAGAGGATGGGGGAGGATGAGAATTTTTGCAGATACTCGTGAATCAGCAAAGCAACAGGCCGAGGAAAGCTATGCAGTGACTTTCACGCTCTCCCACGTCCCTGCGACTCCAGGCTTCGCTCACAATTTGTTCAATCCGGGCTTTAAACAACACAGGCACTGACCGACTGCCGCCCTGGGGTAGGTGGGCTCTTAGGCACCCCTTGTTGCGCTGGGTGTTGCCCCTTTAGTAGCTGGGTCTTGGGGACATAAAGGGGGTGGGTCTCAGAGAGGGGCCTGGGCAGCCATGGGGTTGGCGGAAGGCATTCTGGAGGCCGTGGCTATTGACCAATGGGCACAAAAGAATTTCCACATGTTAATAACAACCAGTGTGGGCTCCCTAAGGCATACTAACCCCCATCTGATGAAGATCAGCCCCATTAAGCGCTATCCCTAAATTTCATTCCTAAGTTCATCTTTTCTTTTTTTTAAATTTTAGTGTTAATCTTCACCCAAGGATATTTTCCCATTGATTTTTAGAGAGTGGAAGGGAGGGGGGGAGACAGAGAGAGAGAGAAACATCGATGTGAGAGAGACACATTGATTGGTTGCCTTCCGCACACGCCCTGACCAGGACCAGGGATTGAATCTGGGTATGTGCCCTTGACTGGAATTGAACCTGGGACCTTTCAGTCTGCGGGCCGATGCTCTATCCACTGAGCCAAACCAGCCAGGGCCATCTTTTAAATTTCCTTCCCAAAAACCTCACAGGAAGAACTATGTAATTAAAATTCACAGCTTTACTTCCATAAAATAAAGTTGGCCCTAGGACTGACGTGGGATTTTGGTTTTCACAATTAATGGTTTTCCTCGTTAGACTCTTCAGCTTCATGATAACGTACTTGGATCTCAGGGTTTCTCCTCTGATCCCACTTCAATATGGCAAGATATTCAGGAGTATTACTTTTAATGTGCAAATACCTTTTTACTTTATCAGTTCCTTGGACTTGATCCTGTCTAGTAGGTTTATAGAAACAAGAAAGAGAGAGAGAGAGAGCCTGTGGTTCCATTAACAGTTGCCAGACATTCTCTCTCAATACTTGTCAAGCAGAGCTCATGGAAAACGCTTAAAAAATTGAGAACAAAAAAATACCCCTAAAAAGTAGCTGCAGAACGTTCTCTTTTAAAAAATCTTTACTAACTTGAATGCTACAGGGGCGGGGGAAAGCAGGTTTACAGTTGTGAGTACCCGAAACACCGAGTTTATTCTTGTATCATTAGTTATTAAATACTGTATTATTTTCCATATGAACAACTGTGGACCTACTTTTGCCCTCCCCTGTGTCTCTAACTGGAAAAATGTTGGCTCATTCTGAACCCCTATCGCCGAGACAGAAGGTCATTAGCTCGTGTCGCATGAACCTGATTTTTGTCAGGTGTGCTCCAGGACGGGAAAGCGGAATTCGATCCTGAGATAGTCAGAACCAAAGTGGCGTAAACCAAGCTCTGAACACAGGAAGAGCGGGAGGAAGCCGATGCTGGGCAGTGGGCGATGGCACTGGAGGCGGGCAGTAACACTTGACATTAATTATACATCGTCCTGCCCGGTCCCAGTCGGGTTGTTTGCCAAGGAGTGCTCACATTTCTGTGGCCGGGGAACGGGCCACACTAGCGTTTCATGGAAAACAACAGTGCGTTATAAAACATTTTAATCTCTCCAGCTCCCTGCAATGGCTAAAGATTCCAACAACATTTTTCACTGAATGGAAGCCTACTTTTGTGAAAGCCATCAAATTTTGACTTAGAGGAGGTTTTTTTGAAAGGTTTTCTACATTCATTCTTTTCTAGTGACTAATGACTGCTTGTTTAATGTTAACTTGCCAAGGTTTTTAGACTACAAAGAGAGATGCAGAGATAGAATTTGCCAAAAAAGAAAACATATAAAGGATGCTCTTTTTAAAAAAAAAAAATAATTTTTTTATTGACTTCAGAGAAGAAGGGAGCTGGGGAGAGAGAAACATCAATGATGAGCGAGAATCATTGATAGGCTGCCTCCTGGACACCCCCCACTGGGGATTCGAGCCCACAACCTAGGCATGTGTCCTGACCGGGAACTGAACCGTGTGACCTCTTGGTTCATAGGTCGACGCTCAACCACTGAGCCACGCCGGCCAGGCAAGGATGCTCTTACTTGGAGCGTGTAGTCCCAGGAGAGAAGCTGAGCTCTTTCTCACCTGGCATGAAGAAATGAACTCCCAACAAACACATGGCGCCTGAGCCCTTTCCGATAGGCTGTGCTGTTTTATCTGTACAAAGGGAGCCAACATTTTCCAGTCCGAAGAAATAGCCCAGAGAACACATCTTCCAATATCGAAATTGGAAATCCCTACAGCCATTCGGAGAGCCGTGTGAGGGTCCAGGCTTTTTTAAAGGGGCGACTTTACACAGTCTGCAGGCGCTCTGGTTTCTGGAGCCACTTCTGTCCCCCGTCCCTGTCAGGAATCGAGGCCTCCTCCGGGCAATCTGCCTCATGAAGATGATCCCCTCTGCAGAGACCGAGACAGCGGCCCTACTGTGTGCCGAGCTCCCACTGAAATCAAAACCCACCCTCAGATTCACGCAGCTCAGCCCCCAGACAGCGCGGTGGCCCACACAGGCTGCTGTCATCACACCCACGCTGTTGTCACAACACCCGACGGGCTCTTACTCAGGGCCCTGCTATGCTGCTGACGGTAGGCATTAAAGAGGAAGTTCAAAACCTATTTCAGGAATACCTGTCCTTGGCTCAATGTGGCCACTGTCGGGAGGAGCACCGGCTCTCAGGCCTCGCTCCCTGTGCCTGCAGGTCTCCGGGCCCCGGCCCCGGCTGTGAACACGCCAGGGGCTGTGGAGGTGGGATCTCCTATGTCATATAGGACCTATGAGATCGACCCTTCCACTCACCCTCATCCACCACTGGGCAGTGGCAGCCAAACAAGGCTAAAGCTCATTCCAGTTTTGTATCTTTACCTTCTTAAGATTCGCAGCCCCTTAGCCTGAGGGGCCTGGCCACCTATGTGTCTGACAGTCTTTTTTTTTTTTTTTAAATCCTCACCCGAGGATATTTTTTCCATTGATCTTTAGAGAGAGTGGAAGAGAGGGAGGAGGGGGAGAGAGAAACATCAATGTGAGAGAGAGACATCAACTGTTTACCTCCTGCATGCTCCCCGACAGGGACTGGGGATCAAACCTGCAACTGAGGTACGTGCCCTTGACCGGGAATCGAACCCACGACCCTACGGTCCATGGGCCGACACTCAACCACTGAGCAAAACCAGCCAAGGCCCTGGCAGTCATTCCACTCACCCCCCTCCCTTGATGTGGTGGTGTAGCTGTTGTCTCTAGACCAAAGCGAACAAGAACTCAAAGGAAGTGGGCATTAGAAAAGAGACATGATTTGATAGACAGCACAAATGACTAAATCAACACTGGGGGCTGTTAATTCTTGTTGAGCATGTATGCTAAATTACCACAGGGGAGGAGAGACATTCTGAACAAGTTTAAGCACATTTGACGATACTGAGCTTTGAAACTCTTCACCGTTTCTGAAAATTGACATCCGTATACCAGCAGAAGTGAAGGGTGCCTAAGTGGTTATGACGAAGTAGGGCTTTGGAAGAAAACGCTCATGGGAGGGGGCTGATTTCTGTCCTTGCCCAGGCTCTGAGCCCTCTCAGATCCGTGGTCTTCTAGACTTGGGGTGTCTTGTGGCATTCCAAAGCTGCTCTGGAGGTCTCGGCTTTGGTGACAACAGACATCAGTTGTTTCCAGAATGAGAGCCACGATTATTCAGTGCCAGACTCTGTCCATGGCTTTGCTTTCATGTCCTTCACGCTAACGTCACCGGGAGCTCCGAGACCGCCCTAACACTCAGGACATGCTGATTTCCAATAGGCTGCGAGACTCACTTTCAACCGTCTAGCTGTTGGCACTAGAATCGGCTTTGGATCAGGGGTCCTAGCAACAGCTCTGAGGTGTAGTTTGGGGTGCACCTTCTCCTCTACTCTCCCCCCCCCCCAATTCTTTTCCTTCTTTCAGTTGAGTTCAACAAACATTCACTGACTAGCTGTGTGTGCCAGGTTCTTTGGGTGTAGCAGGTGGTTCTGTGGGCTATGGAGTCAGGGCCACCAGGCATCAGACCTGGCTGGGAGGCTTTGGGGAAATTGCCTCACCTCTCTGAGTCGCAATTTCTTCAATGAGTATCTTCAAGTGAAACAATACCCACAAAGTATTTGCCACAGCGTCTGGCTCATGGGAGATGTGTGATGCATGGCAGCTCTCACCATTTATTACACTGATGTATGTGACAGACCACAGACGGCTAATGGGCTAGTGGGCGAAGAAAAGGCTAACCAGGCCATTTCGATACTTCTGGAAAGGGCTAGTTTCAAAGGAGAAACACTGGTAAGTAATTAGGTGAAAGGCAAAGCTCAGAGGAGGAATACAAGAATTAACAGCTGAGCTATATCTTATTGAATACATAGCGGAAGTCATCCTTTCTCTTTGGTCTGGGAGAAAAAACAGAAACCTTGTAGAATCCTAACTAATTTGGCAACTATGAGTACTTTGAGGGCTATACACAACTTCTATGTATTTGCACAAACGCACCCTATGCTAAGGAAGGGATACTAGTTACATCATGTCATGCTGTGGCAGCCAAAGAGGTCAACAGATATGGAAGGCATGGGGACAAGTGGGAGGACGAAGACTGTGTGTGTGGGAGGGAGAATGACGTGGGTGAAGCAGGAGTCAGGTAGGGACCCAGCCGCAGGCTTTCACCCAGCTGTGGAACGCAGGGCAAGTCTTAAACTCGGAGCCCGCAGGGATGGACTGGACCCACCCCTGGAACTCCATGCCTGGGTCCCCGCCCAGCGCTGGTGCTGGAATGTTCCCACCTCTGCTCCCGCCCTTGCCCTCGGTCAATCCCCGCTTCTTCATCTGGCTTGGTTACCTAACCCAGCCTGTCACATCACCTCCTCTGTCAATCTTTTCAGCTACGACCTCCATTTAGAATAATTTTCTTTTTTTGGTTCACATCTACCAATAAATAGCAAAAAATTTTAAACCTAAAAAACTACGTAAGCCATTTCCCTTATTTCTGCTGCATCTGTGAACTTCAGGCGCCACCTCTATTGTGTTATGCTAAAATGTAAATGGTTGTAGTCAACTTAATGTCTTTATACTTAGTATTAAAAAATATGCACCTAGCCCTGGCCAGTGTGGCTCAGTTGGTTGGGCCTTGTCCCATGCACCGAAAGGTGGCCAGTTTGATTCTCAGACAGGGCACATGCCTGAGTGGTGGCTTGATCCTCTGTAGGGGATGTGCAGGAGGCAGCTGATCGATGTTTCACTCTCACATCGATGTTTCTCTCTCCCACGCCCTTACTCTATAAAAAAAACAAACTATCAAAAAAATTACACACCTTATTTGAGTGCCTTTGGGATGTATGCAATTGTACAGACAATCAAGACTATGGGATTCCAGAGTGTGTAGCCAATGACGGCGAAGGAACTTCTCTGAAAATTGTTTGCACAATAGACACTTGAAGGTTCCCTTTCCTTCCTTCTGGTCTGCCTATCTGCCTGCTCTCCTACCTTCCCACCAGCATTTTATGAGCCAAATGGAGAAGTCTGGTCTGACAGAGGGTGGAGACCTGAGTTCGACTCCAGCTGTGTGATCATGGACAAGTTCATTAGTCATCACGACACTTGCAGAGCGTGATAAGACTAAGACTGTCTAGTTTTATCTCACGGTAAACCTTATCAAAGCAATATGCTGGCCTTTGACAATGGAAGTGGCCCATAGATCTTTCTGTGTGGCAATGAGCACGTGCTGGATTTTATTGGTGCCTTTGTACTTTCTTGACCTGCTTTGAACCAGTGAGATACAAATTAAAAACGGCCTTTATAACGATGGTGTCCAGAAAAGCAGTATTCCTCATGCCTGTTTCATTTCATGTGTGCCGGTTCTGAAGACCAGACATGCTTCCGGCGTGAATTTCTGAGGACCTGATCGGAAAGGGTATGGCTTCTTAAGGAAAATAGGTCACAGTCATTATTCTGTAAGTGATGACACAATACAAATGTCCACAGTTCAAGTTGCTAAGTGTTTCTAAGTGGCTGAGGCCTGGGTCTGCTACTCTTCTCATCACTTTGCTAAAAGCTGATTTATTGATGTGCGAGCCAGGACTCAGAATCCTCCCTTTCCTGGGAAGCACCCTCAGGAAGGCAGGGAGCCATTTGGGAAGGAGACTTTCAGGAAGGTAACTTCCTTGGGTTCTGATATATCCCATATCTGGGGACGAAGAAAAGTTCAACTTTAGCAAAATGATTTAGCAGCGGCAGGGAACACTCGTGAGCTGTAGGATGCAGGACGAGATAAGGGAAGTGCCTCTTGTCACATGGAATCGACCGAGTGTTTTTCACGTCAACCTTCCAAGCAGCTTCGTGAACCTGGTAGGTGTCCTGCGGACAAAGTAGATTTCAAAGTCGGTGCCCATGAAATCCAGACTTTAAAATGGTGCAGCGTGATTCTCCCCACTGAAGGCCGGGTGGGTCAGGAAGCAGCTCCACCATTTTTTTCCTTTCAATAGAGTTGGGATTTTTGTTGTTGTCAATCCTCACCTGAGGATATTTTTTCCATTGATTTAGAGAGTGAAAGGGAGGGAGGGAGAGAAAAACGTCGATGTGAAGAGAGACACATCCATGGTTTGCCTCCCGCACGTGCCTATAACGCATTGGGCACCTGATGGCCCTTCGGTGAGGGCCTGATGCTCTAACCACGGAGCTACCGGCCAGGGTTTAGAGTTAGGATTTTTGAGAAAACACTTCACAAGTTGCCTGAAAATCTGTAGCTGTTTCTAGCTTTTGAATGACACTGTTCTGGGCTGATCCCTGAAGCAGAGGCCCTGACTGGGTTTGGTTCTCACACAAGAGACAGGCTGGCAGAGAGGTTGGGCAAACCCCATTTCGAGAGGCTACTCGTTCCTCCGAGCTCACGCCGAGCTCGAACGTCGGTTCTCAGACGTCTCCGTTTTCTCCCTGAATCCCTCCTGAATGAGGGATCTTGGGGCGGCTGCCGTGCTTTTGGAGGGTGACACCTATTCTCTATTCTCCTGCACTTTGAGTATCGTTTTTCAAGCTCTCTGGGAAGCGCTGTTACACTTCTATGAAGAGACTCCAACTGCCAATCTTGAAATACGCTTTGAAACCAGTAACACCAGGTGCTCTGTTCAAGGAGGAGAGAGGCAGCTCCATATCACATACAATACAACACTTGTTCAAGGGCCACACTGAGCACACACACACACA
Source organism: Cnephaeus nilssonii (assembly GCF_951640355.1). Lineage (NCBI taxonomy): Eukaryota > Metazoa > Chordata > Mammalia > Chiroptera > Vespertilionidae > Cnephaeus > Cnephaeus nilssonii. Next base: position 41,031,549 of record NC_137089.1, read on the forward strand.
CACACACACACACACACATGCACACGCACACGCACAGAAACTGCAGCCTAAACAGCTCAATGCTTCTCTTGAAACACTAAGGGTTTCAGAAAAAGCCAGGAAACTTTCAAAAACAAATTAAAAAAAAAAATGGAAAAAGAATCCAAGGAAACACCAGGCAAGGAATCCAAGTCGGACCCGGCCTGGGTTCGCACGCTTCATGGCACGGAAGTCGGGAAGTTAGATGGCGTTTTATCACCAATCTGCAAATAAGCATGATCTCTTTCGGCATCAGGAAACATTTCGGAGGGGTGGATCTGTTTGCGAGACAGCAGCTTAGGAAGATACCGCGCACATGAGGTCACTGCCCATAGGGATGTCACTATTTGCTCAGCGTGACTTATCTATGATTTGGGAACCGAAGTTAAGTGGGAAAATAAATGTTAATGTGATGTTTTCTTCTCCGGCCAAGAAACGACTTGTTTTCCTTTAGAATTTTTACACATCCTTGCTCTTCGAAGAGCAGAGGCCTGCACAGGAGGAGACTCAGGTGGCAGAGATGGCCCGTCCCCAGCCACACACTGACAGCTAGCTGGTCTGGCCCTCCGAGTCCCGGTCACTCAGGTCTTCTGGCCAAACAGTGCTTGGGTACCTCCACTGCTCCACATTTTAAAGGCGCCATGCACACTTCACATCTTTTTGGATGCATATTTTATATTTTCCAGCACATGTGATAATATTTCAGTAAGTATTTAATGGCATTTTTTTAAACCACAGTTCCTTTCTGCTATCCTACAATCTAGCCCATCCTCCTTATTTGGTGTCACTATTTAGCAGGAATGTGTTTTGTGTCTACATTTAACAGGAATTTTTTTAAAGTTTTTATTTTATTACTAGAGGCCCAGTGCATGGATTCGTGCACCAGTGGGGTCCCTCAGCCTGGCCTGCGGAGATCGGGCCAAAACCAGCTCTCCAATCCATGCCCCTAGGGGTCCTGGATTGCAAGGGGGCAGTTCTCAAGTGACACACCCCAGAATCGGGCTCCTTCCTCTCTGGTTCCAGGTGCATCACCCAAGAACTGCAGCTGCCAAGTCACTGCAGCTCAGCAGCTCCTGCGTTGAACATCTGCCCCCTGGTGGTCAGTGCACATCATAGCTACCGGTTGGACAGTCGAACGGTCACTTAGGCTTTTATATATATATAATTTGTTGTTGTTGTTGTTGTTAATCCTCACCCGAGGATATTTTCCCATTGACTTTTAGGGAGAGTGAAAGAGAGAGGGAAAGACAGAGAAACATCAACGTGAGAGAAACACATCAACTGGTTGCCTCCTGCACAAGCCCTGACCAGGGCCTAGGCCAGGGAGGAGCCTGCAACCAAAGTATGTGCCCTTGACCAGAATCAAACCTGGGACTCAGGTCTGTAGGCTGACACTCTATCCACTGAGCCAAACTGGCTAGGGCAGGAATGTATTTTTTGACTAAAAACTGTGTTAGACCCATGCTCTTCATTATCAGGAGGTGTTTGTCTTTTATTTATTTTAAGTGATCTCTTAAAGCAAGCTTGGGTGGCCGCATATATTTTTTGAGGGGAATGATTAACTTCCTTCTCTGCTTTCATAGGACAATGTTTTAAAACTCTTCCTCCTCCTAACCTTTCCCAGGTATGGCCCCTTTGGATTTGTTGGAATTGACTCTGAACACCAATAGTTCTGTATGTCCATCGCGGTCTTGTTTAGTTATAATCCTGAAAACGTATATGTGCACACACGTGTGTATGTCTGTTCCTGAAATGCTTAATTATACCCCAACGGACTTAATCTCCCTTTTGTCATTATTGTGGCCTATTTTCTCACCGCTGCATTTAAAGGCAGCACGTGCCGTTGGAGCGTTATGCCCACATGCTCTCGTCTTAATCTCTTGACATCCAGCACTAGGGAAGCATTCTTGCATTTTCAAATAGCAGATCTGCAGGTCCCACAAACCTGAATGGCAGTCCATAAATGACATTGCTTTAAACCAAAACGCCATGGTGTAATCTTGTAACTGTTTTTTTCTGGGTTTCAGATTCATAAACGTATTCGGATTCATCCAATGATCTTTACCATTTGCATGTTCCATTCATTGTCATGTGGCTAAAAGAATGTGAATTCTTCCTCCTTTACACTGGAGTTCTGGGTTTTTAAAAAAATAATTTCGCCAGCTATTATATGCCTCGTCTTTGTAATAAAATTCCTCTTGAGCAGAGGTGAAAGGGCTTGAGCAACGCCTTCTACCCTCCGGCTTATTAGAGAGGATGAAGGCTTTCTAAGCAGGATGAAAGAAATAATCCAGGAAGGAAGCCAGGAAGAAAAGGGGGTGGAGGGAAACCTAAGCCAGCGTCAAAGGTTGGTGAATGGAAGAATGTGACACAGAAGAGAAAAAAAAGGAGCCACTCTGATAAATCTCACCATTTACCCTTGAAGGCTTATTTCAAAGGCTTCTTCTCTGGGGAGCCATCCTCTCTCTCTCTCTCTCTTTCTCTCATCTCATCTTTCCCTCCACTGGAGTCCCAGAACACTTTATCTGTAACTCCCTTACTGTCCTCACCAATTTCTACTGTATATTTCAGGTATGTGTGTGGACTGCTATAAGCCCTCCACTCATTCAATGTTTCATAAACAATTATTGAGTACCTCACTTGACGCCAAGATACAAAGATGATTGAGACATGATCCCTGTCCTCAAGACAAATACAGTCTTGGCCTAGCCTTTGCCTATCACACCAGGCACACTATCTGTCATCCCATTTCTGTGTCATTTCATATATATATAAAATTGATTTCAGAAAGGAAAGGAGATGGAGAGAGAGATAGAAACATCAATGATGAGAGAGAATCATTGATTGGCTGCCTCCTGCACACCCCCTACTGGGGATTGAGCCCCAAATCTGGACATGTGCCCTGACCAGGAATCGAACCATGTCCTCCTCATTCATAGGTCGACGCTTAATTGCTGAGCCACACCTGTGTCATTTCTGAACTGCCAGCTGAGCTCCCACAGCACACACACACGCACACGCACACGCACACTTCCCTTTCAGCACTTAACCATCAATTGAAACTTTCTGTTTATAAGTCTATCTCCTCCAGTGGATTCAGGGCATGAACCTTGACTTCTAAACTTCAGCTCGTCAAGCTCAAGCACTATGCCTGTTCATGGTAGATACCCCTTAAATATTAGCTGAATTAGTAATTGGTTAGCTGTCTTCATAATGTCTCTCTAAGGTAAGGTGGGAAGGACATCATTTATCCCTTTCTACTGGTAGGAAAACAAAGGGATGGTGTTATGGGCTGAATGTTCGTGTTTTCCCCCACCACCACCACCACATCCAATTCATATGCTAAAGCCTGGTCTCCAATATGATGGTATTGCAGATGAGGCCTTTTGGAGATGATTAGGACATGAAGGTGGAGCCCTCACAAATGGGATTAGCGCCCTTATAAGGAGAAACACAAGAGAGGATTTCTCCCTCTGCCAAGTAAAGACAGAGCAAGAAGACCACTGTCTACAACCAGGAAGAGGGCTCTCGCCAGAAAGAGACCATACCCTGATCTTGGACTTCTCAGCCTCCAGAACTATGAGAAGTAAATGTATGTTATTTAAGCCATATAGTTTGTGATATTTTGTGGAAATAGCCCAAACTGACTAGGACAAATGAAAATGATAAATGATCTGACCCCACATTTAAACGATGGTAAGGCTGGGCGAGAACCTACATCTTCTATCCACCAACTACACTGCATAGACTTGCTGTTAAGAAAAGGTATAGCTGTTCCCTCTGTGCCATCCTAGAAAGAGTGTTTGTATGGGAAACTGAGTAGAAGGACTGGGAGGGAAAAGGACGGAGGGAAAAACAGAGAAATAACCAAAACAACTATTTGTTGTAGTCTCTAGAGAAGACAGGTTGCGGGTTATTGCAGTTGCATGGATTCTATCCCTGGTCAACTCAAGAAAGGAAAAGAATGTGGGTCAAAGGAAACAGGGCGAAAAGCAGGTCAGAGAGTGAACGCTTCTACGGGGCAAGAACACACATGCAAAAACATGCAGGCAGAGAACACCTGGGAAGAATCCAACTCAAGCCAGAGTTAAAGCAAAGCTGCTTGGAGAACAAAGCTGCAACCGGGGGGGGGGGGGGGGGGGGGGGAAAGGAGCAGAGAAATAGCTGGACAGGGTGATGGGTGAGTTTCTAATTGATGTGACTTTGCATTCAGAAGCCCTGGTTCTAGGTCTCTCTTCAAACTTATAGGCTCTGTCACTTTGGGCAGGTTACCTAGCTTCTCAGATCCTTGGTTTCTTCTTAAGGTGACATGTTATATTTTTATGGGGTTGTGAGGATTGACTCTCCTTTTCATTAAGTTGTCAGATTTTCTTTTCAAATTATTACAACAGGGCTAGATTAGGTTGTTGGCCAGTTTTCCCAAAAGCTTTTAGGCTGATATCTTTTCTGGTCTCACTGGCAAGGTTTTGGTTCGGTGGCTACCCCTAGCTGCAAGGGAGTCTGGGAAAATGACTACCAGTTTTGCTTTTCTGTTTGTTTGGCCTCTAGAAAGAGAAGATTTAAGGCAGAAGGGACTTGGGAGAGGCTTCTAGATTAGTCAACGTGTGCACAGCACCCCATCGCCAGTAGCAACAGCGCATGTCCAAGTGTTCAGAAGGGATCACGGGACTAACAAAACGAAGAAGTGGGCTTGGGAGGATGAATCCAAGGGAACAGCAAATTAATAGAAACAGTGGCATGGAAAGGCCCACGAAGAGAGACTGCTGAAGTGGCACCACCACTCGCTTCCAGGAATAACACACAGGCATGCTTCCAAGAAATGTGAGGAGGAAACTGGGTTTCCTTTTTGTAGGGTCCCCCTTGTTCATTATCTGATGTCACCATTTGCTTTTCACTTCTTTGCCCCCACACTCCAATGCTTTTTAGTTCCCTATGTCAGCGCCCCAGGATGCCAGTGTAGGGTGAGCTCCATTTTGCAGGGTGCTGTTTCTCTCTCTTTTCCCCCAAAATTCAACCATCTTACATTTAATTTCCTCAGATTCCAATTTTTGCTATTCCTTCTGTAATGAGAGAGAGAGAGAGAGAGAGAGAGAGAGAGAGAGAACCATCCTCTATAATATTTATATAATTTAATAGTAGCCATTAATGCCTGAATGCAAAGTACAGAAACAAGTAATACAGGTATACTTGGGGTCATTGTAGGGTAGGACCAGTGGAAGAGAGATTTCCAGGTTGGGGGACCTCCCTGCACTGGTTAAGCTGAAGGCCAGCCCTGTTAAAATCTGGAGTAGAGATGCAGAAGGGAATATGGGAAGGGCCCGCCTTTAATCAGTGTGCTGTGTGATAGGACAGGGTGGTGTGTGCCAGGATTGGGTGGAGAAGGACAAATCTGTCCAAACATGAGAAGAAAAATGGATGTGCTAAGAAGAAATGACACTGAGTTTAAATAAAGCTTCATAGAAAGCTACACAATTGGGTAACACCCAATCAAAATAGTACTGCTAATGGACGAAGTATTAGCATGAAGATATAACTGAATTACACATGGTAGCTGGGGTGGGTGTAGGGAGAACAGGATTGGGGGGGGGGCGTATATTGAAAGTAAATAAAAGTTAGCCTCACATTAAAATATATACCAGGCAAAAGTAAAGAAAACGTCTTTGCTTTGCTTATTCTTTAGAAAATTGTATTCTTTTCTTTTGTCCTGTGTGTTTAACTGTACATTATAGTATTAGAAAATCACCAAAAAAGAGTACATAAAGAGAAATTAGGGAATAATTACTCACAAATAAAATAAAGAAGAAGAAAAAAATAACATACACAGCTAAAAGATAAAGGAAACAGAAAAAAAATGCAGCCCCCTTCAGCTGTAACAGAGGTCGCTTTCTGTGCTGTGCCAGGGAGCGCCTGTTTCACCAAGAAGAATTCATTAAGAAGAGAGAAAGTCAATAAAAACGAGCTTTATTAAAAAGAGCTGATATAATTAAAGGTATTGGTGAAAACTAGCTCAGTTATGAAGGGAAATGACTTGGCGGCACATTTAAGAAATGAGACAACATATCATGGAACCTTCTCCCAATTTAAGTCATTGTGGGGAAAACACAATAGTCGCATACTTTGAAATAGCCCAGGTGGATGCCAGTGCAGTGGAGGAAGCCGGGCCTCCATAACGCCACCCTTCTTCAAACAGCAGTGACGGTGGCAGTGCCCTGCGGGAAATCTGCTCGCGAGGCCGGTAGGAGGCCCCCGCCCGCGCTCGCCCAGGCCCACCCGGCGGGACCAGCAGGGGCGACTGTCCTCGGTGCTGCTCTGTGTGCTCAACTCAATGGCACTGTCTGGTCTCGGCACCACCGAATGGTAGGAAGTAGGTTTGAGACTCCCTGAGGATCCCAGATCAAATGGTACTTGTGTGGAAAAGAGTGGGGAGGCCAGTCAAATGATAGAACAACCCCCCATCAAAGGGCAGAGGAGTGGTTTCTATAAAGAATCATCCCGGCCAAGTTTATGTGGTCTCAGTCACAAGGTCTGAATACAGGGCAAAAAGCCGCGTACCTCAGGACCCAGCCAAATGCATGCTGGGCATCGCTGCAGCGCTCAGGTGCAAGGCCAGGCAAGGAGGCCGGGGGGCCGTGTGGGCCAGCAGCAGCCTGTCCCCTGCGGAGCCCACGGCCTAGTGCTGGCTCCTGACCTCAACACTGGCCTGGGAGACGGAGACACCGGGGGCCCCGGCTTGCCAGTGATGTCATAGGACAAGCCACTGCCTCGTCTAACACCTTCTAATATAATACGTCAGCAGGATGAAGTGCTTACTGGCTAGAAAACCCAATAAAAAGGTGGCCCCGAAGAAGCCCTAGAAAGCTTAGTGCAGCCTCTACTAGCTGCCTCCCGCTCATGCTGGCGGGGAAATAAAGGAAAGTGTTGTGAGAAGAAGGGAGATGGAAGCAGTCTGGGAATTTCCAGTTACAAAAAGAGTAAGTAACCCACAATAAGATCAGTTGACAAGGGGACGGCACTTTCCAAATTGGAACATACATTTCTATACTCTGTGATCCATGTCGCCTTCCCTGCCTACCTCGGAGAGTGGCTAAGACAGTCAAATGAGATACTTTCCACAAAAATGATTTAGGAACTTAAATCATTTTATAACTTACTAGAGGCCCAGTGCATGAATTCGGCCGGTGGGAGGGACCCCGGGAGGTTGGCCGGCTGGACCCCCCAATCGGGGCCTATCGGTGGCCCGGCTGGCCGGCAGGGGGGTGGGACCGCGGGAATTTGGCCAGCTGGGGGGTGTGGGCATGGGAGGTTGGCCGCCCCCACTCCTCTGCCACCCCATCGAGCCGATGGGAGGGTGGGGGGCGGGCCAGGTGGAGGGGCTATAGGAGGTTGGCTTTGGGAGCGCACTGACCACCAGGGGGCAGCTCCTGTGTTGAACGTCTGTCCCCTGGTGGTCAGTGCATGTCACAGCGACTGGCCAACCAGTCGTTCGGTCATTCCAGTAGTAAAGGTTGCTTAGGTTTTATATATATGGGTTGTGGCATGTGATCTAAATGGTTTAAAAAAAAAAAAGTTAGGCCTTCATGTCCCTGGAGTCTACAGGCATTTTCCTCTGGAAATGTCTGCCAACTCACCTCAGAACTGCAGGTGCGGGGGGGTGGGGGGGCAGTAAAAGGGAGACTGTCTTACGAAGTATGAATAAAAGCTGGGTGACCAAGCTTGGGTTACGGGTTATTTCATGATCTAATGATTGTCAACTCACCCTGATATGGAAGGAAAAACATTACAAAAAGTTTTTGTGAATCTGAAACTTTACGTTTACCTTACCTAAAGCTCTGTCTACCCACAAACTGCTGCTCTATTATCAACAAAAAAGCAAAAACAAAAACCACCACTTCCTATCTCTAAGTGTTGATTAAGATCGGGTATTTCACACCTCTGCTCTACCTGTCACTCCTCACATGCAGGAGGTGCGTTCTCTTCATCTCCCATCTTAATGGGTGTGTTTGTTGGGGGGAGAAGAAAAAAAAAACTGGGCTTGTTTAAACCAAAATGAATCCATACTGATAAAGCTGACTTTTACCCAGTCTTCCAACAGATACACAAGCTGTATGCCAAAGGCTCACAAAAGGCTGCATTTGTCACACCAAAAGATATAAATGAATGTACATGACCTTATTCATAATAGCCCCAAACTGGAAAGAATGAATTATGGGATAGTCCCATAATGGAATATTATACAGCAATGACCTGAAACTACACTCAACACTATATACAAATATAATATTGAATAAAAGAAATCACCAGAGTAGTTACAGGAAGATTCCACTTATGCGAGGCACAACTAAGTTATGTTGCCGGGCGCTGAGACAGAGGTGGCCTCCTGGGCAGGGGTGTGGCGGGAAGGAAGCATGGTGAGGGCTTCTGGGGTGCTGGGGTGCTTCTTAATCAGGACACAGGGACACAGGTGTGTTCAGTTTGTGGCCAGACATCCAGTGTACACTTGCATCCTTTTTTCTGTGGTATGTGTTTTACTTTAATGAGAAGTGTTTACAAAGTGGACAGGATTCAATTAGATTAACTCTGACGCGTGCTCTGATACCACCTGTTTTCAAACTTCTTTGTTCCCATGGATCAGGAGGCAACTGATCAACAGAGACTCAATGGCTCCTGAGGCTTAAAGCTGAGACACAGAACATAGTCACGCGCAGCTTAACGGCGAGACACGTTCTGAGAAATGCACCGTTGGGCAATTCTGTCACTGGCAAACATCGTCGAGTGCCCGTACACGAGCCTCGATGGCATAGTCTACTACACACCTAGGCTGCACGGGGTAGCCTACTGCTCCCAGGCGACAGGCCTGCATAGCACGTCCCTGTACAAAACGACACAAGATTACATCTACCACAAGGGAAAATGATGCAATGAGGAGACGCGGTAAACAGGAGATGTTCGTGGCCACTGTTTTACAGCAAACTTTTTTTTTTTTAACAAACAGAAAGAGTACACTCTAAAATAATAATAAAAAGTATAGTCTAGTAAATACCCAAACCAGTAACATAGCGGTTCATTACTATTAGCAATTAGTATGTACTATGCACAATTGAATGTGCTGTATAGTGCAGTAGTTTGTTTTCACCAGCATCACCACAAGCACGTATTGTGTTGTGCTATGATGCCCCAAGTCACTAGGGGATAGGTATTTTTCAGCTCTGTTATAATCTTATGGGACCAAAGCCATATACGCTGTGCCACGTACACTGTCACTGACCAAAACATTGTTATTCGGCACATGGCTGTATGTAAGTATCTTAACTCTTTGCTATAAATCATGAATTCAATAAATGGAGTGGTAAATTCAAAGGATTATGTTTTGGCAAATCCACAGACACTGTGAATTCAATCGATAATATTTTGGTTATTTGGATTTTGTTCCATTTTTGAGATCTCTTAAAAACCTCGGAGATGCCACATCCCCTATATGAAAGAAATCTAGGGGGGAAAAATCAAAAACATTTATTAAAATTGACAAAGGTTTTTCCATTGATATATAATCAGGGTCTCCTTTAATGCTAATTTAGACTCAAAGAAGATCTCTTTGGAAATAATCACACTGTGATTTTTTTGTTTTGTTTTGTTAATCCTCACCCGAAAATATTTTTTCCATTGATTTTTAGAGAGAAAGGAAGGGAGGTGGGAGAGAAAGAAACATCGATGTGAGAGAGACACACATCTCCTGCACACACCCTGACCAGGGCCAGGGATCGAACCTGCAACCCAGGTACATGCCCTTGACCAGGAACTGAACCCGCAACCCCTCAGGTCGATGATCTAACCTCCAAGCAAAACCAGCCAGGGTGACCACGCTGTGATTTTAACCCCCACATTTTCTAAATCAAGAACCTGAGGCTCAAAGAGGTTATATGACACGCCTATGGCCTTACAGTCATACTAAAGCAGAATATGGACTAGAATTCAGGTTCCCAAACTACTAAAACAATTCGTTTTCGTTCTAGCGTTCTGGCTTCCACTTCATTATTGGTTCACAAAATTACAAACAATTGAAAAAAAAAGGTGAAATGAAGTTACAATGTGACAACACTGAATTTTTAATTCATTGTGAAATCCATACATTCTAAAGAGCAGGGTCAAGGAATTATGTGTTCCTAAGTGATTGCTGATTTTTGAAAACTGGCTTATTATCGGGTTAGGAACTCATGTTAATAGTGTCTTTTTTAAAAAAAAATGCTATATTCTTATTTTGGAAATCATTATTGTTACCAATGAGAGCTGTGTGGGGTGCGTGGTTCTCCTATTCAAGAGCACACTCTCTCAGAACAGCACTAACTGACCTCAGACCAGCCAGCACGGAATTCTTTAGGCCCTTCAACGTACATCTGAAGACATATATCTGAGACAGATTCGATGCTATTATAGATCTCCTCGGCTTGAGAACACTTGGGCTATTTTTACCTTGCAATGGCCTTTCAAGGACTGTTTACCAGCTGTGGGCCATTACTATTTATGAATAGTAATAATTACCTGAAGTTGAAACTATGTACCGTGTCCATTCCATTTCCCAGGACTCATATGGCTCTGACTCACTCACTGCAGAGCAAAGTAGATGCATTATTTTTCAAACGATTTACCTTCTGGCTTTGTGTTTTGGGTAATGTACTGTGACTTGGTATGGTGGCCCTGATTCAGATGGAAAATATGTTTCCTTGATCATGGCTGCATAACATTTATGGTCCGATTCAGTACACTTCTAATAATAGGAATCGCGAGATTCAACTAGGCTTTAAAACCAACCATCAAAGAAAATGAATTGACAGCATAAAACACGGAGGTAGATGTGAAGAACTTACTGCATTCTCATCGGACTCTCAGATGACTACATGTAGGCTATACTTTCCCCTCACGCCGGGAGAAATGGCCATACCCCCCTATGGCTCTTGTACCCATGAATGACCTGCTGACCGTAGGAACAGTGCCCAAATGGAGACATATGGTCAAAGCGCAGCCACCTAAGAAGTGGATTCTAAGGAATGCAGAAATTCTAGCACAGGGAATCTTCTGATACCATTCCTAAACAACCACTGCAGGCATCAAGTGAAATGGGTTCATTCAACGAGGACTTACTGAGCACCTGTCATGGCGAGTGGAGCTTGAAGGAGGTAACGCACACGAAGGGTTGGCACAGTGACATGTATATGGCACACTTCATAAATACTATCAGGGTAACAGGAGGAAGTGACATCGAAGCCCATACAGGAAGGACCGGAAGAATCAACCAGGCAGAATGGGGGGTGGGGTGGGGGAGGGGGAGGTAGGGATAGAACAGTTAAAGGCAAAAGAGGGCAGCAACATTCTGGGCCAGTCGTCAGGGGTTCAGAAAAGCCGGGACATCAAGTGACAAGGGCAAGGGTTGAGGCTCCAGAGATGGGCAGATGGCATAGGACGAAGAGCCACCATTCTCATTACAGAGGTTGGCTGTTTATCCTCGGTGCGGTGAAAATCCTAAAAGGCAGAGCTTTTCACACCACAGGTCTCATCACCTCTTGAAATCACTTTCATGGGTTTCAACCAGCATTACTTTTTCCATAAAAGAGATCAAATTAGAATCGGATAGGGCAGAATCTAAAACATAAAACTTGTTGACATGTATTTATGTGTCCATTGGGTCATAACGTTAAAATTGTTTCTTATTGGAAATAATCAAAAAGTTTGAGGGCCGCGTCGTTGAAGTATTTAAGGGGAGGAATGAAGCTGCCTGCACTCTGCAAGATCAGTGTGGCTGCTGCATAGCAAGGACTGGAGGGAGACAGGCCCGAATATAGGAGCAACAGTTGCGAGAGCAGGTTCGAGATGGCAGTCACCGGAGGGCGGGGCTAGTGAAGGCAGACGGAAGTGGACTCCAGGCCGATGTAATGAGGAAGGAGACAGAAACGCAACCTGGGTTGCCAGGGTTTCTACCTCCGGCAATGGATGGGCCTTGCTGCCCTTCTCAGAGGCCAGAGGCACCAGGCAAAGGCAGTTTTGGAGGCAGAAAAAGGTGATGAGGTCGGGACATGTTGAGGGTAAAAATGTGAAGAATAAGCATCATTTGGATAACTTTTTCTATAGAACATTTTCATCTACAAACCACTCATTATCCAGTGTTTGACTGATGGAAAAGTTAACACTAAAATTTGGTACTATGGTTAGAAATACATACACACACATACTTTTTTATAGTAAGGAAATAGAGCGAGTTCATAAGGGATTGGCAACTTCGGGGACAAGCTAACAAAAAAGGCATCTTCTAAAGCAAATGCAAATAAGAATTATCATTAAAGGAATAAGCGTTGTAACGATGGCAAACAGTATATGAACATCGAGCAGATACCTGACCTGCAGTAGATGCTCTACAGGTGGTAGTTTTTCTTTCCACCCACTTTTCTACACCTTCTCAGTAGGTCTCAAGATGCAGCAATATGAACTATTCACGAGTGCTTGTCACGTGATAGCTAGATTTACCAGGTGATGCTATGATTCACAAAACTGATCACGCTCTTTGTTTTACAAGGGCTGCCATGAAGTTAATGGTAAAACCTATAACGCATCTCTAGTCAATGTATAAACTCACTGCATGCATTTTGTTTATCTTATGTGTCTCATTTTTAAGCCTTTTCCTTATTCCTATACTTTTAAAAAATCATTCAGAATTTTTAAGTAACCTTAAGTCTTCTTTGTTTATTTTTGAAATAAGTCAAAGCTTATAAACAGGTAGATAGATGGGTAAGTACTACATTAGAAAGATGCTTGAAACTGATAGATGGTAGCATATTGATGATTAATCAAAGACTTGTGAGTTTGGGTAGCTGAATCAGTTCCATGAACCTTATTTCTTTCTTCTTCTCAAAGTGCTTATTATGAAAACGATCAAACATATACAAAAGTAGAGAGAATAGTCTACTGAACCCCCATGAACCCATGCTCCAGCTTCAACAATTGTTAGCTCGTGGCCAATCTTGTTTCATCTATACCCTCACCCACTTCCCAACTCCTGGATTAATTTAAAGCAAGCCCCAACCACTACATTTTAACATTTTAGTTTGACTCTCCAAAAGATAAGGACTCTCAAAAAAATAACCATAACCACATTGTCATCCCTAAAAAGGGTTCACAGTAATTCCTTAATACCATCAAAACATCAGCCAGTGATCAAATTTCTCCCAAATGTTTCTTAATTTAATAGTTTGAATTTTAGACACTGATGATTTCTGGGTCAACTTCTCAAGCAGGTCCTCAGTAAGTTAAATTTAGGATCAGAATAGGAACCTGACCCAGAAACTCTCACTTCACTGTCTGAAGCTGAGAGCTCTCCAGCTCTTTAACTTCTCTCTTCCTACATTCCTCCCATTCTGCCTTATCTCCTTTAACTACAACTCACCTTCACACACACACACACACACACACACACACACACACACACACACACTGGGGAAATGCTTTAAAACTTCCTCACTGTGTGAAAATAAATGCTTGATATAAAAATGAAAATTGAAATACAGCAGAGAAATGGGCTAAAGACGCACTAAAGAAAATGAGTCTTAAGAATTATCAAATCTGCCCAGCTGGTCAGTGTGGCTCAGTGGTTGAATGTCACCCCATGAACCAAGAGGTCACGGTTCAATTCCCGGGTTGCGGGCTCGATCCCCAGTAGCAGGCATGCAGGAGTCAGCCAATCAATGATTCTCTCTTAATGATATTTCTGTCTCTCCCTCTCCTTTTCTCTCTAAAATCAATTTTAAAAACATATTTAAAAAATGATCAAATTTGTGATATTTGTGATGAATGACAACTATCAAAACTTTGAATAGGATAGCTTCTAATACAGATATAGTTAATACTACAGGCACATATATAAACCTGTACATATATATAGGTATATGTGACAGTAGGCCTAAAAAGAACACTTTACTGTGCATATTTGAAAAAGAAAGTCCTGCTCCAAAGTTTGGGAAATATTTTATATCTATCACATCTCTCAAAATACCTTTAGGAACGTAGACATGTTCACGTGACTAGTTTCAGGGAAAAAGGAAGGAGGCATCCCACACACAGCCAGTGTGCTTTTCTTCAGCTCTAGGCAGCCTCCTAGCTGGTTTCTGTTTCCAATCTCTCTCCGATTTCGTCTAACATGCAGGTGCTAACAGTTTTCGAAAACACAGATCCAACACGTGATGCCTTCCTTAAACATGGTCCATTGTTAATCTCTGTCTACAGAATCAAGCTTGGATTTCTCAAAAGTGACAGTCAGGATCATTACAATCTACCCCAACCTACACTTTCAGCCTGTAGCCCACTGCTCTTCCCACCCTGGTCCCCTCAGCGCCCTTATTCTGTTAGAATAGCTCCACCCCCTGAACAGGTCTTCTTCATGCCTCTGTGGTTTCCTTCACGTGTTCTCTTTGCCTAAAATACATGATTCCTTATTCAACACATAATAAATGTGATCTTGCAATGAAGAGATAAAGATAAGGAATGAAGCATGATCTTTGTTCTGAAGGAGCTCACAGCCTAATGGGACACAGAGAAGTAAATAAATTTCAACAGAAGTACAATCAATGCAGACATATTAATATGTCCTAGATATCGTAATGGCACAGAGGAGGGAGTACTTACTTTTATGTTGGATATGTGACTATTAGTCAACATTCAGAAATACAACGAGCAAAATACATGGAGAAAGGAGGTCCAACCTATGACTGAAGAACCCCCTCAGATTAAACAGTTATATATATATAAAAGCCTAAGCGACCGTCACAATCGAAACAACCGAATGGACGACCGAACAGGCTGTGTGAGGCAACCAGGCCGGCAGGGGGGTTAGTGAGGGCCGACCAAACAAATGAGCAGCAGGCTGTGTGGGGCGACCAGGCCGGCGGGGGGGGGGGGGGCAGTTAGGGGTGACCACACCAGCGGGGGGGGGGGGGGCAGTGAGGGGCGACCAGACTGGCAGAGGGGGGCAGTGAGGGGTGACCAGGCTGGCAGGGGGGCAGTAAGGGGCAACCAGGCCGGCAGGGGGGGGCAGTTGGGGGTGACCAGGCCATGGGGGGGGGCAGTTAAGGGTGATCAGGCAGGCAGGCAGGGGAGCCATTAGGAGCCAGTGGTCCCGGATTGTGAGAGGGACATCCCCCGAGGGGTCCCAGACTGGAGTGGGTGCAGGCTGGGCTGAGGGGACGCCCCCTCGTGTACGAATTTCATGCATTGGGCCTCTAGTATAGAATGAGTACATAGCCATGGGGTGGCTATGTTCATGAGCTCAATCTAAGAGCACTTACAGTTTATTACAGGTAATGCTTATGACAGATTGTAATCACAAACGCAAACATTAACTGGTTTACTTTAAGAAAGGTCTTTGTTGCCAAACAAACACAGAGCCTGTGGGAACCCCAGTCGAAGTATGAGGTAGCAAAGGGAGGCTGAGCCTTTGACTTGCACCCGGAGAGACTGAAGCAATGAATTCCAATGAATTATGAAGCACACTCAGCGCAGACTCATAAAAGGAAGAAGTTCAATGTGACACGAGAGGTCAAGCTATCATCATAGATTTAAGAGTAAGCTAGACCTGCTGCTGCATCCGCTCTGATGCCATGTAAATAACTAAACTATTTTTGAAGTTCTCGTTATGAAAACTATAATGCAAAGAGCACACATACACCATTTTATATTTTTAAAAGCCAACAACAAACACCCATGTACCCAAGTTAAGAAATAGAACAGGACTAGTATCTTGAAAGCCTCTAGAACCCCCTACCCCAATCCTTCCATTCCCTTCCTCTGAGTGGTGACCACTACCTTGTTTTGGAGGATAACCATTCCTTTGATTTTCTTTATAACTTTACCATCTACATTCTACCACCTAAACAACGCTAGGGGTTAGTTTTGGCAAACAGCATGGCAAGCACGAACCTAGGAGTCTGAGGAAAGCGCAATCCTGCTGTTGCTGATGGAAGGCCAGGAGAAGAAAGACTCAACAGGGCCCACTCTCACCACCTCTGGGCCATCGTCACAGCCCTCGTGTTGGCCGAGAACTGGACGTCCGGCGGGATTGTGGTCAGGTGTGGGCTGCTCTCTATGTCCTGCTTTTTGTTCTTTATTGTGGCAAAACATACATAACATGTAATTTACCATCTTAACATGTATACCTCAGTGGCATTAAGAAAATTCACCATGTTGTGCAGCCATCACCACCATCCATCTCCAGAGCTTTTCATCTTCCCCAACTGAAAGCCTGTACCCCCAACCCCTGGTCACCACCCCTCTACTTTCTGTCTTTATGAAGACAGGTATCTTATTACTTAAGTGCAATAATACAGTATTTGTCTTTTGCGTGACTGATTTACTTCGCTTAGTATAATGTCCTCAAGGTTCGTCCATATTATAGCATTTCCTACCTTTTTAAGGTAGGACCATATCCCATTATATGTACATACCACATTTTGTTTATCAATTCACCAGTTGATGGACACTTGAGTTGCTTCCACATTGTGATTGTGAATAATGCAGCTATGAAACTGGGTGTATAAGTAACTCATTGAGTCCCTGCTTTCAATTCTTTGGGGTGTACACCCAGAAGTGGAACTGCCAGATCAAATGGAAATGCTGCTTAATTTTTTGAGGAACCGCTACACTATTTCCCTAGCAGCTGTTCCATTCATTTTATATTTCTAACAACAGTGCACAAGTGTTCCAATTTCTCATCTTTGCCAACACTTATGAGTTTCGGTATTTTTTAGAATAGCCATCCTAATGAGTGTGAAGTGGTATTGCACTGAAGTTGTTTGGTTTACATATATTGTGAAATGATTACCACAACAGGTATAGTCAACATCCATCATCTCTTACAGATATAATGGGGGGAAAAAATTCTACTTGTGAGGAGCTCTCTTAGGATCTACTCTCTTAATCATTTTCATGGAGTCACCATGCTGTCATTACATCCCCATGCTTTACTTATTTTTTTAATATAGTTTATTGATTTTTTTACAGCGAGGAAGGGAGAGAGAGAGAGAGAGAGAGAGAGAGAGAGAGAGAGAGAGAGAGAGACAGAAACATCGATGAGAGGGAAACATCGATCAGCTGCCTCCTGCAACACCCCCTACTGGGGATGTGCCTGCAACCAAGGTACATGCCCTTGACCGGAATCGAACCTGGGACCTTTCAGTTCACAGGCTGATGCTCTATCCACTGAGCCAAACCAGTTAGGGCTTTACTTAATTTATAACTGGAAGTTTGTACCTCTTGACTCTCTTTACCCATTTCTCCCACATTCCAAATTCCCTACACTCTCCAACTACCAGTATGTTCACTGTATATATGAGTTTATTGTCTTGTTTTTTTTTTTTTCTTTCTTTAGATTCCACATATAAATGAAATCATATGGCACTTGTCTTTCTCTGATTTATTTTACTTGGCATTTCATATAAATTGTTGGATTTAGGGCATGCAGCTGTTCATAATATTCAATATTATCCTTTTAATGTTTGTAGAATCTGCAGTGCTGCTACCTCTCATTCCTGATAGTGGAAATTTGTGTCTTTGTTCTTTTTGTCCTGACCTCTAGTCTGCTGCCGTTTATTAATTTTACTATCTGGAAGGACCAGGTTTTGGTTTCATTGATTTTCTTTATTCTTTCTCTGTTTACTATTTCACTGACTTCTGTTCTTCGTTATTTCCTTTCTCCTGCTTATTTTAGGTGTATTTGCTGTCTTCTTTTTTTAGTTTATTGAGGTGGAAGCTGAGACCATTGACCTGAGACCTTTATTCTTCTCTATTATAATCATTTAGTGCTATGAATTTTCCTATAATACTGCTTTGGCTATGCTCACAAATTTTAACAAGTTGTATTTTCATTTTCATTCAATTCAAAATGTGATCGAATTTCCCTTGTAATTTCTTCTTGAACCAATCCATTGTTTAGAAGTGTGTTTTTTAGCTTCCAAATATTAGAAATTTTTCGTATGTCATTGATTTTAATTTTACCCCATTTTGGTAGAGAACATAATCTTTATGACTTGAATCCCTTTAAATTTATTGAGGCTTGTGTTATGGCCCAGAATACAGTCTATATAGGTGAATGTTCCATGTGTACTTGAAAAGAAAGTGAATAATGTTTGGTGGGGCGTTCTACAAACGTGCATTGGGTCAGGTTGGTTGATAGTGTTCAAGTCTTCTATATCCATACTGATTTTCTGTCTAGTTATTCTCCTAATTATTGAGTGAGAGGTGTTGAAATCTCTGACTATATTCAGAGATTTGTCTATTTCTCCTTGCAAGTCTATCAGTTTTTGCTTTATATATTCTGAAGTTCTGTTAATAAGTGTGTACACACTTAAGATTGTGTCCTCTTGATGAATTAGTCTCTTTATCATTATGAAATGATCTTCTTTTAAAAATATTTTTATTGATTTTTAGAGAGAGAGGAAGAGAAAGGGAGAGAAACATCGATGTGATAGAAAAACATCAATCAGTTGCCTCCTGCACACGCCCAGACTGGGGCTTGAACCTGCAATCTGGGCATGTGCAACCCTTCGGTGCACGGACGTCACCCAACTAACAAAGCCAGGGCATGAAATGATCTTCTTAATCCTTGGAAATATTCTTTGCTCTGAAATCTACTCTGTGATAGAGCCCCTTATGCTTTCTTTGGATTTTCTTTGAATATCTTTGCAGGCAAAGGACAGACAGCCATGGATAGAAAACAATCGTCTCTATAAAATACCTGACAGAAGTAACATTAGAACTTAACAAGTGCTGGGTGGTTAAAAAGATGATCTCTAGAGCAGCGCAGGGTGAATCCTCAGACTTTGGGAACCTGCTAGAAATGCACATTTTCAGGCTCCACTCCAGACCTACTGAATCAGAATTTCCAGGACGGGACCCAGAAATCTGTGTTCTCACACGTGCACCTGGGAATTTCGAGGCATGCCAAAGTTTGAGAGTCCCAGCTTGGAGTCCCTTCTGGTTTCTAATTCTGGGAATAAGTATTTGTATCAAAATATGCCAAAAAATACGTGTGTTTTTTTCGGGATGAACCAAACTAAAATTTTCTCTAGCTAGAAGAGCATTTTTGCAACCCTACATTTATTTGTTGCCCAACCAAAGGCCCATGTTCATCTAAGTTATCTAACAATCCTCCTGATTATAGTCTACCAATGATTAAATAACTATACAAAGACCTACAATGTGCTTTAAATCGACTCCTATTTCAGGAATATGGGGCAACAGTCATTGCTTTGAGATTTTACTGTGACTTTTAAAGGTAGGCCACACCGCTTGTGGAAACATTATAATGAATGTTCACTGCATGTGACGACTCAGGCTTGGGGATGAATCAAAGTGGAGTATGATTCAAAAATTCTCTCCTCCTAAAACAACTCGATAGGGCAGAGCTTTTGTTTTCTTTTGGGTCCAGTGCAGTAGGTGGGCCATTTTCTGAGTGCGGTCTCCCTACTGTGCAGGTAGTCCGTGTATATCTAATCTTCTTTGTGCTCTACCCAACAGGCACAGTTCTTTCTCCCTTTATTTAAGTGCACTTGTATACCTGGGGAACTCTTTTTGCTGATGCCGCTAACAAAATCGTGTACACCATTTTAAAAATATATTTTTATTGATTTCAGAGAGGAAGGGAGAGGGAAGAGATAAGAACATCAATGATGAGAGAGAACCATTGATTGGCTGCCTCCTGCATGTCCCACCCTGGGGATCAAGCCTGCAATCCAGGCATATGCCCTGACTGGGAATCAAACGGTGACCTCAACCACTGAGCCACTCTGGCCGGGCATCGTGTATATCATTTTTCAAGCTCCCTTCAGGTGTGAGGCTGCCCTCAGCTCTTTACACATATGATCTCATCTAATCTTCACGAAAACCCTGCCAGGCAGGTGTTACACTCCTCCTTATAGGCAGGTAGAGGGGAGTCGCTGCATGAGTTGGCTGATTACTCCTCGACTCTAAATCCTGGAGAATTCCCACTGGGGCCACCAGAACTACTAGTTAGAACTTCAAAACATAAAGAACAAAGGAAGAAAAGGGCTCCTGATCTTTAAAAAGCCCTTCATTTTTAGTTCAAAGATTAAATAGACCTTTGAACAGTAAACAAGCTGGCTGATTTCAGCATACCCGACGTATTTCTAGGTGGGAAGGAGTGCAAAGGAAGGAGACGGAGAAGTCCTTGCCTTGGCACTCTGTAAATCGTCTACAGGCATGCATACACCCTCACCCAAACACCCCGAGCCAACAAAGTGCTTTTAGGAAACAGTAACAGAAGTCATTTCAGTATGTTGCCTTCCATTTAATATGGACTGGTCTACATGTTTGTATTGAATGCACTTAGGTTTTATGTTTAACAGAAGTCTTTTATTTGGGTTACAAATGGTAAGTCCTACTTAAGAAAAAATTTCAGCCAGAAAAATCAAGAATCACTACTTGTGGTATAGAAATTTTATCATGTAGCAATAATTGGGGGTTGCCATATTTTTATGTATAATTTACTGATTGGAACCACTCCCTAAATAGAACTTAAGAACATCATTTTTGAGATCACATGAAGAAATCAGATTCCATTAAAGCCTGGATGCTATTTAGCCTAGAGGGATGGCTTAATTGGTGGTTTTCTCCACAAAGAATGGCAAACAGGGCTCCCATACCTCTTCTAACTTCCTTGTATCAGAACCAAAAATAATAGTGAATATTTACTTTGTACCTGACACAACAAAATGTTTTAAAAGCCCCACACATAGTGTAATCAGTGGTCAACAAAAGAATTAGAAAGTCTAAAACAAGAGACACTTTGGAGGGTAGAGTGGTTGGTCTTTCCTCTCTGGTCTCTACTTCTATAGCACAAAAATGAAGTTATAGAAAACGTGTTTTCAACATGCTGACAAAAGATTAAAAAGAATCACTTGGCTTGAAGGAATTTTAATAACATCACATTAAGGAGAGAGGAGGCTGTAAAATAAAACCAAAAAGCATGTCCACAGAACTTGAAGAAATCCAGGAAAAAGCAAAAATTAAAAAAAAAAAGAGCAATCATTGACTTTGTTGTAATTTCAAATGAACTCTTCTTAAAATAGGTGGTTTGTATATGACCATTTACATGGCTGTTCTCTATGAGTTCCAAGGTGATCAGTTCAAAGCTTAATGAATTTTCCTGAGATTGAGTTTTCAAGGCTTTGAAATCTTATATGTAGGTAATGTACTATTAACTTAACATTTAAGCAAAGCTGCCTGATCTAGAGAAAATCCAATCTCTTCTGATGATTACATCTCAGTAATTGAACATAAAAACATTTGGAACGAGAAGGGCTGTATAAATGAACTGTCAGCGTATATTACAATGTTGCTTAGGTAAGAAAAGGCTCCTTGAAGAAGTTGGCACAGCGAGCAGCCAATTGGAAGTACAGAGGAAGCCAGCTATCACTGACATAATGAGGAGGAATCCCATTAAGGCTCCAGGCCAGGTATGTGAAGGAGGTGTGATTGATATGCACGACTTGGAGATGAGCGTGTGGGACACTCGGAGGCCGGGCCAACATGCATCCAATGTGCTGCTATCTTTGGTATCAGGCTTTGACTGAAGTGGTGTTTACAGAGCCATGGCTCTCGCTCGCTCTTTTCTCTTCAATGCCGAGGATTTGGTTTCAGCCATGGCGTCAGCAGGGCAGCATCTTCACAAGGAGAAGAAAAATACAGCTATGCCCACAGTTCATCTCATATTAAGATGTGATTAGTGTTCACTTTTAGTGTCAAGAACAATTTTAAAAGCTACATCTCATACAGAGACAAGGATGCCAATGACCGTGAGCTCATCGAGTCCCTATGTTCCTATCGGTGGGTCCCTTTGGATGTTGCTAATAAAGGGTAAGATTTTTCTAAGCCAGCGTCATTACATGATATAAAAACAATTTTAAAAATCTGACATTTATGAGTATGGGAGCATGGAAGAAGTCATTGTTTTGAAGCTGTGTCTAGAATTGCTACAGAGCATTGGAATCTAGTTCAAGTTGACATAACATCCTTGAAATGTTCAAAGACAAGGGTTAGTCCTGAATATATAGTTCTAGTGTAAGTGCTTATATAGTGGAGAAAGTCAGTTGGATGTGTTTGGATATTCCCAGTCTTTAAAACATTCTTTCTGGAATAGACAGGAAGCCCTGGAGATCCAGGACAGCAGAACCTTAGTAATGGATGGCTTCTAATTCACATGAGTGACGGTTAAATGGTGTTTAACCAAACCCACCTGCCACTTACAATGACAGTGTGTCATTTGTTGTCCTGGCCAATGTGCTCAGTGGTTAGAGTGTCGGCCTGTGTACCGAAGGGTCACAGGTTCAATACCAAGTCAGTCAAGGGCGTGTACCTGGGTTGCAGGTTCGATCCCTAGCCCTGTCAAGGTGTGTGCGAGAGGCAACCAACTGATGTGTCTCTCTCATGTCAATGTTTTTCTCTCTCTACCACCTGCCCTTCTATTCTCTCTAAAAAATCAATGAAAAAATATCCCAGGTGGGGATTAACAACAACAACAAAAGACAACACTCTGCCCTCAGGAGTTCACACCCCAATTACCAAGTGGCGCTTCTCTCCAAGCACATGAAGGTTCATTGAGGGGAGAGCTGAACCAGCCGAGGGAATGAAACACTCGGTTCTGGATAAAGGTGACCTCTGCAATGGGATTTCAAGAACCAATATAACTATGACAGGAAAAGATAGGGAGAAGGCTAACCAAAATGAGGAAAAAACAAGAACAAAACAAACAGTAATGGTCAAGGAAGATAAGGTGGTTTGGCCAAAGCCACAGACAGTGTGTGGGACAGTGGGGGAGAGGGGTATGCTGCTGAGGATCTTGGATTCCTCTCTAAAGGAGTCCAGATGGAGGGGAAAATGGAGGCCAGGCCTCTCTGTACAGATAACTAACCTGAAACTGTCAATTAGGTACATGACAGCCTGCCTTTTCTCTTGTTGTTGAGCTGGGCTCAGGAAGAGAGAGCTCTGGCTACTGAAGGTCCAGGGCCTGCCATTAGCAAATACTCACACTTTTATAAATAAGTAAGTAAATGAATAAATAGCTAAATTGATTCACTGAAGGTAACTGAAATTTTCAATTTTACTATTGGTATATCTCTTCATGCAAATAAGGTCCTAAGTGACTTATTTCAAATAAATGAGCACAATCTAATGCAGTTTTCTTCACCCCACATTACTTCCTTTTTAGGTTACTCAGAATGCCATATAAACAGAGAAATATTAGCATGTTTTATATTCAAGGAGTTTATGTCACAATGCCATACTAGAGACTGGTTTTGCCTATCACCAACAAACACAGCATCTAAATTTAGAAACTCCTTTTTCTATCAGTTTCCCCCCCCCCCTAAAAAATATGTATTCTTTGTATCTGCTCTTAAAAGGGTTGTTTTAGCCTGGAAATGTAAGAAAACCTCTTATAATGGCCACATAAAATCCTATCTAATATTTCAGAGTTTTTCTTTCCCACTGGTCATTGGTGGAGGTAGTTAAGTGCAATCAACTTTTTGTAAAGACTGATTTTAGAGAGAGAGAAAACAACAACAACACATCGATTTGTTTTCCACTCATTAATGCCATTCATTGGTTGACTCTTGTATGTGTCCTGACTGCAGGGACTGAACTCACAACCTTGGCATTCAGAGACAACACTCTAACCAACTGAGCTACCCAGCCAGGGCAAGTGCAGTCAACTCTTACTGCCTGTTTACGGCATCATTCAAGCGAGGAGGCCTCTCATGGAACCATGACCTGAGAGCACTCTTGTTCATCAGTCTCCCAAGGCTACCTGGAGGTCAGTGAGGAAAAGGATGCAAAGACCTTCTTTTTGAAAGGATGCTCCAGAACTTATTTCTGGGAAGGACTTGGTGCCTGTTATGAACTCTGGCAGGTGGTAGGAGAGAAGGCTGGTAAGTGTGTCCTGACCCGTATGGAAGAGAAAGAGTCTGGTGTCCCGCCCCCCCAAACCGACAACCTCTTAGGGTCCCTGGGAACTACCAGGGAGGTGAAGAGAAGCCTTGTGACTTTTCTGAAATAATAGAGGAGGCTCCCCAACATGGCAGATTACGGATGAAGCATTTACTTGTCTCCCCTTTCACATAAACACGCGGGAGTGCCCCTCTCTTTGATGAAGAGGGTGACGGGAGACGATGTGCTTGTTTGATGTCCAATTCTTGCCGGCCCCTGCTGCTCTCGGCAGCCTGGAGAAGAACACTTTTCTCGCAAACTGCCCACACAGCACCTTGGCACATCCTAAGAGATTTACATAGATCTGTGCAAGACCACGTGAGGCGCTAACATCCACGCTGAACAATGATTCAGATAATCCCAGAACAAATTAGCTTCATTCAAATTAACAACTGATACTGCAAAAGAAAACCAAAATTTGGGATCCAAGAAAGGAGAGGTAATAAATATCATTGAAAAACCAGAATATAAATTTTCCTTAGGTACAGCTTATACAAGTTAGTTCATGTTTCATAATGAATTATAACTTATATTAACTGATTGTGATAAACTATTTGGGAGAATAGTATTCCGAAATATAAATGTTCTTAGATAATTTGTTTAGAAAATAATTAGTGTACTAGAAACAAAACAAAAAAATCTGTGTGGTTCAAATATTTAACCCAGGCAAAACAGTTTTAGTTTTGTGACATACAGTTTGTACTCAGTAAATGTTAGGAAATACATATGAATGAGTAAAAAATTTGCCATAGGTGCTTCTTTGTCCCTGGAAAGCACAACAGGATAAGTGTATTCTTCTAAAGAGAATAAACTTTTAAATTATCTTAATTTGTAAACATAATTTCAAATCCCCCCAAATAATGGGACTAGCATATATCTTTTCTGCATTTTTACAGTGTTTCTGATGTCATGTTTGCATCCAGTTGTGAATGTGCAAAGAGAAAAATATGTTCAAGTTTCCTGTGTAAGAAGCCCCAATTCACCATAAAATAGCTTTGGATTACAGAGAACCCAGCATTTATGCCTCTGTTAGTCTGAGGAAATAAAGCTGTAATAAAGGAAATAAAGCTGTGATAAAGGAAATAAAGCTGTAATAAAGGAAAGAAAGCTGTAATAAATTGCCCTGAAGCAAAGGTAAAATGACCACCCAATTAAGCCGTAACTTTAAAAATCACCTTGAGGTTAAATTGGAAAGAAATATGAGCAAAAGGGCAATTAATGATCAGGTTTAAATTTGATGTCTCCTCATTGACAACGAAATATTCAGGTACTTAACCTGTTTTTTACTATTTCATTTATGACTTGCTTTTAACAGTATTTCATCCCTCAACAGAGGAAATAAGCAATCCTCTTAAAAAAGAGAAAGAGAGAGAGAGAGAGAGAGAGAAAGGAAGAGAAGGAAGAAGCTATACCAGGCTATCAAAATCTTTGCTAAGAAAAATAAACTAATCAAGATGGATCTCCTGGGTTTCTCAGAAGCTCGACCAATTCCAAATGTTCACCTAAGTTTCAAACGGGAAGCAAACTATAAAGCTTTTCTAAGATAACACTCAACAACGAATTCCAGGGACAGGGGTGAATAACAGCGGCATTCTGTAAAATGCATTTAACTGTCATTAAAACATGTACTCATTGATTTCCTTTTCTGAAAAAAAAAAAAAATCTAAGTTTCTATTCCCCAGTACTGAGAAGGAGCAGAGCAGGGGCCGACTTTGTCTAGCAATGCTTCGGGATTTTCTAGAATAATTTTCAAGAGAAGATTGAATGTGCTCTTAGTAATACTTTTAGCAGAAGAGACTGTATTTTCAAACTTGTTATTTAAAAACAACAACAGGAGCGTGACTAATAAATAGGTCTACAGCGCAAATGCGAGGGAGAGAGAGACGTCCTTTACATTTAAGGGCACTGGCCAGCGATCCGTTCTCAAGTGGTTAATGACAGAGGAGCAAGCGAAAATGACAAAAAATACTCATCACACTACTGAAAAAAAGACTGGTTCTTTCCCCTGGCCTGACATTTCTCTGAAAGAGAGGGTTTGCTATAAACGTCGCACAAATGGGATGGATAACTAGTCAAGCACAACCGAAGAGGGCCGTAATCTAATGCACCCTTGTCTATGGGCTAATCTCTCCTGGTTTAACAATCTGAGTTTAACGACTTCGTGATGAATGAGACAGGGTGCAAATGAGCTGGGTGTTCCAGCCCATAAAACGGGCTTAGAGAAAGCAAGCCTGCAAATCTGACCACCAGCCTTGGATTGGCCGCCATCGGCAATATAGCTCGGGCTTTAGCAGAGGCGTGCAGTTTGAAGGAATTGTCTAAGCCTAATCATGAAATGCTAATAACTTACATTTAAAGTACCATTTACCCTAAAGCAGCCGCGTTTGTGCAAGATCTGCTGTTCCATAACTGAAAGCCAGCTAGCGCGGAGTTGAAAGGTGGCGCGCTAATTGTCAGAAGACCACTGAGGCTGAGTTTTATATAGACTCCGGTTGGGTTTTTTTTCCCCAGAAAGTTTCTTGGGAGCATTAACAGGGAGTCACATTAAGCGAAAAAGACTCCAGCTGTTAACAGCAGGAGGTCTATTGTTCAAGAAGAAATGCATTTCATGAGCTTCATTAAGAAAGGGAGGGGGGGATCCTTTTTGGCATTCTGCATATAAAATCATCTCAAAAAAAAGACATCTGCAGTTTAAGACAATTCCACCCACTTTTACTACGACGACGAGCTTTGTTAATTTTCTACAGTTCTCTGCTCTGACTTAAAAGTCATTTCCTTAAGAAAACAGATGACAGACAAGTTGAGTGACTGATGATATTGTGCCATCACTTTGTTTTTCTCCGAGGCCTTGCTTTAAGAGGATGGATGTTAGTGTAACTGACAGGAAGGGGAGCTTCGCATAAGATTTCACTTCTGTTCAAAGACAAGCTAATGCAACCTCACTGCGGTGCAATCAACTTGACAAATGGACACGGTGCAGCCCTCTGCCTCCCGCTGAAACCCGAGAGCCTGATGTACACAGCCTTCCGCTGGACATGGGAAACAGGCTTCACGCTGCTGGGCTGGAGAGTGGGTTGATCTGATCATTCCCTGCATGCAGTGAAATCTGAGAGCATGCGGGCGAAATGCATCTCAGAGAACGAAGCAAGTTAATGAACTTATAAAACTACACTTAGGTCTTTTAAAACCTGAATAAACAGGAAAAGGGGCTCTGCTCAAACCCCGTTGAGAAAAAAGTAGCAGTTCTCATGTTTAAGTCTGCAATTAAGGCTGCATGCTTTTACGGACAGTGACTAACAACTCGGAGCTCTAAAGGAGTGTAAATCCCTACAGACTCAGTGTAGTCCCTAGACCTCGGTGTGCCTGATCGTGACCATCAGATTTTTGCAGGCCCTCAGTCTGTTCCTCAAGAATTTCACATTACCTCCTCTTGTTAAATTGTTTTCCTGGAAGCGTAATAGTTTTCCTTTTAAAGTGGGAAATTTCTTTAAGAATTTGTAAACACCACCGCGAGGCCTTAACAAATAGTTCATCTGGAGATGAAACGTATACTAAACCGGCTCTCTGCACCAGAATCACCAAAATCGGGGCTTCCTAAGAAATACAAACTTGTGCTTTGAAGTCATAGTGTGAATTCTTACCTATTTAAAGTATAAATGTTTGGATACACTATTTTAAAAAGAAAGACATGGCAGGGTATGTTTTGCAGGCACGGCTGATTTCAAATCCTCTGTCGGCAAACTATCGGTATTAGTGCTTGCAAATGAGTACCACGGACGGACGCAGACTGCGATCAGAAGCCGTTTTCACACATGTAAATGTTGAATGAGGTAGAATTTTAGTCTTCTGTTTGCTTTGCTGTTGTCACAAATAAAAAAAAAAGCACTTATGAAAACATTTCACACTGGAGTGAATGGATTTCAACAGCTGCTGATTTGGTGACATGGGGAACCCCAGCGGAGACATCCTGCTGAATTAACGTTTTGGAAATGTTAAAAAGAAACTTCAAACAGACCTCGTTTAGCAGGCGGTCAAAGGTTTTGCTCAGTGGGGATCATGTGAAGGCTAGCAGAGCAGTCACTCAGCCATGAATCAGGCTTGTCAATATTGCCCATTCTCTCAACAGGTGACTCAAAAGGCTCACCAGCCATTTCCCCTAACATTTCTGATGTGCTTGCCCCGAAAAACTCTCCCAGCCTTCTGTCCTGCCATTACTTAGAAAGCCACAGCTTGTATGGTGGGGGAAACAGTCGTTTAAAGGGTTTAGATGTATTTTTTAAATGTGTATTTTTGCTTTTTTCTAACCAAAAAAATAAATAAACTAAGCTGTTATTTGAAATCTACTGATTTTCAAACGCTTTTTTTTATCCCAAGCTAGAAATCTGGAACAGATTCAGTCAAAGAATTATAGACCAGCAAGGAATTTTGGAATTGAACAAAGATCAAACCCCTCACCTCACAGATGAGAAAACTGAGGCCTGCAAAGATTTAGGAGAGATTTAAGTAACTCGCCAACGATCACATATTTATTTATTGCTGTGTCAGGACTAGAATGTCCATCTCCTGACCCCTCAGTTCGATATTCATGACACTCATCCTTAAGAAATGAGTTATAATTAGGCTTCATTTAGCAATGGAGGGAGACTTAAGGAAAGAAACCATTAAACTGGGCAACATCTCCTGGTGCAGTTTGGCATGTTTTTGTTTTCTTTAAACTGGCCTCGGAGAGATAGAGCTAATGGAAAATTCCTTCCCACATCACCAAGAAGTGGGGGTGGCGTGGGGGTGTGTGTGAAAAGAGGTCCAGTACCAAGCTTTGTTTTCAACTCAACATTTAAGAGTTTAGTACAAACACAGAGTACAAAAATAACACAGCATTTCACTGTTACTGATTCAGGCTGGCACTGCAGACTGTGCGGTCCAAGCTGCTATTATGTCAGAAAATTATCAGGTATCCATGAAATGAGCCCAGATAGTATTTTCTATTGTTCGAGCGTTTTTTCGCTGTTTTGGAAAGCCTCGGCACAGAGTTCAGGGAGAGTTCTCAGAGGTGACTGCAACCACAGGCTCCCCGACTGCTCCCCTCCGTAGGCAGCCATGCCCAGCCGATGCTCACGGGACCCTGGGCTTCCTAAGCCACTTCAGGTGGGCAAAGATGATTCCCAGAGAGGTGACCTGTTGACAGGACTTTCTAAATGGAGATGAAACTTCAGTAAATGCCTATCTCTCTCTCTCTCTCTCTCTCTCTCTCTCTCTCTCTCTCTCACTCTCACACACACACATACACACACACACACACACACGCACACACACACACACATATACACAAACCTCTCAGGGCCCAAGTTCACGAATACTTACTACCTTTTTGTAGTTCAATTCCTGGTTCGGTCAGAGGAAAGAGGTACAGTACTCTAATGTCAAGGTTGATGGGAGTGTAAAAAAACAGACTGGGCCCAGCCGGTGTGGCTCAATGGTTAAGTGTCGACCTATGAACCAGAAGGTCATGGCTCGATTCCCGGTCAGGGCACATGCCCGGGTTGCAGGCTCCATCCCCAGTGTGGGGTGTGCAGGAGGCAGCCAATCAATGAGTCTCATTAGTGGTTTTTCTATCTCTCTCTCCCTCTCTCTTCCTCTCTGAAATCAATTAAAATATATTACATACATATTTGTAAAAAGACAGACTGGGTCCATACACCAAAACGAAAAATGCCCTCATCTTTAACCCAGAATTCCCAAATATAGAAATTGCCCTGAGTAGATCATTCAACAAGTGGGGAGAGATATACAGGCAAGGATTTTCATGGTAGTATTTTTATGGTAGTACACAGTTGGAAATTAAATTAAAATTAAATTGAATTAAGTTAAAAGTTGGCAAGAAAATGAAGGTACATACATACATACGCTGTCATATATGCAGCTGTTAAAAAAAATGGTCATTCCCTTACTATAAAGTTATAATAAAGCTGTAAAAAGCACCCTTCACTTAATACAATGCCACAGTAATATTAGCATAAAGACTGACAAATAGGTTAATGGAACAGCAAAGAGAGACCAGAAATAGAGCCACACTTATTTGATCATTTGGTTTTTCAATAAAACTCCGAAGTATTCCTCCCATGTTAGGATTCCTAACTGAATACCACGTGTAAAAAAACAAACAAACATGACTCCTTCCTCTGACCACACACAAGAATTAACTTTAGGTCTGTCTTTGACCTAAATGTAATATCTAAAACTATGAAGCTTTTAGATGAAGACAAAGAAGAATATGTTCACAAATTGGGATTAGGCAAAGGTTTAAAATAGAGATAATTGTGAAATAAAAAACATAAATTGGACTACATGAAAATTAAAAACTTCTGCTCATGAAAACACATTGATAAGAAGATGAATAAGAAAGCCAGACTAAGAAAAAAAAATACTTGCAAAGCACATATGACAAAGGATTGGTATCTGGGACACATAAACAATTCCTATAACTTCATAAAAAGACAACCTATTTAACAAGGGCCAAAAATTTGAACAGACTCTTCACAAAAAAAAAGATATATGAATGACCAATAAACACATGAAAAAGTACGAAACATCACTAGTCATCAGGAAACAACAAATTAAAACCATGATGTGTATGACTACACACCCATCAGAATGGCTAACATTAAAAGGACAGCACCAAATGCTGGCAAGGAGGTGGAGCAACTGTAACTTTCATACATCACTAGTGGAAGTGTCAAATCGTGTCTTCCATAAAAATACACCTACCCCGTGTGTGTGTGTGTGTGTGTGTGTGTGTGTGTGTGTGTGAGAGAGAGAGAGAGAGAGAGAGAGAGAGAGAGAGAGAGAGAGATATGAATGAGTGACATCCACAAGGTCCTGACCTCAGCAGCCCTGGTCAGCTCCTATAGACTCAGCCTACGGCTTCTTTTATGGAGTCAATCCATCTCATATTTGGTCTTCCTCTTTTCCGGCTGCCTTCTCTTTTTCCCAGCATTATTATCTTTTTCAAACAAACCTGCCTTCTCATGATGTGCCCAAAGTAGGACGGCTTCCATTTTGTCATTTTTGCCTCCAGTGATATTTCAGGCTTAATTTGCACTAGGATCACTAGTTCATCTTTCTGGTGGTCCCGGGTATCCACAGACCATATTTCAAATGAATCAAATGTTTTTTCCTACCGGCCATCTCCGCTGTCCAATTCTGTCATCTGTATAAACAAACGGGGAACAGGAACTGGATGATCTTAGCCTTGGTCTCTAATGACACACCTTTGCTCTTGGTGGTCTTTCCTAGTTCTTCCATTGCCGCCCTTCTGCGCCTCAGACTTCCATGACTTCTTGGTTGCAGTCTCGATTTGAACCGAGTGAACCAAGGTGAGCAATCTTTAACAATTTCCATGTCTTCACTGTCTATGTTACAGTTGTGTATTTCTTCTGTAGACATGTTCTTTTGTCTCCTTGATGGTCAAATGCAGTCCAGCTTTGGCATTTTCTTCTTTCACTTTCGTCAGAAGCCATTTCATATCATTGCAACATTGGGGCCATCTGCATCTCTTAAGTTACTGATAGTTCTCCCACCAGTTTTCACTCCTTCCTCTGAGCCTAGCCAAGTTTTTCATATGATACAAGAGGCCCAATGCACGAAGATTCATGCAAGAATAAGCCTTCCTTTTCCTGGCTGCCGGCACCGCCTTCGCTCCAGCCCGGAGCCACCTTTCCACCTTTGCTCCAGCCAGAACCGCCTTCCGCCTCTCACCTTGTCACATCAATTTGCATATTCCCTCCTTATTGGCTGTGGGCACCCCCATCTTTGTCATGGAGTTACGGTCAATTTGCATATTCCGTCTTTATTAGATAGGATGCTCTGCATACAGATTGAACAAATAGGGAGGTAAAATGCACCTGTGTCTGACCCCCTTCCCCTTAGGAAGCCATTCTGTCTCTCGATATTCTATCCTGACAGTGGCTTCCTGTCCACAATACAAGCCACGCATCAGGACAATCAAGTGCTGGGGCACGCCCATCTCCTTCGGAGCAACCCATAGCTTTTCAAAGGCTTTACTGTGGTCTATAAAACAGACTAACCTTCTGAAATTCTCCGGAGCACTCCAGCATCCAGTGAATGCTCACAATTAGATCTGAGCGCTTCTTCCTTTTCTGATTCCAGCTTGAACATCCGGCATTTCTTGCTCCAAATAAGGTAGAAGCCCTTGTTGCATCACCGTGAGCATCACTACCTGCGTGGGAAATTAGAGCAATGGTCCCAGAGTGACTGCACTCCCTTGGTGCCCCGCTTCTTAAAGACTGGGATGTATCCTGACCATTTCCAATCTGTAGGCCATTGTTTCGTTTTCCAAATTCGTTGACAAATTATTATTAGGCTTTTGACAGACTCAGTCACTTGAAGTAACAGGCTTGAAGTAATTCTGTTGGTATCTCTGGTGAATTATTTCTTCCCAACACTTCCAGGGAAGCTTTTACTTCACTTTCTAGAATGACAGTTTTTTCTCATAGGAGCCCTCTTTAAATACACCTGTCAGCCCATTGTCTCTTATGCACAGATTTTTCGGCACATACACTATTTCCACCTTCCCTTTATTTTCTCCTGGTCTGATAATGTGCTTCCTTGTTTTGAATTTCCCTCGTATTTCTTTGACTCTTCTGGTAGAGATCTCTTGCTTTTCCTTTTTTTGTTGTTCTCTTCTAGCTGCCTACATTCACTAGTGCAATAGTTTGCGTTTTTTTTATTCCTACATGGTAGTCATTGAAAAACCGTGTTCAGGATTCCAACCCTGCTTTTGCCACCTTTTGCTTTTGCCTCTCGCCCATTTCTAACCATTTTTAGTGTTTCTGCTGTAATCCATCTGGATTTTTCTTTCACTGTCTTTTCGCATTCTTTCCCAATATTTCTAGTTTTAGTCCACAGTTCTCCTGGTTCCCAGTCAATTAAGTTTAACAGTGCAAATCTGTTTTTTATGTGGTCTTTAACTCCATCAGGAATGTTATTTACGTTATGTTTTGGCACTTCAGTTCTTGTAGTGCTCCTCTTCAGCCTGACTCCAGTGTTTGATGTTAACAGTTCATGGTCAGTACCACAGTCTGCTCCTGGTCTTGTTTTGGCAGAGAGAACACAATTTCTCCATCTCCTGCTTCCAATTACATAGTCTACTTGATTTCTATATTAGCCGCCTACCCTATGACCCAGCATTCCGCTCTTAGGGACTGATCCAAGAGAAATGAAAGCATGTCCACAGAAGATTGTACAAGAATGTTCATAGCAGCTGCATTCATGGTGGTTGAAAACTTGAAACAGCTCAGGTGTCTATCAAAAGGAGAATGCATAAACAAACTGGCATATTCATACCATGAAATACTATTCAGCAATAAAAAGAAGCAAGCTACGGATACAATTATATTACTTAGCCAACATCTCCAAATGACTTGTAGTTATTTCTAAATATCAAAGCCACCACAAACAGTGATAAAGCTGCAACCAAAAGAATGTTTGGAAAATTCTGAAGATATTTCTGAGAGTGGAAACTTAAAGGTATCACTAAAATAAACAAACACTGCCTCCCAAGACACTAAGATGATCCGGTTGGAGGAACCAGCCCCCGCTGAGATGCGCACGCTCCGGAATGTGTGTGCCTGGGTGGCTTTCCAGAGCCACGTTTGATGGGGATGTGCTCGACTGGAAAGAACTGTGTCAGGTAATGGGGTGGCCTGGTTTGAGCTTCAGCTTCGCCATTTATTAGCTGTGCAAGTTTGGGTAAGTTCCTTCACTTCTCTGGGTTTCAATTTTCTCATCTTTAAAATAAAAGAGTTTATCTAGACCGTCACAGTCCAAAAGAAATAGAACGAGGGCTACATATGTCATTTTTATAGCCACATTTTAAAAGTAAAAGGAAACAGATGAGATTAATTTTAACGTATCTTCTATAATCCAATATATCCAAAATATTGTCAACATTTACTCAATAAAAAATTACTACTGAGATCTTATAAATTCTCTGGTGTGTGTGATTTGTTTTTTTGTGTGTTTTTTTTAATAGTATGTCTTTGAAATCCCGTGTGTAACTTATGATTACAGCATGCATCCCAATTTGGACTAGCCACATTTCATATGCTCAATAGCCACATATGGCTGATGGTCAACATATTGGACAGCACAGATCTAGACAATTCCTAACAGTTCTTTCTATTTAAAAACTCTATTATTACTTTATTGTCAACATTTATATATTAATAGAGTTCATATAAAATTCAGCACAAGCACAGGAAAACCATACGTTAAATGCATCCATGGAACATCCGCATTCATTAGGAAAGGTTCATTAATTTCCTATCTCATCTGGCATTTTTAAAACCTGGATGATTTTTCCTAACATTGAACAATCATTAAGAAGTAAAGAACTGGCAATTATCCTCTGAACTCAACCCCACAGAGAGTGGATTACTTATTCTATTAAATTGGCTGAAGTCCGTAACTAACTGCCAAGTCCGCATTTCATATTATATGATGCAGATTTGGCCTTAATCTGAAGCTTAGGTCTTTATGTAATCATAAGAATTATGACTGTCTTTCAAATGAATAAACATCCAAAATTACTATAGTGATAAAGCCAGCTTAATTCTGCTTTGTTTCATTTAGTCTAAATTATTAAGGCTATTAAAGCTTTTTATATTAGTGAACCATAGCACAAGCAAATCAATGTTCAATAAGCGATGTCATTATCAATTAATGGCAGCTTATTACTGGGAAAGGCCATACTCATTAAAACAGGTGATGCTATTCAGCTTCTAACTGAGAAAAACGTATAATTTAAAGACTTGAGTAGAACCTACTTGCATCTCAGGACAACTTTTCAATTATCGATTAGACTTGCACCAGCAACAGACCCCTGCAAGGCATTTATCTCTGGGTACAATCATACATCATCTCAATTAGCTGTGAGTCTGTTATACCAAACTGTACAAGAATTATATAAACGTGCTTTCTGACATTACTATAATCTTTTGAGCCTTCTCTTTCCCCCTCAAACTTATAAAAGAATAATTATAGCACACTCAAGTGTTTCTGTATCATTATAAACCATTATATAACAGAATTCCTATTTTTTAAAAGTAGTTAATAAAACATCCCACAAGCTTTGTCAAAATACAAACGGTGTTTCTGCAAATCTCTAAAATTTATCTCAACATTATATACAGTGAACGCTGGTGGTATTAATTCATGTTTATAGGTAGCAACACCACTTGAGTGACATCAAAACTGAAGTCGTTTTTTTAAGCAGTCTTTTTTTAAAAAAAGAAATGTTTTTATTGATTTGAGAGAGAAGAAGAGAAAGGGAGGAGGGAGGGAGGAAGGGAGAGAGAGAAAGGGAGAGGAAGAGAGAGGGAGAGAGAGAGAAACATCAATCAGCTGCCTCCTGTATGCCTCCTACTGGAGATTGAGCCTGCAACCTGGGCATGTGCCCTAACCGGGAATCAAACCAGTGACCTCTTGGTACAGAGAAAGATGCTCAACCAACTGAGCCACACCAACCAAGGCAAAACTGAAGTCTTTTTCCTGCTTTTATTCATCATACACTCCATTCATTCATCAAGTATATATGTAACTGGCACTATAATAGGCATGGGGTGGTATAAAAAGAATAAGTATATCATGAAGACAAACCCATAGACCAAAAATAATTGTAAACAAAGGTATTGCTATTTAGGGAGATTAAAAAACTTGCCCATGGTAACCCAGCCTGTGAATACAAGAACCAAGAGTCAAACCTCAATCTATATCACAAACCTGGAGCTGGGGAGGGAGTGTGATGCTTAATTTTGTGTATCAACCTGGCTGGGCTGTGGTGCCCAGTTGTCTGGTCAAACACTAGTTTAGATGTTACTGTGAAGGTATTTTGTGGCTATAATTAACATCTATAATAAACTGACTTTAAGTAAAGGAGACTATTGTCAGTAATGGGGTGAACCTTATCCAATCATGGTTGACCATAACAGCAAAATCAGGTTTCCCAGAGAAGAAGGAATTCATCCTAAAGACATGAAACAGAAATCCCACCTGCATTTCCATCCTGTCAGCCTGCTCTATAGATTTCAGAATCAAGATTGCAAGGTCAGCTCTGCCTGGGTTGCCAGCCTGCTGACCGGCTGGACTACAGGTTTTGGACTTGCCAGCCCCCAGTTACATGAGCCAATTATTTTAAATCTCCCTCTCTCTCTCTCTCATATACATACTAGCGTTCCCGTTGCAGGAAAAATCCTGCAATAGGGTTTCCTGCTGCACTCTACCCGCCCTGCCTGCTCTCCTCCCTTCTCCCCCACCCCGCCTTCTCCGCCAGCCCGCCTGCTTTTCTCCCTTCTCCACCAGCCCGCCTGCTCTCCTTCCTTCTCCCCCGGCCCCGCCTCCGCTCCTCCCTTCTCCTCCCCTCTAGCTTGCTTGCTTCTCTGCAGCTTTGCTCCCTTCTGCAGCTCTTGGCTTCTTTCTACGCTGTCTTGATATGCAAATTAACCGCCATCTTGGTTGGGATAATTTGCATACTCGTCCTGATTGGTTGGTGGGTGTGGCGAAGGTGCGGTCAGTTTGCATATTTGTCTATTATTAGGTAGGATTACACACACATATACACATGTATACACATATATGTGTATATATGTGTGTGTGTGTGTATATGTGTGTGTGTGTGTGTATCTCCAACTGGAGAACCCTTGCTGATATAGAGTCAGTTAAATATGGAGATTGAGAAGGAATCAAAATGTAAACAATAATGCAATTCATGGAAGGAAGTGCATAGGACCTGAAAGAAACCAAGGGCCACCAGAAGACAAGGGGTAAAAGAAGGAAATACGTCAAGGCCAAAGATGTTTTGCAGAGGAGCAGCAATCGTGCAGAGAGATGGAGCAGATGAGGACTGAGTTCAGGCCCTGGAGTTAGGCCATCAGTAGGACAATGGTGACTCTGGCGGCAACATGGTGGTTGGAATGGAAATCATACTGCATTCATTGACTGTTTACCAGTGAATAAGAGGTGAAAAAGTGGGAAAAGTTTGGCACTTGGAGAAAGGAAGAAAATCATGTAATAGCTCAAAAAGAAAGGTTCAGTGGAGGGGAGGACTTTTTTTAGAATGAGGGATATATTTGTAAGTTGAGGGAAAGAAGCCATTGGAGAAGGCAGAGGTAGATGACAACTGCTCGGACACCAAGTCCCAGAAGAAGAAGAATATCCCAGAAGATGGCCTCTGGACCACGGGGTGGGAATACCTCTGATCAAAGTGATCGCCTCCTTGTCTAAGGCCAGCAGTGTATAGGTAAGACATGGGCACTTTCACAGATTGCTCTGTGGCTGGGGCTTGGGCCTTTATCTTTTATTTTCTCAGGGAACTCAGAGGTGAGGTTATCAGTGGGAGTCTTTATTAAATAGTATCTATGAGCCTAGTACTTTAAGGGATTCAAAAAAGCCTGAGCCCCATTCTCTGCTGGTCTACCTGTCCAGCTAATCTGGCCTAGTATAGATTTAGTCACTAAACAAACAATTTTAACCATTACTGGAGTTAAATTATTACTAGTATCGGATTGCACAGTAAATTGTAGGGAACTTTTAGCCAAATAGACTAATTTCTGTCAAGAGATTAGCAAAAAATATTATTGGTCTCCTGCTTTTCATCATTTGTACAGATTTTTTAAATAGAAGCTTGAAAACAAGATTTCCAATGCATATGATTATCTAATGCAGCAATTTTCAACCAGTGTGCTCCAAGAATTTGTAAAACATGCAATACCTAGTCAGGGGCACTGACCTCTTTTCCCTTAGATTGTCAAATAAAAAAATAAATAACAGCCAACACAACAATAGCTGTCCGGCATGAATGAATGAAATATTATAACTATTTTTTGTCAGATCAGCAAGAAATATATTTTTGGTGTGCCACAGAATTTTAGTAATTAGTTTATGTGTGCCATGAAATGAAAAGGTTGAAAATCGCTGGTTTAACCACTATGCGTACACATGAAGCTATTATGAAATAACACTGAATGTAAAATGTAGTTGAAAAATAAAACAAAAAGATCAAATACAAGTTAAAAAGATTACATTAAAAAGATTTCCAATGCATGGTTTAGTTGCAATTCTAATCTACATATATATATAAGCCTAAACAACCAGCCAACCGCTATGACGCACACTGACCACCAGGGGGCAGACACTCAATGCAGGAGTGGAAACCACAGGCATGGAAACATGGAACAGACTGATGAATCTCATAGGGAAGCGGGGAGTGGGGAGGGCGGGAAAAGATTAACCAAATATCTTATATGCATACTAGAGGCCCAGTGAATGGATTCGTGCATTAGTGGGATCTCTTGGACTGGCCTGCAGGGATTGGGCCGAAATCGGCTCTCCAATATCCCTCAAAGGATCCCGGATTGCGAGAGGGTGCAGGCCAGGCCGAGGAACCCCACTGATGCACAAATCCGTGCACCGGGCCTCTAGTTATAAAAATAACTATCTGATCTTAGTGGCCACAAGAGGAAACCACTATTATAGCAGATGAACATGATAAAATAACTATTTTTTTAGTGATATGCTTTAATCTTAATATGTTCAAATGTTCAGAAGGCTGAACTGGAGACTACTGATGCAATCAGCCTTCTCTATTTTCTTAGCCGTGAATATAAAGTGATAATACAAATAATATGAAACAATTTATTCCTTCAAATGCCAAGTAATTTACACAATTTTCTCACATCCTACTAAACTAGGAGAAGGGTGGTTAGAGGCTAAAATATGAAGGTTCTCCAGTGATGCATCAACTAAGCCAAAGGGACAACTGTACTCATTTCAAAATGTTTTATCGTAACAGCAATCTTCGAAGGCAAACACAAAAGATTCTACTCTGCTTAGATTTTAAAACATAAATAACCAATTTAATGCATCACTAATGATGCACAATAGATGTCTTCTTGTAGCACCAATTCAAATAAGAGGCTGATGTGATCTGCCAGGTACTTCAAAGTCACGCATTAATTTGGTAATCAGAAGACACTTCTTTTGTGCCAACTTCCTACTAAAAAACTTCTGCGCAAACCTTCTGCGTTGGATATTTACTAAATGAAAGTGTTGAACTCTCATTAAAATGTTATTTAATAAGAAAAAGAGAACTAAGTACTTTAGGTCTTAAAAATTTATCTTAAATAACATTAGGCTTGATTCAGATGGAATCTCTCTCTATACAAAGAAAACAGATATCAATGGCCAAGTATGACCTATGTTAGAATTGTGTATTTGTGTTCCATGTATTTATATTTAACGTCTTAAAATTTAAATATCTATTACAGTTGTTGCTATTATTTTATACACTCCTATACATATACCCCAGATGCCTCATGTACGAAAAAGTACATTAGTACACTTCACTTCTCTATAAATCTTCCCCAGCAAGTGTAAGTAAAACATTTCCCAGATTCTAAACTTCTCAAGGTCAAGTCTTGGGTCAGTTTCCTGAGGGTATTCTACTATAATGCTTAAAATATTTTTCCAGGGAAAGAACCTGAAACTTCTGTCTCTGTTCTCCCTCACCTAACCTGGATTCCACAATTCCAGCTATAATTACGGGGGGGGGGGGGGGGGGGGGGAGTATAAAATTCAACAAGTATTTCCACAAATATGTTTAACAAGATCATTGTTCTTTGTCAAATGTCAACCAAACTACAAATGCAAATTGAGACACTTTCCATTATCTGTTGTTCCTTCTCCAGGAGCAGCTATTCCTGGGAAAGTACCTATTATTCCACAACGGAGCAAGGAAGGGGTTTCCATTTCTATGGACACTTGGGGGAGGGCAGGTCCAGAACTGGTACCCAAGAGATGGGTTCTTAGGGTTCCTTCCAATGCTACTCAGAAGACCCAGGATCCAATCACCTAATTTGTAAAATATATTTTCTTAACATTGGAATTTTTTATGGCTAATAATTGAGGGGCAGAACTAACACCCATGATGTTACAGTAGAATTTTCATTTGCTGTGTATTATTGTGGGATATACATTCCCAATGTAACAATAAACTATATCACTGATGGGGCAGCATTGTATTATTTATGAATTTTAGAACTAGAAAAAGATATTCCTCAAATTACTTTGCTACATTATTTCTCACTTAATATAAATGTTGTATATGCCCTATGCCCGGACATTGGCCCTAACTGCTTTGCATGTTTGCAAATTTTCATGGCTTCTCACGACCCACTAGATGGAACCTGAAGTTTTTATCCTGGCGTCCAAGACACTCCGGCCTGATCTCGATCTCTCATTCAGCCTGTTCCCACTGATGTGTAAAAACACCAATGCCATGCCCAAGCAGAGGGTCTGTCCACTAAGAGCCTCGCCCTCCCCACCCAGGGCCCAGGTCACGCTCGCATGACCAGACCAAACACCGTTTTCTCTGCTGCCCAGGGGGCCACTTGGTTCATTCCTCTCCCACAGAGAGGGCCACCTTCTGCGCTAAATTTTCTTAATCAAAATTATCCCTGTCCCCCAAATCCCTTAAATACTTCGCTTATATTTCTCAGAGGCCACTTATCTCTCATTCGCAGTCTAGATTTTCTTCCGTTCCTGGTGATCAGCCCTTGGGGCAGCATCCATTTTTCATTCACCCCTGGAGACCCATTTACCACACTGCCTTGTAAGCAGCAGGCATTCGATAAAGGTTTATTGAATGAATTAACTTTTATGTAGCTGCAATCTTCTATCCTGGATTTATTCTCATTTGAGCCATCAACTGTGGCAAAAACTGTTACTGCCTGTAATCTCCAACAGCAAACAATAGAAATGATTAATCTCTCAATTACACATTCAGCTGAAGGTGAGACCAGAGATCAGCCTCATTCATAAAGTGAGACAGCAGAGCCCATAAACCTGATGACAAGGACTCAGCAATGGGCCCTGAATGAGAGGCTTCCTTATAACTCTGAACAAGATATACCGCACCTCAGAGCGCACCCGGGAGACGCCATTTGGCATGAGACAGAAATGAGGGCACGGCACGCTGAAGTGCTTTATAATCAAGTTTTGCTGAATAGCTTCTTTACTACCCAACTGAGGTGGTCAAATTTTAAAGCCTCCAAATCAATGAGGCTTAAAGCAATTGCGAGGCTCATTTCCTGAGATGACACTTGATTCCCTGCTCGGAGTTCTAGCATCTACATAAACTGAGAAGCCTGTTGGAAGAATTAGTAGTAAAATAGGGTTTCCTTTCATGGAACTGACCGAAAGAGTGAATCACAATTTGAAAATTACTCATCTAAAACAACAAAACATCCAAGCACCTTGCCTCTGTGGTTTAAAAAGCAATAGTCATTTTTTATTTTTTATTTTTTTGCACAGAGAGATACTGAATAAATATTTGTTGAGTGGATGAATCAACAACTGGCCACTCTTTGATTAGAATATTAAATAAGAACACTTTGACAAGAGATGCAATGTTACTATCTGAGCAAGGACTTGAGGGGGAGCGATTAAACCTGTGCCTCTTGGCCAAGATTTGAGAGATGTTCACCCAGCCACATCCTGTTTCTGGTTCGTAGGACTAAGCTCCAAGGGAGGCCCACGGCTCTGAGGTGTTCAGGGCGGGCTTACAAACCTCAGGGAGGGAGTCCGCTTCTCTTAGAATAAAAGCAATACTCTGCTGCCTTTCCAAAAGGTATCTCCAGACCAAAGGGCAGAGTAAAACATATATGAAAAGAGAGAAAAAACACTCCTATGAGAAGGGAAATCGCTACGAATGTTAATATTAAAAATAAAAGCAGACCTTTATTTGGTGACCCTAATAAAGAAAGTCTCTAACACTCGTTGGACGTGCTCTTTTATCTCAGGCTATTTTGAAGCAGATCCTATGTCCCAGGTAATAAATGAGACCTCCAGAAAACTGTAATATTTATGGAAGCCCAGAATGGAAAGCAGCCTACCGCCAAAGATAATAGTGTAAAGAGGACTTCTGA
Organism: Cnephaeus nilssonii; assembly: GCF_951640355.1. Classification (NCBI taxonomy): domain Eukaryota; kingdom Metazoa; phylum Chordata; class Mammalia; order Chiroptera; family Vespertilionidae; genus Cnephaeus; species Cnephaeus nilssonii. The sequence continues at coordinate 41,073,599 of NC_137089.1, forward strand.
TGGCCTCCTGTTACCAGAGAGTGGCTTACTTAAAACAGGGGTGCTGATTTAGCTTAGGGTTCTCAATAGTTAGCATTTCCCCAGAACTCTTAAACAAAACTGTGAATAACCACGGTAAATGCCTCTACAGAATTTTATGTAAATATTTCAGTATTTTTATGTTGTGTCCCAAAACATTCATAATTGTTTGCTAATCAAAAAATCAACACCAGGTATGTATCTTCACCCCTCCTTCCTCTATTTTACAGGAAACTTTAGGTATTGCCCAGACTACATACTTCAAATGCATAGGTTTGAGTTTCTCAAAATGACAGTTTAAGGACACGTTACACAGCAGTGACCAGGCAGGGCGGCCGGTGACCCTCTTTCCCACAGCTCGCTTCTGCCACCTAGTGGGGGAGGCAGTTGCACAGTTAAGTTTGTGTTTTGTAGAAGGATGGTCTCCTTCCCTTGAGACTTAAGACCGTCAACATTTTCTTTCATACTGGGGATTTTAGTAACCTTAAGTAATTTCTTCAAACTGGTCTTATTCCATACCTACTGGTTTTCTTCGAGCAGTTAGTTTTCATGACAATGACGAACCTAGAGAATTCAAGGTAAAATAAAACCACCTTTATAAATTTATAATTTGTAACTCTGGGATAAAAAAACACCTGACCTTTTCCTGGTTTCCAATCATCCTTGATCCCCTTACCTTGGTTTTCCCAAGGTCTGTGTTTTGGCTCATTCCTGTTTTCAAATCTGTATCTTTAGCCCTAATTTCTCAGTGGTTCCCATCTCAAATCTCAGTTACCTACTGAATCCCATCCCTCGAACTAACCATTACTACATTAAACACCTGAGTCATCCTCCTCCAAGAGAATCAAAGAATGGGCTCTCCAGTGTGGCAGAGCTGGAGTTATGTCTGGGGTTAAAAATGCCAGAGATATTTTTTTAAATATGTGAAAAGTAATGAAACAAGCCAAGGGAACAATCAGAAGCCAGGATCAGTGTACTGGGCGGGGCAGGAGGAAACATGAGGACCAGGAGCTGGGGTGGAGCAGTAATAATTAACAGGAACTGAGGTCAGGAACATAGGAAATTTGAAGCAGGTCACAGAGCTAAAGCTAAGAAAACTGGAAATGAGAGGCAACAGAGGCTGCAGACGGTCTTTAGGCTTGAGGTGCATGCAAGGGTCCAGAGGGCTGAAGCCCAGCAGAGACGTGAAATCTTGGGCCTGGAAATGCAGTGATATCGTTTTCCACTCCACCTTTGTCCAAACAGTGAGCCCCGCCTTCCGCAGTCCCCACAGGGTCTGCCGCAGTTTCCTGACCCAAATCAATGACCGCTTACCAAAACCTCCAAGGTCATCAATGGCCCTGTAATCATCTTCAGCTCTAAGGATTTGAAACTTATAACGGTATTAACACCTTTATTGGGGCGTAACGTATATACCACGAGGTTCATCTACTGTGAGTAGTTTCAGGAAATTTAGAAAGTTGTACAAACATCACTACCATCTACTCCTAGGACATTTCTATCGCACAAAAACTTTCTCTGTGCCCACGGACAGTCAGTCCCTGCTCCCAGGCCCAAGGCGACCGCTGATCTGTTTTCTGTCTCTGTGGATTATTTGCCTTTTCTGGAAATTTCACATAAATGGAATCACGCACTATATGGTCTCTTGTGTTTGGTGTATTTCATAGAGGTTTTTGAGGTTTATCTTCGCTGTAGCATGTATCCGTTCATTACTCTTGATCACTATATATTTCTGAATAGCCTGTTGGTCCATTGTTGACGCCAATCAATCAAGACTATGAGCTTAGGATCTCTAAGAGGCTAGCTGCCTTTCCTGTGCGTTTGCCACCAAGATGTCCACCGTTATTGACACTGCCACTGGGCCTGGGTTTTTCCACATTCCAATTCAGATCAAGCAAGGCCGCTCCTCCGGTGAAACCGGTGAAACCGCTGGTTTTCACGGCTTTCCTTGCCCCTGTAGAACTACTGAGCTGGCTGAGCCTGGGGGCGGGGGCGGGGAGTGGCTCTGGTAGGGACACTACAGAATCCTACTTTTCTTTCCTGAAGGTCAGTGATTTTATTATGAATAAACACTTCTGGATTTGATCAATGCCTTTGCTCAGTTTCCAGAGTCCTAAAGTTGCTGTTCTGACCATTTAGCCCAGTGTGATGGCTGCTTTTAGGAAAGAAGATTTGCCCAGTTCTCATTCTGCCTTGAAAAATATACATGTTTTAAATATGTTTTTATTGATTTCAGAGAGAAAGGGAGAGGGAGAGACAGAAACATCAATGATGAGAGAGAATCATGGATCGGCTGCCTTCTGCATGACCCCTACTGGGGATCGAGCCCGCAACCCAGGCATGTGCCCTGGACTGGAATCAAACCCGGGACCCTTCAGTCCGCAGGCCGACGCTCTATCCACTGAGCAAAACCATCTAGGGCTTGAAATATATTTTTAATTGCTCTACTTCTCTCTACCAAACTCAGCTGGTCACCAAGGTCTGCTGATTCTTTCTCTACAATGTCTCGCATTGCTGTTTTCCTTGAGTCACGCCCATCGAGATAACCAGCACCCATTCATTCCCAAGTTACTATGATAGAAGCCTTCCTTCCCATCATCGGTCAGTTCCGCATCTGGCTCCCAGGTTGATCTTACAGACACCAGCATAATCATATCCTGTGCTCTTGACTGAAGAACGGTTCTTTGCTGCAAAGAACATATAATTCATGCTGCTCAACCCAGCTGTCAAGAATGTACTCACCTGCCTTGATCTTATGCAACATCATTTATTCCTGGAGCTCCCACCAAGTTGAGTTTTTCTTCTCCCCCAGATTTCTTGCAGCTTCCACGTTTCCCTTTTCTTCTCATGTTGTTTCCCCCATATGGAAAGCCCTTCCAATTTGTCTTTCAGTAAATAGTCCTTAAACTCCTAAAAGAAGCTTAATCAGGTGGATTCTTCCACTCTTGGTCATTTCTATGTGCCACAGCCTTTCAATACTCTGACATTTCTGACACTAATCATGCTGTTCTGCAGTTGGTCCTCAGCTGTTTCTGTACGTTTTGTTGTCTCTACAACCTTTTTTCCTTTTAAGTAGACTTCACTTTTTAGAACAGTTTTAGATTCACAGTAAAATTGAGCAGAAAGGACGAAGAGTTCCCATATACCCTGTCTCCTGTAACTTGTAATTACACTCAATTTTAGGGCTTCCTTATTTACAAAATAGAAAACACTTCTCAGCATCTAGTACAGTGGTAGACATACAGCTCATGCTGAATAAAATGCTTCTTGATTTCCTATGAAAATTTTCAAAAATCTTTTAAGAAAAAGGATCACTTTAGGATGTCTTTTCAGTCCCTCCACTTGAAGAACTTAACTCTTACATACACAGAGGCGACACTAAAGTATTTAATAATTAGTGTGACGTGAACACCAACAGAGGCGATACTAAAGTATTTAATAATTAGTGTGACGTGAACACCAACGTGGCGATACTAAAGTATTTAATAATTAGTGTGACGTGAACACCAACAGCCAAAAATAAATCATAGACAACAAAACAGAGTCCTGAAAACTCTGCTAGCCCAAAAAATAATCCACGAGTTCCTAGATCAGGGGGAGGTCCCAGAGGTCCTGGACACATGGCCGTGTTCACAGGGAATGCAACATGGGCCATCAGCTATTTGCCAAGTGCTATGAAAGTATTTCAACAATTGGTACAACCCTATCAGGGTATAAACTGAATATCATCAGTTCTGCCAACAATTCAATTGATATTTCCTGGACTTTTATAAAGACTGTAGAATATAGTATCTATAAAATGGACTTCTGTCGATCATGAATAGTTTTGAATTTGGAGGGCAATGAGTCGCTGACATGCAAGGTGCAGACAAGAACAGAAAACAAGCCAGAAGCCAATGCCAAGGGTCAGTTAGGCAGGACAAGATCAGACAGAGCAAAAGTACTGGCAGGCGACACAAACCCACAGGGCAGATCCTAGGTAAGTAACCAGGAATCACACAGAGTTCAAGGTAAGGCAGTAGGATCAGCTAAGCAGACAGTAAGGAGATGCTGGGTAAGGATCCCAGCAAACAGCTGTCTAGGAAACAGACATGGATCAGCAATAAGAAGACTCTGACAAACAGGCAGCTTTGACCCTCAGCTGAACATTTTCTTAGTATGCTTCCCACTACGGCAAGAACCTATGTGAAGGCAAGACATCTCTTTGCATATGAAGTTGGGTGAACCAAGCAGGAAAACAATTAGCATATAAGTCTCTTAGAGTGAGACATTCAAGTGTGGGTCTTGGTAGAGTGGTGACACGCCTTATGAAAAGGTACCAGGTTTGCTGTACTGCCTACAAAGAGTAAGAGAGAGATTTTAAATCACTGCATTAGCCCTTATCATTTACTTTCACATATGTCAAATATTTTGGGGCTTGACAATGTCTTCGAAGGCCTTCAATCACAGGATGCAAGAGAGGCCAATGATCTGAAAAGGCATTAGCTGCCAACCTAGAATCAGAGAAGGCAGGCCAAATATCTATTAGTGATGAAAGAATAAAATTGAAAATTCACCAGTAACTGGTTTGTCTAAAAAGGAATTTTGGGAGTGGGGAGAGGCATGGCTTAATTGAAGGTGTATTGCTAAGAGAGAGAAGGTTACTGTTTTTTTTCGGTTGGTTTTTTTTTTTTTGGTTTTAAATAGAGTAATAAATCATACGCAACACCATAATTTGAGTTTACGAGGAAGGTAATACTCTTTAGGCTGTAAAAGTGACCTCCAGTGGGCAATAATGCTCTCAACTCTGTGGCCGAGGGAACTATATTCCATTGATCGTCACTTTAAAAAAGTCTATATAGGCAACAGTTTTCCAATATAACTTTCACATCCATTTAGCCAATTATATGCATATGGTATTTACTGGTTTCATAATGTATGCGGTTGGATTCATTAGTGTGAACTGTTAACAGAAAGATTTTTAGAGTATTTTCCCAACAATCTTCAAATCAACATCAAACATATACATCCAGAGAACTGTAGGAATATTAAATTCCTACTAAATAATTTGAAATTAGAATACTGAATTAAAAATTAAAAACTAATATGGAATATGTATGCAGGTCCAAAACTGAACAAAGCTTATCTGGGGAAAAATCGAGAAAACACTTTTAGATGCTAATTTGTCTCCTGTCATGCCATGAGTGTGAAATTATTTTCAAGGAGAGAATCTGTGGTGAAACACTGAGCTAGCAAACTGAGTACAGATCAAAGTACTACACTTTGTAGTTGGGAAAAGTTGGGTTTTTTTAAACATAAAATTTCACACTTTCTGTTGATTAAAATAGCTATTTTTCCTCACTTCAGGAAAAGTGGGAGGAAGAAAGCAATAAGTTAAGTTCGTGGGTTTTGAATTCAGTCCAAAATTATTTTATAGGCCAAGTTAATAAGTCACTTGTGTGCACAATATCACTGGATATATGCAACCTCTTAGCAATGTGGTCATGCTGTCCTAAGCATAAATAAAATTATGAGTTGGTTATAAAAATGCATAATATTCAATCTTCCCACTACCTTCCCCTGCTGGTTCTAGAAACTGCTTAAATATCTGAAGTGAAAGAAGTGAAAAATCACCATGGAAACAAAAGAATATTCCTTATTGCTTAAAAAAGGAAAGAAAAGAAAAAGTCCAGCTATGAAGTGTTTCCAATGGGATTTTATAAAGGAGACCAAAGTAACCTTTGCTATGGGCAAGCTTTCTTTCAATGCTCTGATGCATACTGATGAAGACAGACTTATTATTTCCTTAGAGAATAAAATTGGTTTCTAGGGTAAATAAATCCACCATTCACAGTCCGGGTTAACTGTGCTGTCATATGGACAGTATTTCCAGAAAATACTCTGATTCCTTTCTGAAAGAGAATGTACTCTGAACAACCATGTTTATAACACAACATACGACACAAAATGTGAAAGGTAAGTGCCTAATGTTTCTTCCTTCTAGTCCAGGGATTAGATCTCTGGACAGGGGCAGACAGTAAATATGTTAGGCTCTGCAGGCTACGAGGTCTCTGTCGTAACTAAAGGGCCACAGATAATCCCAGAACCAATGGGTGTGGCCGTGTACATGTATGGCACTAACATTTGAATTCCATGTAATTTTCACAAGTCATGAAATATTACCCTGTGATATTATTTAACCATTTCCAAATCTAAAATCACTCTTAATTCAGGTGGTAGCCTGGAGTTGGCCCACGGGCTGTGTTTTGCTGACTCCTGGTCTAGTCCATCAATGGGTAATAACTCTCCAGTGGTAAGAATTGGTTCACTGGTGACTTTTCCTGCTGAATACATAAATAATTGAAGATATGACTGAATTTATAACTATGGAAGGTGATGGATATTAACTAAACTTACTGAGGTAACCATTTAATAATACATCCATAATTCACTATGTTGTACACCTGAAACAAATACTATGTTCTTGGTCAATTATATCTCAATTAAAAAAAAAAAAAAAACCACACTATGTGAACTACTGGGGCAATTACTGAAATATAAAATGTAAAGAAGAAAGATATTCTTGAATTCCTTACCTATAAGATATGTTTGTGTAAAGAGGGATTTTATATATTAAAAGTCAGCATAAGAAATAATTGATATGCTTTTTCAGTATCTCTCTTGACACCCTATTTCATAACCAGGAAACAAAAATCAGGTTATGCTTTGAATTTTGGCAGCTCCAGGGCCTCCCAGAAGGGCCAGTGGCAATGACCAGACCCTCTCCTTCAGGCACCCCCGGCACCCGGCACTGGGGCTTGACATGTGGAGCAACTGAACCGCTGAAGTTCAAAACGAATACTGAGCCTGGGTAACACAAAGACTGCCCGAACCCAATCACAGGTACCTCTAGGATGATGACCTGTGGGGTGCATCATGCGATGTCACTGAAGTGTGTCCTTTATATTAATAAAAAGCTCCATTTGTCTTGGGTAATTGTGGCTCAAACCTGTGACGCTCGTGCCTCTTTAGACTCTGAGGAATGTAGTCCCAACCGGCATGCTTCAGCGAATCCTGACTTCTACGCTACACTGCAAATGCTAGCATCGGAAGCAGCCCCGGACTGAAGAAAGCAACTTAGGACAGGGAGAAGGATGTCATCACAGGCCTCATAGGTTGGAAAATTAAAAGTGACGAATAGATCAGTAAAGAATTAATGGAGGGACCTGACAGATTCCTAATGATGGTGACATGTATTGAGGGTATGCAGTAAATACTCTGAGGTCAACATCTGGAATTACCTGGGTGCTTTTACAAAAATGTCCCTATAAGGCCACCATAAGAGAAAGCATACCAATCCAAACATTCAATTGTTCTCACTACTTCTACCTGATGATTCTACTAAACCCAAGTCCTTCTAACTTTCTTAGAAATGCAATTCAATCCCACCTATAAACATGGACCAGATGCCTCCTGAGGACCAGAGCAAGGACTCGGAGAATACTAAGACGCCTGGCACTGCCCTGCCCCTCACTGAGGTCACTGCCCAGTGGGATAAACCAATACAAAAAATCAATGAAATAAGAGGAAAAGAGTGTGAGACATTACACAGTGGATCATATAAAATGTAGGTTTGGGAAGGCTTGTTGACTGGAGTGCCATCTTGGCTGGATACGATGGATGCAACAACTGACGTTTCTCTTTGAGCAAGGGGAGTGTGGCCCCCACAGGAGCAGAGCAAACAGACCCGGATGGAAGAAGAAATGAGACGTGGTGGTTCCTTCCAGCGCTTAAAGTGTGGTTACTGTACATTAGGTACAGGGAGAGGGGTAAAGGATGAGACGGGAGACATGGGCAGGGCCCAATCATAATTCCCTTGGATTTCATCCTAAGACCTGCGATGTCCGAAACACATGTGGCTACTGAGCACTTGAAATGTGGCTAGTCCAAAATGAGAAGTATGAAAAAATATCTCAATAATTTAAAAAGTCAATTACAAGTTGAAATGATACTTTAGACGTACTGGGTTAAATAAAATACATGAAGATTAAACTGGCCTTTTTTTTAATGGGTCTCCTAGAAAAATTTTATCTATATCCATAGCATTTAATCTCTTGTGATTCCTCAATAACCATTTCACCCCAAGCATTTAAACTAGTGACCTCATTTCTCTTGCCAGTGCCTAGTTTAGAGATGGGCATGTGACCGGCCTCACTGAGGCCTGAGCTAGGAAGAAAGACGGCAGGAGGGGTTCCTGCTACACGTCTTTGCCCCTCTAAGGAGACACAAGAGCAGATCTCTCATTTTTCTTTTGGATGTGGCTACATTGCCAGTGACACAGAACTCCTGTGGCCATCTTTCCATAAGCAGAGGATGACAGCGCTAGGAAATGGAATAACCTGAGGGTTTGCTGACATCAATGAACTGCTTTATTGACCAATCCTAGAGTTCACCCTTCCTCTGAACTTCCGGTTATGTGAGATAAGAAGGCTCCCTATTATTTAAGCCAGTATGAGTCAGCTTTTCTGTTACTTGTAGCCAAAAACATCTTTGCTGGTACACTCCAATAAACTTCAATTACCTCAAGGGCAAGGGAGGATATTCACTATCGTTTGAGACCATCTCGTACTACAAGTCTACAATCAACCAACATGTTATTGTTGTGATAGTACATATACAACATGTATGCTTTTTCCTTTATCATACAACTTATGAAATGATTACTCAGGCAAAGAGACTTTTTATTAATTAGAGAAAAAACTATGAGCAACATTTAATTAATCAAAAGTAGAACAGAATATCCACTAGATTTATAAATAATTCCACTTACTAGTTGTCCTTTCATTGAGGGTCTGCCTTGAATTCTAGTCAAAGCACACACGTTGGCAACAACTCAGCTTGACTGGACTAATCTGGACATAAGCCCTTAAAGGTGATGTAGCAAATATATAGTTTATACCTCATAGGGTTACCATGAGAATTTAGCAAAATACTGTAAGTAGAGCCTAGCACAATATCTAGTGCATAGTAAATATATATAATTTGGTTCTTGTTACTTTTCTCTTATAGAACAGTTGATTGTAAAAATTTTAATTAATATGTTAAATATGCATTTCATTTACTCTATACTTACTAAATATGATAATCTCATTTTGTGTTGCTAGAAGTCAGATTATGGCAAATACTAATATACATGTGTTATACTTCACTGGCTAGTTGGTGCTTGGGTACATGGCTGATTTCTTAGTTCACTCTTTTATTTATATGAAGCAAGTCCCAGAAACCACTTGAACAAAGTAAGGGAGGCAGTGACAAAACTATTAACTAGAAATTGAGCTCTAGTATTTTGACTAATCTCCTCCTGCTTCCCAGTATTTGTGAGATTGGTGGAACTGACAATGCAGTTGGAAAGAAGATGAATAAAAAGAAAATATAAAGCAGGAAAGCAAGATTATGACTTTGAGGATGTAACTAGAAGGCAACTAATGTAATTAAAAGAGACGGAGAGGAAGAGGTACTACTTGAGTAACAGCTAAGAATGATAAAGATACAGAACAGATATCAGGCCAGAAGGAGAGAATAGAGGACATTTAATGAGTTATACCAAGCTAGAAGATTACAAAACTCTTTCTGTTCTATTGCAAAGGATTTTGCTTTTCATAACATACACTAGTATAATTTCCAAATAGTATATACTGAAAAATACTGGAAAAAAAAGCCCTTACCAGCTCAAACTTAACAAATAAATGTGTTTTTTCCTCAACTTATGAATAAGGATGATGGTTCTTTATTGAAAACACCACATGATCGACAAATGTCAAAGTTCACAAGATTGCTGACTCGGTGACACTGTTAGTTACCTGGCTTATCACGAGAACCGTGAGTTCGTTAGCTCCGGGCGCTTTGGTGTGGCCACTGCAGTATTCCCACAGAGCTGTTCAGTTAACAAGTGTTTACTGAACAAGATCAGTATCTGGGAATTTAAACTGTGTGTTTATTCTGGACAATTAGACATGCTAAACTAATGTGAACTTATAATGTAACATTCGTTGTGATGAATAAGGAAAACACAGAGAAGGTTCTCATGCGGGGCGGGGGGGTGGGGGGGTGGGGGGGCGTAGGGAAGTCCTCCAGGCAAACACCAGCCGAATGACTGGCAGGTGCCTGGATAAGCATTCAGAGTCCCTGATGGGGAACCCTGGCCTCGAGGCCCCTCCCCTGATGTCAGACAGGGGCAGGCGGAGACCACTTTCTGGACACTAGTCATTAGCCTCCGCTAACACTGGTATTCGGAGGGGCTCTAGGTTCAAGTCTGCATTTCCAAGGTGGACCCAACATATGCACAGAACCCAGGAATTTCCTAGGGCTCAATACCACATGAGTAACTGGTAAAAGGATGAATGTGGCATTTTTTAAAGTTCAATTTGTTGTATAATCTACATACAGTTAAATGTACCCTTTTTAATGCACATGCTATGAGTTTGACAAATGCATACGGTTGGGTTTCTACCACCACAATCAAGACATAGCACATTTCCATCAACCCAAAAAATGTCCTCATGACAATTTACGGCCAATCCCTCCCCGGCCCCTGGCCACCACCGATCTGTTTTCCATCCCTATAGTTTAGCCTTTCCAGAGCGTCACACAAATCAAATCTCCAGGGCGGAGCCTTTGCCTGAGCGTCTGGTTTCTTTCATCTGCCGTGCAGTCACTGGCAATGAGGCCAGCGGGCCTGGGACCCGGTGAGTGAAAAGGACCGGAGAGGGGGCAGGGCAGGTCACACAGGGCCTCGTCCGCCGCAACAGCAAATCTGGATTGATACGGGTGACGGGAAGCCACTGGAAGATGGAGAGCAGCTGAGTAACGCGGTCTGATTCACTTAAAAATAACCTGGCTACTACTGTGTGGAAGATGGGCCACCGTGGAGCGAAAGGAGAAAAAAGGAAGCCGTTTAGAGACGACTGCTGTTGCCAGGGTCAAACACAGAACAGCAACAGTGGAGGGGGCCCCGAGCGGTGAGCTCAGAGATGTCCTTTAGAGGACGAGATGCCGGGACTGGATAGAGCGCATGAAGAGGAGAGAGGAGGCCAGAAGGCTCCACGATTCGGGCTTTAGAAACAAGGGAGGTGGTGGCGGCATTTACCAGGATGGATGAAAGGAAAAGACAGGGGAGTTGGAAGGAGGAAGGAGAGGGAGGGGGAGGAAGGGAGAATGAAGGGTTCCATACATTCGGACAGCATCGCATACAGGGGATATGGCATCTCGCCGCTGACCGTTCTGCATATCTGACTGGCCTTTGATCGAGAAAGTTCACTTAACAATCCCTGTCCTGTGACTCTTTTATTTAATACCGTGAGTGAAGACACTGAATACATCCAGTCTCCACATCACGGGGTTCCCAGGGTTAAATTTTTTAAAATAAGACAAGTTGTAAAAGGCTAAAGAGCTCTTCCATTTCTCACCTTTATTTTCTACATGGACAAGAACCACCAAAGTTTCATAAGAAGGCTCTAAATGTTACCTAGACTTTTTCTCACAATACTTCTTCCATTTGCTCAACTGCTCTGGCTCAACTGAGTTAAGAACAGAAAACATTTTTAAATGGTAACTTGTCTTGCTTCCAAATGTTTCCCATTAACAGGTGAAAACGCATTTAATGGTTCATCTTTTCCACCTTAGGAGATCGGGGTGATGCTCTTGGGAGGGTGAAGAAGTACGTCTTGCTTAGACGCTCAGTACGAGGAAAGCAATGTAGTGGCCACACACCGCAGAGAAGCCGGAGGGTATGGTGTGCAGGTTTACCTCGTGTCTGCTTTCCTCAGGGAGCCCACCCGGCCAAGTACAGGGAGCAGCACCAACCACGCCACCACCTGCCCTTGGCACCTCTGAGACCACCCAAGTAGAATATTTGATACACCAAACGATCATTCCTGTCAAAGCTCCATCCATCCATCCATCTGCCACTATCAACACATTTCCTGAAAGTCTTTTTTTATCTTAAATTTTCATGCAAATCTGTCACCTATAAGGCATATAAAATGTATTTGTTTACTTACCATTGATTACAATGGACAGTCCAACTAGATGTAGTATAAGATCACTATGTACAGTTGTGTAGTAGACTAGATCAGTCTACTACAACAATTTTCTGTTGGATAGCATTAAAATGCCTTGAGGACGAGGCCCCTTTTTTTTGAATATGTAAAGTAGTCCTGGACTTTGAGTAACTTTAGCACAAGACTGAGCCAGCCAAGTTCATGAAGAAGTCAAATTCTAGTGAAAAAACTAGGCCCCACGGGTAGCTCAGGGCAATTCTGGGTTTGATCCCAGTCTCCTTTCCCAGTCCAGGGCTGTTCTACAAGCAACACGCTACCTCTGCGGACAATGGCTGCTCTTCTCAGGTGTGTGGCTTTCTAAGGCACTCTTGCATTTCTCTGCTCAGGCTAAAGAGAGACCTTGCAGGATGGTTATCTCATGCTGCTCAGGCCATTTGTTTCTGCCATGAATGATACAGAGACAGTAGAGGTGGAGGTGAAGGGAGAGACAGAGATGACAGAGACAGAGATAGAGACAGACACAGACATAGAGATAGACACAGACAATAGCGATAGAGATAGAGACAGAAACAGATAGATATAGCTTCTTAGAAAATATTCAAAGGGGTCAAGTTGCTAGTGTATAAGCTCCATGAAAGCAGGAACATGTCTAATACTCTTACCATGTATCCTTGGCACCTTGCTAAAGCTAAGTCACAGTTTTATACAGGGAAACATAACACTTTCTATCCGCTAGTTGGGGCTGTGTTCCTCAGATGCCTGCTGCACTCCCTTCTGCAGCTGGGGCAAAGTCTGTGCAAATCCCTGAGCCGCACTGCAGTGATCCTGTAAGTCAGTCATCTAGCCCAACTCCCACAGTGAACAGTCCAGGAAACAAGTCCCAAAGGGATGGCAGAACCCACCCAGGGAGCGTCTTATGCCACGTTTAGTTCCCCAAACTCAGATTTCCTGACCAACTAGTTGCTCTTTCCTAAACACTGCAATACCTCGCCACCAATCAGTAAGTGATGATTGGAAACCCACAATATCAGAGACATCATGAACTGGAGAGCTGTGCCCTTAAGAACATTTTCCCAGGTCTGGTTTGAGTTGGACAATCAATCATGTGTTTAAGAAGATAACACTTCACGCTCTTTTATTTGCTCCATGCAAGGGCACTAAGCAGATAAGAGGAAATCTACTGAGAAATTAATATGACAGTGGGTTATGGTTATTCTGTATGTGAATGGTTAATTTAGAAAGCACAGCTGGTGAGGCATACTATAAACTGTATACCTATTTATTTAGACTCCAAAGAGAAATGGTATGACCTAGATCAGTGGTTTAGTCTAATCTGATGATTAATTGAAAATATGTATTCAAGCTGGTATCTAAACAAAGGAATTTATTAAAAAATAATATACTTTTCAGATTTTTAGCCTTATTTCACAAATAAGACATTAAAAATAACACTGAAACTTCATTTTAATAATATCCCAAATTATAGGAGTAGTTTGATAGTTCTGAAAGTTCACGTTTATCCTATATATTCTATAATACTAACTCTCCTCAACAGAACTGAGCACATTATAGTGAAAGCCCAGTGTTATTGACACTGTTTTGCTGACACTTTTCCCCTATATAATTACTAAAAACAACTTCTATTATTTCTTCCTTGTAAGAGGACTCTATATTTAAAATAATAAACTGCAAACTAGATGTCTAAAATAATTAAAATCTCCTAAGATATCAGTTTCCCAATATAAAATTTTCGATTTTTCAAAAGTCTAGGAAATAATGCCAGTGGATAATGCATGGAGTGGGGCAAAAGTAAGTTTATAGTTGTAAGTAGGGGAAACACGGAGTTTATTCTTATATTATTATTTATTAACTATTGCATTACCGCGGAACCTCAGTTCTCAAACTCAATTTGCTCTGGAAGGCTGTTCAAGAAGTGATTTGTTCAAAAACTGAATCATTTTTTCCCATTAGAAACAATGTAAATTGAATTAATCTGTTCCAGACCCGAAAATGATTCCCTGCTTTAACCTTTCTTGTTTATATACAGTACATGTCTCATGTACTGTTTAATCTGTAAACCAACACTTCTTTTCTTAAATTGATCGACCCCCCCCCCCCACCGCCCCTCTAGCCTTAAAGGAATCACTTTCAGCTCTCCTTCAAGAGGTGCCTTTTCGGAAGTCAGCATGCAGCATCTTCGCTGTCACATATCACTGCCTCTGGAATGCTGTCACCAGCTGCTTTTCGTTTATCCAATTCAACAACAGTTTTTCCACCTCTTCAAATGGCCTGTGATCATTATCTCTTTCACACCCTTAGCAACATTAGCATTCTTGATGGTTTCGTGTTAAAATTGTGCTAATCATGGATTTCACCAGCAGCAAAAGCATTCTTTCCATTGTTTGTTGCCTGACTTTTTTTTTTTGTACCTAATTTTTTATTTTATTTTATTTTTTAACGCTGAGGTATCAGCATGAAAGGGTTCTCAGATGGAAAACCGAAGTTTGGTTCGACAACCGAGACATTGTTTCCACAGACAACTAGGTGGAGAACTGAACTGTTAGAGATGGGAGACATTTGAGAACTGAGGCTTGACTGTATTTATCGGTATCACAACTGTAAGCCTACTTTTGCCCACCCCTGTATTAGGGAAAGCAAAGCTGTGTGTGTCCACATAGCTTCCGTTTTGGTGGTCTCTGACTTCTTTGCTGGGCCAGCACACAGCGCAATGTCAGTGGCATAGGATACCTGGTCATGGCTGGCTTCAACGGAGCTCCCACCAGCATGGGAAGTCATCTGCACAGGGGCTAAGGTCAGGCAGGTCACACACTCTCTGCCACTCTGTCTATCACAGTAGTGCACCTATAACAGAACACACGCAGTCTGCTGAGCACCGCCGGGGAGAGGGAGCCAGGGGCAACAGGCCCTTTGCAAAGGGTCTAGATTTCAAGGAAAATTCAAGTAAGTTATGCAGCACACACTTCAAACATTTAAAACTTTATCGGGACCTTCCAGTATCTATGAGAAGGCTATAAACTCTAGTATACTTTCCAACTTTTAAGAGTTTAGGAATCAAGGATACGCATAAGTCAAAGTTTATTTGATGCTAATGGAACTTTGTCAACCTGACTTTTCTCTCATCTTTGACTCTTCGTGTGTGTGTGTGACTGCCACTTAATTAGTAGTGACATTCTTCTACTTATACATGATAGTCCCTCTAAAACCACTGTTAAATATATATGTATTACTACATCATGTTCTGCTTGAAATGTTGACATTGCAGTCAAAGTGAATTAAACTAAGGTGATTTGTAATGTGCAGACCAAAATAAAGTTACCATAATATTATTTTTCTTTTAGTGAAATACAGCCAAGCATTATTAAAAGCACATGTCAGAAGACACTCCCTATCAGAGATAGGGGACGGGGGTGAAGGTGGTAGGAGAATTTTGAGTCCACCTCCCCACTGGGAAAATGCTCATTCTCCTCCCACTTATCTACAGTCACAAGAGTTCTTTCAAGCAGTATTTATTTTCACTCGAAGCTAATAAAGTAAAAATAGCATTGATTTTGTGATAAATTACTAACTATACCATAGGAAGAAATGATTTTATTAGCTAGAACATGCTCAGTTTGTTAAATTTGTATAGATTTAGGGTAAAAATTTAGATTAAAACCTTGAATTTGTGAGGAAGAAAATTAAAACACATACTAGTTCCCTATCTGAGGTTTAATTCTACTTGCTGTATAATACTCATATATCTTCATTACAGATTATGGTCCACAAATATTTTGTCATGTTTAATATAGATCTAACTGAAAATGACAACAATATGAATCCTAGCCTAATGGTTGAATAATTCCATTTTTTCAAACAAATAGGGTTGTTAAGATCGCCTGTCAGTTTCTCTGAAGGTAAGAAACTCCCTCGAGTTCAAAGAAAGTCAATAAATAAAACCTTTTCTCCAAAGCACTTTAAAGATTTTATTATGAAAATATTTTTCCTAGTTAACTTGGGGAAAAAGATTTGACCGCAGTTCTAATTCATGGTGTTATACCTCCTGAGCAAATTAAAAGGTCGCTCAGTGTATATGAATTCATGACTGTGGAAGTGTTGTTTACTATGCATCAGCTAAATATGGGGGGGAACTGAAACTTACCACATAGCGGGTTTATGCAAAAGCCAATATGCTGACACTGTAATAACTATAGTTCGCAGCCATTTAGGGTCCAGTTAAAATGTTCTTGTCACATATAGTGTTGTTATAAAACATACTTTTAAAAATAAAATCTAATCACCTTTGATATCAATTGGAAGTCCATGTGAAAGACATGACACTTTCCGAAATATCTAAATTGATAGTGAAAATGCTTGCGTGTCGGCCAAGATGCATCATTATTAAGGACTAGAGGCCCGGTGCATGAAAATTCATGCACTGGAGGGGGATCCCTCAGCCCGGCCTGCCCCCTCTCACAGTCCAGGAGTCTTCGGGAGCAGGAGGTAACCCAGCAATCAGGGGAAGGTGATGCCCCATCAAACCTCTGCTGCTGCCACTGCTGGTAGCACAAGCCTTTGCCAGCCCTGGCTACCTGAGCCTTGGGCCGGTCCTGGGCAGCTGGGCAGCTGTCATCTGAGGCTTGCCTGCGTCTCAGGCCGGCCCGGGGTGGCTGAGGGGCTGAGGGGACTGGGAGACTCTGGAGGCAGGCATACAGAGTGGCCTGACCCAGCTAGGGGGTGGGCCCAGCTGTGCTGCACGCCTGCCACTCCGGCAGGGCTGAGAGGACTGGGCGCCACCATCTTGTGGCTATGGGTGCCGCTATCTTTGAGGGTGTGGCAGTCAATCAGCATATTCCCTTTTTATTAGATAGGATAATATTATATTAGGTTAATATCTATCACTGACTTGTCCTAAAGCTTTTTTCTCAATCCTTTTCATAACTAAAATCAACTCCTTTATAACTAAAATGTAAACATATATTTAACATGCTCAGTCATGTACCGTGTTCTAGCTGTCTGAGTAATCTGTTCCACTCTGCATGCAATATGCTTGTCACACTAATGCCTCAAAAGGGGTAAGTAAATGAATGAAATTGCATTATACAGACTTGTAATTACTTTCTCTCTCTTTTAGAATTCTCCACGTGGGATAAACTTTGAAAATTACATGCCTATGTTTGGTGTACAAAAATCTATCAGTAATGCACAGAATTACTTCTAATACAAGTCTACAGACAAAAACTGTCTAACAATTGCAACAACATATGTGTGGCAAATATTGTTAAAGGAGATAATGCATTCTTACACTAAGTGATGAGTATGTACACGGCAAAAACCCCTAAATTTTGTTCTGAAAAGTTTTCAATGACTATACCATTGGAGATCTAAGGATAGATCTCATTAAGGCGTAAATTATATATACACATACACATATACAGTTATTTTTGTTTTACATGTCCATGAAAGAAAGCACCAAGTGACTTTTAACAATTTCATATCTACTAGAAAAGGAGCTTCCTTTTTTTGTAATACGTACTCATGTTTTAAAATAATCACATATATCCATTTACATATGTAAAAGAAGCTGCATTAAAATCTATAGAGCTTTGCAAAGAAATAACTTAACAAGGAAAACTAGTGTAAGGTCAAAGAAAAAGTATAGTCCTATAGGTAGTCAGTATGACACCAAAGTTAAACTAATACAAAATCTTCTCCCAAGAGGGCCAACCAACTCTACTACTTTTCATGGATTAGAACTCTAATGTACTGTCTATCTCTTTAAAAAATGGATATCAAAAATAAGACCTTACCAATCTTTCCATTATATATTGGCATTCATAAAGGTAATTATTTTTATACAAATATTGAAATATATTGCTTTCTACTCAGTAATTACAGATTCTAGAACACACAATATTTAATATTTAAAAAATAATTACATTCATGATAAAAAAAAAAGACCATTTTTAACTTCTGCTTCCAGACAAGATGTAATAGATTTACTTTTCTGCATTCTTCCTGCTTAGTATAAGTAACAGCCCTGGATGTTATCCATAAAACAAATATAAGAGGACTCAGGAAAAAGGAGAGGAGAAAGACCAGCTTAGGGATTTCAAGACCCAAGAAGTAACACAGTGCTGAATTCCTGGGTTTTCTTTTATATATCCTGGATTGGGTGCTAGAGAAGCCAGCAACCTGGAAATGTCACTGGGTATAGGGGAAAAGAACAAAACAAGAAAGTCTGATCTCTATAAACAAAGGGCCAGAAAAAGAATAATTTAGCAAGACAGAAAATGTTTAGGTAAAAGTGCCCTATTCCAGCCAAACACCATAGAAAAAATGGCAGACCCCCACCAGCAAAGGCCAAATGGGGAGCCTAGACTTCCACCCTTGCCAGACTGGAATGCAGCAACCCAATTCCCTTACAGGGGTGATGACAGGAAAGGCTGAATGGGGAGTCATGACTTTCACCCCTGCTGGACAATGAGGCACCCTCCCCCTTCTCATTGGAGTGGTGTTGGGAGAAGCATAGTGGAGGGTCAGGACTTGCACCACCATTTAGCTATAAAAACCCTCCCCCTTCCACCAGGGTGTCCAAAAAGGCTAAGTGGAGAAAGGTACTATGATATCCGATAGTAACAAGGAGGCACTCCTATACCATCCTAGGCTGGGACCATGTCAGAGGAGGCTTACTAAAACAAAAGATTTAAGTAAGATACACAGACTTATACCCCAAATGTCCAGTATTCAATAGAAAACCATTTATTATTCCAAAAACTAGGATAATCTCAATTTGAATGAGAAAAGATAATCTTAAGATGCCAACAAGATAACACAGATTTCAGACTTATCAGGTAAGTGTTTTAAATAGCTATCATAAATATGTTTTAAAAGGCAATGAAACACACACTTGAAACAAAAAAATATATAGTTTCAGTAGGCGGATGCAGAGTGGAGGGAGTCAGAGGAGGAAAAAAGGAACATCTGTAATACTTTTAATAAAGATAAATAGTTTTGAAAGTCTCAACAAAGAAATAGAACATATAATAAGAACCAAATCTAACTTTATTAAAAATTAAATTTAGGGGCATAGGCTACCAAGGAGACAAAACTGAACCTCACGTCAACTCTGCTTGGCCCCGGAGGATGGCTGGTTAGCCAGAGACAGGTAAGATTCCTCAAGGAAGGAACAACCTAAGACAGGCACAGTCGCAGAGGGGCCATCAGGAGAGAATTTGGGGATCAACAGAGGTGGGGCACAGACCCTCACCCCCCCAACATTGCAGGGGCCTGAATCCTAGCCCCTTCTGAGGGAGGTCTCCTGCCCCCATGGCTGCTTTGTGCTTCCCATGCCCAGCTCAGATCAGGACCCAGGTGACAGACAGAGACTTGGCCGACAGCAGCTGCCCTCTCACTCCAACAAGAATTGTTTGAGTTGCCTTGTACCCATGGTGTGGGGAAGTGGGTTTACGATATCTAAATCCAGCCTACCACCAGGAATGCTCAGGACCTACTCAAGAAGGCAAATAATCCCTTCCACCAATATTTACAGGGTAAAACAAGATTATTGTTAGAGTAATAAATTTGACAGTAAAATAGTAGTCAAGTTTTCAGGCAAATTTAAATTGGCTAGTTGAAACAAGTGAATATTCTAGAAAAATTAATTGTACCGGACAAAAAGGTGTTCCTAAAGTGTCAACTAAAATTTTTATTGGTACTTCATCTCATGATAAAATTGTGCACCATATAATGAACCTAAAACAGTAATATTATAGTGAAAAAAATTAAAATTTAAAAGCCATCAAGACTACATTATAAAATTTTCAAAAGCCTCCTAACATGAAGACAGAAGAGAAGCAGTCCAGAGACGGAAGACGCTGATGTGGCCTTCCCATACTAGCAGTTAGCAGCTGTGCATCACTGCAGATTGCCCAGGACCAAACCGGACAGAGTCGGACCTGCATTACCACCATTTGTCCACCATCCAGAACTGAAATGTCAGTGCTGACATGTACACATAAGGAACTGTTGGACATTGAAATTGGGTCTCAAAAGAACTGTTGGCCCAGAAAGAAACTCACTACACACTGATTCATTTGCCTGTCACCATAACCATTATTGCTTGTCTCATTTTCGGTTCTTATAAGTGTATTTCTAATAGCACATGATCTCACTCATCTAGGGGAAATAATGAACAACATAGACTGATGAACAAGAACAGACCCAGAAACAAGGAGGCATGGATCAGACTGTCGGGCCTCGGGGGGAGGGTAGGGAAGGGTGGGGGTAAAGGGGGAGATCAACCAAAGGACTTGTGTGCAGGCATATGAGCGTAACCAGCGGTTAAGGACAACAGGGGGGTGGGATGGGAATGGGGGGACGAGGACAAATATGTGATACCTTAATCAATAAAGAAATTTAAAAATAAAAAAATAAAAAAATTAAATTTATTGGGGTGACACTGGTTAACATATCAAATCGAACTTGTAAAACTGAAAAATACATGAAATAAAATAAAAAACTCAATGGGTAGGCTTAATAGCAGAATGGACAGAACAGAGGAAAGAACCAGTAGACTTGAAGATAGAAAAATAGACATTCCCTAATCTGGGCAACCAAAAGAAAAAAGACTGAGAAAAAAATGAACGGAGCCTCAAGGATGTGTGTGTGGGACCATAACAAAAACTCTAATATTTGTGTGTTCAGAGTCCCAAAAGAGAAGATAGTGATTGGGGCTAAAAAAAAAAAAAAAAGAACTTGAAGAAATAATAGCTAAAAATTTACCAAATTTTAGTAAAAGGTACAAACCTATAGCTTTAAGAAGCTGAGAAAACACCAAACAGAAGAAACACAAAGAAACCCATGCCAAGACACATCATAACCAAACTTCTGAAAGTTAAAAACAAAGAATAATCTTGGAAGCAATGAAAAACAACTCCTGACCGATGGAGGCAAACATTTAACAGGAACTTCTCAACAGAACCCATGAAGGCCAGAAATAATTGGCACAAGCTATTTCAAGAGCTAAAACAACAACAACAAACAAACAAAGAAAACAAAAAACAGTAAACCCAGAATTTTATAACCAGTAAAAATATCCTTAAGGACTGAAGAAAAACCCAAACATTCTCAAATGAATGGAAACTGAGAATATGTTGCTGGCATACCTACCCTAAAAGAATGACTAAAGTAACAAAGAAAATGATAAAAGCAGGACTCTTAGAACTCCACCAGGAAGGAAAAAAACACACACAGGAGTAAAAATGTTGGTAAATACAACAGACTTTCCTTCTCTTCTAAAATTCTCTAAGTTATGTTTGACATTAAAAGCAAAAATATAACCCTGTCTGATATGGTTCTAAACATATGGAGAGAAAATATTCAAGACAATTATAAACAGAGTGGTGTATAGGTCACTGAGAAGGGCACATCACTTCTGTGATATTCTTACCAAGAATGCACAATCTCAATCAAATAATGAGAAAATATCAGAAAAACCCAAATTATTAACATTCTACAAAATTCAATATTATGCAAAAGTGTCAAGATCATAAAAGGCTAAAGAGCTGCTACTTGATTGGAAGACACTTTAAGCGACATCGCAATTAAATGCAACGTAGGATCCTAGACTGGGTCTGAGACCTGAAAAAGAACATTAGTAGAAAAACTGGCAAAATTTGAATAAGATCTGTAGATTAATTATTGTATCATCATTAATGTCCTGGTACTGACAATTATACTATAATTATATAATTGTTAACAGTAAAGTCTATACTATTTTTCTCCTTTTCTCTAAGTGTAAAAAAAACCAACACACTTTAAAGGTGATTTATAAGAAAGAAAACTTTTCTTAAGTGCTTCAGAATAAATGAGACTTCAAAGAAGCTGAGAGCCTATTAGAATAAATAACAGATAAATTTAAGTTTTTCTATGCACGTCAGAATTTTATACTAAAAGAATCTTTCAAAAACAAGAGAAGAGAATCAGTGGAGGCTAAATTTTCTCTTAATTAGAAAAATTAAGTTACTGGACAATGTGAGTACTTTCTACCTCTGATATAGGAAGGAAAGAGGATGCAGGAAAACAATTTCCTGGCATAAAAGCCTGGAAAATCACAATATCCAAACAATCATGAAAAAGAGGAGTTAAAGGTTCCTCTATAAGTTAGAGTTTTAGAGAGAGAAAAATAACAATATAGGTCTATGCAATAGGGACTAAATAACATCAATAAATGTTACTTGATTTGCAAAAGCTGTGAGATAAGTTGCTGCTTAAACTGCAGATCCAATTAGGTAGTAACACCACCTATCAGATTTTCAGCTATTTCTATTTGTTTAAAATATATTTTTATTGATTTTAGAGAGGAAGAGAGAGGGAGAGAGAGAAACATCAATGATGAGAGAGAATCATTGATCGGCTGCCTCCTGCATGCCCGACTCTGGGGACCGAGCCCAGTACCTGGGCATGTGCTCTGACCGGGAATCAAACCTGTGACCTCCTGGTTCATAGGTCGACACTCAACCATTGAGCCACGCCGGCTGGGCACAGCTATTTCTATTTTTAATCTAGGAAAATATTACTATCTCTACCCTCAACTTTCTCCCCTATCATTACACAATGTTTCCACTGAAACTACTCTAAACAGGAAGCAATAACCACCTCAATGCCAAGTTCTTCTTTGCAGCATTCGACAGAGAAGTATATGCGCAACCAAGAGAGACTACTGTTCCAGAAGCCAAGAGAAAAGAAAGTTCAAGATGAGATTAAAAGTTTGGAATTTGAATCCAGACAGGTTAACTGCCTCTAAAAACAAAATTCAAAACTATGCAGAGAAATGTAACAGAATCCAGTCTCTATAATGTATCATTCATAATAGTCAGAATGCAATCCAAAATGACTTGACCTAAAATAAACAGGAAAAAGTGACTCATTCTCAAGTGAAAAGGCAATCTATAGAGGCCACATCCAATGCTGAAATAAGCAGAAAAGCACCTATTATACTTACTCACAAGGATATAAAGAAAACTATGTCTATAAGGAATGAACGAATAGAGAAAGTCACCAGAAAACAGAATTTTTAAGAAGAACCATATGAAAATTCTGAAAATGAAAATATCCAAAAAACAAAAACAAAAAAAAATCACTGGATAAAGGAGATACAGGAAAGAGTGAACTTACAGGTCAATAGAAATAGTATAAGCTGAGGTTCAGGGAAAATTTTTTATTTAAAAATAGATAAAGCCTCAGGAATCTGTGGGACAATATTTAAAAATGCATGTAAATGAAGGCCCAAAAGGAGAGGAGATAGAAAAGTGGGCAAAAATATATTTGAAGGAAATATGGCCAAAAATCCTCCAAATTTGATGAAAGCAATAAATATACCAATTTAAGAAATCTGAGAGTATACAGTGAGTTCAGTATTGGCACCCAAAATATATGTCCAGGTCCTAACCCAGCAGCTTTGAATGTGATCTTTTTTGGAAATACGGTCTTTGCAGATGGGATTAAGTTAAGGATCTCGGGATAAGATAATCCTAGGTTTAGAGTGGGCCCTAAATCCAACGACTAGTATCCTTATGGCTTTTCCAATATTTTGAATTACTTTTTATGACAGCTGTCACGATTACCAGTAATTAATGAATGAGTGACTTGGTCAATTCAGTGATTTTCAAACACAAGTGGGAGAATTCCAGCTTCAGGCAATAAGTTCATTGGACAAAGACTCTTGCAGATAACAATATAAAATGTAGACAAGATGAAAAGAAAAGTATCTGAAGGCACTGGAATGTGATCAAGTGTAGGCAGACACCAGGGCACAGTTTTCCCTTAAAGGACCAAAACTATAAAAAATAAAAATTGTGACTGTGTGGCTTTTTTTTTTTTTTTTTTTTTTTTGCCTGAGGTATTCTCGCTTTCTATAGTTCTATTGGTGGAAAACTGCCGTCTAACCAGCTGGAGGTGGCAGAGGAGAGCACTTCGGGGTGGCAGACGAGCTGGACATGGAGGGAACAAATCCCAGAAGGAAGGTGGCTGCGTGAGTGGTACAACTCTCAATGGGCATATAAACTGCACCCAAATTCCTGCCTGATGATAGACTCTGCGTGTCCAGGAAAGATCACAGAGCGCCGGAAATAAAAGTGGGCAGAGAGAAGTAAGAAATCCATTAAGATCTGAAAGTTTGGGGTTGTTCTTCTTTTACTTTCTTATTGAATTTACTGGGGTGACATATAGGTTAATAAAATCATATAGGTTTCAGATGTTGAATGTTATAATACATCACCTGTATATTATGTTGTGTGTGTTCAAGTCAAGTCTCCTTCCATCACCACTGCTATGTTTTTAATAGAGTGCGGTCTGTAAAGTATATACGGCTTGAGTACTAGAAAGCTAAACGCTTCACTAAAGTATCCGTAGACAAGGGCTGGTTGATAAGCTGAAAATTTAAGGGAGGGGAGAAATGCTGAAAGCTAAGAAATGCAAAGAGGATGGGCTCCAAAATACGAGGATAAACTCAGCCCAAATAATTATGAAGACACTGGGAAGACACTGCAAGAGAAAAGGCCACAGCTGGAAGCTGAGAGAACTAAGTGGAGTATCAGCTGAGGAATGTCGCTCTGGGAGAGGCAAAGCTTATACTTTCAGTCCAGACTGCTTAACTGAGTACTGGACCAAAAACAAAAACAACGATCTGCAAAAGAAAAAATGATAGAGTTGCTCTAACATATTATCCACAATGTCCATTTTTCAAACAAAAGTTATGCAAAAAACAAAACAACCACCAGGAAAGGGTGACATAAGGCAGTCAACAGAAACAGACTCCTGCCCTAGATGGTTTGGCTCAGTGGATAGAGCACTGGCATGCGGACTGAAGGGTACCGGGTTCGATTCCGGTCAAGGCACATGCCTGGGTTGTGGGCATAGTCCCCAGTAGGGAGCATGCAGGAAGCAGCCAATCAATGACTCTCTCTCATCATTGATATTGATGTTTCTTTCTTTCTTTCTTTTCTTTTCTTTTCTTTTCTTTTCTTTTCTTTTCTTTCTTTCTCTCCCTCTCTCTCTCTCTCTCTCTCTCTCTCTCTCTCTCTCTCTCTCTCTCTCTCTCTCTCTCTCTATCTCCTTCTCTGTCTTTCTCCCCCTTCATCTCTGGAATAAAAATATATACTAAAAACAAAAACATAGAAGCAAACCCATAAAATGTCTAGGAAAAAAGTAAGAGAAAATCTTTGCAACCCTGTAGTCAAAGATTTCTTAGATAAGATCAAAAAGGCACAAACTATATGGAAAATTGAACTTCATCAACATTGAAAACTTCTTTTCAACTTTTCAAAAGATGCCATTAAGATAATGAAAAAAAAAAGTCACAGGCAGTGAAATAATATTTGTAACACAAAAATTGTTTCCAGAATATATTTTTTAAAAACTGTTATAACTCCATAAAAAGAAAATGCTCCAATTAAAAACTGGGCAAAAGATGTGGACATTTCACAAAGATATATAATTTGGCCAATAAACACAATGTAAAGAAGCTCATATTGCCCTAGCTGGTTTGGCTCAGCGGATAGAGTCTCAGCCTGCGGACTGAAGGGTCCCGAGTTCGATTCCGGTCAAGGACACATGCCCAGGTTGTGGGCTCAATCCCCATAGGGGGCATGCAGAAGGCAGCCAATCAGTGATTCTCTCTCATCATTGATGTTTCTATCTCTCTCTCCCTCTCTCTTCCTCTCTGAAATCAATAAAAATATATATATATTTAAAAAGCAGCTCATATTGTTGGTCACCAGTGAAATACAAATTAAAATATAAATGAGATACTACTGTACCATTCATAAAGTAAGACTGATCACTGTGTGCAGCCCTCATACATTGCTGGCAGGAATGTAATGATACAACACATTGAAAAAAAATCTGATAGTTCCTTATAAATTTCTATGTACACTTACCATGTGACCCAGCAATTCCACTCTAAGATATTTTTCCAAGAGAATTAGAAACATGTCTGCACAAAACCTTGTACATGAATATTCATAAAAAGCTTTATTCATAATAGCCCCAAACTGAAAACAACTCAGATGTCCATCAATAGATAACCTGATCACTGTGGTATATATCCATGTAATTAACTAGTACTTAGCAATAAAAAGGAACAAACTTGTGATATATACAACATAAACAAATCTTAAAACATTATATTGAGTCAAAGAAAATCAGACGCAAAACTGTGCATGCCATATGGTTCCATTTTTATGAAATTCCTGAAAAGGTAAAACTAATCTTTAGTGACAAAAGGATATCCTGGTTGCCCGAGCCATGGGGAGGTGAGGGAGCAGGCTGCTGAGAGCACCAGGAAATTGGTCACAGTAATGGCAATATCCCCATCTTGATTGTGGTGGTAGTTACATGTTGGTCTACATTTTTCAAAACTCATCCAAGTGTACAATTAAAATGGGTGTGTTTTATTATATGTAAATGATACCTCAATAAGGTTAATTAAAACATTGAAAAGTGTAGTTACCTGTCAGAATGGCCACCATCAACAAATCAACAAATGACAAGAGCTGGCAAGGATGTGGAGAAACGGGAACCCTAGTGCACTACTCGTGGGAATGTAGACTGTGCAGCCATTGAGGAAAACAGTATGGAGTTTCCTAAAAACATTAAAAAGGAACTGCCATTTGACCCAGTGATCCCACCTCTAGGAATATATCCTGAGAATCCCGAAATACCAATCAGGAAGAATGTATGCACCCCTATGTTCACAGAAGCACTATTTACAATAGTTAAGACCTGGAAACAGCCATGGTGCCCATCAGCAGATGAGTGGATTAAAAAGCTGTGGTACATTTACACCATGGAATACTATGCAGCAGTAAAAAAGAAGGATCTCTTACCCTTTGAGACAGCTTGGAGGGACCTGGAGAGTATTATGCTAAGCGAAATAAACCAGTCAGAGAAAGATAGGTATCAAATGATCTCACCCATATGTGGAATCTAATGAACAAAATAAACTGATGAACAAAATAGATCCAGAGACATAGAAGCATGGAACAGACTGACAAATTCCAGAGGGAAGGTGGGGGTAGGGGGCACAGAGGGAGAGATAACCATTAACCAAAGAACTTATATGCATATATGCATAACCCATGGACACAGACAATAGTGTGGTGAAGGCCTGAACGTGAGGGGAGTTGTAGGGGAGCGGGTCAATGGGGGGAAAAGGGGGACGTCTGTAATGCTTTGAACAATAAAGATAAATTTAAAAATAAATAGGGAAAAAGTGTAGTTATCTTTGACACAACAGTTAAAGACACTAAGTCATTACTTATACATCTCATAAATAAACTTAACTCATGCCCTGGCAGGTTTTGCTCAGTGGATAGAGCATCGGCCTGTGGACTGAAGGGTCTCAGGTTCGATCCCGGTCAAGGGCATGTACCTTGGTTGCGGGTACATCCCCAGTAAGGGGTGTGCAGGAGGCAGCTGATCAATGTTTCTCTCTCATCAATGTTTCTAATTCTCTATTCCTCTCCCTTCCTCTCTGTAAAAAAATCAATAAAATATATTTTTTTTAAAAACAACTCATCTCACAATTCCCAAGCAGCTGTTACCTTAGGATATCAACACCAGTTGAATTTATCCTATGTGCTCATGTGACTATCTGCCCTTCCGCCTGTTCCCCCTACAACACATCCCACTCTAATGTTAGCTCCGTGAGAACCTTGACTGAATTTATGCTGCATCCTCAGTGCCAACAAATGTACCTGGCCCATGGCAGGTGCTCAATGCATTTTGCTTGAATGAATGAATGAATCCCTTACATGTTAGTACTCATCGGGATGAATACTCACTAATCTCTCCTAGGCCTTTGCCCAGTTTTCCTGGTCAGTTTTCTATCTATGGTTTCAATTACATCTATATACCAATGACTGTGTCCTACACTCTATTGCTGATCTCTGGACCCATTACAACTGCCCACTGGACATCTCCATTTGAAAGTCCCTCAGGCAACTCAAATTCCACGGGTCTGAAGTGGAACTTAGTAACTTCCTCTAAGTTTATTCATCTCATAAATGAATAAACAAAATACTAAAAACAAAACCTTGTCTCAAACATATCATTCACATTACCTTCCTTTCAAGTTCTTTCTTTTCTCACAAACACATTTACCCTCTCAAATTCCTAACAGAATACTCTATTTATCCTCACACAGTCCCCATTTACTCAATACGTTAAATCCAGTGTCCACCCTGACCAGGCCAGTCAAAGCAGCTTCACAGAAGTCAGCAACAGACATCATGTAATGTTAATTAAATGAACTCTCTCTTAGACGACTGTACTTTCAGCTCCTTCCTCTACGCCCTCTGGCTCTGCCCTAATTTGATCTTTTGTTATTTCTCTCCTAGATTTGTGCAAAACCACTCTAATTAGTCTCTCCACCACCAGTCTCTTGATTGTCTAGTTCATCCTTCTCAGCCTACAGAATTATTTTTCTGAAATACAAAAACCACGCCACTACCCTTTCAAAAATATGCCCTGGCCAGTTTGGCTCAGTGGATAGAGCGTCAGTCTGCGGACTAGGGGGTCCCGGGTTCGATTCCGGTCAAGGGCATGTACCTTGGTTGCGGGCACATCCCCAGTAGAGGGTGTGCAGGAGGCAGCTGATCGATGTTTCTCTCTCATCGATGTTTCTAACTCTCTACCCCTCTTTCTTCCTCTCTGTAAAAAAATCAATAAATTTTTTAAAAAAAATAAGTCGGTGGTCTCTGCCTAACAGCCAAACTTCAAACTACCAGCAACACACACGTTTTCAGCCTCCTGCCAGCCACTTCCACTTTGACCTCCAAGCATTTTCAAAAACGCCATACCCTTTGTCTTCGGTACTCAGCTGCTTCTGCCTGCAATTCTTTTTCTTCTTATCCACCTTAAAATTCTGTGTGCTCTTTACTACTTAATTCAAATGTCTCCTCTGTCATGGATTCTTCCCTAATTCCTTCAGTCAGAGCTGTTCGTTCCCATTTATGATTAACATATGTAGCCATACCTCAAGTGAACACCTGTCAGGTTACACGGACTATGACACTTACTGTAGGGGGCAGGCATTACAGACATTATTTCATGCAGCATGCTAGGAATTTTTCATTCTTTTTATCCTGGAGACAGGGCTAATTTGTGGTAGTGGGCAATCTTCGGCATTTCTACCTGTGTCCAACTTGACCATAACTCCTCCTGTGCCCCCGGGCCCAGTGCCTGGCATGCTACCAGCAGGTGCAGGTACTAAGTACTTTTCCAGAGTGAATGAACACATGGCCCATTTCCTGTTCGTCAGCTGGATCAACTCCCCTATTCAATGGGACGATGTCCTAGAGCCAGATTAATTTCATAGACACTGAAATTACTGAAAACTATCCTTTTCTCTTAATAAGAGCTTTTCAAGCTGTGAACTTTGTATCATTTTCCAACAGTAGTCCTGGTTTTCTCAAATGTTCCCTTTCAGGACTTGATTCTGTACTGACACATACTTTTTATTTAAAAGAGGACTGTACTCGAGGTAAACACATTTCAAACGTTTTCAACTGTCCCTTATCTCTGAAAGCTAAATCTGCTTTTTGGTGTGACTCTGTTAAGATGGTGGAACTTTCCAGAACCTAAACTCAAGTCAAGGTTTAAAATGAATCATTTCATGTAGGAAAATGAGTAAACAGATTACTAATAGGATGTTTTGCTTGGGTTGTCCCTCAGGTGTGTATTTAGATAATAAAATTTTATCTTAGAATAAAATCCAAAGTTCCCAGAAGATTAAAAGAGTCAGAATTTTTAAATGACTCAGACTCAGTTGTGTATATAGTTGGGGGCAGAAATAAATGTATTAATGAAATTTAAGAAAACCATTGTCCACCACCACACACTAGCCCTACCTACAAGGATCAGTCTTCAAACACTGTGCAGCCACTGTGCTACAGTTTGATTTAAAATAAGGATCTGTTGCCCTGCCAGTGTGGGTCAGTTGGTTGAGCACCGTCCCGTGCACCAGGAAGTTGCCTGTTCAATTCCTGGTCAGGGCACAAGCCTGGGTTGCAGGTTTGGCCCCAGCAGGGGGCGTGCAGGAGGCAGCTGATTGATGTTGATGTTTCTTTCTCACCAATGTTTCTCCCTCTCTCCCTCCCCTCTCTTTGAAAACAATAAAAACATATTTTTAAAAATAAAATAAGGATTTGTTAGCAAAAATGTACCAGGCACTTCTGCTTGCTCACAAAGTAATGTATGTAATGCCTACTTAATGCCTACTTCACTCTCTGCTAGATCGTCAGTCAGTCCACGAATGTCAGTTCCGTTCCCTCGTTTCCCCATCAGCTCCCAAGTGAAGCGTGCCCTGGAATGCCAGAGCAGTTCGTTTCCATGTGCACAAATCCCACGTATTCCGCATACGGTTCTCTTTCTCAGGAGTTGTCCTGGGTGAGAAGAGAACAATCATGAAATTTAAGCCAGGTTATTCATGGGGGGAAAAAAAAAAAGTGAGACATAGCCAAATGCTGGAAAGAGGCAAACATCATCTCAACACGACCTAAAATGAGCACAGGTATGTCAACACCTGCCTGATGGCACCATGAATCTCTCGTCGCTGAGAAAGTCACCTCGCTGCCAGCCTTTCCTAGCAAAAGGAAATGCAGTTCACCTTGAGACGAAACATAATTTATTTTTTCTTTAAAAACTTGATTTTCAAATAACTCCAACCAGAATCCTCGTGTTGGGATGGACTCTCTTCTGATGCAAACTGAAAAGGCTGCCGACACGTCTAGGGAGGGGGACGGGGACGGGGGGGGGGGGCGGGGGGGGGGGGCAAGGATGGCCGTTTCCCAGCCACAGTCACTGCGGCAGGAACAGCTCTCTGGGTTTGCCTAGGACTTTTTCTTGGAAATGTCTCATGTGTCTCACTGTGTGTGTGCTGGGGCCAAGGCTCGGGGGAGTGTCTTTGTCCTTCTGAGCTCCACCATGACGTTCTGCACTGATTTGGGGTGGAGTTAGTCCTGAGTAGTTTATGCGGTGAGAATGGACTGTTTGCTCAGACTTGCTCCACTCTTTCCAGTATTTGTTACAGTATATTTTTACGTGTATCAGGACTTCCATCTTCAAGTGTAATGTTTTTCTCTTTAGAGCTGGAAGTTTTAGCACCATGAGTTGATCTAGTGTAACTCCTCTGGTTTTGGTGGAAGCACAGCTACTACGGGGTTTAGAGCCCGCTATGAAAGAAGCCTGCTACAATCATATTAAACTTCAAAAAAGGGAGACAGATCAGCTGAAACGTATTGTTTGAAAAGAGAGTTTTCAAGTAGATGTCTCAAAGCATCTGAAACTCACCGTAATGGAAAGCCTCTCTATAAAATACTCCTTAAATATGTAAAATAAACTAACTATGGCTTAACTGAGACACCAACTTCTTTATATTCTTTATGTGAGAAAAACAAATCTAGTTAACCCCACTTTACTCTGCAGGGTTCAATAACAACACTGCTCAAAGGATGAGGGAAACTAGGAGGAGCACAGAACAGCAAATTGAAATTAAACCCACCTAGAAAGAATAGCTTATTAAAGTACAGCCAGCTCTCCATATCCGCAGCTCCACGTCTGCGGATTCAACCAACTGCTGGTCATAAATATTCAGAAAAAGGGTTATGTTGTTGCTGACGTGAGCTAGGTAGTCAGGTCTGTGATGGCGCATCTGTACTGAACACGTACAGGCTGTTTTCTTGTCATTATTCCCTAAACAATACCATGTAACAACTATGTATATAGCATTAACATTGCATTAGGTATTATAAGTAATCTAGAGATGGTTTAAAGCAGGGGTCCTCAAACTTTTTAAACAGGGGGCCAGTTCACTGTCCCTCAGACCGTTGGAGGGCCGGACTATGGTTTAAAAAAAACTATGAACAAATTCCTATGCACACTGCACATATCTTATTTTGAAGTAAAAAAACAGAACGGCAAAAACACCCGCATGTGGCCCGCGGGCCGTAGTTTGAGGACGCCTGGTTTAAAGTCTACGGGAGGATGTGTGTAGGTTACAGGCGAATACCGTGCCATTTTGCATAAGAGACTTGAGCATCCGCCTGGAACCAATCTTCTGCGGATACCGAGGAGCAAATGGAATTCATTTTCAATCTAATCTGTTTCTAATGACTCATTTAAACAAAACAAAAAAAACTGCTTATATTTAATTATACAAAGATATTTCTAATATAATTAGTATGGAAAATCAAAAAACTTAGGATAGTATAAATTAAAACGTAACAAAAAAGTCTTCAAATATTCAGCTCAAATGTACAGCATTTCAAGAATGTCTTTCCCATAATAATTTTCTTTAAAAAGCCCCATGATTTTGAAACATTTTGGCATTATAATGAAAGAGTATCAAATTACACAACAAAAGGCCCTGAAACACCAGGACTATAATTTTAAGCGAGCTTTTATGAAATGCATGAAAGTTATAGAAGCATACTGACTGAAGCATAAAATCTGAGGTTCACAGAACTAATGACATAAAACTTTTTGCTAAAAAATAATAAAATACTCAAGTTTTAAAAGAGGATAATTAAAATGCACTCAATGAAACTGCAAAGAAACAAATACTCATTTATGACACAGATCCAAAAGCTTGCTTCTAATATGTGATTAAAAACTTTAGGTGAGCCCAAGCAAGAATAAAAGCATTACCAAGAATGTGCAAGTGTTCAGTCACATTCTGCTCTGTGAAGTCAGCTTTATTAATAACTTTAATTGCATAATAATTTAAATTACTTAATAGATTTAAGCAAAAGAATATGAGCTTAATACCTACATTCTGGTGAGCAAATGAACTTTTAGTAATTTATAAGTTTTAATTAAAGGCTGGGTAATGAAAAAAAATAAAAGTTAAAGCAACTTAGTTTTCAGTACACTAATATAATTTTACTTTGTAATACAATATTAACTGTCACATCAGATTTCAATAGGCAAAGAAGGCCAAGGAAGGATTTATACAATATCCAATAAGCAATAATTATCTAGTCAGCATACAATAACAAAATAAAAAATACTAACCTAGAAACATAGTAAAAGGATTTATTGTTTTTAAGTTCCAGAAATAAAAATAACAGAATAGCATAACACCCCGGTCCTATAATTTCTAAACTACAACCCAATTCAAACATTTAAGAAACAGGAGCAATCTACCTGTTTTTCCACCAGGTAAATAGACCTGAGAAAGTTACCTATAAAGAAATAGGCTTTAAAACTCTTAACCACAAAGAACCTTCTACTGTGACATGAAGATGTGGATACACCTCTCAGGACACTAAGCCATTTCCCACAATCCTGTCCACGGCTCAGCGGCAGGTTGCGATGCACCAGAGAGACAATATTTCATATCAACACCCAGCTCATTCGACCAAAGAAGCCTGTTTATACTCATTAGTGTGTTAAAGTCATAGTACACAAATTTGGAAATGTTTAGCTTGTCCATAAATAATGAATATTATCTCTGCTATAAGCTTTAATAAAAGGTCTGAGCAGTCAGTCCAATAATGGGGAAAACAGACTACAGTCTGACTAAGGTAAAGATATATTCAAATTATTACTGTTTTCATTGCCAAGAATTAACAAATAAATACAAATAAAAAACTGAAGCAGCAAAATTACATCTACCACATCTCTAAGCAAAAAATCAATTCAGAGCTTGAATGCAATTTTTGCGTCATTTCTAAAAAAAAATGCAGCATTACTTGGAGACGTTTCTAAAGGACCAGATTTGTAAATAAGCAGTGACTTTCTTTTCATGGCAGTCTATGTCTAGTTCATTCTACGCAGATTATACACAGAACTAAAAATTACTTCGCTGTTTTCCAGTATGTGGTATGAATCAAGGTCTTTTTATTTTGAACAGTGATTTATTGTCATTCTTATAATTAACAAAACCAAGTTCTAAAATTTTAACTTTAAGCGCTTAAAATTTCAGATGAAGAACCAATAATTGGTAACAGTTTCTGTAATTTCATATTAATAGTCTAATGACTACCTGGCAATCAATTTGAATGAATCCATTTCCGGTGGGAAAAAAAAAGAAAACATGCAAAAATCCCTCCCCACACCAAAAACACATGTTCTTCTTTCTTATTTTGTATCTAAACTTGTAAAATTTGTATAAATACATGATCATTCTACATAATACAGATCTCCTAGAGTGTTTCTAAGGAAAATTACAGTTTTTAGTCATAAGGAAGAAGACTAAGATGGAAAAGAGGTGAAAACAGGGGAAGCTGCAGGAGCGAGACGCCCACGCACAAGCTCGCTGCAGTTCAGCGGTCACGTTAGCGGTCACGTTAGCGGTCACGTTAGCGGTTACAGGTCAGCACATGATGTTCAAGCAACTAAGAAATCAGAACACAGGTATTTCCTCTTCATAGCGTTAACCATTCTTTCAAAAATTCTATCCATAAAGGATTGTTGGGTGGTTTTTTCAAAGGAGAACAAAAAATAAACAGGAAAGAAATGCTTCTATCCCCAAATTCAAATAGACAACCAGTTACGTGGACTAGAGCTGGTTTCAGACCGCCCAGTGACACCGAATTGTTGGTACCATCTGAGGTAGGTGCCACCCCCACACGGTTCAAAACATGATCCAGTAAAACAAATATGTGGTGTTATGCCCCAAACAACTAGAAAGCATTTCATTATTGTTCTAATACCATGTTTCATGAATCCCTTAGATAACAGACCTCTAGGATGCTGTATCTTATAATGATATAACTGAATTATTACTGGCAATAGAATTCAAAACTTCAATGAGCGTAAAAGCATCATTAGAAGAACTCAACCTTATGTAAAAGGAGGGAGAACTTAGAGCTCAATACTACTGCCAAATATATGAAGGCAGAAATTTTGTTTGTGGAAGACAGAGTGGAGTTAGCTGTACCCACCCAATCAAGACCCACCAAAATACAGAATAGAGCATTGGGGGTGGGGGGATGGGGGGAGTTTAAAAAAAAATAAAAGAAGGAAGAGGAAGAAGAAAAATGGAGGAGAGCCAGGCAGCAAAAGAATCACTAGGGAGAATGAAAATAAAAGACAATGAGGCACGTGCACATGGCCCTCCTTTCTCTGCCGTTTGTGTGCCTAGTACTTTACAATGTAAGTGGCATATGGGTCACACTAGCAGGCAAAAAATGAGCTTTCTGATGGACAGAGATGGAGGATTTGGAGCTAATGAGTTGTTTTGTTTTCTTGGTTTTGTTTTTGCTTTTAATTCATACCTGGAAGCCTTGAATCCTTGCTAAATATTCCAGCTGTTTTGAAGGTTGTACTGCAGAACAAGGGGGAGTAGGAGAACTTCCTTTTAACCCTATGGCTTCCGCCGTAGGAGATGTTCCATTCATAAGGAGTTCCCTGGCAATTGTGGCTGAACTATTCGAGGTGGGAGATATACTGAAGAAAGAGCTGGAGGGTTGGTTCATATCTTTGGGTGACAAATAGCCTAGGGTATTGCCAGAGATTACTTTGTGGCGGCTGGCTTCCATCTCTTGATAAACATCAGGAGACAAATGAAGAATTCCTTTTGGAGCTATAAATAAAATGAATGAACATTGTTATTACACTTACAAATAATGGAAATAGAAACATGTTACAGCATTATTAACTCAATGATTTCCATTGGTGTGGTGATGAAATAAGAAACACTGTCCATCAAGCATCTTCCTCATATTTGCAGAGGCAAGTGCAGTCTCCATTTAGAGGTAAATAATGTATGTTTCAATATTCCTAAAATCATTAGTTTAAAAAGATCCAACAGCCCTGGCCAGCGTGGCTCAGTTGGTTGAGCGTCGGTCCATGCACTAAAAGGTTGCTGGTTCAATTCCCAGTCAAGGCACATGCCCAGGTTGTGTGCTCAATTCCCAGTAGGGGGCATGCAGGAGGAAACATCTCACACCAATGTTTCTCTCTCTTTTCCTTTCCCTTCCTCTAAAAATCAATAAAAAAAAAAAATATTTTATTTAAGAAAAAGATCTAGCCCTGGCTGGTTTGGTTCAGTGGATAGAGCACTGGCCTGCGGACTGAAAGGTCCCGGGTTTGATTTCAGTCAAGGGTACATGCCTAGGTTGCAGGCTGGATCCCCAGTAGGGGGTGTGCACGAGGCAGCCGATCAATAATTCTCTCTCATCATTGATGTTTCTATCTCTCTCTCCCTCTCCCTTCCTCTCTGAAATCAATAAAAAATAATAATCTATACATATAAAAGCCTAAGCAATCATTCAACCATTCGACCATTTGACCGGTAGCTATGATGCGCACTGACCACCAGGGAGCAGACGCTCAACACACAGGCATGGAAACATGCAACAGACTGATGAATCTCAGATTCATGCACCAGTGGGGTCCCTCAGGCTGGCCTGCAGGGATCAGGCCAAAACTGGCCCGGTGCACAGATTCGTGCACCGGTGGAGTTCCTCCACCTGGTCTGCAGGGAACGGGCCAAAACTGGCAGTCTGACATCCCCCGAGGGGGTCCCAGATTGGAGAGGGTGCAGGCCAGTCTGAGGACCCCCCAACATGCACAAATTTTGTGCACCGGGCCTCTAGTAAATAAATAAAAGATCCAACAAAATGATTTCAGTGAAACGTGTATATGGAAGGGAAGCTGTGGCAGAACAAGGATAAATGATGTGTGGACATGCAATGGATGGGAGGTCAGATTAGGAATATGCAGTGTCTCCGCCCTGCAATTTAATATTTTATGAGCTCATAAAAGAGACACAAACACCCTAATCTACACAGCAACTGAGATACAGCAGGTAAAATGAAGACTGGGTCACTCCAAAGCTGAGGTACTATCTCCGATATCCAACGGCCTACTGGTGCTCTCCTCTTCACAGACAACTCTAGCTCATGAACATGTCAAAAAGAGACTGGATCTTCTTCCCCCAATGGGCACTGTCTCCTATCTTGGTTATCTCATCATGATATCACCATCTATCTGCTCAGTTGCCCAACCTAGACTCCTGGCAACCATCTTTGATTTACCCACAAACAAGCAGTTACCACATCCATTCTAGAATTTGCCCCTTCATCCTTAAGCTCATCATAGTTCAAGCCAGGTCATGGATAGGCTGTGATAGACAAAGGAGAGAGCATGGGCTATGCTAACAGGTGGTGGGGTTGTAGATGCATAAAAAAAAAAGCACTTTCCTTTGACTACCATTTGTCTCGGAGATGTTTCAAACCACATTTCACACGACTTGTTCTAATGTCTCTGGGTCAGATAACAACTCGCAAATCACATTATCTTTCAAAATTATGGATAAATCACCATTTTTGGAGAATGTGTTCTCTGAGAGATACCGCTTGATTCCCTCGTGCTTGCCCTTCCCTCTCCCGCTATTAACCTTCTGATTCAAGACCTCAATATTGATTTTTTTCCCAATAATTTTTTATTTATCATAATTATAGTTGTCATACAACTATAGTTTTAGGTGTACAACACAGTGATTAGACATTATATAACTTACAAAGCGATCACCCCGATAAGTCTAGTACCCATCTGACACCATACATAGTTATTACAATATTATTGACTATATTCCCCATGATAGAGTTTATGTCCCTGTGACTATTTTTATACCTGGTAATTTGTATATCTTAATTCCTTCCCCTTTTTCACCCATCCCCCAATCCACCTCCCCTTTGGCAACCATCAAAGTGTTCTCTGTATCTATGCATTTATTTCTGGTTTATTTTTTAGATTCCACAAAGTGAAATCATATGGTATTTGTCTTTCCCTGTCTTATTTAAATTAACATAATACCCTCTAGGTCCATCCATGCTATCTCAAAAGGTAAGATTTCATTCTTTTTTATGACCAAGAAATATTCCATTGGTCATAAATTCCATTGGTCATAAATTCCATTCCCCACCCTATATATTGGGAATAGTCTCATAGACTTAAAAATTAAAACCTGGCAAGGCTACTTTAACATTGAAAAAATAAGATGATGCAGGGATTACATGCATGGACTCTGGCTGGCACATTTTGTGGTCAGCCTTTATTCTGACACTTATAACTGTGTGACAAAGCCAATTACTTAACTTCTCTCTGCTTCAGTTTTTCCACCCATAAGATGGGGAAAATGGTACTACCGCCTCAGAAGGATCATGTTATGTACTACTTTTCATAATTGGGGCAAAATGTAGCTGCCCATACAACAGCAAGATGCCTTTCACCTGTATGAAAAGTATGGCCACTGGTGCATGCAGAGTCCTGGATGACGAGAGGGATGTCCGACTGCCCATTTAGGCCCAACATCCCATCCCCCGAGAGGTCCCAGATTGCAAGAGGATGCAGGCTGGGCTGAGGGACACTACCACCACCCACCCACCCCACCCTCCCAACCCGTGCACAAATTTCGTGCACCGGGCCTCCAGTTGTAAATAATGCTGCAATGAATATAAGGATGCATGTCTTTTCAAATTAGTATTTTGGGTTTCTTCAAATAAATACCCAGAAGTGGAACTGTTGGGTCTATCTTTAATTATTTGAAGAACTCCATACTGTTTTCCATACTGGATGCATCAATTTACAACCCCATCAACAGTGCACAAGGGTTCCCTTTTTTCCACAGCCTCATTAGCACTTGTTTGCCAATTTACTGATGATAGCAATGCTGACAACTGTGAGGTACTAGCTCATTGTGGTTTAATTTGCATTTCCCTGATGATTAGTGATGTTTGATATGTCTGTTGGCATCTCTATGTCCTCTTTGGAGAAATGTCTATTCACGTCCTCTGCCTTTTTTAATTGGGTTGTTTGGTTTTTCTGTGTTAAGTTGTAGGAATTCCTTATATATTTTGGATACCAACCCCTTATCAGATGTATCATTGGCAAACATCTTCTCCCATTCACTAGGTTGTCTTTTTGTTTTGTTGATAGTTTCGCTTTGCAAAAACTCTATAGTTCGATGTAGTGCCATTTGTTTATTTTTTTCTTTTGTTTCCTTTGCCCAATGAGACAAATCCAAAAAATATTACTAGGAGTGATGTCAGAGAGTTTACTGCCTATGTTTTCTTCTAAGAGTTTTATGGCTTTGGGTCTTATATTTACATCTTTAATCCATTTTGAGTTTATTCTTGTATATGGTGTAAGAAAGTGATTCACTTTCATTCTTTTGCATGTATCTGTCCAGTTTACCCAGCACCATTTACTGAAGAGACTATCTTTACCCTATTGTATAGTCTTGCCTCCTCTGTCATAAATTACACACCATATAGTCACTGGTTTATTTCTGGGTTGTTTATTCAGTTCCATTGATCTATATGTCTCTTCTTATGCCAGTACCATACTGCTTTGATTAGTATAGCCTTATAGTATAGTCTGATATCAGGTAACATGATATTTCCAATTTTTTTTCTTCTTTCTCAAGATTGCTTTTGATATTCAGGGGTTTCTGTGGTTCCATATACATTTTAGGATTATTTGTTCTAGTTCTGTGAAAAATGCCATTGGAATTTTGATAGGGATTACATTAAATATGTAGCTTGCTTTGGGTAGTATAGACATTTTAACAATGCTAATTCTTCCTATTCATGAGCACAGTATATGCTTCCATTTATTTGTATCTTCTTCAATTTCTCTTTTCAATGTATTATGGTTTTCAAGTACGGGTTTCTTTACATCCTCAGTTAAATTTATTCTAAGGTGTTTTATTCCTATTGATGCAATTGTAAATGGAATTTTTTTCTTAAATTCCCTTTCTCGTAGTTTGTTATTGGCCTATAAAAATACAACCAATCCCTTTCTCCAGGTGCCAATAAGGTGCTCCATCCTTCTCAGGAAGCTTAAGGCCTTGTTGGGATGAGGCCTTCACTTCATCCGGCAACAGCAGGGATGGCAGAGTGTGTATCCCAGGAAACCTCAGGCAGTTCCTTACCAGTAGAGCATGAAGAGGGAGCTGGGAATGGGGGGAGGCAGGGGCCAAGCTCCATGGGGCTTTATCTTGATGACATTAAAATATATGAGTTGTTATTTCTTTCATTTATATGCCTTAAACTAATATATCAATCCTATTTTATGGATTTAGATTATGCCTTGTTAGTTTTATAATCAGGAATAAAGTTCAATAAAAAAGTTTTAAAGGAAACATATGCACTAGAAAAAATAAAAGAAATTTCCCTAGCCCGAGGAAATAACTTTTAATATTTTGTTCTGAGATATGCTGTATTTTTTATGCATTTTTGTTAACTCGAAAAAACAAGTTAAAACATAGAAGTACCATACGATCCTGTTGTTGTTTACAAAACAATATACTTCTAGTACTAATTTTTAAAGTAAAATATTTCATCATATGAATTGTTTTCTTAAATAATTCCATTTTGTTGGACATCTCATTTGTCTCTGTTTTTTTGCAATTATAAACAGTGATGAACAGTTTGTAATTAAGTCCTTGTTCACACAAAAATTCATTTTGTTAAGTTAGAAGCAGAATTGCTAGTTCAAAGAATATGTATTTTAGGGTTTTTGACACTAATAAATTACTCCAAATTGGAACAACTCCAAAAATATTTGTACCAATTTCACATTTCCCTATTAACATATGAAAGTGCCTTTTCCCCAATTTTTCGGTATTGGATTTTTTTTTTGTCACTGTTCTCTGTTACTGTAGATAAGTGGCAAAAACTTTTTAATAATAATATCCAAATCGAAATAGGAACAAAGGTACCTTCAGCCCCACCCCCTGGCCTCTGGGGAGGTGATAGGGCCTGGAGGCAAGTGCCAAAGGCCAATGATTTCATCAGTCATGCCTGTGTAATGGAACTTCCATAAACACCCCTGAATGATGGGGTCTGGAAAGTTCCTACCTTTCTAACACATCCACGTGCTGGGAGGACAGTGTACCCCAACAACACAGGAACAGATGTTTCTATGCTCCTGACTTCTCCAGATCTGGCCCTTTGCAGAATCTCTCCATCTGGCTGTTCATTTTATATCCTTAACTTGAGGACTGGTGCACGAAATTCGTGCACGGGGCGGGAGGGTGTCCCTCAGCCCAGCCTGCACCCTCTCCAATCTGAGACCCCTCAAGGGATGTCCAACTGTCCATTTAGGCCCAATCCAGGTAGGGTCAGGCCTAAACGGGCAGTCGGACATCCCTCTCACAATCCAGGACTGCTGGCTCCCAACTGCTCGCCTGCCTGCCTTCCTGATTGCCCCTAACCGCTTCTGCCTGCCAGCCTGATCACCCCCTAACCACTCCCCTGACAGCCTGATTGATGCCTAACTGCTCCCCTGCCAGCCTGATTGCCCCTAACTGCCCTCCCCTGCAAGCCTGGACACCCCTAACTGCCCTCCCCTGCAGACCTGGTCCTTCCCAACTGCCC
Source organism: Cnephaeus nilssonii (assembly GCF_951640355.1). Classification (NCBI taxonomy): domain Eukaryota; kingdom Metazoa; phylum Chordata; class Mammalia; order Chiroptera; family Vespertilionidae; genus Cnephaeus; species Cnephaeus nilssonii. The sequence continues at coordinate 41,115,045 of NC_137089.1, forward strand.
TCCCCTGCTGGCCTGATCGCCCACAACTGCCCTCCCTTGCAGACCTGGTCCCTCCCATCTGCCCTCCCCTGCTGGCCATGTTGTCGTGGCCATCTTGTGTCCACATGGGGGCAGCCACCTTGTGTGCTGGAGTGATGGTCAATTTGCATATTACTCTTTTATTAACCCTTTGCACTCGCTTGCTTTTTTCTCGATTCCTTTATTCTACTCGGGATTTAATTTTTTAAATACCCCAGATTTTACAAAGTGTGGCAGTAGAATAAAAAACTGGAGTTTCTTTTCATACAAACTTATTTATTTGGATTTTTTTATATTTCAAATTATTGATACATTCAATACAATTCGACATATGAGCTGCTACCGATGCTAACCGTGTCGAGTCACACTCGACATCCGAGTGCAAAAGGTTAAGATAGGATAGATGCCTGGTGCACGGGTGGGGGCCAGCTCATTTGCCCTGAAGGGTGTCCTGGATCAGGGTGGGGGTTCCCTTGGGGCATGGAGCGGCCTGTGCAAGGGGCCTGTGATGGTTTGCAGGCCAGCCACGCCCCCCCGCAACCCAAGCAGCGGCCCTGGTATCTGGGGTTTATTTATCTTCTATAATTGAAACGTTGTGGCCTTGAGCGGAGCCAAGCCTCCTGCTTGCTCCCTGGCCACAGCCATTTTTGTTGGGATTTATTTATATTCTATAATTGAAACTTTGTATCCTTGAGTGTAGGCCTGGGCCAGCCAGGGCGGCAGGGAAGCTTGGCTTCCTCCATTGCCGGGGAAACCCAAGCCTCCTGCTTGCTGCAGCTCCGTGGCCGCACCCATCTTGGTTGGGTTAATTTGCATACTCGCTCCTGAGTGGCTGGTGGGTGTGACTTGTGGTGTAGTGGAGGTATGGTCAATTTGCATATTACTCTTTTATTAGATAGGTTAATAAACCAACTGATAGTAATTCAAGTATCTTCCTGAGTTCTGTGAGCCATTCTAGCAAATTATCAAACCTGGGGGGGGGGGGGGAGAGGTTTGTAAGAATCCCTGGGATTTATAGTGGGTTGGTCAGAAGAACAGGTGGCAATGTGAGACCTATGACTGATACCGAACCTGGGCAGTCTTGTGGGACTGAGCCCTTAATCTGTGGCAGTGTCAGAATTTACCTGAAATGTGCATTTATTATATTTCAATTATATCTCAATAAAGCTATAAAATATTTGCCAATTTGGTCAGTGAAATGCCATGGTATTGATTTTTGTTTTTCACTAGCTGCACAAACACAGTATGTAAATCTTATTGAAAGAATAACTTAAATGTTATGACTCTAAATTCTATACTCAACTGAAGAAATCAAGAAACTAACAGCATTACTGCAGTATTATTGTACAGCAGTAATGAGCTTGCCAATAGCAATATTACAAAGCAACAATCATGCTCTCTCCACACTCAAGGGAGGCATTACCTCACAGTGCAGGAACTCATGCAGAGCGCCAGCTCCATATCCTACAGTAAAGCCTGAGCTGATATTCCCTCATGAATAAAGAAGATTCCTTTCTACAGAGCTCAACTAACACAACAGTCATTAAAAGAGTGTAAAGATACGCATGGATTCCGCAGTCAACTACTGAATGAGTTTCAACCTGAATATCAGTAACAGAGCGTAAGGTTAGGTCTCGATTCATTTAGGTTCTTCCTGTTGTAGATTTAGGTTGCCTTTCAATAAGGTAAAGAACTAAAAGTAGAATCAGAGAGTAATCTAGGGCTTGCATATTTAATGACTTTTAACTTGTTTTGCCATTAGGTCCCCTGAAAAACGATACCAACTTATACTTTTAGGAGCAGTGTGCAACCCATCTTGTTTTCCCCTACTTCTGTTAAAACAGATTTTAACTATCCTAAATAATTACTGCAACGCTATACTACTTCACTGTTATATTCATTCCATGTATTTGATTATTACGCAGGATAAATTCTCGTGTGACCACCGCAAGCCTGTGCCTTCATTCCTGCTGGCTTTGACCTCAGTTTTGCTCATGGGCTTCAAAGGTATTCCCTTGGCTCAGGCTTGTAACGTTTATCACATTCACCCTTCATCTCAAGATGTCCTGAACCCATTCTCCCATCATCTATTTTCCATCCCTGATTTTGCCTTTCGTACTCCCATCAGTTGTCACCCTGGTACACGGCTACACTGAACATACAACTTTGGGACTAGTCTACACTTTGCATGCATGATCTCATTTAATCCCCATAACAAACATACAAAATGGGCATGTTCTTATTTCTTTACATGAGAGATGCAAAGCTAAAGCCCAGAGAAGTCACGAAAGTGAGCCAAAGTCGCACGGACAGTAAGCAGCAATGCCAGAATTTGATTCCAGGCAGTCTGTCTCTAGAGCCTGGATACGTAACCATGACATTAAATGGCCCCGGAAAGAACAAGTAGAAAACTAAGTGTCATGTCCGGCCAGCTCCACACACCTGGGGTTTAATCCAGGAAGTAATCGATGTTTCTGTCTCTCCCCTTCCTAACAAACAGCGAACAAAACCCAAGTACATGAAAGCACTGTTAAGCTGCTGGGACCTCTCCCTGGGGGGCAGAGGCCCTAGAACGTGGCAGTGCTGAGACAGGGAGGTGGCAAGGACGATGGCACTAGTCCTGGGCGGCCCTGAGGATGAGCAGGGCCGCAATGGCAGTGCCTGCTCCTGGAGATCTGCAGCTGTGACCACGGATGGCCTGGTGCTTGACCTTTGGCCACCTGAGAGCAAGGGAGGCCCTTACAGCAGTGTGGGCCTCGTGGCCAGGACTCTCTCTTTCCCAGGGAAGCTTGAGGCCCTTTATCAGGTGACAGCACATGCGACCCAAGAAGGTGCCCACGGGGCCACCATGGCCACCCTCCTGCAGCACAGGAATAGACCACCATCCTCTCCACGACATGCAGCTGCTAAGCTGACTGGCTCTCAGGAACCCCCCTTCCAAATGCCCTGTTGTTGAAATGCAATGGAGAAGGGTATATCATGGGATGCCCCCTCTCCTTCCCAACACAGCTCATATCCACCTGGTCTTCCAGCCACAGCCCTTGAGTCCCTAGTTCTGCTCAATTTTTAAGCGAAATATACGCTGACACTATTTAAATGAGGACAAAAATCAACATGCAAATTTTGAAGGAAACTTCTGAAAATTAAACTAAAAAGGGGGAATGTAAGGGGTCAGGGGGTATATGGGAAATCTCTGAATCTCCCTCTCAATTTGTTATAAATCTAAAAGTTCTCTAAAATTTTACATTAAAAAAACAGCAAATTTTAAAAAGGCTGACATTGTCTCAGCACAAAAAGTAACGAAGAAAAGACCACCATAATAGCAGAGCGGCAAATGTACTAGACTGGAATCGCGCTATCAATTCAAGTTGCAGTGGCCAGTAGCCTCTTAACCCGCTTTCCTCGTCTGTAAAACGAATTAGACAAGAGGAACTTGAAAATCTCCTGCAGCTCTAAAAGTCTATAAATCATCTTAACACAAACCAGAAAGCCTGGAATAAAACAATACACTTGAATAACATCACCCCAAAAGCCTGTTGAGTGTTTTTTAAAATGAGCTATTACTAAATTTTTTTACGTCTTAAGAAAAAAATCATGTCATACAGATGGCTGCTCCATTGTTAAAACAAACATCTTACAGGCTTGCTCAGCCATGTTAGTGTTTTTACATGACCCACCCAAATATCAAACTGGTATCTGAAACAATCGTTTGGACATTTTCCATGTTATGAAATGTTCTTAAAAAATAATTCTGGTGCGTGATCTATAAAACAATCAAGAAAATACTTAATTTTGGTGGAATTTTCTTCAAAACATTATTCATTTTTTCTTAATTATCAGTAAAGTGACCGATCCACAAGTAAGTATGTTGTCTACCGGGGAAATGCAGGCCTTGGAGTCGGAAGATTCGCTACCTCTAGCCCATGTGGTGTGATCAGGCATGTTGTAAAATCACCCGAGCCTCAATTCTCCAGTTTATAAATGAGCGGTTGGACATTCTCCAACCTTTTCACACTTCTGACTTTGGGTCTGTTTTTCCTCTTCTATGCGTATCATGTTTCGAGGGTCGGTCTTTTAGACAGACCACACTTATTTAGTAATGATAAGTAATCTTCCTGTTTCTTCCCCAAAGACTGCCAACCTGAGATGCAGAACAGTGTGAGATATGAATTCAGATACAGATCTAGCCCAAAGCCAAGATGTCTACTAAGAATGAATGCACTACCTTCTAGGAGGTTGAAATACCAATAATGACACCTATTATGGCATCAAATCCAGCAATAGTGAGCTGAGAGCCAGAGGCCCATGCTATCTATGGCCATTAAGGTAGTGGGTGGAAGTGAAAACATGGCATTTTTTTCATTTGTTCAAATATTGAGCCCCGGCAATGTCAGGCACTGTGCTATATGATTTGTTTTTTTAAATAAAAAACAACTGATTTTTTTTTTTTTCAAATGACACTTGTTCCATTTTTTTTTTTATGTTTCCCCTCCTTTTTTTACTGGGTGATGGTTAATCATGTTTCAGATTGACCAGCTTTTTAAGAAACAGCTTCAACTTTAAAAAGCCTACTTAAAATCACCAATAATACCAAAATAGTCCAATGCAGCCAATCAATAGTTTCTTAATAAATTAAGGAATGAATGCTACATCCATTCTACACACAAGTTTCAGGGAGACTTGCCCCTGCCTTCCTGGTCCCTTAGCCTCCAACCACACAGTTCCTAGCACCTTCTCTTAGTCGATGCTTTGACTACCCTCACGCCTCTTATTTCCCGTGTCACTGGGACTTTCATCTTTTCAATTACCTGTACTCTATGTAGTAAGGGCAAAAAGATCAGGGACCAAGCACTTCCTCAACTGTTTTAAACAAAACTTTAAATTGATTTATGTTAAAAGACAATGATTAAAGTTGGTGCATGAATAAATAGATAAACAGAAGAGAAAAAGTCCAGAAAAAAAAACAAATATATACGGATTCTTAGTATCTGATAACAGTAAAGTCTCAATAAATGCAGTGGGAATAAAACGGGATCCATACTTCCAGTATAAATCACAGATGGATCACAGATTGAAGGATAAAAAAAATAAAATTATAAAAGTTCTAGAAGGCAACTTAAAAGAATTTTTTATAATCTCAGAGTGGGGGAGGCATTATTAAGATTACAAATGCTAAAAAAGACTATAAACGAAAAGGCCATTCCAATACATTAAAAATAAAACCAAACTTTGGAAGAAAATTCCACCACAAACAAAGAAAACAAGAAAAATATTGGCAAGGCATATCATAAAGGACATCCACACAGTCTTATCAAATAATAAAAAAAGACCACCTAATTTTAAAATGAGCAATAGCTATGACTGTATCGTTGACGTAAAAAGTATAGAAATGACTCAAATGTACAAAGAAATACTCAATCTCATTCCAAATAGGAGAAATACAAAATAAAACTACACTGAATACCATATTTCAACTATCAGATTGGCAAAGATCCAGAAGTCTGCGAGCACAGTGTTATGATGTGGAGGGGAAACGTAATCTGGCCGACTGCTGGCAGGAATGGAAACTGGTCAGTTTCCATTGACGTAATCTGGCAACAGCCATCAAAATCCTAAGTGCACATATTCTTTGACTCAGTAACTCCACTTGTAGGAATTTATCCAACAAGCATACGAACACAAGTGCAATATGATATATGTTTGAGGCTTTACCCTGTAGCATTCTTTATAATAGAAAAATACTGTAAACACCCATCAGTTAGAAACTGGTTAAATAATAATAAAGTCCTACACATATTAACATAGAAGGATCTTCAGGACATAGTGTACGTGAAAAGAGAAAACTGCAGAGCAGTGTGTTTGATGCTAAGCAACAAAATACTGTGAGTCTGATTTGCTTGTATCTGTATAAAAAGATTCGGGAACAGTACCAAAGAAACTAGCCAACCGTAAGTTACTTGCTTGGGGGACAGAGTGGAAAGCGTGCGAATGGGGACAAATGTGGGGGGAGATTTTTGCTTTTTTTATTCATTCAAAAAAAATGAATGAAATATAAAAGAAAAATAAAGAAGACTGATACGGTGGAATCTGAACTAAATTCATCATTGAAAATGAGATCAAAGGTACAAAAGTGATTTTAAAGATTTCTACTTCCGGCAGTGTGGAGGCCCAGGCGTTCTGAAGGGCTCTCCAGCTCTCACACTACAAAGCAACTAGGATTTCTTGAAAATCTAAATGTATACACACTCTGTCACCCATAAAGTCCACTCCCTGCGTGTGCTCCCAGAAACTCAGGCAGGTACACCAGGAGGCGTGTTCAAAATGTTCATAGTACTATTTCGTGATAACAAAATCCTGAAAATATCCCAAATGTGGACCAAAAGGAGAACAGACAAATCAATTATAGGATACTCACATTATGGATGAAATACTACATGTAACAAAATAAATTAACAGTGTTAAAGTCAGGGGAGACGTTCAAGAAAATACACAGTATAATACCATTTTCCTGAGGTTTAAAAAATAAAAAACCAAAAAACTACACAAATACTGTTAAGGACTCCAACTTGTTTGATAAAACTCTAAGAAATAAAGGGTGGGGTGACTCCATATAAAACCCAGGGAGGGTGGTTTCCTCTGCTGGGGGAGGCATGGTGGGCCAACGGATTTCGAAGAGGAGGATCCTGGGAAGCTTGGTCATATTCTAGTGCTTATTTTGTTACCATGCTTCATCACTCCTCTGTGTTAAATACATTATGCATCAGGTATTACCTATATTTTTTTCTTTAAAAATGGTAACACAAGTTTAATGTTTCCTGGCAAACTGTAAGGCTAGAGTCATAAAACGCCATCTCTCTAGACAAGCTGATGAATAATTCTCTATTAATCTATCCTCTTAAAAGCACAATCCTTACCCAACAAGAATAAAATATGTACAGGCTCCACATACCGTGCACGGCATGTGGTGAGCATGCACATGACCTATGTCGTGACAGGTCACTGGGACGGTGCAGCCGCTGGCGTCGGGATGCACAGAGTTGAATAACATACAGATATGACACAAAAGTGACAAAAGTGCTGCTAAGTCAACTACAGTACTAAAAAGGCCAGTAAGAACTCTACTCCATCCCGAAAATATTTGTCTTGGGTCATCTCTAATGAACCTAGAAGAGTCAGCATATTTCACGGGGGCTAAATAAAACTTTTTAAAAGGTTAACGGAAAAATATTTATGTGAAAAATGCCTCCAAATAATCTTTTAGTGGGTGGACTCGGCACATACCAGTGAATACCTTTGAGCTCAGTCCAATTTTGAATTAAGCTAGAGTTCACCTTTGAGAAACAATGAACCTGTTTTTAAGTAAAACTCGGAATTAATAAGAAACAGGGAATGTGAATACAAAAAAAGATATTATCAACTGAACTATATCTAAGCATTTTACAAAGTTTTCCATGAGCCGTCAGTAGATCTTTAAAACGCGTAATCTTTTCTAAAAAGTTGTTCGTCATTCATCTGTAAAAAACTAGCTTTTTATGTGTATGCCAAGCATTAAATTCCCCCGTGCTGAATTTAACACGAACCTCACATTACAGAGCTACGTGTTCTTGCCCTTCAACATGACTATGACAGTGAGTCACAAGGGGAAAAACACACTGAGAACAGTCTACCTCCAACTGCCGTCCGGGCCGGTGCAGAAAGCTGGGGAGCAGGCAAAAATTAGGTCCATGCTTTAAATCTGCAGGCAATCAAGGCAGGAACCAGGCTATGTAATCACAATCACTTGCAAAACCATTTCAACTATTTTTTAGCTGTAATTGTTAGCAGTTTCTTAGGACTGTAATCTTTAAAATAATATCTTCCACCAAAAAATAATAATGTCTCCCACTTCAAAAATTAAATGCACATGGACATGAACTTTGTCTACTTGGAGTTAGGTACTAGCTATGCCACGTTAAAACTCTCTTCTTTCCCCTTTCTAATTGTCTCCCTTTCTTTTTTTAACTTTTGTACACGATGGTTCCACATTCATTTCATATTTATCCAAAGAATGGCTGGCTAAACGTTTGATCTCATCAACTATAATCTGTGAAGGAAGGTAGAGTTTCACAAAGGAAAACAAAGTGAAGCGTCTCTTTATGATGACGTTCTGTGTTTTATAAAGTAGTATGTTACCTTTTCAGATGTTATTCAAGGAAAGCTAATCATCTTACAAAGATTAAAGAGTCTCAGCATTTAAGCTGGTATGCAAAACTCTTAACAGAGCACACGGAATAACAAGATGCACAGTGAGATACTGAGGGTCAGACACCGGGTCAGCGAGGCAGCCGGCCCTGGCAATCTCAAGTTCCTGTCCCCCCCTCTCCCCCCCCCCCCCCCACGTGCCATCCTGAGAGGTGCCTGCTCCCACCTGCTGCAAAACACAAGCACAGGTGTTCTTCACTGAGGCAAAATGTCAAACTCCGGGAACTAAGTAGAAGAGAATTTACCCTAAATGTTGCCATCATACATGAATTTAAACTGAATTTAGGTAATGGATTCATCACTTGAGTGATCAGTTCCTAAGAAGAGACCGACCTTTTCCTAGTGTTATATTTAAGTAGCTGCAAGCTGGCTCCAGAGGACTCGGGGGGGGGGGGGCGGGGGGGCGGGCATCCTGAGTGGCAACCTGAGGTGCGGACCACTCAGTGCTCACAGGGAAGGACCCTGGGTCAGCTTTCTCACCCCTCACAGTTGGGAAGGGGTGAGGGACAGTCCTCCTTTCACATTCTCGGTGTGAACCGCTGTAGTCCAGAGGAAGTCTGAAGTGTGTACAGGATGATGAAGCTGTAAGCTGACTTCGACTAGCTTTATCACATCTAAGGCTATATCGAAAGCAAATCTTTTATGCACTCTTACACATTTCTGATCTCTGAACCTCGCTGCCTCTTTGATCCCTCTCCTCCCACTTGCAAAGGAGTTCCCAGATCTGTTAGCAAGATAAAAATCAACAAACAGCCCTAGCCGGGTTTTGCTCGGTGGATAGAACATCCACCTGGGGACTGAAGGGTCCCAGGTTCGATTCTGGTCAAGGGCACATGCCTGGGTTGTGGGCTCAATCCCCAGTAGGGGGGCGTGCAGGAGGCAGCCGGTCAATGATTCTCTCTCATCATTGATGTTTCTATCTCTCTCTCCCGCTCCCTTCCTCTCTGAAATCAATAAAAAATAAAAAATACATTTTAAAAAAAGGAAAAGCAATTTAATGCTTCTTACATTGCCTTACCAAGCAATTATAAACCTATATATTCAAACATCAAAGGAATTAAACTCTCTGAGAATCTTGAACTCATTCCATTTTTTCTTTGGGGTACATGCTAAGCTATCACATCCATCATCCTTATACATATACATCAAAGGCTCAGAGTTCTATTAATTATTTCAAGTATTCCCAGAAAATAACTCATGAATACCATTACGTCACTAAAATATTCTTTTCAAGAAGCTAGTTTTGACGACCCAAAAATTCAGTTCTTATAAGCATGCTTTGATAAGCTTGTTATTAATTTCATTATACATCAAGAGATGAGCTGCTAACATCAAAGAATAAACTATGGCAATTTACACACTGTGTTTATAACCTTATCCAGAGGTTATAAGGAAGAAAACGAGGGTTGGAAATGAGATGGTTTGACTCCACTGGCCCTTCCCTTCAAGAGGGTCTTCACTGGCTGGTGTTTGTTTTACTGATTTATAGTAAAACGGTCACTTCAGTGGAAATAGATGCTCTTTAGGTGAGGTAGGGAGGAAGGTAAAGATAAATGTCTTTGTTTGCAATGCATAATAGCCTGTCATATAAATAAACTGAAGTGGATTTTTAAGCATATGATAATACTATAATTAGAAGGCAATTATAAGCAATTGTATTCTTACATTTCTGATAGTTCAATCAGTGACTTTACTCGAATATTAAAAATTCTAATGACCCAGCACAACATGAAAAATGCTTATTGCAATGTTAAATGAAAACAACACAGTACAAACTTTTGTTTATGTTACAGACAAAATTTATCATCCAAGTCTACTTTCCCACAATGCATGAGGAAAATCTAAATGGAGATATGGTTGTGGCTGACTGAGAATGTAAGTCACCACGAAGTGAGTGTTTAGGGCATCACTCTTCACATTAAAGTAAGACAGAGAAACACTCTGAATTTTAATTACTAAATAGTCTTAACAATTGTTCTTTAATTGTTAACAACTGTTCTTAAATTAAAATCCTGATGTATCTTCACAATAGCAATACAGAAATCATAAATACTATTTGATGTGGTGGAAATAAAGAACTCTTTACAGAGATCTAAGAAAAAGTAGAGTAAACTCTTCCCTAAAAAGATGTAAAATTATTGTACATTAATTTTACTAAATAATTATCCTCAGTCTTGAAAACCATGGACAGCACAGCTCTCAGGTCATTATAGCAGAACAGGAACACACTAAATCAGCGGTCACCAACCGGTGGTCCGTGAGGTCTGAAAGGTTGGCGACCGCTGTTCTAAATGCTTGTAATATATATTTTGAACAAGGATCATACAGTGGATTGTGCCATTTGTGTAGACTTAATCTATTTTAATTAATAAAAGTGAATAAAAAATTACAATTATGTAAAAATTTGTGTTTACCTAAAAAGAATTACAACTGTGAAAACAGCTGATGTTAGAGTATAATGAGCTTATATAATTGCTTTTCTTTTTTTTAATTCTTTCATACTATAATTATGCTGCAATAAAACAACTTAAAATGTCATCACTATGTGAGTTAAATGGTACACTGTCTGCAATGCTTAACCACGTTAAGAATATGAGCGCCTGTGTCTTCTAGCAATTCCAGAAAAGCAAACAGCACAACTTCCTCGTATCCCCCCTGCAACACTAAATATGGCATCGTGAGCCCAGACAGAGCCAGTAAACACCCAGTGACCTACGAGTCACCGAACCAGCGATGAACACGCAGCGTAGTTAACATAAAAGTGAAAACTTACTGTTATTGGTTGGTTCGGGAAAACCAGCCTTTGGACCACTCCATCCTTTGTTTTCCCCTGTCTGAAAGATTAAATCAATTGTTAAAATCCAGAGAGACGGACTTATTAAAAAAGAAAAACATGAAGTAATCAATGAAGCAAGGGCAAAGGTCTCTCACACAGTCCTTCTGCTGATTCTCTCCATCTCTGACCCCAGGACTGTGGACCCAAGAGGAACTAACTAGAACAGCATTATCTACCCCTTTTCTAAATTCAAGTCTGTTTCTTATGTCTGGTTCTGCCTTTATCTTCACCCACACGTACAATTTAAGTCATCAAGAAAGCCCATGCTCAGTGCATTATATACAACAGCAGCTCCAGCTAGGTGGCTAAAAAGTAAACCAATCCTTATCAAATAATACACAATAATCATCATGACAAGTGCTAAAGAGACTAAAGGAGCTTCTTTATCTCTCCTGAGGTCAAATCACAATAGAAATATTACTATGTCTGTTCCGGAACAGTCCTAGGACAAGGATCTCCAAAATACTGCCAATGACATACACACACAAAATTGAAAGCTAAGCCCTAACTTGGAGTACAACTTGTAATATCCTGACTGTTGCCAGACGATGTGACATATATTTGGTGTAAACTCAGAGAGTCTGAAGTAGTATTTAATCAAATTAATTAGTGACATGAACAGCTTATGTTCCTGTCTGTGGTTGTTGTTGGTACCAGGTACTCCGGGAGAGAAAGGCACATTGGCTATTCCAATCAGCATTTTATATTTGCTGTCAGATGTCAAAGATCAAATGGCTACATTAAATCCAGATATAAATAAAAATACAATCCTGGCACATAGCTTGCCACTGTAAGAGGATGGAGGAGGAGTAAATGTTAGTAAAAATGCGGTGTTTGCTGGTGGGGAGGCCGGGAGACTCCCACTTCTCTGCTCTCTGTGAAGTGTGAGCCGAGGTCGCAGAATGAGGGCCGCTGATGGAGGGGAGTAGTAAGCTGGAGGAAAGTGTACACAGTAAGGAATAAGTCACTTCAGGAAGGAAGGAACCGGCTGATTGGAAGAATGTAGACTCTCAGACATTTGAGGGCCTGGTTAAAGTTGGTTATAATAAATTTAGCACTTCATGCAACTTTTCTTGCCTTTTTTTTTTTTTTAATTTGATCTCAGAAAGGGAGAGAAGAAGGGAGAGAGAGGGAAAAAAAAACATCGATGTGAGAGAAAGATACATCAACCGGTTGCCTCCAATACGTGCCCAGATTGGAGATGGAACTCACAACCTATGTATGTGCCCTGACTGGGAATCAAACCAGCAACCTTCTAGGGCAATGCTCCAACCCAGTGGTCGCCAACCTTTTGGACCTCATGGACCACCAGTGGTCGGAGGACCACCGGCTGGCGACAACTGCCAACCAACTGAGCTACCTGGCCAGGGCCATGCAACCTTTCTTAATTCCTCTCCTTCTATTAATAACAAAGGTTACTTAAATATTAGATTATATTCCCTATGCCTAGTTTTTCACCTTCAACTGAATACCAAGTCTACTGTTCTCTCATTTCTACTCCAACACTCTAATGAAACTGTTTTTGTAAGGTTTAGGCTTAAACACAACAGTGACCACAGCGCCCTCAGGAGTCCCGGATCTGTCTCTTGCTTCAACAGTGTTTGGACAGAACACACCCAGGGACACCCCTTCCTACAGCCTCGACCACTCTCCTGCGTCTTATCCAGTCACCCCCTCAGAACCCCCTCCGAGACCAGCCAGCACACCGTGTGTCTTTCTACCTTAACTCCTTATTGATGAACAACCACGAGCTCCCAAATTCGTCAGCGTTAAGTCCACCCAGGTGGAGGCTGCCACCTGCTGCCTGGCCAGCCTGCATCTGTGGCCGCCCACACCTACCTCTCTCTGGGCTTCTATTTCCACCCCGACGATGTGGCTCTCAAGGGCGTGGGCCACTTCTTCCGTGAGTTGGCAGAGAAGGAGCGCATGGGTGCTGAGCATCTCTTAAAGATGCAAAACTGTTCTGGCTGGTTTTGCTCAGTGGATAGAGCATCGGTCTGTGGGCTGAAGGATCCCAGGCTCTATTCCAGTCAAGGGCACATGCCCAGGTTACGGGCTCAGTTCTAAGTAGAGGGCGTGCAGGAAGCAGCCAATCAATGATTTTCTCTCATCATTGATGTTTCTAGCTCTCTCTCCCTCTCCCTTCCTCTCTGAAATCAATAAAAATATATTTAAAGGTGCAAACCAGCGCAGTGGCCGCATTCTCTCCAGGACGTGCTGAGGCCTCCCCAAGGTGAGTAGGCAAAATTGGGGATGCCATGGAAGCCTCCATAGCCTTGGAGGGGACCCTGACCCAGGCCCTTTGGAGCTGCAGGCCTGAGTTCTCCCTGTGCAGCCCCTCAGCTCCGTGACTTCCTGCAGAGCCACTTCCGGGGTGAGCAGGTGAAACTCATCAAGAAGATGGGCGACACCTGCTCACCTCCACAGGCTGCCGGCCCCAGGGGGCGAGCAGCTCTTCAAAAGGCTCACCCTCAAGCACTAGGAGCCTTTGGAACCCAGAGGCCTTGGAGGGCCCCTCTGCATCCCATGGTGTCTGGCTTTTGCCTGAGCCTCTCCCCAAAACCCCTAGCCATTCTTTTAACCACCCTGAAGCCCACTCCCATGCATTGGACCAATGGAAACAATAAAGCTTCTTGCAGCAAAAAAAAACATAGTGAACATAGAAGGAATCTCTCTCTCAAAACATCCCTAAATCAATAATCCAACAACCTATAATTCTCTCTCCCTCTCTTCTCTCCACCCCCTGCCTCGAGACTATGAAAGGAGGCAAGAGCAGCAGAGACAGCTCAAAGTCTGGAACCTGGGAGGCAGGTGATCAGGTAGCGGATGTCAGGAGGCTGACGGCAAACCTGCAGAGGGAGGAGCCAGCAAAGAGCTCCCAGAAAGGACACTGATGGGTAACGCGGGACCCCAGGAAGCCTTTAGAATTAGGAGCACACCTGCTACCTCTTTTTAAAAATATTTTTCATTTCTTTTCAGAGAGAGAGGAAGGGAGAGGGAGAAAGAGAAGCATCAATGTGAGAGCTGAACATCAATCGGCTGCCTCCTGCATCCCCCCTACTGGAATCCAACCTGGGACCTTTCGGTGCACGGGGAAGACACCCAACCGGCCTGAAAACAGAAGGATTGTTTGGAAGTCTTTCAAGGCGCTATGAAATCTCCAGGTCACCTCACTAACCCCAAGCAGATTTCCTACGAGGTTTCTCTTAGGCTAAAACACAGACACGGATGAGGGTGAAATGGATACCCCAACAGGGCAGATAAAGGGATGGAGGCTGAGGTTACATCCCGGAAAGTAAGATCACCAGCTCCCTTCCTCATCTGGGCCTTAGAAGACAGCAGCCAGGCTTCTAACCCAAAAGGAATGGCAAAAACAACACAGAGAAAAGACTAAAACTTCAAAAAAAGGTTTAAAAATTCCTCAGAGACATGAAAAGTTATTATACCCATTAAACAAGAAGAGGAGGCTATAAAAAGAAATATTCTAGAAATGAGGAAGAGCTCTGGGACATCAAAAATATAAGAGCCAAAGTAAAAAATGTCAAAGGAGGGCAGAAGACAAAATCAATGAAATCTCCTGGAAAATAGAACAAACGATATAGAAATAGAAAAGAGGAAGGAAGGGAGGGAGGGGATGAGGAGGAAGGGAGGGAAGGAGTGAGGAAAGGAAGGAGGGAGAGGGAGGAAAGGAGAGAGAGAGAAAGAGAAGTGGAGAGGAAGGGAAGGAGAGAGGGAGGGAGGGAGGGAGGGAGGGAGGGAGGGAGGGAGGGAGGGAGGGAGGGAAGGAGGGAGGGAGGGAGGGATCAGAAGGTCATCCATAAGACTAACAGATATCACAGAAGGAAATAATAGCAAAAATGGAAAGAAAAAAATTATCAGACATAATATGAGAAACTTCCCAGTTTAAAATTATATGAATTGCTAGACTGAAACCCAAACACCCAAAACACTTTATCAAAGAATACACACATATCATCCATAAAATTTCAGAGCCCCTGGGAGAAGAAAAATTGGAAAAACATTGAGAGAGAGGAGAAGAAACGTGGAAGTTTCATATACAGGCTGCAGAATCAGAAGGCAGTGGGGTTTCAAGAGTGATGCTGGGAGGTAGAAAACATTGGTGCAATGCCTTCAAAACCCTGTGAAAATACCATTTCCATTTTAGAACTGTAACTCAGAAAAACTGTAAACCAAGCATGTAGAGAATATAAAGGTATTTCAGACCTATGAGATCTCAAAATATCTCTCCTTTATTCCATGAGAAGGCTACTGAGAGTATGTGTTCCATCTAAACAGGGAAGTAAATAAAGACCAAAGAAAACTGCCCAGAAAACAGGCAACTCGGGAGGAAGGCAAAAGGGAATTTCTGGATAATGGTGCCAACTCTTTCCTAGTCATTCTCTACTCCTGCCTCTTCCATGTCCCCCAGGCATGTTACCTGCCACTGAAGTCTACCTCAGACACTTCAGAAATACCTCTGGTGCCACCCTAACTTGTTTGGCTCAGTGGATAGAGCATCAGCCTGCAGACTGAAGGGTCCCAGGTTCGATTCCGGTCAAGGGCATGTACCTTGGTTGCGGGCACATCCCCAGTAGGGGGTGTGCAGGAGGCAGCTGATTGATGTTTCTCTCTCATTGATTTCTAACTCTCTATCCCTGTCCCTTCCTCTCTGTAAAAAATCAATAAAATGCATATTTTTTTAAAAAATACCTCTGGTGCCTTTCCCCTCCTCTCCACCACCACTGCCTTAGTCCAGACCCCCAGCACCTCTAATCTAGCAATTCTGCTCCTCAGCCTGCCCAAATCCATTCACTCCTTTATTTATAGGATTGTCCTTCTTATTTTATTTTTTTATTCCAGAGAGGAAGGGAGAGAGAAATAGAAACATCAACGATGAGAGAGAATCATTGATCGGCTGCCTCCTGCACACCCCCTACTGGGGATGGAGCCCCAAACCCGGGCATGTGCCCTGACTGGGCATCGAACCGTGACCTTCTGATTCATAGGTGATGCTCAACCACTGAGTCACACTGGCCAAGGCTTACAGGATTGTCTTTTGAAGAATACAAACTAGACCATGTGACTTTCATGTTCAAATCTTATAAGAATAATTCTCCAAGAGCTTTACTTCACATGAAAACAGTGGTTTTGACTATTCCTGCCTTTCCAGATTCATCTTCGTGTTCTCTAGGTTCCAGAACACTGTAAGGTTTGTTCCATGACTACAGCTCCTCACCCCTACACGTACTGATCAGGTCCCTGAGTGCAGGGGCCAAGTTTCAGGCACCGTGTCTTCAGTTGGAAGTAACTGGCATTTAGTGGGTGTGATGGTTAATTTTATGTGTCAACTTCTCTGGGCCATGGGACCTGGGTTTTTGGTCCAACATTATTCTGGGTGCTTCTGAGCGGGTGTTCGGGAGAAACTTGCATTTAAAATAACTGAACTTTGAGCGAAGCAGATTGCTCCTCATCCTGTGGGTGGGCCTCATCGGAAGAAAGGCTGGCCTCCTGGGAACAGGAGGGAACTCCCCAGCAGATGCCTCTGCATTGGAATTGCAACAAGGTGACCTTCCGAGTCTCCAGCAGAACCAGCCTCCCCATCAGACCTTGTACTCGCCAAGCCTCCAACAAGGCATGGCAATTCCTTACAACAGGTCTCCATGTGTGATGCATATCTACATATATGTACATACGTGTGTGTGCATACACGCATATACGCAAGTATATTCATGCACATATCCTGTTGGCTCTATGTCTCTGGAGAACCTGACTAATACTAAAGTGGGTATGCAAAAAAATGTTTCTTAAATTAATGACATTAATGCTGGTTTTTGTTCTGTTTTGTTTTTACTTAACTTCCAAATAAATGTCTGAGATTTATTTTGACATATTTTTATAAATCACTCACCAGGTTTAAGTAAATATAAATGTGTTAAGTTAAAACAACATATACACAACATAAGAACTATAGAAACTTGAACACATGTTAAGTTTCATGTTACAAATATTTTAAAAGGAAGAAAAAGCATTGACTACCCAGGTTATAAAAACAGAATTAAAATCTCTAGCGATACCATACAGACAAATAATTTTTTAATTGCTCAAAATAATTGCCTACATATTCATAGTTTCCTTAAAAAGACAAGTATACCTAAATGTTTTTTAATAAGACAATTTTGTTCCTATTCCAGTCTTCAGACATGTGTTCCTGCAGAAACTGAAATATCTCTGAAACAGAATCTTTATACGAGAAAATGGTGTGGGAAAAAGTATGCTGTTTTTGATAGAAATAACTATTAAGCCTGCTTTGTGAATTTTTATATAAATAAAGTGTCCATAATAATTTCTACACATGCATAGATAAAATGAAATCAAGCCAGTTCTTGCCAAGTTATCTGCCAAGTCCTGAATTCGGGGTCCCCTACCTCCCTTGCAACAGGGGCAGGTGTTAATGATGTCATTCGCTGCGCAGGAGAAATAGGGGACCATGAACACAAGTCTTGGCAGAAAATAAACACCCTCTGAGTTTACCTTTACATTTAAAGTAAATAGAAAAACTAGTTTATAGAGTGTCTGTCCAATATAGTTCCTGCCCTAAAGGGATAACTCAGGATCTTTATTTCCAGTGTTTTCAGCTGCATTTCAGAAATAAAAGCCAACAACCTCGGTTTTAAAAACGGAGCACAAATTAAAACTGTCTACATGGCAAAACCCATGAGTCAATAAGCTAAAAATGACTCAGTTGGTATTATACAAAATACACAGAGCCACACAACAGATTTTCAGTATTTGCTAACTGTAAGATTAGAATTAATATTTCATGTTGACACCATAAACAGATGTGATATTGTAACTGGGAATCTATCTTTTAAGTTAGAGAGTACACTGCCTTAGGAAAGTTAAAACTGGATGTCTACTTTAACACCACTTACGACATTAGAGTCAAGGAACATTGGTACGGAATTTGTTCATCACTTTGATATTCTGACAGAATAGGACTGTACATGTGAACTTAGTGCTCACCTTGTCAAGTTGATCTTGAAGACTAGTGGATGCTTTATAACCGAGCTGTAACAGCATTGCTTCCGCGGCATTCTTTTTGGCTATCTTTTTATTCGGTCCTGTTCCAGTAGCAACTTCATTGCCTACCTTGACCTGGTAAGATTAACGTAAGAAATTAGTAAGAGTTGCTTTGATAAACAGGCTCGACTTAACACCACAAAGCACTGTATTCTGCTCTCTAGCATTCAAAAATACAAAGTTCAGTCCACAATAAAAACAACTAAGTTAAGATCCCATTTATGTGTTATATAGATAAGTGAAAATAAACATGGAGAAAAATATGGTTCTCAAAATGTCAGTGGAGGTTATCTTAGGATAACAGAATCTTAGAAGATTTTTACTAACTTACATATTTCTGTATTATTTTATTTTTTTAAACAATAAACCTGTATTATTTATATAAGCAGAAAAATAAAATTCACATAGTAACAGAGTATATGTTGGCTCTCAGTACAGTTAGTATTCTTGTGTTTTTTTTAAATATATTTTATTGGTTTTTTACAGAGAGGAAGGGAGAGGGATAGAGAGTTAGAAACATCGATGAGAGAGAAACATCAATCAGCTGCTTCCTGCACACCCCCTACTGGGGAGGTGCCCACAACCAAGGTACATGTCCTTGACCAGAATCGAACCTGGGACCTTTTAGTCCACAGGCCAACACTTTATCCACTGAGCCAAACTGGTTAGGGCCAGTTAGTATTGTTTATATAAATTAATAAACTAGGGCTAAAATTCACGTTGGAGTGCTTGCTAGCTACAAGATAGGCCAGCAACGTAAGAAGCTTCCTCTACTGCTCTGAGTGTCCAAAGACTGGCCAACGTAAATGGAAGCAAAAGATCAATGAGCAGCAAAGCATGCTCCGCCTGTCTTCACATGCCGTGTCCACGTCCCCTCACTCTGATTCAATTCTTCTGCGGTTCATCCCCGCTTCTCACTTATCTCCCCAGGCCTGCCCTCGGGCTCCAGGCCCTGCTCTGGGACGTGCTGCTCCCTCCGTGGCACTCACCTTGGGTCTCTGTCTGTCATCTTTGCATCTGACCTATTCTGATGCCTTCAAGAGTTCCTTCTAGAACAGATGCCCATTCACCCACCCCCTGTCTCACACAAGTTCTTTAGAGGCACGGTTCAATAGTTTGTGAGCAGCTACCCTAACTTATTTGTTAGTATTAAATAAGATAGCTATAAAAACTTCAATTAATAAAAGAATAAAAGTAAAAAAAACTGCTGTGCTGAAGGATTTTAATTCCTTAACAACTGTCACTCAAAAAAAAATCACCTCTATATAAAAGTCAAGCAAATATATAATAAACTTCGTAAGTCATCCTCCTAGAAAGCTAGCAAATTTTTATAACTACTATAAATAAGATTTTTATATTAAAATGTTACTTTTTCTGCAAAGAAGTTCAATTTTGCTATGCAATAAAATTAAGACTGCAGACTGTTTTAAAAATAATTTAAATAAATCAAGTCCCTCAAAAACCTAACCAAAAAGTTCTAAAATAGGCCCTAGCTGGTTTGGCTCAGTGGATAGAGCATCAGCATGTGGACTGAAGGGTCCTGGGTTCGATTTTGGTCAAGGGCACATGCCCGGGTTGCAGTTCAATCCCCAGTAGGGGGTGTGCAGGAGGCAGCCAATCAATGATTCTCTCTCATCATTGATGTTTCTCTCTCTCCCTCTCCCTGCCTCTCTGAAATCAATAAAAATATTTTTTTTAAGTTCTAAAATAGCATTTACCGCAGAGAAACCAAGATGGCGGCATAGGTAAACACCTAGACTGCTGCTTCGCACAACAATTTCAAAACTACAACTAAAAGACAAAACGGACATCATCCAGAACCACAGGAAGGCTGGCTGAGTGGAAATTCTACGACTAGAAGGAAAAAGGAAAGCACACTGAGACTCACAGGAGCTGCGGAAGGCAGAGGTACCCAGGTGTGCGCACGGAGAGGGCTGGCAACTGAGTATGTGGCTGTCTTTTTCAAGCGGGAGGGAGACAAAAGCTCCCGAATGCTCTGAACTCCAGTTCCAGGCGAGACTCTGGGGACCCAGACTCATTCGGGGAGAAACTGGACTGTCTGGCAGCGGGCAGAACTCGAGGGCGGCTTTCTCTCAGTGGTGCTTGCTGCGATTACCACAGGACACTGAGACACAGGGGCCTATTAGGGCAGGGCTGACGGGAAGCCATTGCTGATTGCTCCGCCCTGAGACTCTGCCCCATCCAAGCTGAGCACAGAGGCTTTTGCAAGTCTTGTCTCATAAGGGTGTCTCAAGCACAGAAGTTCTCCCAGCATAGACAAAGCTGATCCTCACAGCCAATTGGCCTGGAGGTCAATTCCTCTCAGTGATACCAACAACAATCAAGGTTTAACTACAACAAGACTGTGCACACAGCCCACAAAGGGGTCCACCTCAGGTAACTGGGGAGGCTGAGCCACTGGGCTCTATAGGACACCTAGCACACAAAGCCACTCTATCAACTCAGGGAAGCAGCCAAAATGCAGAGACAAAGAAACAGGTCACAAATGAAAGAAATGGAGGAAAGCAAACGACTGGATATAGAGTTCAAAACCATGGTTATAAGGTTTTTCAAGAATTTTCTGGAAAAGGCCAATAAATTTAGTGAGACCCTCGAGGACATGAAAAAGGACCAACTAGAAATTAAGCATACACTGACTGAAATAAAAAAATAATATACAGAGATCCAACAGCAGACTAGAGGATCGCAAGAATCAAGTCAAAGATTTGAAATACAAAGAAGCAAAAAACACCCAACCAGAAAAGCAAAAAGCAAAAAGAATCCAAAAATATGTAGATAGTGTAAGGAGCCTCTGGGACAACTTCAAGCGTACCAACATCAGAATTATGGGGGTGTCAGAAGAAGAGAGAGAGCAAGACGCTGAACACCTATTTGAAGAAATAATGACTGAAAACTTCCCCCACCTGATGAAAGAAATAGACTTTCAAGTCCAGGAAGCACACAGAACCCCAAACAAAAGGAATCCAAAGAGGACCACACCAAGACACATCATAATTAAAATGCCAAGAGCAAAAGACAAAGAGAGAATATTAAAAGCAGCAAGAGAAAAACAGTTACCTACAAGGGAGCACCCATACGATTGTCAGCCGATTTCTCAACAGAAACTATGCAGGCCAGATGGGAGTGGCAAGAAATATTTAAAGTGATGAATACCAAGAACCTACAACCAAGATTACTCTACCCAGCAAAGCTATCATTCAGAATTGAAGGTCAGATAAAGAGCTTTACAGATAAGAAAAAGCTAAAGGAGTTCATCACCACCAAACCAGTATTATATGAAATGCTGAAAGGTATTCTTTAAGAAGAGGAAGAAGAAAAAGGTAAAGATAAAAATTATGAACAGCAAATATATATCTATCAACAAGTGAATCTAAAAATCAAGTGACTAAAAAATCTGATGAAGAGAATAAACTGGTGAATATAATAGAATCAGGGGCATAGAAAGGGAGTGAACTGACAATTCTCAGGGGGAAAGGAGGGTAGGGGGTGTGGGAAGAGACTGGACAAAAATCGTACACCTATGGATGAGGACAGTGCAGGGAAGTAAGGGCAGAGGGTGGAGTGGGAACCGGGTGGAGGGGAGCTATGGGGGGGAAAAAAGAGGAACAATTGTAATAATCTGAACAATAAAGATTTATTTAAAAATATATAAATAAATAAGTAAAATAGCATTTACCCAAAACTTAACTCATTTTCTCTCACTGAATCACAAATGAAATTGATGAAATTTGCTTTATATATTTTTTAAAACCTGGAGATCTTAATCACAAATAGAAAAATTAACATTATGTGATACATCAAAATACCATGTGCTGATAAGCAATTTAGTTTGGTTATCATTATTTTTCTCTTTGAAAAATTAAAGTATCTCTGTACAAAAAAATAAAAAGCTTTAAGAAATGTGCTCAGGAACTAACACCCAAATAATGTCGTCAGAGATTTTCTTTTGTCTAACAATCAATAAAGTCACTGTATGAATTTTACAACACACAGATTTACTTTTCGTAGTGATAAATAAATATAAGCATATTATCTCTAGATATTTTACTTCCACGTTCCATTTTAACAAATGATAATGTCGCTTAAGTTGTTTATACAAAAGTCTTTACTTTGATAAAGTTGCTGCAATCGAGTAATGAATCCACTGGGGCTTCCAGAGGGGAAAAGCAATATGAATTCAGTGTGAGAACATGTAAAAGCACAGCCAAATGCTCCCATTTGACTAGAATGTTTATGAAGACCCATAAAAAGGAAGCTGGCATAAGGTACTCTAAATTCCTCTTTCAAAAGGGGTACTCCATATACTCCATAGAAAAGGAATTGTTTCATAGAGCCAAAGCCAGTTTTTATTCCTAATACTGGTCTAAAATTTAGGTGATTTTTTTTTTCCTTCAAGCTTTGCAGTTCAAAGAATACATTCTAGAATTCTTCAGAGCTAAGAATGTAAAAAGAAAGAAGTGGTGCGTATACGAAGAGGATATTAGAACAACACTGTTCTGAGTCCTAAGGACATCTAGACCAGCGGTTGCCAACCTTTCGGACCTCACGGACCACCAGTGTGCCGCGGACCACCAGTTGGCGACCGCTGATCTTGACCATAATGGCTTACTAACCACAGATGAATTCCCCTCCGTGGCTATCTGGGCTCCCACATTGGTTTATCTGTGACTACATCACAAGTTTACATCTCCAGCAACAGCCAAATACACTAGCTCTCACGCAGGCAGGCAGCAAGTATGCATCAAAGGTTTATGAAGGTCCTACTGTATACAGACCACTGCACTGAATACTGTGAGAGAAAGACTATAAATTAGGAAGGAAGGTAAAATTTAGATATGCATGGAAAGTGCATCAACACAAGAGACTATGCTTGAGTATCAAAAATTTTCCCATATGCTCGGCACTTCATAAATATCTGTTCATTTTAACAGGATTATACTGAAGGTGAGGTCCATGGGTTTGATTGGAAAAGGTTTCTTTGATAAGCCAATTACAACAAAAACAGTTTGGGGACAATAAGGATAATTTAAATATAGGTTAGTCACTAGAAGATTCTTATGAATCAGGCCTAATGAAAGAAAAACTTACTTTTTGTTTGTTAGAGATACACACTAAATATGTAGGCTTCCCGGCTGGTGTTGGAGTCAACCTACTAACCAGGTGGTCACAGTTCGATTCCCGGTCAGGGCACATGCCTGGGTTGTGGGCTCGATTACCAGTGTGGGGTGTGTGGGAGGCAGCCAATCAATGATTCTCTCTCATCATTGATGTTTCTATCTCTCTCCCCCTCCCTTTTCTGAAATCAATAAAGATATACTTAAAAAAATAAATATGTAGGCTGAAAGGACATACAGATAGAAAACAGCTTTGAAATTCTTCAGGAAGCGAAAGAAGGGCGGGAAAAAGGGAAGAAAAATGAACAGCTGAAGCAAGTGTGGTAAGAATCTGAACTTCTGTCTGCATGATGGGCATATTCCCTAGCACGCCATCACACTATTCTTCGTAGTGCGCTATTAAATATATCCACCCTTGGATAGGTTTGAAACTTTCATAATAAAAAATCAAAGTTTTCTTCAACACTGGGGCTTGAGCGGACAAGTGAAGCAGCGCAGATGAGATCTGAAAGGAAGAGGGCATGTTGCTAGTCCCCGCCCGTCTGAAAATCCACGAGCAACCAGGCTCCAGTTGTCTGGGCTGCACAACACGCAGTTCAAACTCCCAGCAATTCTGAGTCCCTCAGTCCTCACCGTGATTAGGGAGACAGCCAGCTCTCTCTTTTCCTAATTTTCCTGAAAACCCAAAGTTCATGCTCTTGGCCCTGTTCCATCTCCATCCATCCTTCTCAATTTTGTTTCTAATTCCGTCTGCCTCCTAGTCCCAGTAGTTAACAGACTCTGGCTGCACACTGTAACACAGTAAGACGGAGACGAGCCTTCTGTTTGATACACTCTGGGCCAAATAACCTGTGTGAACTCAGTCCCTTCAAAACTCTTCTGTCTGGTCCTGGCTGGCTTGGCTCAGTGGATAGAGCGTCAGCCTGCGGACTGAGGGGTCCCGGGTTTGATTCCAGCCAAGGGCACATGCCTGGGTTTCGGGTTTGATCCCCAGGGGGTGCGTGCAGGAGGCAGCTGATCGGTGATTCTCTCTCATCATTGATGTTTCTATCTCTCTCTCCTCTCCCTTCCTCTCTGAAATCAATAAAGAAATATATATTTTTAAAAAAACAACAACACTCTTCTGTCTGTTCTATCATTGACACTTGAATGTTTCAACCACGTTGAGGGAATCAATGCTGTAAGGGTAAACAGTGCCATTAATTAATAGTGCTATTAATTCCTAGTCGGCCTTCCCCCATATCTCTATTCCGATCTGAGGATTTCTAGGTTTTTTTCAATGGTTAAAAAACTCTTCTCGTATAAAAGTTAGAAATACCTGCATCACAAACTCCCGACGTCGTGGCATTCCTCTCTCTGAAAGCAAAACATAGTCTGGCTCCTTTTCCTTCTTGGCCTGTTGAATTTGAGCCAGGCGGCTAATGGGGTTCATTCCTTGACCATATTCTGGTCCAGCCTAAAAAGCAATGTAAGAAAAATGTCAAAACATGCTTGTAAAACTTGTTATTGGATCCTTAAAGTGGTTCTCCTCTCCTCCCCTACACCCCAAAACCGTGACTGGAGAAGATAAATGAGAGTCATTTATAAAGATTTATGAAGGAAAAGAATAAAACGGATCTGAGACTAAGGAGGGTATGGGATTTAGGGCTCAGGGGTATTACTAATAAATTGGGTCAACTATTCTTGCTTTTAAATTCTTCAGTACAACTTCTTCACACTTCTGTTCATCAAAAAAGACCAAAAGAATAGAAGATCACAAGACATGAACTGGGAAGAGATACTTGCAATACCTGTAACTAAAAAAGATAAATCCGGTAGCCAAAATATATATTTTAAAACTCAGAAAAAGTATTAAGAAAAATACAATCTAAAAGAAAAATGGGCAAAAGACATGAACAGCTATTTAACAGATGGAACACTTATAAAAATATAATCAACCTCATTAGGACTCAGAAAATGCATATTAAAATCACAGTGAGATGCTATTTCACACCCATTAATTTAGAAAAAATTCAGAAGCCTGACAGCCCAAATGGTGAGGATGAGGAGGAACAGAAGCTTATACCGTGCTAACGGCAATATAAAATGGAAAACAATTGGGCGATGTGTAGTAAAGCCAAAGACGGCCCCTGCACTCCCTAGCAGCATCTTCATCATCATGTACCATATACCCTAGAACACAGCTGCCCATATGTGCTAGCTCCAATGTTCAGGAATATCCATGGCTGCATTATTTGAAATAGCAAAACAAAACAAACCAACAAAACAAACCTGAAAACAACCTAGATATTCATCAAAAGAACTATGTAAATTATGGCATGTTCATACAATGGTATGTTCATACAATGGTTTGACGTAGGGCAGTGAAAATGAACTAAATATTGCTACATGAATCAAGATAAATGAATTTCAGGAGAAAAAATATGTTAAGGGAGAAAAGCAAACACAGAATACATATAGTATGATGTAATTTATGTAAAACCCACTAAAACTACAAAACACTGCTGAAATTAAGTAAGATTTTAATAAATGGACAGCATGCTCATGGGTCACAAGACTCAATATTGTTAAAAATGTTAATTTTCCTCAAACTGATATCCCAAGTCATTGCATTCCCAATCAAAATCCCAGCAGGCCTTTTTTTGGGCAACAATTAATAAGCCAATGCTAAAGTTCATATGGAAATGGAAAAGACAAATAACCAAAACAACTCTGAAAAAAAGAACAAAGTTGGAGGACTCACACTCTCTGATTTCAAATTCACTACAAAGCTATAGCAACAAAGACAGTATGTGTACAATCAGCATAAAGACAGACAGAGACCAACGAAACAGAGTGTCCAGAAACAGATCCACACATATATAAGTCAACTGGTTTTCCACAAAAGTGCAAAAGCAATTCAGTGGATAAAGGATAGTCTTTTCGACCAATGATCCTAGAACAAGTGGATATTCATATGCAAAAAAAATTTTTTCAACCTGTACTTCATACCTTTTTTTTTTTAGCTTTTAAACTGATTTTTAGAGAGAGAAGAAGAGGAAGAAAAACATCAATGTGAAAGAAAGTTATTGATCGGCTGCCTCCCACCACCCCTCAAATCCCCCCACCCCCTCCCCCCACCAAAACCAGGGATCGAGCTCACAACCCAAGGAATGTGCCCCTACTGGGAATTGAACCGGCAACCCCTCAGTGCACAAGACAATGCCCAACCAACTGAGCTACACTGGTCAGGTTCTCAAAAATTAACTTAAAATATCTAAAACTGTAAAACTTCCAGGAGAAAATACAAGGGGAATTTTTGTGACTTGAGTTGCATGACAATTTCTTAGATACAACACCAAAAATCACATTCCATAAAAATAATAACTATGACAATACATTGGATTTCTTTGAAATTATTAACTTCTATTCTTTGAAAAATGCAAATCACAGGCTTGGAGGAAATATTTGCAAACTATGTATTTGATGAAGAACTTGTATCCAGAATATATAAAGACTTCTCAAAATTCAATATTAAATGTATTATTTTCAATGGGAAACCAGGCCCTGGCCAGGTAGCTCAGTTGGTTAGAGAATCGTCCTGATGCAACAAGGTTGTGGGTTAGATCCCTGTCAGGGCACATATAACAATCAACCAATGAATGCATAAATAAGTGGAACAACAAATGGATGTTTCTTGCTCTCTCTCTCTCTCTTTCTCTCCTCCCTTTTTCCTTCCCTTCCTGTCTATAAAAATCAATTTTTAAAAGTTTTTGAATGGGCAATCACATTTTTCCAGGTGGGCAAAAGATGTGAACAACACTTCACAAGCCTCATGTGCCACTAAACTCATGGACACAGACAATAGTGTGATGGCTGCTGGGGGAGGGGGTGGAAGTGGGGGAGGAGGGCCTAGGAGGGATAAATGATGATGGACAGACTTGACTTAGAATAGTAAACATAAAATACATGTATAGATAATGTGTTGTGGAATTTCACACCTGAAACCTATGTAATTTTGTTAACCAGTGTCACCTCCGTAAATTCAATAAAAAGAAAAAATAAATAAATAAAAGATAACACTTAACACTTTTAAAAAAGACCACTGATGTCCAGAGTGCTTGCACGAAGGCCAATTTCAAACCAACTGTACTAGTTCAGGTGAGAGTTGATTGTGACTTAGACCAAAGTGGAGCAGAGGAATGGAAAGAAATGGACAACTTAAGAACTATGTAAGGGACGGCCCCAACAGGGCGTGACGGACTGGACGTGAGGCGTGAGGGAGAAGTAAGAAATGACCCAGGTGCCTGTTTCAGCAGCTGCATGGTGGTGCCAGGCCCTGGGAAGGAATGCTGGAGGGGAACGCGATTTAGAAGAGAACATGGAGTTTTGGGCACAGAGTTTGAGGGGCCTGTGAAATATTAAGTGAAGATGTCCAGGCAGCAGGGTAGGGCACAAAAGAGTATTTGGGAATCACCCACAGAAAGATGGAATTGAAGCCTGGGGAGTACGAAGTACGACGCCCAGGGCGAGGGTGAGAGAAAGAATGAGAGCGACAATACTGCGACAGTTGGGGGGAAAGTGAGAAGAGAGAAAAAGGAATTTTTTAGTTTGGGTAAAGTCCTGGTTTCCCCTTTTATTTACATACCAAACAATAAAGATTAAGTAAATCAGAAAGACTGATGAGAAAAGACAAACATAGACAATAATTTATGAGTCTAAGACTGAATACCAATGAAAAGGTCAAGAGAAGCTTTAAGTCTGGCGTTAGAAGAGGTTGCCTAGTCCGTGAAGATGTTCAAATAACTTTCCTTCAATGGCACCTTGCCTCTCTTCTTGCTTAATTGGCCTCTTTCATCAGAATGTCTCATGTGCCAGAGGTACTGCTGTTGATACAGATTCCGAAGACAAAGGGCCAGATGCATAAATGCACTCAGATAATAAGGGCGCTCTGGAAAAGCTAGGCATGACTGGTTTCTTCCCCTCACTGAAATGAACTGCCAGCACCCTTGCTAATGAAGTTCTTCCTTGGATATCAGCTCTTACAGTGTCACTCTACAAACCACTAAGGACAGAAACTTTTATCAGAAAGCCTTCTTTGCAGTCTCATGGAAGAAAATATTAAAAACAGGATATAAGCCCAAAGACATCATCAGGGAGTCTTACGTTTTTAACTCTACAGCGTAACTCCGAAAGGAGTTCCCAAGCAACCGGTTTCAAATGGGCTCTTCAGTCACGTGACTAGACCCGACCCCTGACTCTGCTACCGAATCTTGGGTGAGCTTCTTAAACCCAAGGACCTCGTCTGCAAAACGGGTGTAACACCTACATCACGGATTGACTGAGAGGATCCAATGAGACAATGACAGTTTTATTATCTTTCTTAAAAATCAAGGCAACTCATCCACAGGTATTTTCTCTACTTCTATTGCGTATAAAGAACTGTAGACCCTAGATGTATAAGACATGTAAGGAAGCGACAAAAACGCTAAAAATCAAGGTACTATGTGAACAGACAGAATCAGACATAAAATAACAATATGTGATACTTATCGGGTGCTTATTATTTGAATTATTAATAAGCACTAAGTCCCGCACACGGAGTGCTTCCCATTCACTAGCTGCTGCTCCTGTCACAGGGTCGGCATTCTTCATACCCCTCCCCCATATCCTTAACCATTTCAGGTGTCCTAAGAAGAAACTACGTATAGCAGTGTGGTGTGCAGAAAGAACACTGGTTAGAGATCAGACCAGTTCAGATTACTCCACAGGTGAATAAAAGTGAACAAATGCTTTGGATGTGTTAGGGGTAACATCCTCTACCTTACACAGTCATGATGAGAGTTACACTAAAGGTGATCATGGATGGGAAAGTGTTTTATACTGAAGTATTCTATACTAAAGGTGATCGTGAACAAGAAAGAACTTTGTAAGCCATAAAAAAACTGTATGCATGTAAGGTATTATTTGATGAACAAACACCTGTATGAAAGTGTCTGAAAAGCAAAACAGAATTGTTACTGACTTACAGTCACACGTCCAACCCTGATTCTGGGGACTGTTTCTAATCCATAGGTTGAGACGCCTGCCCTGTGGGGAAACTTTTATCTATAGTTACCGGAATATTTACACAGTGAAACTGACTCGTGTCCGTAAGCACACACTTACTTTGACTATGGTTTTAGGGCGTTTTTTAAAAAATAGTTTTGGCTTTTCCACCACAGGAAGAGGTGGGAGTTTCTTAAGCTCCTGTAAGACGGTGGTCGCAGCGCGCTTCTTGGAGAGCTTTTTGCTATTTCCCTCTCCTTCTGCAGAGAACTCTCCCACGGACACCCGCGTAACAAAGCTTTTCATATGTGGTGGTCCACTTTCTTTAATAACCTATAAAGTACAAATACAATAGTAAGTAACATGCAGGCACACTTAGAATGTGTCCTTATAGCATGGATCTTTCTTAATGTTCCTATCATAATCAAAACAGAAATGAAGAATGATGCCAAAATTATAGATTTCTTTAATAAACCTATTAGAAAGGTATTATATAAGAACTCTTCAGTTACAATATTTACAATGCTTAAGAGACTGCAGTTGGGCCAACAGAAATCTAAGTAAACACATTCAATTCACACTCAAAATTATTTTTTACCCATTTAAAACAGGCAATTCTAGTTATGGTTACCATTTCTTTTTTAAAAAAAAATTTAGCCCAGCCAGCGTGGCTTGTGGTTGAGCAATGACCTATGAACCAGGAGGTCAGGGTTCAATTTGGGTAAGGGCACATGCCTGGGTCGCAAGCTCGATACCCAGTAGGGGGTGTGCAGGAGGCAGCCGATTAATGATTCTCTCTCATTGTTGATCCTTCTATCTCGCTCTCTTTACCCTTCCTCTCTGATATCAATAAAAATATGTATTTTTTATCTTGTTTTATTGTTGATAGTATTATAGACATTAAGAACGTAAAGCACATCACATTATGTTAGGTATACAGGGCACCGAGAATGATAATGGGTACGTATTGCATTTTCTCTGGAAGAGTACGTTCCTGGAGGGGACCACGTCCTAAGGGAGTTCTACCAGCCATCCCGCATCCTGCTTGGGGAAGCCGCTCAAAAATAACCTACTTTTGACATAAACCTCAAAGGCTGTTTTATAGAAAGGAATGTTTACTCTCTGTGACATGATCTTTAAAAGGTTAGCCGATATGCCATAAAATCTCCTCGCTTTCTAGGGTTATGGATTGTGAATGTGTCAGCTGTGAATGCTCCCAAACCCTGGACCAATGTGCTCATTTCAAGTAAGACAGCTTTCGAGGAAAGATGCCTCCCCAACCTGAGTGCTCAAAACCTCCGTCTCCTTCCCATTTTAAGCTATGAAAGGTACCCTCCTGAGTTAAACAGTTTACTATGTAACAGCATATTAAAAGTTTGTCATTTAATACTGGATACCAATGAGGGAAAGAAAGCAAACAACACAATAGTTCAGTAATTCAACAATGCTAGGGATAAGGAACTTATGATCAGCATGCTTTCCAAGTAATTTAAGTTTACTATTTGAAATGCCAAAACTGCTTATTTTAACCCCTTTGCTGGCCATCCTCCTGAATTTAAAAAAAATAACCACACACAAAATAGGTCCAGAGGTATGGATGCATGGAACAAAATAACAGATCTCAGTGGGAAAGGGGAGGGGTGTTGGGAGGAAGGGGACAGGTAGAGATTAACCAAAAAGCATATATGCATAACCCATGGACACAGACGATTGCATGGGGAAGGCAGGGGTGGGCGGGGGTGGGTGAAGTGGGGCCAAAAGGGAGAAAATGGGAGACAACTGTACTGTAATACTGTCAACAATAAAATAAAATAAAATGTAAAAAAATAAACAAAAAACACCTATATGCTGTCCTGACTTAATAGAGAAAACCAAATAGTTAACCTTTTATTGCTGGCAGGAGGTCACCATTTGAACATCAAATATTCTGTAACGTATACTGATGCCGCCAAGGGCTTCTAAGACTGATAGAACTGTCCCTATTCACTGTAGCCTTGAAGGCCCAAATCCAATAGTTTGAGTCTATGCAATTACTTTGATTGGTTTTCCATCTGTCCCTATCGCTTCTTGCTGGGCCTAAAAGCCCTCCAGTGCATTCTGCCCCTGCCTTCCCCAGGATGCTGCTTTCCGTCTGCTGCAGGATGACACCAGGCAGCCCCATTTGTAGGAATTGTGTCTGAGAAGAAAGCAAACAGGTTCTCAGCCGAGGTCAGTCGATCCCGCTAGTGAGTTAAATGTGGGAGCTTTCTAGTGCTGAACGTCACCCCAATTGGAAGGAGGACACTCCACGACCGTGTCAGCTTATTTCCTGGGTTTTGCCTATTTCCTAGGTATTTGAGTTGCAAAATTAGTACCCTCTTAATATGGAAGGAATTATAATATTGAAAATGATTTTTCCTATTTTTAATGTCACACAATTTTATAAATATTTCTGTGACCTATTTATTTAGATGCAAAGAAGACAGCTGCTTACTTAGTGGCTTAGTAAAATGTAAACATATTTTGGCAAGTACAGAAGAAACTGGATATTAATACGTGTGTCACTAAATACTAACTTGAATATTTTCAATTTGATCCTATTAAAAACACCGAACTCTCTAGAGCACTACAAATTAACTTACAATGAGAAAATAAAGTTTACGATGAAAATTGAGATATCATATAATACAGATGGCTCAATACGGAAAAGCGAGAGAGGTGAGCAGGAGCCCGGCCAGTGTGGCTCAGCAGCTGAGCATCAACCCAGGAACCAAGAGGTCGCCGGTTCGATTCCTGGTCAGGCACATGCAGGAATCCATGACATTCTATAAGTTCTTCTCTCCCCGGGGCCTACCTCATTGCCTGACAGAGTGTGAACCTAAGGAAACACACTCACTCTTTCAGGACACGAGGATACCAGCTAACTTCACTTAGTGGGTTGCTTATTTGAGTTAGTGAGGAGCAGGGGTGAGGGTGGGAAGCTCTCATCTGAGCACGTACCTCAAAACTGACGGGCATATTTCGCTTCAGAGCAATTTCAAACACTAAGCTGATCTCAGATTTATTGGCGTCTTTGTCATCATCCATTTCTTTTCCGGATTCGCCATTCTAAATCACAAAAAACAGGACGGCAGTGAGTCTTCACTTTGGAACACACTTCACACAGTCTACAGTCAGGAGGGCCCATCTAACAGAAAATACAGTAGGAAACAGAAATCCCAGACTGGTCCTGTGGGGTCCCTGTAAGCACAGCAGGCAAGAGCTGCTCTGGGGCTCTGTGTTGTTTGACTTTTCATTTTTCCCCTCAAAGTAGAATAAATGCTCAACCATACACCAATTTGAGTTTATCCAGTTCTCTAAAAATCTCTATCCAGCCCGACCGGCATGGCTCAGTGGTTGAATATCAACCTATGAACCAGGAGGTCATGGTTCGATTCCCAGTCAGGGCACATGCCTGGGTTGCGGGCTCGATCCCCAGAG
Source organism: Cnephaeus nilssonii (assembly GCF_951640355.1). Taxonomy (NCBI): domain Eukaryota; kingdom Metazoa; phylum Chordata; class Mammalia; order Chiroptera; family Vespertilionidae; genus Cnephaeus; species Cnephaeus nilssonii. Next base: position 41,147,841 of record NC_137089.1, read on the forward strand.
TGGGGTGTGCTGGAGGCAGCCGATTGGTGATTCTCTCTCATCACTGATGCTTCTCTCTCTCTCTCCCTCTCCCTTCTTCTCTAAAATCAATAAAAATATGTATTTTTTTAAATCTCTATACACACACACGCACACACACACACACACGCACACACACATACACACAGTACCTCCACTGGTGTTAAAACATGATACTGCATCCTCTATGAAAACTAAGCTGTAGGAAGAATAAGGGATGCAAACCAGGACTCTGTAGCTCTGGGTCTGGCCCTGGCACCAATTCACTTACTTATTTAGCACATACTTCTGGAGGGAGGACCCCAGATATGCTGGACGTAGTGTAAGGAACAGAGATAAAGGGAGGGTACGCCTTCATCGGGAGGCTTGTGATGTAGTGGGAAAACAGATTAAGTGTCCTAATGAACATGTCCAGGAGAAAAACACCTATGTCTGCCATTAACCAGATCAGCCTCCGGGAGGAGGAACAACAGGCGTGGGGAACTGTCGAGGTGGAAGTGTATGGTGTGAAATAACTAAGAGGAGAGCTCAGTAAGAGGAGGACTCATACACATGCCTGAGCTGCAGATACTCTTCTAAAGTCAATAGAGAAGGCAGCTGAAGCCATGAGAATGAGTCAACAAAAGCCTCGATAGCCTCAGTCATAAAAATTAAGTAGGACTGGAAATATCCATAATGATCTCCTCCACTTTAAATTCTTCGATTCCAAATCAACACAACACAATTCACGCTCAATAAAGGTAGCATTAAACTCAAAGTAAGTGAATGCTATTTCTCATCCTTGTACACATTCCAAGATCCTGAGCTGCCTGGGAAGTGCACTCCATTGGTGAACCCAAGTTCTCAAAGGCACGGTCATCTTGGCAAGGACAAGTCTAGGACAGTAGACAGGTAATCAATCTGAGAAGCAAATTAACAGAGATCGCCACTCTCCCCTTCCTTCCTATCAGAAGAGGTTGTTTCTTCTGTTTGTGAAAATGCACACATTTGTGTTTTGGATCACCTCCCGGGGACCTGGAGAGAGACCGTCCCTGCAGCAGCAGCACACCTGAGCGGACTTTTCGGGAATGGGCTCGTTCTGCAGCGCCTGGAGGGCCTTCATGGCGGCGTTGTGTCTAGCAGCTTGTCGAGTCTTCCCTTCCCCAAAAAACTCATTGTTTCCTACAGTCAGCTGAACGTAAAAGATCTTAGGCATCGGGCAATGATACCTAAAGAAAAGAAAATAGGAATGTTAGTCCGATAAAATAAAAAAATCACTCTATAATCAGATTTGTTTTGTTTAAAGTGATACCAACCATAGAATGTGCTATGCCCTCTACGAACCCTAATCAATTTTTTTAAATATTTTTTAATTGATTTCAGAGAAGAAGGGAGAGGGAGAGAGAGACAGAAACGTCAATGATGAAAGAGAATCATTGATTGGCTGTCTCCTGCGCGCCCCACACTGGGGACCGAGCCCGCAACCCGGGCATGTGCCCTTGGCCGGAATCGAACCCGGGACCCCCAGTCCACAGGCCAACGTGCCATCCACTGAACCCAACCGGCCAGGGCTCAAATTTTAACTTCAAGTTTTCAGACAGATTTTGATGGGAGAGGGCCAATGGTCTGGTGCTGAAGGCCGGGGAGCCACCAGAGGATGGCGACGAGCAAGGCCATTCCGGTGACAACACGCAGACTCTTGTGCCTTTAGCAGATCGTTATGGTGAGAAATGGGAGGCCAGGGAAGTGGAGTTACTCCTCCAAAGTGAAAATAAGTACTTTGCAAGAAAATAAGTTCAGATTCAACAACAAAAAGAATAGGGAGTTTAACCCAATTTGTAGGTAGAAAGTATAATAATAAAATGTGTTTAAGGTAAAGATTTTGGCAGGTTTGAGTTGAATGAGCCTGATGTAGAGTAGAGCTACTGAAGAGCTGCAGTGATGTGGACTTGAGACTATACAAGAGGGTGTCAGAAGAAAGAACAAACCCAGAAGACATCAAGAAGGAAAAAATTAAGGTGATATGCAATAAAACCCATTAACGCAGCAATTATCTGACAGGGGAACGTGACAATGACACACATTAAAGTGCAGCAAAGAAATAAGGTAAATATGCAGAACACAGCATGTTAGAGACACCTGTTAAACAGTAAAAGAGGCCCAGGTTCAGAAGTGTCAGGGAGGTGGGTGTGAGAGGGGGTGGCCAGGGAGGGCCACACTGAGATGACGACTGTGTAAAGACCTAAAGTAAGTGAGGGAGGAAGCCGTGCAGATCCCCTGGGACAGTGCAGCGGAAGCAGACAATGTCAAGTGCAAAGGCCCTGAGGCAGCAGCATGCCATGCACGTTCAAGTAGCTCAGAGGATGTCCATCTTCTTAGAGTCGAGGGAGAGAGGAAAGGAAAGCCACGAGATAAGAGGAGGTGGCCAAGGTCGCTTAGGGATGTCCTTAGAAATCACTGTAAGGACTTGACTTCTACTCATGGAGTGAAATGGCACCCACCAGAGAAGTGACATGGTGTGGCTCACATTTTTGAAGGATCATCTACCTACTATGTAGAGAACAGACTATAGGGAAGGATGGTAGAAGCCAGGAGATCTATTAGGAAACTAGCGCAGGAACACGGGAAAGGTGACCGAGGCCTGAACGATCGTGACAGCAGAAGTGACGAGAAGCAGTGGATTCCAAGTGAATTTCAAAAGTAGAGAGACAGGGTTTGCCCAAGAACTGGCTACCGAATAGGAGAGCGGAGGCAAGGAAGGGGTTGTTGGTGGGCAGACAGCAGCTCTGGTTTGAAGGTGTGAAGTTATTAGGCCTCTTAAACATCCACATGGAGATGTCAAATGGACAGTTGGATTTGAGTCTGGACTCTAGAAAAGAGGTCCAAGGTGGGAATAAAATTTGGGAATCTTCAATATATCGATGGACTCTAAAGCCACATAGGAAATCCAGGCAGGCAGGGTGTCCTCCTTTCTCGAAGCCAAGTGGGAAAGTCTATCATGGAAGGGCGAGGGGTTGAGTATCAAACGCTACTCACAGGTCAAGTCAAATGAATCAGCAAAACTCACAGGACTGATTTGGATGGAATGGTGCGTTATAATAATGCTGAAAATTTAAGTGCAAAATCACTCCAGTGCTGCAAAATGTCTGTATCCCAGCAAAAAGAAGTCCAATCGACGCCCTAGTCGTTTTAGATGACGAGTGGACATCCATGGAGCGGTGCTCTCTATTCAACCTGAGATCAACTGCACAGTGGCCATCCCGTAAGAATCTGTGGGCAGATGGGACTAAAGATGAAGGTTTCCTGAAGGTGCCGGACAAGCGTGTAGGTCGGCACTGACCCTGCAGCTGTGGGAGGCCGGCACTAACCGGAACCATGTGCGTGGATGAGCACCTGGGAAAAGAAAGCAGAAAGGAACCGAGAAGGAGAGCTGGAGGCTGGGCTCTGACTCACGCCGGTGATCAAAAGGCCGGGGAAATAGTAGACGGCAGTGAAGGAATGAAAGCAGGCCGCAATCAGAAAAGTAACACCACCACGTCAGGGAGGCACTTAGCAGTGGCGAAAGCCAGAGTCTGAGAAGGAGGGAGAAAGTCACTGTTTTAAATTCTTAAGAGTCAATTTTCTTGGCCGGCAGTTTTCCCATTAATTTCTTTTAAGATAAAGTATTTTTAAATGTGTTTTATTATGTCATGCATTCTCATTTTTAATTGGCAAAGATGAAAAAGTTAAAGGAAGAAAAAAAATTACTTGTCGTAACGGACTATTTTTTTTAAACATGCAAAGACTCAAAAGCATTAAAAACCACACTTTATTTCTCTTTGATTTCAACAACTAGTGTACTAAAGTGCAATCTCCTGTTACCTGTTTCATTTTAAATTATTTTAATGCAGAAATTTGGACAGACCAATAGGATGGATGCAGGTGATTTCTGTGTCCCACAAAATTCATTTCCCCACCTCTACAGAACTCGATGCATGTTTTGTTTGTTTTAAATAAGAGCACTTCACTGATGGGAAAATTGACTAAGTTAACACTTAGAAAGTTTTAAGAACAGGTGAGACAGAAGCAGAAAGATTTTAAGGGTCTTCAAGTTTTTTTAAATATGTTTTTATCAATTTGGGAGAGAGAGGGAGAGGGAGAGAGAGAAACATCGACGATAAAAGAGAGACATAGGCCGGCTTGCCTCCTGCACGCCCCCAACAGGGGATCAAGCCTGCAACCTGGGCATGTGCCCTGACCAGGAATCAAACCAGGGACCTCTTGGTTCACGGGCTGACGCTCAACCACTGAGCCACACCGGCTAGGCCCGACGCATGTTTTAAACTGGTTCCACCACCGACCAAGCCTTTTAAAACAGACAACCTGACATCAGAAATGGACTCCTGAGATCTTACACGGCCAGCGTTCCCCACGGAGCGCATGTTTACAGTCAATTACACACTCCTGAAAGCAGAGGCCCGCGAGTGGAATGCGAGCAGACCCTTAACTACAGGAGAGGGAGTGGGCGCCACAGTAATCACTCTGGCCTGCTGACAATTACAAAACCCATTTCGGTTTGCCACAGAGACAAACAAAATTTCTGTTCATTATAACTTTACTGGAATATGATGTCATCACACATAACCATACTGAAACAATCTGCTGATTTTCTAACCAAAATATTAATTGTACACTAAAGAGCCCTCGGGGCCTCTTCCTTTTTGGCCATCAAGCCTGGCTCTGTGTGTGCGTAGTATGTGCGTGCATGTGGATACATATGTATATATAAATTACACCACAGAAGTATCACAGGGAAAATTAGGTACGCTGTGTTCTGAAACATTCTAGCGCTAACAACAGGAAATAGCGAAACCGGACGCCTGACTAGCTGCATTCCCTCTCACTCCATCCCCTGGCCTAACAATGGTTCTTAATAACCTACCCACATGGGCTGAATAACTTGTAGATCACATCTCCTCATATCATCATGACAATTAAGATTAACCAGAACACTCTCCTAATGGCCCTCAGATTGGACAATGCAGAATGCTGTGTGTGTGTGTGTGTGTGTGTGTGTGTGTGTGTGTGTGTGTGTTACGTCCTGGTCTCTAAATATTTATTTCCTTTGGCAAAGACACACTCCAACATTATTAACTTTAAACCGATGTGCTAATTAATGGAGTTCCTGTTTCTACTTTTATTTATTTCAAGCATTGAGCTCATTTTTTGGTCAAGTACTTATGGTAAGTGATAAACATCTTTCTACACGTTAGTTTTTATTGACGTAAGCTTACACTGCTATTCCTGACTGGTTTTCCTTAATTAGAATGTTGTGGTCAATGCTTAGGTCCCCACTGCGATTACTGTGAGAAGATGAGCCGGGAAAACGCACCCATCCAAGCTATCAAAGTTTCAGGGTCAAATGGCTTCTACCCACCGACCTCCAAAGTGTACTTTGCAAAGTGTGACCCCCCTTCCTCCGTATCTGAAGTGCGGGCTTAAAGTGCAGGCTCCCGTGCCCCACCCCCGGTCTGCTGACTCAGTTCCTGGGGACGAGACACAACCCTCAATCAAGGAACCGATGCCCCACAACCTCACGTCCTGCACCTCAGCTCCTGTGACTGGGCTGCAAAATCCGTGCACGCGAAGGGCCACGCAGCCCTGCCTCAGAGCACCGGGCTCGGGTGCCCGTATCTCTTTCTCCTTAATCCTCATGGCAGCCTGGTGAGAGAAGATGTCCCCGTGGTCGCCTGGACAGGTAACGGAGTTGCTGGGAGTCAACCTCAAGTCTGCCTAACCTCAGAGCTCGGGGAACGCTTAGAGATCTGTCACCCTCTCCCCCTGTGTCCGTATTTCTCTTTTAAGTTGGCTGTGTCCTTGGCAGGCCAGGGCGCCTAAGGCTTCTTCTCACGTCTCAGGTCCACGAACAGAACTCAGGAGGGTGTGACTGAACAGCTGCTGCAACCAAAAACTACAAGATGAAACTCCAGGTCTTTACAGTATGTCTAGCCAACCAGGTTCACACAGGCCCCGGTGAGGGACCCAGCAAGAGTGACAAGTCAGAATAATGGGCACCACGGGCCACATGGCCTGACCGTCCAAGTTTGATCAAGGCTGCTGGTCAGGCCACTTTGTCCAAGCCTCTTTGTCCTCGGTCTGCTCTAAGTCTTACAAAAACTAAACAAACAAATTAATTTTCAAATAAAGTAAAAGCTTTCTTTTCTGTAGATCCCCAAAAAAGTCTTTAGATTTGGCGTATCTTCAAGATATCACAAATTGACACCAAAATAAAGAAACGGAGAACACTCGGTTCCTCTGAATTACTATTAGACATTCCTTATACAGTTTTGCTTTGTTATTTGAGCAGAGGGAAGATGTTACATTCTTCTCTAAGTATTATTATAAGAATATAAGTATTCTTATTCTTGTATTTATTTCACTGTCAGTTATAACTTTCTAGACTACGTCTTTGCCGTCTTCTCTAAAGTTACCTCATTAATGCCCTTTTTATTTTTTAAACTTTTTTTTTCTTATTGATTTCAGAGAGAAAGGGAGAAGGAGAGATAAAAACATCAATGATGAGAGAGAATCATTGATTGGCTGCCTCTTGCACGCCCCCTACTAGGGATTGAGCCCAAAATCCCAGGCATATGCCCTGACCGGGAATCGAACTGTGACCCCCTGGTTCATAGGTCAATGCTCAACCACTGAGCCATACAAGCCGGGCAATGCCCTTTGCATAGACTCCTTCTATATCATCTTTCTAAACTAAAATCTGTGTATCCTCCCTCCCATTCTCCAACATCTCCACTTTCCTATGTATCACTTTTACAAGGTGAGAAAGACATATTCCAAATAACATCAGAACTTTTAAAAACTGAAAAAACAATTGCCTCGTTTTACTTGATAGCACCCTTCATACATCTCAGCACAGCTTAAGTGTTCATATCTCTCCCACAGGTTTCTGGCTTAAAATACAGGAAGACGCTATCTTCTGATCTAAATAGGAGAGGCTTTGGGTTTCTGCGTTTATTTCCAACGCTGACTGAAAACAGAAATGTCACTTAGTCTTTCTATCTCAGTTTACTTATCTGCAAAATATTTGCAGAATCTATGTTTAAAGAACCCTAAATGCCAAAACTTAGAATTCGAATGACATGTTGATTATTTTGACTCTTTGTACACTTTTTTGGCACTGCTAAGCATTCTTTTCCTTGCTGTAGAAAAATAATAGGTTTTATCAGAAAGCTATAAAACAGTGCTTGGCATCTTTTCAAGATTATATGTATATAAAATGTCTAGATAGGAGAGGGTTCTTTCTCTATTCACATCTATAAATTTTGAAAATATATCTTTTATGGGATCTAGATGTTAAGTCTCGAGGAATTTCAAAAATTAGGACCTATTAGAAAAGATTCGCAGGGCAGCTGAAAACAAGCTCTCAAAGACTCTTAGGGATCTTCTGTTCTGTTTGTAGAATGATTGTAATTATGCTTGAAATGCCTCAGGGAAAATACAGGAAGATGTGCGCTCAGAGCTGGGACAGGGTGTTTCGAAGTGATGCAATTATAAGTGATGTTTTCTTTCACAATTCCACATTTTTTTTAAATAATACAATTGTACTACAGTAATAACAGGAAAAAAAATATTAAATCGAAGCAAGTCTAGTCCCTGTCCAAACAAATAAAGGTAAATCTGTGTCTAAAATGTAAATTGGATTAAGTGACATGACTTGTGAAATACAGCCTATGAGCCACAAGAGTAAATAATTTACACTGTGTTGCTGACACCAGCACCACAATAGGACCATGGAAAGCAGAGCATGCTATCAAAGAGCCCATTGAGCAAACACACAATCACCACCCTCATCCCACACTCGGATCCAGCATAAACCTCTTCTTACCCCTTCCCTAAATGAATATCTAGATAAACTGTCATCATCATCACCATGATTACAGCACAAACACACAAGGCACTATGTGCCAGGCATTATTCCGAGCCCTTTACACACTCATCTCATTCAGTCACCAGGACTGCCCAACGTCATTTTCCGCATGAGGATTGAGGAACAGAGATGCTAACTACGTTGCCCACTGGAGTCAGCATCTGAACCCAGGCAGTTAACATGCTTTTACCCTCTGCACTCTGCTGCCTCTGAATGAACTGGGTGAGCGCTGTACAACGCAGAGCTATCCATGTTAACTTGGGAAAAGTCATGCCACACTTGGAACACAAAGGCAGTTTGAGTCAAACTAGACATAGGAGCCCGGCCGGCATGGCTCAGTGGTTTAGCATCAACCTATGAATCAGGAGGCCATGGTTCGATTCCCAGTCAGAGGGTGTGCAGGAGGCAGCAGGTCAACGATTCTTTCTCATCACTGATGTTTCTGTCTCTCGCTCCCTTTCCCTTCCTCTCTGAAATCAATAAAAATATATATATATTTTAAAAACCACAACTAGACATAAGAGATCTGGCAGATAATGAAGAGCTCTGTAGGCGAATGGTCACGTCTGTAACCAAGGAGAATACCAAGGAGAATAACCAAGAATATCTGTCCAGGAGACAGATCTGACTGCAGTCCTACTATTCTCTAGCTTTCTGTCTCATCTCCTAACTGGAGCCTGTGCTTAAACGTAGATGTTCCCCTTAGGGAGATGTAAATTAAAACTACAATGAGATACCACTTCACCTCCACTAGTTTGGCCATAGTCAAACAAAAACAAGTGCTGGCTAGGATGTTGAGAAAACTAGAATGATCATTCATTCTGGCGGGAAAATGGTGCAGCCACCATGGAAAACATTTTGGCAGGTCCTCAAAGTTAAATAAAGAATTACCATTTGACCCAGCAGTTCTACTCCCAGCTATATAAACCCAGGAGAAATTAAAACAGGTGTTGAAATGTATACACAAATGTTCATAGCAGCATTATTTATAATAGCCAAAAAAAAAATATGCAAGTAACCCAAAGGTCCATACAATGGAGTATTACACAGCCTTACCCAGAAATGAAGTACTGACACATGCTAAATGTGGATGAACTTTGAAAACATGTTAAGTGAAAGCCAGACACAAAAGGCTACATATGGAATGATTCCATGTAGATGAAATGTCCAGAACAGGTAAAACCCATAAAGACAAAAAGTAGATTAGTGGTTGCCAAGGGTTGGGAAGAGGGGAAATGGGGAGACATGGGGATGGAGGTGATGAAATGTTCTGAAATTAGACCCTGGTAATGGTTGCACATCACTGTGGATGAAGTAAAGAACAGTTTAAAATGGCTAAAATTGTGAATTTTGTTATGTTCATTTTACTGCAATAAAAAAGAATTTTTTTAATGCTGCTGCTCCCTGGGGTTCAATCATCTGTTTCTCAAAGACAAGACTGTCTTCGTAGGCGATCTCAATTCTCCCTATTTACAATCTTGGCAGACTCCCAGAAATTAGCCTCCCAAATTGGGGGGCAGAACCGGGGACTAAGAGCGGGAATCCCTCCCTCATCCACTCTCGGAAATTAATAAGCTGGTCTTCTTCCTGCCCTTGATTGATTGCCTGGGGGAGTGTATGAATGCAATTATTAAATCAACAATTATTTATTAAAGGTCTAATTCCTACCTGGAAAGCGTGTTCCAAGCAAATGGGACAGCAAGCGCAAAGGGCCTGGGGAGGTAGCATACTGGGCATTCTGGGGAGAAACAGCAAGTGTTTGCATACTGGAAAGCCGGGAGTCAGGGGCCGAGTGCTGGGAAACGAGGTCTGAGAAGCATCCAGGCTGCAAATTAGAACTTAGGGCCACATTCGGTGGGAGCCACTGAAGGGTTTAAAGGAGGGAAGCAACACGCTCTAATACAGGTCTCTCACTGCTGTCTGCCAACATGGAGGCCAGAGAGAGCAGCTGGCAGGCCCCTGCAAGTCACCTCCGGAAGCAGGAGACTGGGTGACTAGACGACAGCGGACCGCGGGCAGCACTCCACGTCCACTGAAGGGCAGCCGTTGCTTCACGATGGAAGCCGTCAGCACGGCTGTTTTTCTGCAGCTTCCTGGGTACAAGTGCAGAGTCGGAGGAGCTGGACTTAACCAGTTCCAGTTCTGCCCAGCACCAGTGGCCATTCAGGCTGAGTGACACTAGGAAACACAGGAGTTAAGTGACGAGAGGACTGGTGGGAAATGAGCGATCAACTCCAGCGGAACAGCCCCGAGGAGCCTGGCAGGTTAGGAGAGGCTGCAAGGACCCCGGAGGCTCTGCTCCATGTCTTCCTGCAGCACAGGCCCCGGAGGACACCACTCTGCCCTCCCCTGCCCTGCCCTGCCCCACCCCGGACAGACGGCAGGTGGCAGGAGCGGCAACGCGTGCCTCCGGGCGGTGGCTGACCTGCGGGGCAGTCTCCACTTGGTGACTGAAAACCAGGGTCCCTGGCAGAGCAACCTGGAGGCTCCCCTTCCAGAGCGTGCGGCCAGCATCCCTCTGGCACAGGCACGCATCTGAGACAGGCGAACAGCACGGCGGACTGCGCTGTGGGAGCGGGAGCGGCGTGATGGGTGATGGCACGGGAAGATGAGTGGGTTCCGCGGGCAGCGTTTCTCAAAGTGGGGCCCCGCCCGGACACCGGCACAGTCCGCTCGGCAGGGCCCAGGAACACCTGTCAAAATGCAGGCTCAGGGCGGTGGAGCTGGACTCTCCGGGTGGAGTCCAGGAACCTACAGTTAGCACACAGCCTGGGTGATTTGGGTGCCTGCTGAAGACTGGGAAGCACCTCCTCACCGGGGTCTGCTCCCCTTCCCTTGCTTGTGAATCCGAAGGCTTTGGAGTCCTGAATATTCACTTTGTACCTTGTTGCCTCTAATAGGATTTTGGTTGATTCTCTGCAATGTTCCAATCATATCTGATTTGCAAAAATGATCACTTTTCTACTTCTTTCCACATTTTAATCCTTTTATTTTCACTAACTGTGTTGGTCCATACCTCCAAAAGAACACTAAGTAGCAGTTGAGAATAGACATTTTGCCTTGTTTCTTAGTTCAATGGCAAGCTAATACATCCTCATTAAACACAATGCTGGCTATTGGGTTAGGTTGGATTAAGTTGGCTTGGGTAGAGTTGCGTTGGGTTAGGGTTGGTTGATTGGGTTGGGATGGGATGTGGAGGGGTTGAGGAAAGAATATATGTGTGTGCATCTATAGAGTATGTAGTTTACAATGTTAAAGAAGTATTCAATTATTTATAACCTATTGTTTTCAAAGTCATAAATGAGTTTTTAAATGTCTTCTCAGCATCTATGCAGATAGCTAACAATTTTTACTTTTTATCTCTTAAGGTGAGTTTCATTAATATATTTTCTAATAGTAAAACAAATTTACATTCCTGGAATAAATCCCACTTGGTTATGGTGGTTCATCTTTCAATGTATTGCCAAAGTCTGATTAGAATTTCAATTAGAATTTCAATTAGAATTTTTCCTTTGATCTTCTATGAATAATACTGACCTGAAGCTCTATCCTTTCTTGTTTTTTAAACTGGCGTTAAAAAAATAAAAATAAACTGGCATTGTTGAGCTACACATGAAATTGATTGCCCAAAATAATTTGTTTTCTGCTTTTCAAAAGCTCGATAAAAATTTTTCTGTGAATCCCTCCAGGCCAAAGACTTTCCTTCAGGATGGGGTGGAGGTGGAGATAGAGGGTGGAGGTGGGGAGGGAGCAAGCTCTGTGTCCCCATACTTACTTATCCTTTTCTATAGCAATCAGGGCTTTTTTTCTCCTTTTGAGGTCAGTTTTGGTCATTTATGCTTTCCTACAAAATCACCCAGTTCATCCAGGTCCTGAAATAGTTTTCCATGAGTTGAACAAAGTAGTCCTTTGTGAGAAGTTTCATTTCCTGTGCATGTAGAGTTCCCGCTACCCACTCTATCAGACCATATATTTTGCATAGTTGTTTTAAAATCACACTTACCTTGATTAGAGTACGTATTTACATATTTTATTGGTTCTTCCTAAGATCAAGATGTTGGATTCCACATGGTTTTTTCACTATTCTTCTGTTTCCTAATTTGTCTATTTATGCATTATTTTCCGTCATAAAGAAATACAATGTTGCCCTAACTGGTTTGGCTCAGTGGATAGAGCATCGGCCTGCGGACTGAGGGGTCACAGGTTTGATTCCGGTCAAGGGCATGTACATTGGTTGCAGGCACATCCCCAGTGGGGGATGTGCAGGAGGCAGCTGATCGATGTTTTTCTCTCATCGATGTTTCTGACTCTCTCTCCCTCTCCCTTCCTCTCTGTAAAAAAATCAATAAAATATATTTTTAAAAAAAGAAGAAGAAATACAATGTTAAGGTTTTAATATAGATTTACTAAATACTGTGTGCTAGTAGTCTAATAGCAGATTCCTAAGTTTAAGAAAATTTTTAAAAATATAGCTTATTTTTTCCTTGAGTTGTAAGAAGATTCTCATTATTCAATTCCATCAACAGATTGTGATTGTCTGAGAAGGCTCTTCGAAAACCACTAAGTATTCAGAATCTCTCAAGTCCTTTCCAGCAACAAAATGGGTCTGAAACTGGTTCTATAAAATACTTAAAATGCTTCTGTTTCCTCATTATCTTGAACGCAAAAATACGTGTTTTCGAGTTTAAATTTAAAAGAAATACAAATATCAGATTATATTTTTTGAAGAGGCTTCTCGTCTTTTTTGGATAAATTAACTTTATAATGTCTAGAATATGAGAATCAAATGGATGATTGTGTTTTGAAATCTTCCAAAAGCTTTATAAATTGTTTGCTTTGTTACAATGTCCAACCCAGACATCTACTCCAGTGCCTTTGCTGATCAGAATTAACTATCAACTTTGGATGCTTGCCCACTTCAAATACTCCCCAAAGTAACATGGAGACATTACATCAGTGGGATTACAGGAAGATTAATGTGCTTTGTTTGGAGATGCAAACAGTAATCATACTTATTGCATACTTCTAGTTTTGGGGTTCTCTTTTACCTGAATCTAAGTGAATCTAGCTGAACATTTGCATATGGTTTAATGATAACAATCATGTGTAGTTAACTGATATTCATTGGAATATAAAAAATTTACTTGGCATTTTCCCAGCCAATTGTTTTTACAGCTTGCCGTCACTTATGCATTAGCTACTTTCATAAAAAGAGTTACATAAAGCAAATATTTTCATACTAAATCCCATTTTCCCACTGTTGCCCAATATTAACTCTTGAGTTGTGCTTCTCTAGGAAAATGTTGGCGTCAACACATCATAAAAATTACAGTTAAACATGTATGCCCAGGAATCGGTACATTTAATCAATTATTTTACAAACTACATTTTATCCTCTCGCCTGCAATAACAATCAAACGGATAATCATTTTGTTTCACATTCCCACAATCATTAGAAGGACATGTATCTTTTAAAAATGCAGTTTTGGGTGAGTTCCTTGGCACTGAAACTAGAAATATAATTTTTTAACAGGACTGCCACAGGGAGGAGATATGTGGTCAGATTCAGGCAATGCAAGTAGTCTCAAATGATTGATAATAATCATGTAAGGGTCTCAGAAATGTCTTCTATTAGTAATACACTTTATCATAATCCACACCAGAGGATTTATTGGAGTTATACAGAGCCTTTGGAGCCAACACCATCCATCCTCTGACTCAAATGGGGAAAAGGACTTGCTCAACTACCTGGATACTTTCCCACTATAAAAAGGGTAAAAAGACCTTTTTGCTAAAACAGAAGATTACCACCCTGGCCAGGGTGGCTCGGTTGGTTGGGCATCGTCCCATGCAGCAAGAGGCCACAGGTTCAATTCCCAATCAGGGCACATGCCTAGGTTATGGGCTCAATCCCCGGTAAGGGGCGTGCAGGAGGCAGCCGATCAATGTTATACTCTCACATCAATGTTTCTCTCTCTCCCTCTCCTTTCCTCTCTCTGAAGTCAATAAAAATAACTACATATTTTTTAAGAAAGACAAAAAATAAAACACAAGAGTACCTGAAACTTTTAGAAAACTCTCCTACTTTGAACGATAGCTACACTGAGGTAATGCTAAGCAATTTAAATTAACGTTTTATTTTTCCAGCATAAATCCTGTGGGAATGCCACAGGGGATGCACGGTCTATGCTGTCCTCTTCCTGTGTTGCTGCAGGCAGCCGGGTACGCTTTCACCGGGAAGTCAGTGTGTTGTTCCAGGACATGCACTACTCTGAGCATGACCAAACCCTCTTAACCTCTGCCATGTCCCCTGAGGCAAAGACAGGACACCGACGGAAACAAGGTGAGTGACGCATAGAGCCTGAAGGTTAACAGGTCTGACCTCTGATTACGCTGCTTTACTCCTACTCACCACAAAGATCAGAGATTGCATTTTTGTCACACTGCAAACACTTTTTTTATGAGCAAAATAGCTTTTGAAAATATCCTTTTTTTTTTTTAATTTCAGAGAGGAAGGGAGAGAGAGATAGAAACATCAATGATGAAAGAGAATCATTGAACGGCTGCCTCTTGCACGCCCCTACTGGGTGTTGAGCCTGCAACCCACGCATGTGCCCTGACCAGGAATGGAACCCTTCAGTCCGCGAGCCAACGCTCTATCCACTGAGCCAAACCAGTTAGGGCTAAAGAGATTCTTAAAGAAGTCTGTCGTGATAGCCTAATATTCCCAAAGAGCAGATGTTTCCATGAGTTGGCACAGTGTGGCAGAAAAAAAACATGAGCTTTGAAGACGCAAAATCCTGGGTTGGAGAGCAGCTCAGTCCTTTGAGGGCCATGTCAGCCTGCACAAATTACACGCTGGGCCAGCTCAGAGCAGGAAACCACAGTGGTTTGCCCTCTTTCTTTCTTGCCACTAACCCATCCTCCTTCTGAGACTCTCCACGATGTTGCTATGATGCTTTGAGCACCTCTCGTACTTCGTTATTCACCATAAATAACTGAGGGGCTGGGCCACCAGCTCCTCAAATCTAGGACCCCGGCACCACTGCACAGTTCTGGGTCTGTGGGGAGGTCCGGGGCAGGGCTGCAGGCTTGCTAGCTGGTCTCCAGCCTCTATTTCACACAAGAAACTTGGCATTGGGTTCATCAGTCACTCAGGAATGCCAATGCACTTCAAACTAGCAGGCAGCACTCAGAATATACACCCATTAGTCCAGATATTGTGAAAACCAACTAAATAAGTCATCAGAAGAATTTAATTAACATAATAAATAATGTTTTAGCCCTGGCCGAGTAGCTCGATTGAAGCGCCGTTCCATACACCAGTAGGTGCAACCAATCGGTCTTGGTCTCTTTCTTTTCCTCTCTCTAAAATCAATAAACATATTCTTGGGTGAGGATAAAAGTTTAAAAATAATAAAATTTATTAAATGTTACTTTTACTATCATTTTGCTTTGTCTTAGGACTTAAAGGGCATTTATTTCCATGTTTGGGGTTATGTTCCATCTATACAGACTACTCTGTGACCTGTTAGTCAACTACAGTGCAGGGGTCTGGTTCCTCATTTATCTTTGAAGAAATGCATCTTGACCAGAGAATGTCAACAAATAACAAGGACATTAGGAAAGCAAATGGGTCAAGGTTCTGATGACTGAAGCCAAGAAAAGGCCTGGGAAATCAGTGAATGATAAGCTCCCAGGAAATTTGAACCGAGCCTTGATGAGGATAATACCTTAGATAATTAAACATATAGTCCAAACGTTACTGCCTAAGAGAGAAGAGCTAAAAAATCAAAGTTGCTCGTCTTCATCTCAATGAGAGAGAGAGAAGAGCTGAGCAAGAGAGAGAGAAAAGGCATGCAAGCAACAAGGGTAAGAAATAGTTGATGATATTATGTGTGCTATTCAGATTGTTTTATTATATTACACGAATGGCCTGGTGCACAAATTCGTGCACATTGAAAGGAAATTAATTAGAAGAAATATTTTACTATTGCTATTCGCCTTTTCTCTATAATAGAAGTGTCAACCAAATTCATGATCGACAATGACAGATCAAAACACACGTGTGCTATTGGCACCAGCAAGAACTTTATATATACTGCACATGTGCGAGTCAAACTTAACCTTTTATATTGCTTAATTAGACCTGCTTTCTGATTTAGCTAAATTTTTTCCAACCCAATGAAGCACCCCAACTTCTCTTTCAGGTAACTGTCAGCAACACAGCAGTAAATATCAACACGAAGCAGATTATTATTGTAGATCACGCAGGGAGAACAAAGGGTAAAATATTTAACTGCAGCAGTGTTTGACTATATTCTGCACAGTGAGAAAACCTGAAGTCATTTTCAAAGTCCACCATTTACTTATTTTCAGTCGGGTCAAATTTCTAAGCTTTCTAAATTTCCATTTTCCGGCGAATGAAAAGACATAAGATTCCACTGAGTCTCCTATCGACCTACTCCAAGACTTCGGTGAGGATCAAATGAGATGAGGCATGGGAAAACGCTTCACAGACATTTGGTTAAAGTGTAAAATGTTTCCACCTGGCTATAAAAGCAAATTGTGTTCCTGGGCTGAAGAAACTCCAAGGAGGCTAGTCGCTAGGGAGAAGAAGCCGGGCGTTGCTACATGACGTCATTACCAGGTGCCCACAGCCACCTTTTCCAGGCTGGGCTGGGCTGTGGGCCGCATTTTGCACCATGGGGTCCCGACATCAATGGCTGCGATTTGGTGGGCTGTCGCCCCGGGGTGGTGGTGGTGCCTGTGTCCCACTTGGCAGAAGCCAAGTGTTGCTTTGTGGGCACCAGGTCTGTGGTGCTGTTTCTCTGTAAATGGCCAGTGCGCGTCACAGCAGCTCCTGTGTCTGCCCCCTGGTGGTCAGTGTGCATCATAGCGACCGGTCAGACAATCGGACACTTAGTGTATTAGCCTTTTATATATACAGATTAGAAATATAGACTATTGAAACTAAACATAAACAACTTATTTGAATTTAGGAAAGATCAGAATACAAGACAGTTTTATTTTTCTTTCTCAATGAGCTACGTAGACAACTACTTAGTTCAGTGCGGCAAAAAATCTCTCGCTGCCTTTACTGACTTGGAGATACCCTTCTGTGTGTTCTTAAAAAGACAGGATGTCAAGCAAACTCTATGAGTCTTTCCAACCCAGTGTGGATAAGGTTCCAAGAGGATCTGAGGAAGCAGCATGGACAATTCCAAGAAGTTGAGACCCACATGGGACTAAAGTAAGGATATATTTTGAGCAAATTTTAATCACCCTTTTTGTGATTTTCCTGAAAAATTCACTTAAGAGAACAAAAGAAAGACTATACAATCTTATTTGCAGAGGATGACAATTCCTGTGAGTCAGAGAGAGACTGGCGATGTAATGGGAGATGGGGGGGCGGGGGTCTGTGAACAAGGCCAGCGCGGCAGAGTGATCAAGACTGAGAGGCATGACCACAGGATCACTGGGAGGCTCAATCCCCCAGATACGCCTGAGCAATTCCGCCCAGAAACCCAACACTTCGAAGCCGATGAACTATGACGAAGTCAACTAGATGAAGAGCTAAATCTATAATCTTAGTTGTCACTTGACTCTTGTTTTATCAAAATGTGATTCTAACAAAATCAAAATAAGTATTCTTTGACTTCTCAAATTTAAGGACAGGACTCCCCTGCAAATGCCTGTGAACCTTGTATTAGACGGTACAATTTCTTGGACAGAGTAACAAGTAAAAGATTGCCATGCCATTCTGGAGGCGGAGTTCTAGGAAGGCAGTTCGGGACTGATGGCTGCTCAGACACAGGGGGAAGGGGAGTCGTATTCACTGCAGTCCTAGCGTCTCGCATCTGGTGTGATTACCCATCACTCAAAAGGAGTCCAGGAAACATTTGTTAACTGAGGGGGTGATCATAGCTAACTTTACGGAGCGGTTTACCATATGCCAGCATTGTACACACAGCAATGGGGCTCATCCACACAACAGCCCCATGAGGTAAATGCCATTGTTATTTCCATTTAAAGCTGAGGAGACTGAAGAGCAGAGGGGTGAAGTAATTGGCCTAAGGCAGTGGTCGGCAAACTGCGGCTCGCGAGCCACATGCGGCTCTTTGGCCCCTTCAGTGTGGCTCTTCCACAAAATACCACGTGCGGGCGCGCACGTACGGTGCGATTGAAACTTCGTGGCCCGTGCGCAGAAGTCGGTTTTTGGCTCTCAAAAGAAATTTCAATTGTTGTACTGTTGATATTTGGCTCTGTTGACTGATGAGTTTGCCGACCACTGGCCTAAGGAGAGCCAGGTGTAAACAAGGGTACACTGGCTCCTCCACCCCCCTTAACTGTGACACGGCACCACTGCAGTCCTCTCACCGTGGGAGCGAGTGATGGGAAGGGAGGACACTGGACTAGCCAGGGCCAGGCTCCAAGCCCCGAGGGAGCAAAGCAGATCAGGCCCACTGCAGGGGGAGTTCAGGATAAAGGGATGCACGTGGGATGGGGCTGGGCACGTGGGATCGGGCTGGGCATGCGCTCAGGTGTGCCGGCGGGCTCTCCAGGTACTTCTTCACATTTGCCCTGACCAAAGACCTTGAGGCAGCTGCGTATATACCGATGCGGTCAGGCTAGAGCTGTAATTTTCATCCTTAGCTATATTTAAAATCAACGGACTTACAAATCAGTAAGAAATAGAAATGTAATCAACAGCAAAACAAGCAGAGGTTATAAAGTCACCATTCACAGGAAATATAAATGACTTACACGATGAGAAGGAGCTCAACTACATTCATAAAGAAATGCACATTAAAATGCTAAAGACATACCATTTTTCACCTAATTATATCAGAAAAGAAAAAAAAATTTAACACAGGCTTGTCTCTAGTCCGGATTATTGTAATAACCTCCCAGACTAAGTTGGGCAAAGTGATCCTGGCAAAAGGTAAGTCGGCGCGCGTCACTATTTTGCTAAAAACCCTGCAGCGGTTCTACATTTTGTTCCGAGAAAAAACCAAAGTCCTTAGAATGGCCTACAAGGCCCTACACACGTGTGGCTCCAAATGTTCTCTCTGACCTGGACTCACACCTGCTCCACTCCCCCTACACAGGCCTCCTTCTGCTCAAATGCACCACACAGGTTCCCACCTTAGGGCCTTTTTAATAACAGATCTCCTGCTTCTCCCCCAGACACCCTCAAACCTCACTCCCTCTCCTTCCTCAAGTCCGCGCTCAAATCTCGCCTTCTCAAAAGACCTCCCTGTTTAAACTGGAATCGCCATCCCTTTATTCTGCTACATTTTCCATCTGTCCATAGCATTTTCACGCCTGATCTACTATAAAACATACTCTCTTTATTTCTATTGTCTGTTTCCCCCAATGAGAATGTAAGCTTCACCATGGCAGAAATTTATTTTAATTTTAGTTTAATGTCACTGAGTATTTGTCTATTCTATGTATTGATGTATCCTATGAGAAGGTCTCACATGTGGCTGAAATGTAAGAACAAAGGTTTATCCTGCAACATGATTACAGCAAAATATTCAAAATGGGTGTCCATGAATACAGAATTGGTTAAATAAATTACAGAACAATCACACAGTGGATACTGAACAGTGTAGTCCTGTTCCCAGTCCAGCTCTGATTGAACCAACCCTCCTACAAGGAACTATATATTCTAAACAAGATGTAAAAAAGAAAATAATCTGTGCTGAGGAGTTAAGTAGACCTGTATGGATACAAGTTTCTAAAATATTCACACTAAAACTAGAAAAATGATGCACCTGCTTATATGCCAACATAGAATAACCTTTAAGGTAATTTCAAATTTTAAAAGAGATTCAGATTATTGTTAGTTTAATACAGAAATGACACTTTTTTAAGGTAAATATATACAAACAGCGGAGACTATCCTGAAAGAATATACATGAAACTGGCAAGGGCAGACATGTGCTGGAATGCAAGGATGGCAAGATGGTTATATTAATATTCAGATTTTTTAAATTTTGTAATATATAAAATATCAAAAAAATCGAAAGATAAAATACACACAAAAGTAAAAAAGTGAAAGTTGAGTTCTACAGTAGAAAACTTTTAACCTTTCATTAATTCAGCATTTCCCTAGACTGTAGGACTGCAGGAAACAGGTTCCCCTCCTTTTTTCAAATAACAGCTATTCTATCCCAAGGGAGACAAGTATTGCAGGTACAGATTCTATTAAAAATCACTTTTTGATTAACTGAGCCAACTAAAAACAGTAAGATGACTACTCGGGTCATTTGAAATACTATTTTTTAAAAAGATGTAGTCCATCAGAGTAACTTCAAATATAATTGCAATTCTACTGGCAGTTCAACAATGCTGCATCCACCGAAGTCTAGACTTAATATTTTCCAAGATATTCTGATGCACAAGCATCGCCCCATGGCTTATGTACTCCACAGACTTCAATGGGTATCTCTGACATTCCTGGCCAAACTGAATGACGTTAACCGTCTCCTAACACAAAAACTATTAGTTGAACATACAAATGGGTTCCACAAGAAAACATCACAATATATATTTTTTAATTACTAAAGGTTGATTTGAATTATACCCATTATTTTGATACAAAAACAAGTACATTTTCAAACTCTTTTTACTTAGTTTAGCTTATATTAGTTGATAGTATCCATCCTGGTGTTATAGTTTTAATACAGAAAATCTTTCTATATGATGATACATGGATTTTACTGGTTCCTTTGGTATTTGGGTTCCTTTGGGTTTTAAATCCAATTGCCAATCTTTTTTTTTTCTTTTTTTTAAATTGTTTTTATTGATTTCAGAGAGGAAGGGAGAGGGAGAGATAGAAACATCCATGATAAGAGAGAACCATGGATCAGCTGCCGCCTGCACGCCCCCTACTGGGGATCGAGCCCGCAACCTGGCCATGTGCCCTGACCAGGAATCGAACCTGTGACCTCCTGGTTCATAGGTCGATGCTCAACCACTGAGCCACGCCGGCCGGGCAACCTTTATTTATTTATTTATTTTTAAATATATTTTATTGATTTTTTTACAGAGAGGAAGGGAGAGGGATAGAGAGTTAGAAACATCGATGAGAGAGAAACATCAATCAGCTGCCTCCTGCACATCCCCCACTGGGGATGTGCCCACAACCAAGGTACATGCCCTTGACTGGAATCAAACCTGGGACCTTTCAGTCCGCAGGCCGATGCTCTATCCACTGAGCCAAACCAGTTAGGGCAGGGCAATCTTTTTTAAAAAAATATTTTTTTTTATTGATTTCAGAGAGGAAAGGAGAGGAAGAGAGAGACCGAAACATCAATGATGAGAGAGAATCATTGGTCGGCTGCCTCCCGCACGCCCCACACTGGAGATTGAGCCGGCAATCTGGGCATGGGCCCTAACCAGGAATCAAACCATGACCTCCTGGTTCAGAGGTCGACACTCAATCACTGAGCCACACAGGCCAGGCTAATAATTTATTTACTCAATTTATCTTTGTACCTACATCAACAATGGAATAAGACCATGCTTTGTGAATACTCAGAAATTCTTTAATCATGTGGAGTGTGTTCCTACGTTTTAAGGAGGAAATGATCCTGCTTTTACTGATGCTGACAGGAGAATTTATTACTAGGAGACCTGTGAAAGCAATGAGATGCCAAAAGGAAAGACACAGATCCCTCGCTACATTCAGCTAGTTTCCTTCTCCATAAATGAAGTGTTAGTAGTGAGGCATTAATGACCCAAATTGGGTACCTGTTCTCTACAACCCTCTGAGATAGCTCAGGATGAAGGTAAGTTTCTGTATTACAACTGAAACTAAAAATTACATATTGAAAAGGAAATATTTAAGCATCTTAGAAGTATCTACTGGTACATATTTCAAGCTGCTTCTTCAAAACTTCATGTTTTAGATAACTTTGAACAAGACACGGTAATTCCATTATCCTTGCTTTGGTTTGATATTATTCTTACTTCTCCCAAACCATGAAACTTTCAAAAAGAAATAAAGTCATCTACAAAAGCTACCCTAGCCGATTTGGCTCAATGGATAGAGCATCGGCCTATGGACTGAAGGGCCCCAGGTTTGATTCCCGTCAAGGGTACGTACCTGGTTGCAGGCTCCTCCCCGCCCTAGGCCCTGGTGGGAGTGCATGCAGGAGGCAACCAATCGATGTATTTCTCTCACATCAATATTTCTGTCTTTCCCTATCTTCCACTCTCTCTAAAAATCAATAGAAAAATATCCTCAGGTGAGGATTTTTTTTAAAAAGTCATCTACAAAAGCATTTATATATTTGGAAACAAAAATAAAATCACTCCCTTAAGAGCCCAGAAGAGAGCTACCAAACAGAATACATACTAAAAACTTAGAATTATATAAAATTAAACTGGCATTCAAATCAAAGAGGTGAAATATTCTAAGACTATCTATTCCAATTGCATGGGGGTGGGGGGGAATCAATTACTAATTCATTGGGCCAACTAAATCCAATCTACGGCTTATGTGATCATTTGAAATAGTGATTTTTTTAAAAAGACTTAGTCTAAGCCAGTGGTCGCCAACCTTTCGGACCTCATGGACCGCCGGTTGGCGACCGCTGGTCTAAGCCGTGGGGAGTAGTGGTGCTGCATGGGGACAGTGGGGGCGGGAGGGTTGAGCAAAAAAGGAAAAAACTCATGGACATGGACAACAGTGTGGTGACTGCCGGGGGGAGAGTGGTGGGAAGAGGTGGAGGAGGGTGCAAGGGGGGGTAAATGGTAAGGGGGGGTAAATGGTGATGGACGGAGACTTCACTTAGGGTGGGGAACACAAATACAGTGTACAGATGATGTGTCGTGGAATTGTGCACCTAAAACCTGTATAATTTTGTTAACCAGTGTCACCCCAATAAATTCAGTAAAAAGGGGGGGAAATAAAGACTTAGTCTCAAAGTCAACTTCAAATATAACAGCGTTTTCCCTATACCAGTAAATCAAGCATATTGGGAAATATATAAAATTATTCCAAATTCTTGTATTCTACAAAGAAATATGTTCCAAATCCAATGGCTTCCTATCACAATATACAGCAATAGACACTGTTCACTGATCAACAGGCAAAAATAAGATAATCAATTGAAGTTAAAATAAAACATATCTTCTACCAGAAAAAAAGGAATCGAATCAGCAAGGACAAATAAATGGAAATTATTAGAAGACCCTTATTTAAAGCATAAAACACAGTTCCTTATATTTCATATACTTTGCCTTATAAAATAACACCATAAATTCTATGGCTCATTAATCTAGATCAGGGGTCAATATACTTTTTTTTTAAAAGAGCCAGACAATAAATGTTTCAAGCTTAGCAGGCTGCATTCACACCTGTTCAACACCCTGCACTCACAGACGACCATACAGGAATGGGTGTGCCTGTGCTCCCATAAACTTGATTACGACCACTGAAATCGGAATTCCATGTAATTTTCACACACGGCAAATTAGCGTTCTTCTGTTATTTTTTTTATTTTCCGACAATTTTCACAAGTACAACCTGAGGCTGCGGGCCATACAAACACAGGCAGCGGCTGGATTTAACCCATCGGCCACAGTTTGCCAACCCTGATTTAGAAATGCACGGAAAGTAGTTACTAGCAATACTTTCCAAACATTCTTTTTTATAGTAGAATACGAAGTGCTGCACCTTTACTATAACATTATTTTTCCAATAGATTAAATTCTAAAGCAGCATTATCTACCAAGATTACAGCTGAACCAAAACTAAGAAAGCTAAAATGAAGTATTCTTAATATTTCAAAGCCACACAGAAAAGGGTAATAAAACAGGAAAATACTATTTCGTTACATGTTCCTAGGTCCATAAATTTCACAAGGAATTAAACTTGTTCTACATAATATTTGCCCATTGAACTAAAATGGGTTTATTAGCAATACTTACGCCAAATTTAGAATTTCATTCACACCACATATAAAATAGTGCTGAAATGTGGCCATAAGAATTGTGGCATTTTCATAGTGAAAGCTGTTCTCTATGGTAATACTGAAATGTCTTAAAAAATCACAGCTCACTGTCATGGGAACTGTACTGTAGCTGCAGCTTACCTTTAGTTACTGAGCAAATCACATAAGCCAGCATTTCCCACAAAATTTGTATCCACACGTGATTCATTAACACACCAGGATCCATGGCCAAACAAGTACGGGAAATGCTATTTGTTATATACATTTCTAGATTTATAATGTGCATCAGCGTATCATGAGTTCTGAGAAGTCCTGCAGTAAAGAAATCCTTTGGTTTCTCCAAACTAGTACTCTCCAAACTTACTCCATTACTTTTTTTCTACAGTACTTATTAAACATCCCCCAAAAGTGAAAATTCCTTGGAACACTCTTTGGAAAACTTTCTCATCAGTAAGGATTAGATAAATACACCTTCAGGTTCTGAATTTTAAAACTGCGAGGCTATTTCTAAGTAGTAACTTTGTGAAAGCTGCTCAAACATTAAATTCAGGTTTGCCCCAGCCGATGTGACTCTGAGCTTGAGCATCGACCTATGAACCAGAAGGTCGCTGGTTCCATTCCTGGTCAGGGCACATGCCCAGGTTGCAGCTCGATCCCCAGTAGGGGGTGTGCAGGAGGCAGCCAGTCAATTATTCTCATCATTGATGTTTCTCTCTCTCTCCCCCCTCTCCCTTCCTCTCTGAAATCAATAAAAATACTTTTTTTTTTAAACTCAGGCTTGCAAACTTGACCCATGGTCCAAACGCACTCGCCTGTGCTTCCACACTCTACCCTCCCCTCTCAGAGCACTTCGCTATGGACTGAAATCATCTCTCTAACCTTCTAGACTCAACTCTTTCAGCGGGAGATAGAATAATGCTCTATCTTCCGTTTTTCTTCAACACCTAGCAGAGAGCCTGGATCATTAAGTGGTTGGGTATTTTGGTTTTGTCTTTATTCTAATCACCTCCTACTTGACTACCCATAACCACGCTTACCCTCTCCTACTGCCTGTCTAGGCAAAGGTGGTCACCTGTCCTGCTCCTCCAAAACATTCACCTCCCGCTGCTCCTGAGATGAAAAAAAATCCACGGACTGAAGAAAGCTCACATACTTCACCCAGGAGCACCCGAGGGCCTAATGCAAAGCCTTGTTACTCTTGCTTTGCTCCCAATTCTAACTACAGTATCTACTTTTAACACGAGAGCAGTTTAACAGCCTTAAATTAAGGAGGTAGGGCAAGCGCTGCTCATACAGAGGTACACTGACATGCAACGAGATAAGCTGACCCCTCACAGCCAAGGATGGTGGGGAAACAACAGCGGGCAGACCTGGGGACTCAAGCAGACGCCCAGGGGAAGCTGGACAAACCCTGTTCGAATCTCATAAGGCTTAGAATGATGGCCGTCATTTATAAGGTTGACCCTGAGTCAACATGATAGAGTCTTTAGATTCATGATTGTGGCGTTTTTAATATGAAAAGTGTGTGCCCTGACTTTTAGAAAAATTTCTATCCACAATCACTGGAATAAGAAAAGTTGTAGTTTGCAACAAAGGATAAGTCCTTAGCAATTTGAAAAACGTGGCTGCCCAGACACTTGCTTCCGAGGACTGGGGTTAACTGCAATTCTTACCTTCTACTTAACGCTTTCAAAAGATCTATCTGTGACCACTTAAACCAGCATATCATAAAATAATCCTTTTTTTTTTTTTCCAATTTTTTTATTAAGGTATTATATGTGTACATATCTTACCATTGCCCTCCCCACACCCCACTCCCATATATGCCCCCATCCCCCAGAGTTTTGCATCCATTGGTTATGCTTATATGCATGCATACAAGTCCTTTGATTGATCTCTTATCTCCCCCACCTCTCCCTAACCTTCCCCTTGTAATTTGACAGTCTGTTTGATGCTTTACTGTCTCTGTATCTATCTTTTTGTTCAAGTTTATAATGTTCTTTATTATCCATAAATGAGTGAGATCATGTGGTATTTTTCTTTCATTGACTGACTTATTTCACTTAACATAATGTTCTCCAATTCCTCCCAGGTTGCTGCAAATGATGAGAATTCCTTCTTTTTTATGGCAGCATAGTATTCCATTGTGTAGATGTACCACAGTTTTCTGATCCAGTCATCTGCTGACGGGCACCTAGGCTGTTTCCAAATCTTAGCTATGGTGAACTGTGCTGCTATGAACATAGGGGTGCATATATCCTTTCTATTTGGTGTTTCTAGTTTCTTCGGATATATTCCCAGGAGTGGGATTACTGGGTCAAATGGGAGTTCCATTTTCAGTTTTTTGAGGAAACTCCATACTGTTCTCCACAGTGGCTGCACCAGTCTGCAATCCCACCAGCAGTGCACGAGGGTTCCTTTTTCTCCGCATCCTCGCCAACACTTGTCGTTTGTTGATTTGTTGATGATAGCCATTCTGACAGGTGTGAGATGGTACCGCATTGTTGTTTTGATTTGCATCTCTCGGATAATTAGTGACGTTGAGCATGTTTTCATGTGTCTCTTGGCCTTCCTTCTGTCTTCTTTTGAAAAGATTCTATTTAGGTCTGTTGCCCATTTTTTTATTGGATCATGTATCTTCCTTTTATTAAGTTGTATAAGCTGCCTGTAGATGTTGGAGATTAAACCTTTATCAGTGATGCCATTTGCAAATATGTTCTCCCATGCAGTGGGCCTTCTTGTTGTTTTGTTGATGGTTTCCTTTGCTGTGAAAAAGCTTTTTATTTTGATGTAGTCCCATTTGTTAATTTTCTCTTTAGCTTCCATTGCCCTAGGGGCAGTGTCAGTGAAGAATTTCTTTTGGCATATGTCTGACATTTTGCTGCCTGTGGATTGCTCTAGTATTTTTATGGTTTCCCGTCTTATGTTTAAGTCCTGAATCCATTTTGAGTTTATTTTTGTGTATGGCGTAAGTTGGTGATCAAGCTTCATTTTTTTGCATGTATCTGTCCAATTTTCCCAACACCATTTATTGAAGAGACTATCTTTATTCCATTGTATGTTCATGCCTCCTTTGTCAAATATTAATTGAGCATAGTGGTTTGGGTCAATATCTGGATTCTCTATTCTGTTCCATTGATCTATGTGTCTGTTCTTGTGCCAGTACCAGGCTGTTTTGAGAACAGTGGCTTTGTAATACAGCTTGAAATCTGGTATTGAGATCCCTCCTACTTTATTCTTCTTTCTCAGGATTGCTGTGGCTATTCGGGGTCTTTTTTTATTCCAGATGAATTTTTGGAGAGTTCTTTCAAGGTCTGTGAAATATGCCGTTGGTATTTTAATGGGGAGTGCATTGAATCTATAGATTGCTTTGGGTAGTATGGACATTTTAATGATGTTGATTCTACCAATCCATGAACATGGTATGTTCTTCCATCTGTTTACGTCTTCCTCTATCTCTTTTTTCAGTGTCCTGTAGTTTTCCGTGTATAGGTCTTTTACCTCCTTAGTTAAGTTTATTCCTAGGTATCTTAATTTTTTTGGTGCGATGGTAAATGGGATTGCCTTTTTAGCCTCTCTGTCTGTAAGTTCACTATTGGTGTATAGAAAGGCCATAGATTTCTTGGCGTTAATTTTGTATCCTGCTACATTGCCGAATTCATTTATTAAGTCTATTAGTTTTTTGACGGAGTCTTTCGGATTTTTTATGTACAATATCATGTCGTCTGCAAATAAAGACAGCTTTACTTGTTCTTTTCCAATTTGGATGCCTTTTATTTCTTCTTCTTGTCTAATTGCAATGGCTAATACTTCCAGTACTATGTCAAACAGGAGTGGTGAGAGTGGGCATCCCTGTCTTGTTCCTGTTCTTAGGGGAAATGTTTTTAGTTTTTGTCCATTGAGTATGATGTTTGCTGTGGGTTTATCATATATAGCTTTTATTATGTTGAGGTATGAGCCATCTATTCCCACCTTGTTGAGAGTTTTTATCAAGAAAGGGTGTTGGATTTTGTCAAATGCTTTTTCTGCATCAATGGATATGACTATGTGATTTTTATCTTTCAATTTGTTTATGTGATGTATCACGTTTATTGATTTGCGGATATTGTACCATCCTTGCATTCCTGGGATAAATCCTACTTGGTCATGGTGTATGATCTTTCTGATGTACTGCTGGAGCCGATTTGCTAGAATTTTGTTGAGGATTTTGGCATCTATGTTCATGAGGGATATTGGTCTATAATTCTCTTTCATTGTGTTGTCTTTATCTGGTTTTGGTATTAGGGTGATGCTGGCTTCATAGAAGGAGCTTGGAAGTGTTCCTTCCACTTGAATTTTTTGGAATAGTCTGAGGAGGATAGGTTTTAGTTCTTCCTTGAATGTTTGGTAAAACTCTCCTGTGAAGCCATCAGGCCCCGGGCTTTTGTTTGCCCGGAAGCTTTTTGATGACTGCTTCAATTTCGTCCATAGTTATTGGCCTATTGAGCTGTTTAGATTCTTCTTGATTGATTTTTGGAAGGTTATATTTTTCTAGGAATGTGTCCATTTCCTCCAGGTTGTCCAGTTTGTTGGAATAGAGTTGTTCGTAGTATTTTGTAACAATCCTTTGTATCTCAGCGGGGTCTGTTGTTATTTCACCTCTTTCATTTCTGATTTTGTTTATTTGGGTCCTCTCTCTTTGATTCTTGGTGAGCCTGGCTAGAGGTCCATCAATCTTGTTTATCCTTTCAAAGAACCAGCTCTTGGTTTTGTTGATCTTATGTATTGTTTCTTTGGTCTCTATGTCATTTATCTCCGCTCTGATCTTTGTTATTTCCTTCCTTCTGATTACACTGGGCTTTTCTTGCTGCTCTTTTTCTAGCTCTTTGAGTTGTAGTGTTAAGTAATTTATTACCATTGTTTCTTGTTTTTTGCAATAGGCCTGTAGAGCTATGAACTTCCCTCTCAAGACTGCTTTCGCTGTGTCCCATAGATTTTGGATTGTTGTGTTTTCATTGTCATTTGTTGCCATGATGTTTTTTATTTCTTCCTTGATCTCTCTGGTGACCCAGTCCTTGTTTAATAGCATGCTGTTTAGTCTCCATGTGTTTGATTTCTTTGGATTATATTTATTGTAGTTGATTTCCAGTTTTATGCCACTGTGATCTGAGAAGATGCTTGATATAATTTCTATCTTCTTGAATTTGAAGAGACTTTGCCTGTGACCCAGCATATGGTCTATCTTTGAAAATGACCCATGTGCACTTGAGAAGAATGTATATTCTGTGGCTTTGGGGTGAAATGTTCTGAAGATGTCAATTAATTCCATCTGGTCTAGTGAGTCATTTAGGATTGCTGTTTCTTTGCTGATTTTTTGTTTAGAGGATTTGTCCAGTGGTGATAGTGGGGTATTAAAGTCTCCTACTATGATTGTGTTGCTATTAATCTCTCCCTTGATATCCTCCAGGAGTTTTTTTATGTATTTGGGTGCTCCTATATTGGGAGCGTATATGTTTACCAGAATTATTTCTTCTTGTTGGATTTCTCCCTTTAGTATTATGAAGTGGCCTTTCTTATCTCTTGTTATGGCATTTACTTTGAGGTCTATTTTGTCAGATATAAGTATTGCTACCCCAGCTTTTTTTTCATTTCCATTTGCCTGAAAGATATTTTTCCATCCCTTCACTTTCAATCTGTGTGAGTCTCTTGTTCTGAGGTGGGTCTCTTGTAGACAGCATATATATGGGTCGTGTTTTTTTATCCATTCAGCTACTCGATGTCTTTTGATTGGAGCATTTAGTCCGTTTACATTTAAAGTTATTACTGAAAGGTATTTGTTTGCAGTCATATCTATTTTTGTGTCTGTATTCCTTCTTACCTGTTTATTTCTTCTTTTTACAGTATTCCCTTTAGCAATTCTTGCATTGCTGGTTTGGTGGTGATAAACTCCCTGAGGCTTTTTTTGTCTGCAAAGCTCCTGATTTCCCCTTCAATTTTGATTGATAGTCTTGCTGGATATAGTATTCTTGGATTCAGTCCTTTGCTTTGCAACACTTTGTATACCTCCTTCCATTCACTTCTAGCTTGTTGTGTTTCTGATGAGTAATCATTTGACAATCTGATGGGTGTTCCTTTGTAGGTAACTCTCTGTCTCTCTCTTGCCGCCTTTAGGATTCTCTCTTTATCATTTATATTTGCCATTGAAATTATGACATGTCTTGGCGTGGGTCTTTTGGGGTTGATCCTGCTTGGGACTCTCTGTACTTGCGTAACTTTTATCTTTCCCATATCCGGGAAGTTTTCTGTCATTATTTCTTCGAATAGATTTTCTAATCCCTGCTGCTCTTCTTGTCCTTCTGGCAGCCCTATTATACGCATGTTACTTCGTTTCAGGTTGTCCCGAAGCTCTCTTAGGCTTTCCTCCTGCTTTTTAATTTTTTTCTCCAATTGCTGTTCATATTGAGCTTGTTTCTGTACCTGATCTTCTAACTCACTAATTCGGTCCTCTGCTTCTTGTAGTCTACTGTTGAAACTTTCCATGGTGTTTTTGATTGTAGCTATATCACTTTTCATTTCTTCCTGATTCTTGCATAAGTTGTTGATTTTCTCATCCATCCGATGTATAAATTCCATGACCATTACTCTGAACTCCTTTTCGGTCATGTTGCAAGCTTCAGTTTCACTAATTTCCTTTCTTGGCGACTCCACATTTTCTTTCCTCTGTGAGTTATTTCGTTTCCCCATTCTGGCTATTACCAGAAAGCTCAAGCTTCCGTTTGCGTGGACCTGGGCCGTGTGCTGTGGGGACTTCGCTCCACCCTAGTTTCACTGAAGTGCTCTGACACTAGGACGTGTGGCTGCCTTTGGTTGGTGGGAACCAGACTTGCCCAGGATCAGTGTCCCCAGTGTTCCGTGTGGTCTCGTGTGCACGTTTAGAATCAGGGGCCCTGTCTGCACCACACTGTTGGTATGTGCCGAGAATGAGATCCTTAGCATGTGCCAGGAGTCAGAGATTCCCTGTGTCTGCACCAAGACTCGAGTGTCAAAGTCTCTGTTGCCTTGTGCGGTTTCTCGTTGAGAATCAGGGTCCCTGTGTGTGCACGCACCAACAATTGGGGTCGCTGGCTCTTAGTGTGAATGCGCTGTGAGTCAGGGATCCCAGGCAGCTGTGTCCGGCGTGCCAAATTCCCTGAAGTGGAGCTGTGTCCTCTGTGTGCTCTCTCTACTGAGCCAAACCGGCTAGAGCACACATTCTTAAAAACCTGAAGGTGAGCCGGCTCAGTTCACTCTCCCAAAGTCCCGGAAGGGGGGCGGAGTCTGTCCTGCGCGCCAAATTCCCCAAAGGGAAGCCCCTCTGTGCACGCTCTTAAGAATCCCCGAAGGGGGAGCTGTGACCCGCGAGCCAAATTCCCCCAAATTCCCCGAAGGGGAGCCCTCTGTGCGCACTGACAGATTTCCCCGACGGGGAGCTGCTTCTGTCCCGCGCGCGAGCGCGCGCCAAATTCCCTAAGAGGGAGCGCGTCCCTGCGCAAAGCTCGGCAGCTTGGGCCAGGGGCGGGTCTATCAGTTACTATGGCGCTGTCTGTGCGCGCGCCTGTGAGCAGCTTAGGCGAGAGGCGGGTCTATCAGTTACTATGGCGCTTTCCGCGCGCTGTGGGCGCTCAGCAGCTTGGGGGAGGGGCGGGTCTATCAGTTACTATGGCGCTATCAGCGCCTGCGAGGAGGGGGATAGGCTCTTTGACTCACGGAAATCTGCCGGGAAGTCTGGATTCTTGTTGTCTGTTGGTCTGAAGCTGTGATAGCAGTTCTCTGTCCCCAGTGGCTGCAGGGTCCTGGTTTGTGTCAGAAGTCAGGATCCGAGTCTCAGGCAGCTCTGTTTCTCAAGATGGCGTGGTCTCCGGGTCCGCACCAGCCGCCGAGAAGTGTCCGCTTTGTGCGCGGGGCTCCGCCGTCTAGGGCTGCCCTGTTCGGGAGCCCCTTGGAAGACCTGCAGAATCTAACTGACCCTAGCTCACACACACACACCACACACGTCTACACTCTCCTCTATGGGTTCCTCACTCACACTCTCTCTCTCCCTACCTTCCTGCCGGTCGCCATCTTTTCTGTCCCCCTTCAAAATAATCCTTGATGTTAACAGAGGGTAATGTGTGCCCAACACAGGACATTCGATTCCCCTGGGGAACCTGGTAAAACGCTGGTGTGCAGTTCTCCAGCCAGCAGTTCCGACGGAATGAGTCTGGAGAGAGCCTGGCATCAGACCTAGTGCTTCAGGAGAGTCTGATGCTCGGCCAGAGCTGGAACCACTTAGACAAACAGCTTTCTGCATGACATCTTTAAGAATCGGTAAGGAGCCCTAGCTGGTCTGGCTCAGTGGAGAGAGCGTCGGCCTGCAGACCCAAAGGTCCTAGGTTCGATTCTGATCAAGGGCACGTGCCTGGGTTGCAGGCTTGGTCCAATGTGCAGGAGGCAGCCAATCAGTGATTCCCTCTCATCATTGATGTTTCTATCTCTCTCTTCCTCTCCCTTCCTCTCTGAAATAAATAATATATATATGTGTGTGTATATATATATATATATTTTTTTAATCGTTAAGGAATCTTTAAGACGGATACAGTATGTAGCATTTCCCAAATTTGTCTTCAAAACCCCTTTTTCACAGAGCACCTGAGACTCCTGAGTTCCTCATTCTTCAGCTGAAAATCAAGGTAAATATTAAGTTTAAGTAGTAAGAATCAAACTGTGCCACTTTCCAAAATGTATAAAAGCTCCACTATGCTTAGGGACAGGAAGGTGAGGAGGGGGAAAAGGGGGCTTACTTATATGCTATCATGTTTTTTATTACATTACAAAAATGCCAAATGAAAGCCTGACTTTTAACTAAAAAATTTCATAGTTCCTTGAAATGATGCTTATGATAAATTAAGCCTGTGACTTAAAAGCATTCAAATATTTTACCCGTGCTACATCAGAAATACTGAATTTACTTTTGGAAAGCTAATTCCAAAAGTAAATTCATGCTGCCCTCTAATGGCTCAAGATAAATATTTTACCTGTGCTACACCAGAAATACTGATGATGAATAAGTTCATTATTTTATAAATGGGAGAATTATATTAGGTAACATAAAAGGAAAATAAGATTTCACTTTTTGGGTGTGCCTGAATTCAAAAGATTAATTAAGGCTGCCATATTCATGTTCAAAATTTTTTTAAACTAGCAAGCCACTTTGCTCAAACTACCCGCATCTCCCTATGGGTATGAAAATCAAGAAAATACACACCACCGCCCTGACCAGTTTGGCTCAGTGGATAGAGCGTCAGCCTGCGGACTGAAGGGTCCCAGGTTCCATTCCAGTCAAGGGCATGTACCTTGGTTGCGGGCACATCCCCAGTAGGGGGTGTGCAGGAGGCAGCTGATCGATGTTTCTCTCTCATCGAGGTTTCTGACTCTCTATCCCTCTCCCTTCCTCTCTGTAAAAAATTAATAAAATATATATATTTTTTAAAAATACACACCACCCTGCGCATTCCACAGCTGCCATCTCCATTCAGCTTCTCTCCACGTGTCCATGGCAACACTCTTCAAACTTAATGCTCAGACCCCGCAAAATAATTTTCAAAACTATGTATACTCTTGCATAATTATTACAGCTAAAATTTTCCATTAGAAAAGGTAAAATAAAATAAAAGTTTTCATTAGAAGCTCAAATACTTCCGAAGAATGTTGTTTTTGGTTTGCTGTGAGTATTGACATTTGAAAATAAAAGTGTGTCATTCCTTTCAATGTATCCAAAGCAATCTAAATATCATAACAAGTTGACATCTATCCTCATCTACTTCAACAATACCTAAACTCTGTTAAATACATCAGAAATTTTACATCACTGTTTTTTCTCTTGAACTTGCATTTTATTCCACTCTCCATAGAATTGTATCCTAATGTTACACTTTATAACTGAAAGTCTTTCATTGCTCACTCTTCCATAATCCTATGTATCAAGAATATGGATATTAACTAAAATTTCAGAAGTTTTATATCTCTTGTGACCATAAGCATGTATGTTTTTTAAAATGTTGTGGAACAGCCTGGCCAGCGTGGCTCAGTGGCTGAGCATCGACCTATGAACCAGGAGTTCAAGGTTCGATTCCCGGTCAGGAGGCAGCCAATCAACAACTCTCTCTCATCATTGACGTTTCTATCCCTCTCCACCTCTCCCTTCCTCTCTGAAATCAATAAAAATGTATTTTTTAAATGTTGTAGAATGATCCATTATTACAATTATTATCAGCAAATAATTAATGGAACAACATAAATCACAAACTTTGATCATTTTAAAACAGAAAGTAAATCTTAGTGGGCATGCTACCTAGTGAGATGGTTAGGGCTTTTTAAAAGGTGTATATTGTTGTACCTACAAAGAATATTTCTTACTGCTAAAATGATATAGGTTCTCAATGTAATTCTTATTTTGGAGTTTTCTAGGTTGGAATAATCACTGAAAACCATAATTCACGTTAAGATGTAAATCACCGCTGAGTGTTGCTAAAAGTAAAAGGTTTTTCCTGTGTCACCACTTCCACTGTCATCTACCGTCAGAAGTCATTTTCATGCTGAGGCCACTGACAGCTTGATCAGGTCCTCCTGCGATTTGTTGAAAGCAAAGAACTAGAAACCACCTGACTTGCAATGCGATGTGTTACACATTTACTACAATTACTCAGTTTCTCACTTTCTAGGAAGTTGTCCGAAAAGGCATTCCTAAGACTTAGCAAATGACTATTAATTCCATCAGTTATCCTTACACTTCTTTAATTTCGTATCCTCAGAAAGGGTAGGAAAAATAAAAATATTAATTCAATGCCTGTCTGCTGACAACAGTATATTTGTTTATAAAATGTTTTCATATTATCATGCATTTCAAATATATCCTCACCATAACTTTGGAGCAGCAGATGGCCAACACCCAACAGTGCATACTGGCAACCAATCCCAAATCAGGCAATCAAAAACAGGTCTCACTTTGTTTCTCAAGTCCAATATGTGTTGGGCTTAAGAGAAAAACATTTTTAATTTGTCTCATAAAGCAAGACCCAACTATATGCTGTATATAAGGGACCGACCAAAAACAGAGAATGGCTGAAAATAAAAAGATAAACAAAGGTATACTAAGCTAATGAAAACAAAAAGAAAACAACAATTCTCATCCTGGTATCACAGAGAATTCCACCTAAAATGTGTTCATGTCACAGGGCATTTTTTAATGCTGAAGTCAGCAATTCTCAAATAACACGTAACCGTTAGGCACACCTACGTGCCAGATAACACAGCAACTACTCCTAGGAAGCAACAACTACAGGAGATGCAAGGAGAGACATACACAATTGCTAAGGCATTTTAGGAAACCACTCTCAATATAAGACAGATCAACTGGAGGGGGTGGGGAAGTAAAGATACAGATTTTGCCACCTCTTACCAAGATCTTTCTCTGGAAAAATACTTAGTAGTTTCCAGTAACCAACATAAAAACAAACTTTGGAACATGGCCTATTTTGGTGATAACACAACAGCTTGCCCAGAATTTATTAGACACAATATTCTATTTCCAAGAAATCCTACCTAATAATAGAGTAATATGCAAGTTGACCGTACCTTCGCTACACCCACATGCCACGCCCACCAGCCATGCCCACCAGCCAATCAGAGCGAGTATGCAAATAAACCCAACCAAGATGGCTACAGCCACAGAGAGCAAGGTTTCCCAGGCAACAGAGGAAGCCAAGCTTTCCACCTGCCCTTGCCTGGCCTAAGCCTCCACTCAAGCTACAAAGTTTCAATTATAGAAGGTAAACAAATTGAAACAGAAATGGCGGCAGCCACGGAGCTAGAAAGAGCAGGTCAGGGTTGTCCCCGGCAACAGAGGAAGCAAAGCTTCTGCAGCCCTGGCCGGCCTAGGCCTCCACTCCAGGCTACAAAGTTTCAATTATAGAAGGTAAATTAACCCCAACAGAAATGGCTGCCGGCCACGGAGCAAGCAGGAGGCTTGGCTCCACTCCAGGATACAAAGTTTCAATTGTAGAAGGAAAATAAGTTCCAGATACCAGGGCCTCCGCTTGGGTCGCCAGGGGGCATGGCTGGCCTGCAAACCACCACAGGCCCCTTGCTCAGGCTGCCCCATGCCCCAAGGGAACCCCCATCCTGATCCAGGACACCCTTCAGGGCAAACCAGCTGGCCCCCACCCGTGCACCAGGCCTCTATCCTATCTAATAAAAGAGTAATATGCAGATTGACCATCACTCCAACACACAATATGGCTGCCCCCATGTGGTCAAAGATCCTGCCCCCATGTGGACACAAGATGGCTGGCACAAGATAGCCAGCAGGGGAAGGCAGTTGGGAGGCACCAGACCTGCAAGGAAGGGCAGTTGGGGGTGATCAAGCCAGCCGGGGAGGGCAGTTAGGGGTGACCAGGCCAGCAGAGGAGGAAAGTTGGGGGCAAACAGGCTGGCAGGGGAGCAATTAGGCATCAATCAGGCTGGCAGGGGAGTGGTTAGGGGGTGAACAAGCTGGCAGGCAAGAAGCGGTTAGGGGCAATCAGGAAGGCAGGCAGGCGAGCAGTTGGGAGCCAGCAGTCCTGGATTGTGAGAGGGATGACCGACTGCCACTGGGATCGGGCCTAAACGGGCAGTCGGACATCCCTCGAGGGGTCCCAGATTGGAGAGGATGCAGGCTGGGCTGAGGGACACCCCCCCTCCGTGCATGAATTTCGTGCACCAGGCCTCTAGTGTTATTATAAAAACTTCCATAAACATGCAACATAAATACTCATTATAAAGTCACAGCACTTGCATTAAAGAGCATACTCAAATTTCCTTCTAAATCCAACTGACATTAAAAACTTGAGAAACCCTTCACTAAAAATCAATAATTCAAGAAAATACATAAAAAATGACCAAATATTAAGGAAAAACACCTGGTTCCTAATACTGTTTTTCTACTCAAACCAAAGGAGACTCTCCAAATCAAAGGAGGGGAAAAAAAAGATTCAGAATTTTTCAAATTTCTCAGAGCTAACACTACCAACCTGTATAAAATTTCCGTTACACAATTCTGAAAGCAGAAAGCCTACTCATCCATATTGTCAGCTGTGTATCTGGCTGATTTTTGCTTATTATATTGAACCATATGAAGCTGACATATTTATAGGTTAAAAAACAGTCAAATATCGGCAATTTCATGCGGTTTAAACTATTATTTATCATTTAACCACCAGCCTTAGAATATGAACCAAAGTGAATGCATCCAGACTGTATGTTGTTTTATCAGTATACAAGCACCATCTGGTGGCAGAAAGCAAAACTGCAGGTTATACCTGTTTATACCACTACTGCTACAAATACATTCAGTTTCTCAGCTGTTTTACTTTCTTTCCAATATGCTTTTTAAAGGGGCATTACACTAGTGAAGATCACTTAGATTGACAGTTTGGACAAGCTTAAAATAAACAGCACATCTAACAATAATTAGCAGCTAGTCATTGACCTATGTACCATAAACCTTGAAATGTAATAAGCTACTTCCATAAACTAAAATCTTAGTTATTTCTACGTTTACTGATATTTAACATAATTACATAAAATCAGGTCAGACAGTTCAAGAAACTTGTCTCACCCTCTGTAAAGTTCTTTGCAAGTCTGATAGGTTAATTTCCCAGGGCAATGGGGGGGGGGGAGGCGCGCGGGACAGGTAGCCTCAAGTAGGTATCTGGCTCTGCCATAGGAACAAGTAACTTTGGGACAAAATAGTCCAAACTCCTTTCCTTGTTTCACTTGCTATGACTCATACCACACATGCTAAGAGAAAGCAGCTTTACTAACCTAGGCACAAGTGATTGGCCCAGGAATCGGATACACTACTAGACAAAGGCAACCAAATATTATCTTGACACGAAATATACCAACCACACGTGAGGCCAGGGGTGCTTGGCGTGGATGCAAGCCATGCAACTGTTCCAAAATGAAGATGACAAACCAACAGAACCAAACCCTTTTGGGAAGGAAATATAACCTCTAGATGAACAAAGAACACATGGGTCATTCAAACTTAGGTTGCATCCGAAACAATGCCCTTTTCTGCAGGATTCGTTACACATGCTATTCCGGACACCCTGGCCCGAGCTTCCTCTTCCCACGTGTACCTCCAACCAACACTCAAAGCCAAAGGTTATCTTCACATACCCTTCACTGAGGCTTTAAAGAGTGATAACTGGACTCCTCCTAAGTATCTCATAGGTAATATAAGCTCAACACAGCCCAAACCAAATTCCTCATTTTCCCAAAGACCTGCTCCAACTCCTCCCATTGTCCAGAGATGTGAAGGTTACCCTTAATGCTCCCCATCCAATCGCTCTCCAAGTGCTACGAAGTCTATCTTCTAAATACCTAGACACAATCTCC
Source organism: Cnephaeus nilssonii (assembly GCF_951640355.1). Lineage (NCBI taxonomy): Eukaryota > Metazoa > Chordata > Mammalia > Chiroptera > Vespertilionidae > Cnephaeus > Cnephaeus nilssonii. The sequence goes on from NC_137089.1 coordinate 41,186,169, forward strand.
TCTTCACTGTCCCTGGCTCTCATCACATTAAGCCTGAATTACAATATCCTTGTAATTCATCTGTCTCCCTTGAATTTTAAGCCTATCCAAGCTATTTTCCATACACTATCAAAGCAATATTCCTTTAAAAAATATCCAGCTAGCCCTAGCTGGTTTGGCTCAGTGGATAGAGCATCAGCCTGTGGACTGAAGGGTCCGGGTTCGATTCCAGTCAAGGGCACATGCCTGGGTTCCGGGCTTAATCCCCAGTAGGGGGCTTGCAGCAGGCAGCTAATCAATAATTCTCTCTCATTGATGTTTCTCTCTCTCTCCCTCTCCCTTCTTCTCTAAAATCAATAAAAATATTTTTAAAATAATAATAATAATAAATAAATAAATATCCAGCTATTTTATCCCTCATCTTACAATCCTTCAGTGGCTCTCTATCACCTTCAGGATAAATCCTAACCCTCTTGGCGTGCCACCTGTGGGCATCCAGGTCAGCGTCCTACCTGAACCCTTCAGCACTGTCATCCCAGACACACCCATTTGCTTGCAAGTCCAGGAATGAACTAAACTTCTCAGGATTCCTTGCTGTTGTTCTCAAAATCTAGGTTGCTGTCCCTAACCTCCTTCCCCTGGCTGTCACCTGGTTAACCTCGAACATTCAGTGTAAGTGTCTATTCCTCGGAGGCTTGATTCCCGTCTGAGGGAGGCTGTCCTCAATGTTCCCATCGCCATATGGACACATCTATCCTTGCTGTTGTTTCTTTTCATTGTCTTCCTCCTCTACACTCAGAATCCCCTAGCCCAGTGGTCGGCACACCGCGGCTCTTGAGCCACATGCGGCTCTTTGGCCCCTTGAGTGTGGCTCAGCGTTAGACTCGCCCAGGCCGAAAACCGACTTCTGCGCACGGGCCACGAAGTTTCAATCGCACCGTACGTGTGCGCCCGCACGTGGTATTTTGTGGAAGAGCCACACTCAAGGGGCCAAAGAGCCACATGTGGCTCGCAAGCCGCGGTTTGCCGACCACGGCCCTAGCCTGTCATTCATCAAAGTATCTACTGCAACACAACATGTGGCAGAGTCGCAGGCATTGAACAATGTCTGCTGAGCGAACGAGGCCTCACAAAAGCCCTCTCAGGTGGGTTATCTCCCTGTGGGAAGTGAGGCAAGTCAGGAGGCCAGCGCCTTCCCCAAATCGCACAGCTAAAGGCAGCAGGACCGGGATTTGAACCGGATGTCCAGACTGTAATGGAAATGATTTTCTCTCAGAATCTGGCCTTTGGGGAACCATTCCATAAAATAATTGTGTTATTCGGATGGGACTAAATCCTATTTATCCAGGCTGAGCACAAACCCAAACTTGGCCAATTAAAGTCCCCCCTGCCCCAACCCCAAATCCAGTCTGAATGACAAATTCTGGGATGGACAGTCTACACAAAGGGGTGTGTGTGTGTGTGTGTGTGTTTTCTAAGAACAATCCAAAACCAAAACCTTTTTCTCCTTCTCCAGATGGCAGGTTGAGGGCTGGTATCACACAAGGTATAGCTAATGGAAACAAGTTTCTTTGAAAATAAAGTGAAGCAGAGGAAAAATGAGATGAGCACCACTAAAGCCCTGCATCCAGCCACGCCCACAGACCTCCCCGCGAGACCCCCCGTCACACAGGGCAAAATCCCCCATTCCCACGTGGGCGAGCCTGAGACGGGCAGCCTGCGTCAGCACACGAGAGGCCCTCTGGCTCCAGCCACGCAATAATGAATATACAGAGTGGACAAACGGCAGGAGGCCTGATTTTAACCATTCTGTTCCTTGAGATCATGTGTGTACTTTTCGGTAACAAAGCTGGGAGAACAAAAGCATAAAACGCTCTCCAATCTGTACATCTTGTACTTTGTCGTATAAATCTGTGGATGCTTTCAACTTTATGTTAGTCAACAGGGCTCCACATGAGAAAGAAAGAAAAAAAAAGATGTAACTGGATGTATTCATTTTCAAACATCTTGGGGGTAGCCAAGGGAGGCCGGGACTTCAGAGTCCAGGTGAGAATCATCATCTCTTTTTGCCCCAGCCGTCAAAAATGGGGGGAGGGAGGGGGGGAATCCTGTTTATGAGGTCCGCCTTAGGCCTCTGAATGAGTGCAGGAACCTCCTCAGGAAAAAACAGACAAAAAAAAAAAAAACCAGCCTGGGCAATATCTAACTATTGCTTAATGTTAGTTTAAGTAGAAAAACGAAAAGACCTTTTCGGAAATCCCTGTAAATGCTACCTGTTTCTTAAACTCCTTCACCTTTCATTCCCTGCCTTATTAGGAAGCTGCTGACTCACCTGGAATCTCCTAGAATCTTTGGCTCCAAACGCCCTGTAACACATTTGGGTGGCGTCCTCTGCAAATTAAGCTCCTTTGCGGTATCACAGTTCTAACGGAGTAGCGGTGAGGTCTGGCCTTCGGGAGCGGAGAGCTTTTGTAAAACATGGCCTGGCGTCTTCCCTACTTTCTTTTTACCCTTTTAGTGACTCAGACTCTCCAAAAACCTGAAGGGAAAGTCCACTTTATCCACTACATGGAAATGGCCGAAGGCACAACCCTTTGGAGAAGTCAAATAAAATCCTTGCACCTTCATGACAACCACGGAATCAGATCGTGAAACTAGGGACTGCCAACAAAGGGAAAATGACAGCGTTCTTAGCAGAAGATCTAAAGCAGAAAAAATAAAATCAAAGGAAACCCCGGACCCGGCACATCCTCATTTCCCGCCCCTCTGGCCCCTGATGGAGGCACCCGCACTCAGCTACCACAGGGCCTTTGCACTTGACGGCAGGGCCTTTGCACTTGGCGTTTCTGCTGCCTGGAACGCCCTTCCTCCCGCCAGTGCCATTCCCACTGCTCATTCCCTCTCTTCCTTCAGCTCTTTATCAACACTGTCACCTTCCCAGTGAGTAACCGCCTCTTACTGACGACTGCCTCCCCCACTAGAACATGAGCTCCTAAGGACAGAGATTAATGTCAGATGTCTCACTGCTTCACCACCAGATTTCTTTCATTCGAAAGTAATAAGTTATAATGGTATACGTCAATTATAGAACAACACGAAAATGAAAAATAGGCAATAAATTCACTAATCAAAATTCTAGCGAAAGTCCAATACAGGATTATAGACATCAAAATCAATAAACATTTAAGTATAATGTCCTCACGAGTCCACTAAGTATAATGTCCTCTTGAGTCTATTTGTTACAGCACATTAAAAGTTAACTATCTTGCAAACATAAAATCGACGAGGTTCCTAACTCAGGTGGGCAAACAGATCTACGGTGCTCAAGTAGGCAAATAGTTTTATTTATATTAGGTAAACTCAGGCTGACAAGGAAAGTAATGGGTATGTTATACAGAAAAAGGGAAAGTGAGGCAACTCTACGACAAATGTGATGTCCCTCTTGCCTCCTACGCGGTGTACACGCCAAGTGGAGAGCCGACAAGCCTGCCACAGGAGGCTCCGTGGCTGGAGAGGACACACAGGGGATGGAGCAGCATCCCAGGCAGCTGAGGAGAGCTAAGATGTGGGCCAAGGCGGCCAGGAAAGAAGGGAGATGCTCTGGAGGAGTGCTCAGGGGGAGGCAATGGCCCACGCTCACCACGGGCAGGTTTCGGCAGGGCAGGCAAGATAGGTGCCAGCTACCCATGGACAAGGGGCATCACCACGAAGCCCGGAGGAGCCAGGGCACAATGCAGGCCCCCAGACAGACACGAGGGCCCTCCCTTCCCACCAGGACAGTACAGTCAATTCCCCAGACACCCCTGGAGGGGGAAAGCGAGGGGCAGAAGTCTACGAGATTGTCTAAAAGGTTTTCTCAGAGAACCTGAGCAATATTTAAATGAGTTACTTACAATTTAAGTAGGATTAAATAGTAATTTTTCCATTACCAAGCAAGACACCAAAAAAATATCAGATTATGTATAGACCAAATAAATATCTTCTCCGCACATCTGAGTCTGTGATATCGGTAAATATACGAAATCATTTGAAATGCATCAGCAGCCCATCCAGAGATGAAACGATAATTATGTGACATGCTAGAGGTATTAGCTAACACACCATGGCAATTATAGCGCAATATACATGTGTCAAATCAATGTCCAACACCCTAAGCTTACACAATGTTACACAACAATTATACCTCAATAAAAAAATGTCAAAGCATCAGCAAATATCTGATCACATGTGAGAATTCCTTAGACATAAAAGTAGTAAAAGATATAACAAAAAAATAATTAACAGATTAGACCATATAACATTTAAAACTGTAGTATATTACACAAAACAAACACAAATCTAGTCCATTTTTTTTAAGAAAATTAAATAAGGAATTAATGTAATACCTCCAACACATAAACATTTGAAGATTGGTGAAGCACTATAATACAAGTTAGCAAAGTCAAAAAGACAAGTCAAAAGAATAAGCAACTAATAAATAGTTGAAAAACTGTTCAGTCTCACAAGTAATCAATAAAACCAAAATCTAAAAACATTCCACTTTTTAACTATCAAACAAGACAATGCGTTCAAACCCAATTTGTGTTGTCAGAATGCAATGGAATATACTGTAAGAAATTAGTAAAAACTTCAATGTAATTGGGCAAAACGTTATTCTCAATACCCCCTTGCAGTAATCTATCAGTGATATAAAGAAATAATCAGTGATATAAACAAAAATTGGTATATAAAGACAGTTTACTGCAGCATTATTTATAATTATCATAAAAAGGGAAACCTAAATGGTCAAAAGGAGGTATATTCTGTATACTTATAAAATATTCCTTGTTTATACCTATTTGTATACTTATAAAGTATACCTTGGCCATATAAAGCATTAATACCCATTAAAAAGATTTTTCAAAGATTACTTAAAGATATGAAAAACGATCACTATATTAAGTGAAAAGAAGGCAATGTAACATACATGAGATGAACAAATTATAATATAGTCATACAAAGGAACATTATTCATCAATAAAAAAGAGCAAAACCCAGATATGAGCAACACGGATGAATCTCTAAAAAGGAAAGTAAACAAAGAAAACCATTATATAAAGTGAAAAAAGTCTGATGCAGAAGAGTAGATGCTGTATGAGTCTAGTTATATGAAGTTCAGCAACGGGCAAAACTAGTCTATGGGACAGAAGAGTGGTTACTTCAGGGAGGAGGGAGGAGGGTACTCCCGGTGGGGATGGTGACAAATGAGGATTCATACAGGTAAATAGTCATCAAATAAACTATAATTACATATATACATAAATAAAATAATCACATCATCAAGATGTACATTTAAGATTTGTACATTTTATCATTCACATATACCTCCATGAAGTACTACAGAAATTGCATATTATGGGTAACTTTAATTTGGTTAAATATGTTTATATGTAAAGTATAAAATATATATAAAGTACACCAAAATATTAAAGGTGGTTAAATCTGGGATTGCAAATTATTTATAATTTCTTTTTAACTTTCTGCATTTTTCACATCCTCTATAATGAGTTAAATTACTTTTACAAATGATCAAAGATTATAAACCTTATTAAAAATTCTGCCATGCTTATAAAATAAAATTCTGTTACACTTATAACTATCACAAAATTATGTAAGGCAATGGTAAGATATGTACAAATATAATACCTTAAAAAAAATAAATGTTCAGTAAGCTAAAAAAAAATTATGTAATGTACAGAAAGACTTAATAAATCCTCCCAGCAAACTTTTTATAAATTATTAAAACTCTTATAGGAGAGAATTTAAGTAGGCTCTTACTCCTTTTCACAGTACTAAATTTCATTGAGGTGTCCTATAATTTCATAGTTTTTATCCATCATGAAAAACTGTCTTTAAAAAAATTATAAACACTCATGCTTGCAATATATTCGGACAAATTAAGGAAAACACTAATTAAGCTAACCACCTGCTTGGTGAGGAAATGAGCAAGTCGACTGGGCTGTCAGCACTAGACTGTGGAATGGCTTTAAAACATGGTCCCGCCCAAAACAAACATAGGGGTCTCGTGACTCAATAAAAACTAGTTCCTGAAAACCAGTTGTTTTCTAAGTGAAGTATTCCTGAGAGTCTGATTTAGCTAAGTCCCATGAAATATGCCTGAAGTCAATATTGTTTACAATGAAAACACTCCTTGAGTTTCAGAAACGTTTACCACATGCATGAACTAATAAATAAGAACAAAACCAAAAGGACAGACGCACCTCTGATTGTACATGCCCCGGAAGTTGTAATTAGCTCTGTAATTTGGGAAAGGCTTTGGATCTAGTGGCCTGTAGATGGCAGGCTCTCCCCTCTTCATGGCAAGCCCATTCAGTTCCACGGTGGGAGTGATACTACCTGTGAAGACACATAGCAAAGGCACACAAGTCAAGTATTTCCCTAATGAATCGTGCAAGCTCTATCTATATTACATGTAAACACCATGGAAGTAGGTCTGATTTCCTAAGGGAGTGCATAAACAAACTAAATAAACAGGAAAATCATTCCAAATGAAATCTGGAATTTGGGGTTTTGCAACATTTTCTGTATAGTAATGAATGACCCAAAATTCAACTTTATAGTGACACTATTTCAAAACAAGGCAAACACAAGTTTCACAGATTGCTCAATTCAGATATTATTAAGAAAGTTTTGAATTTCATCATTACTTATCCCAGAAAACTTACAATTGTCTAATCATTAAACATTATCATCTGTGAATATTTTTACTTATATTTGGCAATCGAGCAACTAAAATTAGCAAGGAACACAGTCATCAGTAATTCTTGGATTTATCTAATGAAAATAAATTTTGAATTTTTTCTATAACCAACAACAGGACAAAGGAATACAAGTAATGCTTTCTGTAGATAATCTTCATAGATACATACTGAAGCATGCATGGATGAAGTGATATATCTGAGATTAGTTTCAAAATAACTCAGAGGAGAGAGAGATAAGAAACAAAATCGGCCCTGGCTGGTGTTTCTCAGTGGTTAGAGTGTCGGCTTGTGCACTGAAGGGTCTTAGGTTCGATTTCCTGTCAATGGCACATACCTTGGTTTCAGATTCGATCCCCAATGCCCCTTCTGGTCAGGGTGTGTACGGGAGGCCACCAACTGATGTGTGTGTGTCTCTCTCTCATTGGTGTTTCTCTCTCTCTCTCTCTCTATCTCTTCCTCCTTCCCTCCCTTCCACTCTCTCTAAAATGCAATGGGAAAAATATCCTTGGGTGAGGATTTAAAAAATAATGAAACAAGGTTGCCTATCATGTGTGGATAACCGCTGAAGCTGGGGATGGGTACAGAGATATTCGGTACCTTACTCTCTCTATTTTAGTACAAGTTCGAATAATTATATAATGAATAATACACAATGTGAAATTATGTCAAGTTATTTTAAATACCAAAAGAAGTTATTTAATAAAATATATTTACATACATTCCATGTAACAAATCACAAAAATAAATCTAAAGCTTTCTTAGAAAGAACAATTTATTTGCAATGTAAATTCTGTGCACAGTACGTTTAAGACTCCATTCATCACATACAAAATTGGGTCCAGTTCCTGCCACAGTGAACCCGGGGCCGGCACAGAGCACCAGCAAAGGGGTGGGGGCTGACCCAAATGCACCCCTGGCAACCAGCCAGGCCACAAGCAACCCACCAAGACTCAAGAACGTGCTCACTGGGTCTCATCTCTAAAGAATTCGTGTGAAACCACGGGAGAGTTTAAAGGAACAAGAATAAACCAAGGTTAAGAAAGGGGGGAAATATGGGGAGTGAAGGACAAAGGAAGAGGTGGGAAAGAATAAGAAAAAAAAGCAAAGTTATTTGTATTAGTCCAAATCCCTAATTTAATCCATATGCACAGGGCAGAGGAAGAGAAAGTCAACATGAAGGAATTTTCTTTTCTGTCCGTCTTTCGTTTGTTCAGTATTTTACCAAGGGAGAAATAAAATGCACAAACCTTAAACATACAGCTCCATGAATTACTACACATGTAGACACTCATTCAGATCAAGATACGAACGTTTCCAGCACCCGGAAAGTTCCTCGTGCCATTTTCCAGTCAAGACCGACCTCCCCAAGTTACCCATTATGACCTCTGTCATCATTGATCAGTTTTGTCCTTCGAATCTGAATATGAATCATTCTGTCTTGCTTCTTTCACTCGACATAATGATTTTATTGAATATGTCAGTATTTCAAACTATATTTCATCACTGAATATTTCATTGAAGGAATATACCAGTTTATCTAATCTGCTGTCGCTGGGACATCTGGGACTGTTTCCAGTTTGGGGCTATTAAGTGAAAAGCCATCTTGACACTCATTTGCTCTGGGTGTGCATACCTAGCAGTGGACCTGCTAAGTCACAGAGCAGGTTTATGTTTAACTTTATTACGGACGGCCTAACAGTTTTCCAAAGATTTGTATCAACACCAAAGAGCAGTCTATGCCTTTAAAAGCTTACAATTGTCTTCAGGAAGACTTCAGTTTAATAATTAACATGTAAACCAGTTGTAAAATTTATGTCATTTCGAGTTTTCCTTTGCAATCATCGCACAGACATCAACAGCCTCAAGGTCACACCGGGTCTTTGTGAAGGAGAGAACGTGAGCAGAAAAGCACAAACCGTGCTGAAAAGGGTCCTCTATTCTAGAGAAAAGGATCTCCTACTGTTTCACCAAGAACTAGACGAAGGCAGTGATGTTTTCCCACAAAACACTCAAAGAGTAACTTCAAACTTGGAGATACCTCCAGGTAATGCCCAGGACCATTATTTTCAGCATGTGCCAGTTGGGCACAGGCTACATAAAGATAATTGTTACACAGGAATCCTCATGTATCATATGGCTATAAACAACACTATAAACACAGGATCCTTTTTCAGTGGTTTTTAGCCACATTAAAGGAAATTTCTACATTTATCAGTGATAAATATAAAAAGACTAATTAATTAGATATACAAACTTCTATAGCTACAATCGTGGATTTCTAGTATGTGGCAGGTGAAAGAAAATTGCCACATATTACTGACACTTGCGGCCACAGCTTTATAGGAAGTTAGAACAGTCCCTAGAACACAGTAGTTACTCAATAAGTATCTGTTGAAAGAATGAATGGATTTCAGGGCCCCTTGGGGAACTGGCTGGCACCAGGGTCAGGGTCAGGGTCAGGGCCAGGGCCAGGAAAATACAAGTCGGCCTAGAACAGCTATTGTACCAGAAAGGAAGAAATGATCAAAGAATGAGGAGGAAATAGCAGAAGGACTCAGGGATTAACTAGAAGGGACCATACCACTGGCCAAATCTGGGACAAGGTGAGAACTGAAATAAATAATGATAGATTACAAGCCTCTAAGTTAAATAGGAATGCAGGTATCTGTGGTGATATACATAAATAAACAAATGAAAAAATGAGAGGGAAGAAAAGCTCTTGGGTAGAATGCCAACTATTAAATCTAAAAAGAATACTGTAACTGAAACATCACCCATTGGGAAAGAATATTTGTTGTTTTAAATCACAAAAGAAAAAAATCACTGTGGTGCCTGGCCAGTGTGGCTCAGTGGTTGAGCATTTCAACCCCATGGAACAAGAGATCACTGGTTTGATTCCCTGGCAGAGCACATGCCCGGGTTGCAGGCTGGATCCCCAGCAGGGAGCATGTAGGAGGCAGGCAATCAGTGGTTCTCTCTCATCATTGATGTTTCTGTCTCTCTCTCCCTTCCTCTCTGAAATCAATAAAAATATATTTTAAAAAAGAACATGCTTTAATTGTTGCTGCAATTCACTATTCAGTTTGGCTAAAACTCTGTTGGTTTCTTTAGTGTGTCTAGTTGATGCCTAAATAGCTTTCTCATTTTTTCCAACAGATCTAGAAATAGAAGCTTGTGATGCAAGAACACCTGTCTTTTTTGTGGCATTCATCAACTTCTGGCCTTAATTCATCTTCTGATGTGATTTAAGCATGAACAGGTGCAAAACCTATGACTCAACCATTGCAATCCTAGGTACATCCCCAACAGAGATGTACTAGTATATGTACAAGAATGATCACAACAGTATTAGTTCTCAATAATAGCCCCACCTGGAAACAACCCAACTGTCCATCAACAGTACAATGACTAAGTAAATTGTGGGATATTCATGCAATGGGATACTACAGAGCAGTGGAATATTACACTGTTCAACACAACGCAGGTAATTCTCACACGCGTAACATGGAGAAAAACAAGCTATCTCGTGTATGGCTCCACGAGCCGGCACAATGAATGTAAGACGTCAGAAAGCAGAGCAATGTTCCCTTTGGAGTTGTGTAACCACTAGAAAGGGCTGGGGCTCTGGTAGAGCCTGTGGAACTGGTAAAGCGATCGAAGAGCCAAGATCCACCAGGGCTCCCCAACCATGGTGCGTGCACCTGCCGGTACATCCGATTATACTCCATTTTAAAAGTTTACCCCCCCAATCTACTCATTCCTCAGCTCACTGCCACTTCCAACTGGAAACACATCTCCACGGGCCCTCAGGCTCGGTCCTGCTTCCTTCCTCTGGCTTCCTGGCTGCTGTGCCTCCTGCAGTAACCCTCGAGGTGGGCCTGACCCACGGCTCGGCACACACGCTCTTGCTCCATTCACACCACCCGCCCTGCAGAGCACCGCACTCGCACGGCAGCAGCCACCGGGCCGGCAGCCACTGGGTCAGGAACTCCCGTCCTGCTCCATTCTGGCCGCCACTCCCAACACCCCTGCAGCACAGGGGCAGACAGCACTAAATGCACATGACTTTCTTTTCTTCTTTCTTCACCCATAAACTATGGCAGGGGTTTCCTAACTGATCATGTTTTTAGTATTTTCTACCTTCCATTTACATGTCAAATTGAACTTCCTAAAATGCTTTTTTAAACATATCATCCACCAGCTCATAAATATTAATCCACCAAGCTACCTAAGTCCTCCTTCAACATCGTCCATAGGGTCTTCGACTTTAAGCTAAATGGAAACCTGTATGAGGAAGCCAATTCCCCAGAGGCTAAGTGATAAACACGAGTGAAGTTCCTGCAGCACCTAATGAAACGAGGTCATCGAGGACCTGCTGTGTGGATAAAACTTAATCTCCTAAAGCTGGCACTCAGGTCCATCACAATCCACTCCTTAAATACAACGTCAGTCTTTTATATATATATATTTAAATTGATTTCAGAGAGAGGAAGGGAGAGGGAGAGAGAGAAAAATCAAAGTGAGAAACATCGATTGGCTGCCTCCCCCACGCCCCCTTCTGGGAATTGAGCCTGCCATCTGGACATGTGCCCTGACCAGGAATAGAACTGGGACCTTCTGATGCATGGGACCACACCCAACCTACTGAGCCACACCAGCCAGGCTCCATCTTCAGTCTTATCTCTTAATGGTCACTTAGCTGTTCTAACTAAAAACCATCTACAACGTTTTTAAAACCAAACCAATTGTCCAGATTCCAATTCCAGTGCCTTTCCTCAGAGTCGAGTCTTCTTTCCTCTCCTCCATGCCTGCCCACTCTCCAGTCAAGGTCCACATCTCACCTCAGCTACCTCCAGCCATGTTGCCATAACTTACAACACCAATGGCTGTTATCATTCACTTGGTACTTAACCTTTACCATCGAGTTATGTGATTTATGTATACGACCATAAAATATTACATTTTACATACTTCTTAGATCTACGTATACAAGTAAGTTCTTAATAAACAGAAGTAGTGGTGGGGTCCTAATGATCAACCAGTAATCTAAAGAGATTTTAAAAATCACATAAGTAGGTAGCCTCTTATCAACTTCAAACTAAATAGGTGGGGGTTTTTTATTATAATAGTTTTGCTTCTTTAAACTTACTTAAGAAATACTGGAATCAGCTGGGCAGAAGCAAAAGGCTTAGTAATAAGAAAGTCATGGAGTTCTGGAAAGAACAGCCCTTGCAAAAGGAGACTGTGTCTATGTAACAGGTGCCACGTGAGCACAAGAAGTGTCTGACTTGATTACAATTACAGTGTGAACTATAATTAAATAGATTATAGGGTCATTGTTTGGCAGGCAAAATGTCTTTTTGTACTCCATCACAAAAACACCTAAAGCAATACTGGTCAGAGGTAACTACTTGAATTAATAAGTTAACGAATAAGTAAAAGGATGTAGGGCTGATACTAAACTTATGAAACTTTATTAATTTGATGTTGTGAATTCATGCACTCTGTCCACACAGGTTTGCCTCTTCCCAAAAGATTACTGGACATATAATGTTGTTGGCATTATATGCAGAACAACTTTTTTAAATTATTAGTAGGAGCTTAAAATCAGAGCATTCATTATATTAAACACAGATGGGGTTGCTTTTTTTCTTATTTGTGGGTTCCTTACTAAATTTCATATGAATGTCCTAAACTGAATATCATTTCTACACCAACAAACAGAGTAAGAAGATGCTTAGGCTAATTTTATAATGTTTTATTAAACTAAAAAAAAAAAAAAGAATAACCATTTTAATTATTAAATTTTATATGACATATTGAAAAATAAAAATTGATCATTTCTATCTTTACTTTAGGAAAAAATTCAATCTTATTTCTGTTCTTTGTATTCAAATTTCTTTTCGCCCAAGATTGAAAAAAATAAGTAATGGCCCTGGCTGGTGTGGCTCCGTTGGGGATCAGTCCCATGAACTGAAGGGTCACGGTACATGCCTAGGTTGTGGGCTCAATCCCTGGTGGGGGGCATGCAGGAAACAACCGGTAGATTGCATTGATGTTTCTCTCCCTCTCTCTCTCCCTTCCTCTGTCTCTCTCAAAAAAAAAAAAAAAAAAAAACAATAAAAAATATTTTTAAAAAAAGAAAGAAAAGGTCAGTAATGTACCATGATAGTATCCACTAAGGCAACATTTTTAATTAATTACAATTACCTTCTTCATTCTCTCACGCTCAGTTATCATTCACCTGTCTTTCTCACACATACTATTAATACACCTGCTGACTATATAACTGGCCTGCTGTAACGGACAGAGACCAGCACACACAGAACACACAGCATGACAGAGGAAATGAGTCTGTTCATACCTGGGTTGTTGTTAACATTACTTTTGGGCGGTTTCTGAACTGGCTTGGGAAGCGTCGATTCAGTCAGAGCTTTACTAGCAACAGCCTGTTGGGCCTTCTTGATGCTGCTCCCTTCCGATTCCCATGTCTGCTCTCCGAGGCTCAGCTGCACTGAAAACATCTTAGAAAGACATAGAAAGAAACACATTAAAAGTTTTCAGGAAATCAAATGTGCTCTCCGAGAGAAAAATAGATACACCGCAGAACCAACATTTTAGAGCTAGAGGTCCCCTACAGATCATTTGCAACAAAATCGTATGATTCTACCTTGTAAAAGAACGTTAAGAGCTTGTGCCAAATCTGTTCTGTCCTATCCAAAGGCTGAAAGGCATACATGTACATTTGGGGTAGGAAAGTCAAAAGAAATCACTTCCCTAAAAAGGATCATGTTGATAATGCCATTCAAATAGTCCTCAAAAAAGTAGAGTAAGTACAAAGAGTTAAGAGAAACTGTAAGGGAATCCAAAAGGCCCGGTCTCTGTAACACTTTATAAAATTAAATTCCTTAAACTCATACTTAGCATGATCGAGTCAATAAGTCAGGCAATCCTATCAAATATTATGTCACCAAGATTCTCTCAATCCTCCACAACCAACATTTAGCCAGTCACCAAACTCTGTCCATTTTAACCTCATGAGTATTTCTCAAACCTCTCTGTCTGCCAGTGACGCTGCGTTGGAGTCAGACTTTCATCATCATTAGCTCAGACATAATCACCTCCCACCTGATTGCTGCTTAAAACTATCTTCCTAAAACTCAAATCCAATTGCAGCACCCCAACCAACAGCAGGTTAAAACCCTTCGATGGTTCCCGTCCTAGCTGGTCCCACCTGTCAGCCTTCACTTCACATCCTAACCTTCCATTCACACCACATTTCCTTATGAGCCCCAAACCTATTGCTCACCTTGAGAATTTAGAATCAAGTTATAGGGTACGAACACAATCCACTATTTTACTCCACATATAGCTTAGTACTCCCTAGGAATACAAAATATTAACCCCAAATACTTTTCAATTAAAAATAAATAATTGCAGAAAGGAGGTCAAACAGAAAATACCTTAGCCAAGTGATTAAGTTAAATCATCAATAATCACACAAACTGACATCATGAACCTCCTGATATGACCCAGTGAGAAGACTGAGTATCCTTGACCAAAAATGTTTAACCTGAATCTAACCACAGGGAAACAATCAGACAGCTCTAGATGATGGTATATTCTATAAGATAACTGGACTATACGCTTCGAAAATAACAATGTCATGAAAGGAAAAAAAACAAAAAACAATAATAGCTATTATAGATTAAAGGATGCTCAAGAAACATGAATGCATATGATAACGTACAACAAATGACCCTTGACTGGATGTGTACTTGGAAGACAAAAAAAGTAGAAAAGGCATTTAGAGAACAACTCAGGAAATCTGACTGTGGACTATATGTATGTATCAAATAAGACTTTCAGTCAAAGTCAAATTTCTTGAGTGATGATACAGACTGTGGTTATGTAGAAGAATGTCTTTGATCTTTTATAAGATAGATAAATAAGAACGTAAGAGGGCCCTGGCCAGAGCGTTGACCCATGCACCAAAAGGTCTCCGGTTAGATTCAAGGTGAGGGCACATGCCCGTGTTGCAGGCTCAATCCTCAGTAGGGAGTGTGCAGGAGGCAACCGATCAATGTTTCACTCTCACATCGATGTTTCTCTCTCCCGCTCCCTTCCTCTTTCTCTAAAATCAATAAAAACATATTTAAAACAAGAACAAACAAAAAACTGGTAAAATTTTTAAAAATCTATGAAGCAAAAACTAATAGAACTGTGAAGAGAAACAGAAAACCCACAATTAAAGTCAGAGATTCAATACCCTCTCTCTCAATAACTGACCTAACAATTATCAAGCAGACAATCTCAGAGAATTTATTAGACTTGAACTACACTCAATGAACATAACCTGAATGATATTTTTAGAACACTCTTCCCAAAAAGAACAGAATATACATGAGTTTCAATTTCTCATAAAACATTTACCTATTTCTAGCACTAAATGCCTATACTAGAAAAGAAGCAAGAGATCAAATAAGTTAATTTCAGCTTCCATCTTAAGGAATTGGAGAAAGCAGAACAAATTAAATCTAAGTAAACAGAAAAAAAATTAATAAAGATAAAAGCAAACATTAACAAAATAGTAAAACAATAGAGAAAAAAATCAATAAAACTAAAAGCTATTTTTTTGCAAAGATCAATGAAATTGGTAAACCTGTAGCTAGACCAAATATGAAAAAAAAGAGAAGACACCAATTGCCAATATCAGGAATAAGAGAGGTAACATCACTACAGATTCTTTAAAGTATTAAAAGATAACAAGTGAACATTTTCTAATTTTATATGCCAATAAGCTCAACAACCTAAATTCCTTGAAGACACAATTACTAAAGCTCATTCAAGAAGAAATGGGTAACCCCAATAGCCCCTATATATGTTAAAGAACATAAATATGCATTTAAAACTCTTTCCACAAAGAAAACTCCAGGCCCAGATGGTTTCAATAACAAATTCCACCAAATATTTAAGGAAGAAATAATACCAATTTACACAAACTCTTCTAAAAATTGAAGAAGGAACACTCCCCAACTTATTCTATGAAGCCAACATTACCGTGATACCAAAACCCAAAGTATGATACTACTGAAGAAAACAAAACTACAGACCTGTCTCTCTCACACAACTAAACGTAAAAAATCCTTAACAAAATATTACCAAACGGAATCCATCCATATAGAACTGAGATAATATATTTTAACCAAGTGTTTTACTCTAGGAATGCAAGGGTGGTTTCTACATTTGAGAATCAATGTAATTCACAATGTCAAAAGATGACAAACAAAAAAAACCATACGACTATCTCAATCTATGTAGAACCATATGACAAAAATCAACATCTATTCAGGTTAAAAACTCTCAGGAAATGATAAATGTAAAAGAATTTCCTCAATCTGTTTAAAGGCAGCTACCAAAAAAGAAGCTATATATAACAGCACAATTAATGGGGGGGAGGGGGGAGAGATTTTAAATGGCTGCCCATAGATCAAGAACAAGATAGAGATATTGGCTTCCATAACTTCTATTCAACATTGTACTGTACGTTCTAGCCAATGCAATTAGTGAAGAATAAATAAAGAACATTCAGATTGTAAAGTAAAATTTAAAATTGTCTTTATTCACAAAAGCATGTGGAACACCCAAGAGCATAAAAAAAAAGCTACTAGAACTGATATGTGAGTTTAACAAGACTGTAAGCTACTAGATCCGTATATAAAAACCAGTGTATTTTTATAGGACAGCAATGATAAATAAAAACAAATAGAAACTAAAATATAAAAAACAATACCATTTACAATAGCATCAAAAATATGAAATACTTAGGATAAACCTAAAGATGTGAAATACCTGCTCAATGAAAAGTACAAAGCACTTCTGAAAGAAATTAAAGAGTAAATAAATGAGAGATACATTCTGAGGATGGATTGGAAGAGTCAATGTTTCTATTATCTTCATTTTTGCCAAATTGAGCTATAGATTTATGGCAATTCTATTCAAAATAACATCTGTTTTACAGAATGGAAAGCTGACTTTAAAATTCATATGAAAATGCAAAGGATGTAAAATAGCCAAAACAATCCTGAAAAGGGACCAAATTAGAGGGCTCATACTATGCAATTTCAAGACTTACAAAGGTACAGTAATCAAAACAGCACAGCATAAAGACAGGAAAATAGATCAACAGAACAGAGTCCAGAGTTAAACAAACACATATACGGAAAGCTGATTTGTGACAAAGGGGCACAGGCAATGCAGTGGAGAAAGAATTACCTCTTCAACAACAAAATCAAAAGCTATTGGTTTTATAGAATCTGGATGTTGTTCCATATCTCACATCACATAAAAAACTAAGTCAGAATGGCAGTTAGACCTAAATGTTAAGACTTAATCTCAAACCTAAAACTATAAAACATCTAGAAGCTAACATAGAAGAAAATCCTATGATCTCCAATGAGGCAAAGATTTCTTAGATACGACACCAAAAGCACAATCTATCTAAGAACAAATGGATGTCAGGGAATTAATCAAAATTAACAACTGCTCTTTGAAAGGCAAAGATAAGACTCAGAGGAGGAGGGAATATTTGCCAAGCACATTAATGAAGAAGTTGTATTCAGAATACGTAAAAAGTGACATCACAGAATATGCAGAGGAGAAAGCTGCAATGCAGGAATAGTGAGTATCATGTAGTAAATACTCAATAATTATTTTACCAAGGATTTTTTAAAATCCTATACATTACTGCCCTGGGCGGCTGCTCAATGGTTAGAGCATCGGCCCAGGCACCAAAGGGTCACAGGTTTGATTCCCAGTCAAGGGCACATACCTGGGTTGCAGGTTTGTGTCACTCTTGACTTTACACAATGAAAGGAAAGCTCATTTTGACTCTTTTAGCTTCAAGTCAGATTATAAATTTGGATTAAGTTATTTTCATGAATGTTATGTTAAAATTTAAGTTCAATCCCCGGTCAGGGCATGTGGAGGCAACCAATCAACGTGTCTCTCTCAAGTCAATATTTCTCTCTTTCTTTCTCCCCCCCTACCTCCCTCTCTCTCTCCCTTCCACTCTCTCTCTTAAAAAAAAAAAAATCAATGGAAAAAATATCCTCGAGTAAGGATTAACAACAACAAAAAATCCTATGCATGCCCACCAGCATGGCTCAATAGTTGAGCACTGACCTATGAACCAGGAGGTCACGGTTCAATTCCCAATCAGGGCACATGCCCAGGTTGCGAGCTTGATCCCCAGTGTGGGGCATGCAGGAGGCAGTGGATCAATGATTCTCTCTAATCATTGATGTTTCTCTCTCTCGCTCTCCCTTCCTCTCTCAAACCAATAAAAATATTTAAAAAAAAAAAGGTGTATGAATTAACGGGTATGAAGGAGGATATATGATTAGACAGGTAGACCAAGGCCATAACCTTCTTCTCTACACAAAAGATACTATGTAAATTGTTGCCCAGAACCCTTCATAAAAGCCTCTAATAGAAAACAAAATTGACGGATTTTAATTTCATCTTATTTTCCTTCTTTAAAGGAGATGCTAGAAAACAATTTAATAATCCAAGAGCTAGCTGCTTTACAAAAATGAACCAACTTTTACAGAATCCATTGCCTCCACATTCTATACAAAAATTGATGATCATTATCATAATCTCCAATATCCAAGATTTTAAATATACCAAGGAAATTTATGCACAACTGAGACTTTTATAAACCGATGAATAGAATTCAAACACATGCATTAGCTACAGATTTCTTTATAACATGTATATATGTAAACATATATGTATAAGGCTATATATAGAAATATAAGTTGTTTTTCCATTTAAAAGAACAATATTACAAGTGAATGCACAGACAACAACAATACTGGTTATACAACTTCTATAAATGGTGAGTCTCGGAATTAAACAATGGAAAAGGTATCTCACTACTAGATAACCATTGCTGTACTCGCAGTTTTACTGCAGCAGCTATTGATTTAATGGAAAGAGCACTACACTGGGAGCCAAAGAACACATATTCCATGTTGGCATGGGCATTTATGAACTATTAACCAAGTCATTTAACTTTTCTGTGCCAGAGTTTCTTCGTTTACAGAAAGAAAATCAAAAAGCTATATCTCATGTGACTTTGTGAAGTACTGTATCTAAGTTTTGTAAACCATAAAATGCTACAAAGCTGTCTAGTTACAGACTTCAAAATATTTTTAATACAGAACTCAGAGCCTTCAGGACATCTGCCGCCCCCTCCCCCAAAAATGAAGCACAATGAAAACCTGAGATGATAAATCTGACAGACTTTGAGAAGCGTGTCTCACCACCTGGCTTCGTAACCTTACCTTCGCGTGAGCAGGCCCTCTTTCTCTCAGAAGTTTATACTGGGGTTGGACTCTATTGAAACGGGCTAACTCATTTACCAGACACATTGGAGTTTTCTCTTTGGGTTTTGCCATTTTATCTTGGAGAGAAGCTGTAAATAAAAAGGCTGTGAAGTTTTTGTCACTCTTGACTTTACACAATGGAAGAAAAGCTCATTTTGACTCTTTTAGCTTGAGGTCAGATTGTATATTTGGATTAAGTTATTTTCCCGAATTTTATGTTAAAATTTCAAATCAACTAATGTCTTCCATTACATGCAACAGAAATATGAATCACATTTTAAAAAATACATTAGGGTAACTTCTTCCTAAGTACTGAGGTTGCTCTCTACACATATATGATAACAGCATGCTTGAAGATTTTAAAATAATATAGGATAATAACAATTTCTAACTTATCTTGTAACTTTTCTTTCCTCTTACAAAATTTTAGCATAAACACATAATCCTCCTGATTCTTATTACTATATAACTCAGTACCTTCTCATCTTGAGGCAGCATATTAATTGAAAAGCTCTAGATTTGGGAATCAAGTCCTAAATTTAAGTACTAGTTCTTTCAACTACTATTTTATAATAACTTCTTTTTCTTTTTTTAAACAAAATTTTGAAAGTATGAGCAGAAAGAATAACTTAACAAATGCCTACGTCCTTAGCATCCAGAACTGAAATTAACATTTTCCATGTTTCCGTTAAGTCTTATAAAAAACAACAGTATTACCTTACAGTTAAGTTCCTTTTATCTAGGAACCAAAATTATATGAATTTAGAATATATCCCTCTGGGATATTTTAAATACATTTATATGCATGCATATCCAGGAAGAAATACAGTCTTGATATATGTGGCTTTATAGCCACATACAATAGTAATAATAAATATATCATTTTCACAACCTTCTTCACTCTTCATTATGTTTTTGCAATTGTAACTTATATATTCAGTACATCACTTTTAACTGCTGTATAATTTCATTCACAAGATCATATCCATTTCTTAACCCACTCCCCTACCGATAGACATTTAGAATGCTTCAATTCTTCACTCGCACCGGTAAAAATACACTACCAAGTGGCATTGAGAATGATTGTACCCAATTACCTTCCCCGGCAACATGATAATTACTGTCTCTCTCAACACTGAAAACACACGGTATGTTCGGGTACTTTAATTTTGATAAGCTAATATTTGACAAATAGTATCCCATTATTGTCCCCCCACCCACCCTTCTTTTAATTTGCATCCACAGACTGCAAGTGAGGCTACTTATCCTCTCATGTCGTTGATCATTTGGGTTTCCTCTTCTGGGAATTGCTTCTGTCCTTCCTTCTATTGATCACTTTATATATTTTATATTTAAAAAAACTACTAATCAATCTTTTATGCTTTCCAGGCTTTAAGAAATCCTTTCCTAACCTGCAAGGTCTTAATGATTTTCACTTAAATTTCCTAAGCCTTCTCTTCTTTATATGCAAAGTAAAGGCCATAAATCTATCCTACTTAACTCGCAGGCTGTTAGGAGGTTAAGATTTTTAAATGTATGGTATTCTAAATTATATTATTACAGCTTCAGAACTTTTCCTAATACTATATTAAATTATTTTCCCCTATGTTTTTCCTTCATCTGACTTATAGACACATTAGTTGCATTTTAGTTTTCCTTTCATCTCCCATGTTATCAGTGTTACACCATGCACACAGATTACTTCCTGCTCAAACTGGAGTCACCATGTATGGAGAATACATTAAATGAATGGAAACAGCTGGTTTTAGGAACTGCATGTTCAAATGTTATATGGCAAGATTTAATGTAAGAAAATTGTATTCTTTTAACTTTTTAATGCTCTTTACAGGACCAATAAATTCATACAATAACTCTACCACAATCACTATGATTAAGAAATTACTTTATAAGAAAACTACATAAATACCTAATAGTGCAGAAGTAAAAGGAAAGAGAATCTAAGAAATCAACTATAGGGCCAATACAGATGACAACTGATTCTACAATTAAACCATTCTAAGTGGCTTGCAAGACAAAAAACAAACAAACAAAAAGAAAAAAACACCCTAGTAATCATTATTGTTTGGAACAACACAAAAAAGACAAGAGTAAGTCAAGGGAGTTTTGAGGAAACCTGCCTATTACTTAGCCCATTGTGTACCATTCAGATAAACATTTCATAAATGGTTCCAGAGCCAGTCGTTGTATCAAACACAAGGTGACCTGGGGCTATAATCAATTTTGGTCTGTGCACACTATGACATTAAATACTCAAGTACAACAGATAACAAACACAGCTACCTGAACATCAAAAAAGCCAAATGAAAAATGACAAATTTATTAAAAACGAGAAAATATTAAAGTCTGGTAAGAATCAGGCAATTTTGCATCACACTGAACTAGCATTTGTGCTGTTAGTGTACAATGTTGGTAACTCAGCAATGCTGCACATTCATCTGTTACAATGGCAACACTTCTAGGAACATGGCAAGCACAAGGTGAAAATTTTACAGTGAGAAAAGGGTTGGCTCAGTGGATAGAACGTTGGCCCTTGGACTGAAGGGTCCCGGGTTCGATTCTGGTCAAGGGCAGGTACCTCAGTTGCAGGCTTGATCCCCGACCCTGTGAGGGCACAGGCGGGAAGGCAACCAATCAATGTGTCTCTCTCACATTGATGTTTCTCTCTGTCTCTTCCCCTCCCTTTCATTCTTTCTAAGAATCAGTGGAAAAATATCCTCGGGTGAGGATTAACAAAAAAAAGGTAGTTTTTTTCAAATATATTTTTATTGATTTCAGAGAGGGAGATAGAAACATCAATGATGAGATAATCACTGATTGGCTGCCTCCTATACGCCCCCTACTGGGGATTGAGCCTGCACCCCAGGGCATATGCCCTGACGGGGAATCAAACCATGACCTCCAGGTTCAGAGGTTGATGCTCAACCACTGAGCCATGCCAGCCGGGCCAGTAAGAAAAATCTTAACAGCACAGGCTTGAAATCTATTAAAGGAAAGTGCTAACTAATAACATGGTATTAAACTTATATTCCACTAATTTTGACTTTCTGCTTCATAAAAATAACATGCACCCAATAAGACATTTTAATGTGTGAATGAAGTTTTGGCATGAAGGGTATGCAAAACACCTGCAAGACCTCACTTTGACAAAATTTTATGGCAAAATACAACTGTTTCAAGTTGGCAAATTTGAAAATAATGAATCCTGGTTGGAATTGTTTGTTTTACAAAATGATTAAAACTGTAAGCAGCTGTTCCTCTATTTAATCAGAAACCTCATTCGTCTTAACTACTTGACAGAGCTCTTTCCAGTGCCATCAAATTTCTTGAAAAGAAACGATGCTGCAGGACCTGTTTCAAAGCAGTTCATAAATCAGTTATAAAATAGTCACCGGATGCCAAGTACAGCTGAGGGAATATAGTCAATCATACTGTAACAACTCTGTATGGTGTCAGATGGACACTACACTTACTAGTATGGTGGGACACATTACTTATGTAATTGTCTAATCGCTACGTTACACACTTAAAACTAATATAATATTGTATGTCAACTGTAATTTTAAAAAAAGCAGGCCATAAGTGTAATGCCTACAAATCTCACACTTTTCAAATGAAGCTACTGTGGGATTTCAACACTGCTAGAAGAGTGTGGCCTTGCCGGTGTTTGGTATTGTCTGTCTTCTTAACGTGAGCCATTCGAACAGGTGCATTCCCATTGTGGTTTCAATTGGTATTTCCCTAATGACTAATGATGTTGAACATATTTTCATTTTTTATATGCTATCTATATATACCCTGTAGTGAAGTGTCTATCTGAATATTTTACCCATTTTTATTGGGTTATTTCTTTTCCTTCTTGTTTTATTTGAAGTTCGTTATATATTCTAAATACAAGTAGTAGTATTAATCAGGTATACGTTTGGCAAAGATTTTTTTCTCGGTATGTGGCATCTCCTTTTATTCTCTTAGCAGTGTCTTTTGAAAAACAGACTTTAACTTTAATAATGTCTAATTAATCAATTTGTTCAGATACAGATTGTGCTTTGGCTGTTGTATCTAGGAAATAATTGCCTAGTTAAGATCTCCAAGATTTTCTCCTATGTTTTCTTCTAGCAGCTTTACAATTTGAGGTGCATATTTAGGTCTCTGAGCCATTTTAAATTAATTTTTATATAGAGTGCAAGGTATGTATTCAATTTCATTGTTTTGTATGTTGATATGCAATGTTTGAGTACTATTTGTGGAAAAGGCTATATATTTTTTTCACTATATTGTTTTATGGCTGGTCAAAATCAATTACCTATATGTAAGTGGGTTTATTTCTGGACTACCTACCTAGTGTTTCATTAGCCTATTTGTCATTTTTATGCCAATGCTACTTTACTGTAATTTTATAATAATTCTTAGTGTTGCCCCCCCAGCCAACATTGTTCTTTTTCACAGATGTTGTGGCTATTCTAAGTTCTTGCATTTCAACATGAGTTGTTGTTTTTTAAGATGGAACTTTTTTTTTAATGTATTTTTACTGATTTCAGAGGAAGGGAGAGGGAGAGAGTCAGAAACATCAATGATGAGAGAGAATCATCGATCGGCTGCCTCCTGCACGCCTCCTACTGGGGATAGAGCCTGCAACCCAGACATGTGCCCTTGACCAGAATCAAACCCGGGACCCTTCAGTCCGCAGGCCAATGCTCTAGCCACTGAGCCAAACTGGCTAGGGCAGTGGTCGGCAAACTCATTAATCAACAGAGACAAATATCAACAGTACAACGATAGAAATTTCTTTTGAGAGCCAAATTTTTTAAACTTAAACTTCTTCTAATGCCACTTCTTCAAAATAGACTCGCCCAGGCCGTAATATTTTGTGGAAGAGCCACACTCAAGGGGCCAAAGAGCCGCATGTGGCTCGCGAGCCGCAGTTTGCCACCACGGGGCTAAGGCAACATGAATTTTATTTTGGGCAAAAATGCCTGCAAGGCTCTGGCTGTTGTGGCTCAGTTGGTTGGGCACTGTTCCGGGCACCCAAGGGTTGCTGATTCAATTCCTGGTCATGGCACATGCCTGGGTTGTAGGCTTGGTCCCTGGTAGGGTGCGTGCAGGAGACAGCCTAACAATGTGCTCTCACACTGATGTTTCTCTCTTCTCCCTCCCTCTCCAAAGTCCATGAACTATCCTTTTAAACAAAATGCCTGCAAGGATTAGAGTAAAATTTTCTGTAATCTGTACATTAATTTGGTAAAAATCAACATTTTAACAAAGTTTAGTCTTCCAACCAATGTATAGAACACAGAGTCAATTCCTATTGAAATAATGATGTGTCAATCATAGTTGTGTTCTATCATCACTACAAACAGTGAATTGGTAAATACTGAACTATTGCTTCTAGAGGGAATACAGGGTCAGGTTCCTGCAAACCTATGATCATAACATTTTTGACAATTAATCAACACATAACCTTGTTTTATGGGTGTTTCTAGTTAAAAACACATTACTTAATGTATGCTGTTGTTTTATTAACATTGAACTCACAGCCAACCAGCACTGTAACTCTTAACTGAAAGGAGCTTATCTAAATACATGTATGGAGAAGTCCATAAGGCACTGTGCTTAGGAAATGCAAAAAAAATGTGGCACTCAATAGACCAAGAAAAGGACACATGTACAGATGAGAGCTGAAACTAGAGCAGAGTTCACCATGTTCAACTTCAGTTCACATTGAACACTTCAGGTGATTCAAATTTTTCACCACTCTGCATGTGTTAGCTCTTTGGTCAGAAGCAGTGTATGAAATACCAAGACTACAACTAACGTGTCCATGGATGTGGTGGTCAAAGAAGGCAAATCCATGTACAGGGTACACGAACTGCTGCTCCCTCACGATGGAAGAGGTTCATGCCATCAACCTGTCACTAGGTGTCTAGTTCCTATGGGAATGGTGTCTGTCACATCAGGAATTCTCTGCAAGCTGGGCCCTCAACCACCGTTAAGCTAAACCAGTCTTGATGAGAGGAAATCTATGTTGTTGAGTCCACTTATAACCTTTAGCTCGATTACCAAAGCCACTTTGTATGTGAGCCTGTTGAGCAAGGAAGGATTGGATTGCTGGGGAAAGGAAATGACTGACATCCATAAAACAAGTCATCTGGTCCATCTATTTACTGAGAGCCTCTCTTGAAGTGGTCATCTTTAGGGGAAATGTTTGCATAGAATACAAAGGTCCATCCATGTACCTTCTCCCACTGACCTCCTTATTACCAATCCTCCAGTCCTGATCAAACAGCCAAGCCATCCATCCTCCGAATATGTGTAGATCCATATTTCTCAGCTTCTATCTCCATCCAGATAGACAACCATATGTACAGTTGTCCCTCATTATTCGTGGGGGATTGGTTCCAGGATGCCCCTTGAATACCAAAATCCACGGATGCTCAAGTCCTTATATAAAATGGCACAGATTTGCATATGACCTACACACATTCTCTTGTATGCTTTAAATCATCTCTAGACACTTGTAACACCTAATACAAGGTAAATGCTATGTAAATAGTCGTTGTACTGTATTGTTTAGGGAATAATGACAAGAAAAAAAGTCTACCTGTTCAGCACAGATGCAACCATCATCGGCGCAATTACACAGTGCACATCAATAACAATGTAACTTTTTTTTCCCCCAAGTATTTTGGATCCCAGTTGGTTGAATCCATAGGTGTGAAACCTGCAGATATGGAGGGCCGGCTGTACTGTTCAATGAAAGGATCTGCCTCCTCCCATGTCTTTCAGGGCCTTCCTGTAGTGCTCATCCCGTTCCCGTTGGTAGCAAGCCTGAGCTTTTTCTTCCTCCACAAACTGATCATAGGGCGTTTGCCACGAGGCCTTAGGTACTGACCGAGGAAGAGGTGGCAATGTGGCAGGAAGAGGTGACATAGTCTGAGCGGGTTCACTCTCACTAGAATGCTACGGTACATACCTAACTTTATGGCTTGATGGATCAGATGACACCTAGTTCATGAAGGGCAGCTCAGGTTGCATTCGCTTGGTGTCTCCATGGTCAGGTGTTTAGTCTCTACCAGGGCCCAGTAGCAAGCCAGACACTGAGCGGAGTAAGTCCACCGTCACCATGCCTGGCCACCACTGTGACCGTTGGTAAGCATACCCTCAGGGCACAGAGTATCACTCCACACCCTGGGTAGTTTTAGGGTGACAGGGGACCCTCCCTGCTATACCACAGGACAGCACAACACAGCCCAGAGACTTGCAGGGACGCCTCTAACTCCTGGCTTATTACATATCAGTCCACAAGGCCCCGAAAGGACCCTTTTGGGGTACATGCTCACCAACTGGAAGAAATTCGACCAAGTCCCTCATAAAAAGAGGCTAATCTTTTGCAACGTGGCCTGGCCCCAGTATAAATTGGGCAATGAAGATGTTTGGACAGTTAATGGCACCATTAATTTTAATACCATCTTACAACTAGACCTATTTTGCAAGTCCCAAGGAAAGAGATGGAGGTTCCATATGTCCAAGCCTTTATGGCCCTCAGAGATGACACTAAGGTATGTACTACCTGTAAACTAAAAAATATATACCTTATTTTGATATTTTTTGTCCCATCTGTTTTTTTCCTTTTTCATCTTTACCTACCTTTTTTTGAACTATTATTTTTTAGTATTCAATTTTATTTCCCTTATGGGCTTATAATTTATTTTTCTTTATTTTGTTTTAGAGCGATGTCTCGAAAATATACACAGCCTACCTTCAAATAAATATTATACCACTGCATGTATGGTGTAAGCCCTAACAATGCTATATGTCCCTTTCCCATGCCCCATTCTTTATGCTACTGACATCAGTCTAAGTATGTATGTTATAAGCCTCCAATTAACTACTATCTTTATTTTGAATCATCAATTATCTTTTGAAATGTTAAAAACTAAGAAAATGTCTTTTATATTTACCACATATTATACAATTTCCTGCACTCTTCATTGCTTTTCAAAGATCCAAATTTCCATCTGTTATTATTTTTCTTTGCCTAAAGAACTTCTTTAAGACCTTGTGCAGTGCAAGTCTGCTGAAAATGAATTCCCTCAGATTTTGCTTCTCTCAAAAGTCACTGCCTTTGCCTATCATATATCTGATAAGGGATTAATACACAGAATATATAAAGAACATTTATGTCTCAACAACAAAAATATACCAATCAGCCCTGCTGGTGTTGCTCAATGGTTGAGCATCAACCTATGAACCAAGAGGTCACGGTTTAAATCACAGTCAGGGCACATGCCTTCCTGGGTTGCAGGCTCGATCCCCAGTAGGGACATGCAGGAGGCAGCCGATCAATGATTCTCTCTCATCATTGATGTCTCTCTCTCTCTCTTTCCCTCTTCCTTCCTCTCTGAAATCAATAAAAAGATATTTTAAAAAAAGAAAAATATACCAATCAAAAAATGTGTAATGAACTTGAATAGACATTTCTTCAAAGATGACATACAAGTGACCAACATATGAAAACATATTCACCATCACTAGTCATCAGAGAAATGCAAATCAAAATCACAAAGAGATGCCACTTTGCCCCCATTAAAATGACCATTAGCAAAAAAACAAACAAACAAAAAAAAACAGAAAATAAGTATTGGTGAGAGTGTGGGAAGTTGGAGCCCTTGTTCATTATTAATGGGAATGTGAAATAGTGCAGCCATTATGAAAAACAGTAATTAAACATAGAATTGCCATAAGATTTCAGCAATTTAACTTCTGGGTATATACCCAGACTAACTAAGAGCAGAAACTTGAATAGATATTTGCATACCCCTGTTCACAACAGCCAAAAGATGGAAGCAACCCAAGTGTGCTCCCACGGATGAATGGCTAAATAAAATGGGTGTGTACATAAAACAGAACATTATTCAGCATTAACAAATAAATTCTAACACAAGCTACACCATGGATGAACCTTGAGGACATTATGAAAAGGAAAACAAGCCAGTCTCAAAAGCACAAATACTATATGATTCCACTTAGAAAAAAAAATTTTTTTCTCATGATGTCTTTGTTTGGCTTTGGTACCAGAGAAATGCTGGTCTCAGAATAAGTTAGTATTCTCTCCTCCCCTATTTTTCTGAAGAGTTTGAGAAGGATTGGTGTTAATTCTTCTTTAAATGTTTGGTAGAATTCACCAGTGAAGCCATCTGGTCTTGGACTTTTTTTTTGTTTAGGAGGGATTTTTTTTCTATTATTGATTCAATCTGTTCATATTTCCTATTTTTTTCTTGAGTCAGTTTCAATAATCGGTATTTCTAGGAATTTGCCCATTTCATGTAGGTTATACAATATTTTCCTGTATTTATTCATACTATTCTCTTAGAATCATTTTTATTTCTTTAAGGTCAATAGTAATATCCTCACTTTCATTTCTGATTTTAGTAATATGCATTTTTGTTGTTTTTTCCTTTGCCAGTCTAGCTAAAAGTTTGTCAATTTTGTTGATCTTTTCAAAGAAACTTGTGGTTTTGCTGATTCTCCATATTGTTTCCTAGTCTGTATTTTGTTTATCTCCACTTAATCTTTATTATTTTTTTTCTTTGTTAGTGTTAGATCTAATATGCTCCTCTTCTCTAGTTTCCTTAAGGTGAAGTTAGGTTATATGTTTTAGAGTTTTCTTCTTCTTTTATGTCAGCAATTTTCAACCCATGCGCCATGGCTCACTGGTGTGCCACAAGAATTTTTAAAACATGCAATACCTGACTCCTTAGTCAGGGGCACTGACCTCTTCTCCCTTAGATTAACAAATAAAAAAATGACAACAGCCAACACAACAATAGCCATCTGGTGTGAATTCCCTGTCTTAAACCATAAATATATAGGTCAGATAATAGACTTGCCTCTTATTGGTCACACTGCATAAGACTGCATCTGATTGGTTAATTTTTGGTACCAGAAATCCTTATGTACAAGTATAGGCACCTGATTTTTTTAAAGTCACTTTGTTTTTTTGTTGTTTTTTTGTTTTGTTTTTTTAAAATATATATTTTATTGATTTTTCACAGAGAGGAAGGGAGAGGGATAGAGAGCTAGAAACATCGATGAGAGAGACATCGACCAGCTGCCTCCTGCACACCCCCCACCGGGGGATGTGCCCGCAACCAATGTACATGCCCTTGACCGGAATCGAACCTGGGACCTTCCAGTCCGCAGACCGACGCTCTATCCACTGAGCCAAACCGGTTTCGGCAGTCACTTTGTTTTTGTTGTTGTTACTGTTTCATTTGGTCATTTTATAATTGTAATCAATGAGTTTGCTTGTGAATTTTGTTTGGTGTACTTCCAGAACTGTTGATATCTTTCTTAATATATTTTTATTGATTTCCAGAGAGGAAGGGAGAGATAGAAACATCAATGATGAGAGAAAATCATTGATTGACTGCCTCTTGCACAACCCCCACTAGGGATCGAGCCGTAACCCAGGCATGTGCCCTGACCGGGAATCGAACCATGACCTCCTGGTTCATAGGTCGACACTCAACCTCTGAGCAACACCAGCCACGCTTAAAAAATCACTTTGGAACAAAAAGTGTAGGTAATTACTATTATTTTTTATTTTTGTAAATCAATCAAAATTATACCCTTTTTTGGTCAGATCAACAAAAAATGTATTTTTTGGTGTGCCACTGAATTTTAGGAATTAGTTTATGTGTGCCAGGAGATGAAAAAGGTTAAAAACCGCTGCTTTATGTGTTTACTGCTATAAATTTCCCGCTGCTTTCACTGCATCTCTCAAGTTACGGTATAAAGTGATTTCGTTTTCATTCGTCTCTAATTATTCTCTAATTTCACCTGAGATTTCTTCTTTGATCAGTTGGTTATTTAAGAGTGGTTGCCCTAGCCAGTTTCCTCAGTGGTTAGAGCGTCGGCCTGCAGCCTGAAGGTTTGATTCCAGTCAGGGAAGGGCACGGACCTTGGTTGCAGGCTGCTTGGTCCTCAGAGCTGGTCGGGGCATGTGCAGGAGGCCAACCAAGCAATGTGTCTCTGTCTCTCCCGCTCCCTTCCACTCTCTCTAAAAATCAATGGGAAAATGTCCTCAGTGAGAACTAACAACAAAAATGTATTGAAACTTGTTTGTGGCTCAACCAATGGTCTATTCCTGGAGAGTCTTATGTTCACCTGGGAATGTGTATTCTGCTTTGCTGGGTGTTTTGTATATATTTGCTAGGTCTAATTGGTTTACATTTTGTTCAAGTCCTGTTTCCTTACTAATCTTCTGTTCTGTCCCTTATTACAGCTGAGGCAAGCATTTTAGTTTTTGATTGGATGACAAAAAGCGTGAATTTTACTAGTACACTGTTGGGTTCTGAAGTGGGTTGTATTCCTCTAAATAGTGCGGACTTTGTACTTGTGCACAATTAAGTTACTTGGGATTACTTGGAGCCTTCTGAGGACTCTTCCCAATGTCCCATATATTACAAAGTATTTACACTCTGGACAGCGGAGACACAAACTATTCCCAGCATTCCATGAGCTCTGGAAATTGTTTTCTTACTGTTTCCCAATAGTGCTTTCCCTGCCTTGGCGTAGGTCCTGTCACCATCTACGGATCAAAACTCAGCCAAAGACTGAAGGGAGCCCTCTGCAGACCTCCAGAATGCATGCACGCTTGCATGCAACTCCTCTACTGCAATGTACCCTCAATCCGCCTGCCCCACACGGCTCCCTTCTCTCTGGTCCTCGGCCCTGCGATGCTTGGTCTTCCCGAACTCGTCCCTGCGTTCCCATCTCAACAAGCCTGGGCTCTGCTCCGGTCCCTCCTCCCTGCATCGCAGCCTCTGAGCAGCCTCATGGCGCTCCATAAACTGCAACGGAAGAGCTCCTCCCATTTGTGTCCACTCTCAGGGATCACAGGCTGCTGCCACCTGTCATTCGGTGTCTAAAAACCACTGTTTACGTATTTATTTGTTTGTAAAGGAAAGGTGTATGTGATTGCTGCCTAACAAACCTCCTCTGACAGTTTCTGAGGTTCCGCAATCAAGGAGAAGCCTAGCTGGGCGGTTCTGGCTCAGGATCTCTCGTGAGGTTGCAGTCAGGGGTCAGGGGGTCAGGGGGTCAGGGGTCAGTGGGCCAGTGGGCCAGGGCTGGGAGCCTGAAAGGGCGGGAGATCTGCTTCCCAGAAGGCTCAGCTCCCTGTCGGCAGGAGGCCTCAGCTCCTCGCCACGTGGGCCTCTCCACTGGGCTCCTCCCAACGTGGCAGCTAACCCTCTCAGAGAAGGAGACTATTTTTCAGCCCCCTAACTGCAGACTGCATCCTGTGGCTTCAACAGAGATGGGCGATTGTAGCTCTGACTCCACAACCAGACTTGGAGGGAAAAATGACAGAGTAAGCAGCAGCAGGTTGTAAGAGAAAACACTCGCGTTCCTGTGCCTGTGGCAAGGAAGGGGGGGAGAGCAACAGCCGACTGGTCTCAAGAGAGGGTCAAGCTCCATTCCCCCAAACAGACCAGCCTGAATGTCCACCTTCCTCCCCAGTCTCCAGAGCCAGACAGCAATAGCAACAGCGACATGCACACGGTGACAGACGCACTAACACCAAGCACAGTAGCAACAGTCCCAAGACCAGCACTAAGCATTTGCCTTTGTCACCTCAGTTCCACCTCACCACAATCCTGTGAGAGAGGAATCATGAGCCCTAAACTCCAGGCCTGTGTTTCTTGGGGCCCTGAAGGGCCTACAGACTTTACAGTGTATCTTGGTGCAGCTTTATTCTCCCCGTGTAACCCCGGGCTCCCTCCGCCCTGCAGGGGGCACTGAAATTCTGCTCGGTCCTGCCGGTCCTCCCACTCCACTTGATCAGGCCTGAGCGCGTCCTCTTAGAGTCTATGTTCCCAGCACCTACTACCAAGCCTCTTTAAAAGAAACCATTAAAAAAAAAATTTAGACCTCTTTTATTGATTTTAACTTTTAGCATTTTTTTTTTAAATCAGACCTCTTTGAATCCCCTGCTCGGGGCTTTCCCGATGCCACAGCTGCCTAATATAGACTCCCTGACCCTTCAGACAGCCGCCCTGTCAAGTGTGCCTCACCAACTAATCCCCAAAAATGTGCCCCACGTCAGCCACTCATTTTAACATGTTATTTCACGGCACATGTGCCTTCTTCATTTATATGTGCTACAGCTTCCTGTTAAGATGGGTTTCCTCTCCCCCAGGGACTTATAATTAACCATCAGGGAGAAAGGTCAAAACTATACCAAACTCCTACATAGGTTTTCATTAGTTAATTATTGAATAATGAATTAAGAAATATATAAGGCAATGATTATAAATACTAGCTCACAAAATTCTCAAGGGGGAATAATCAAAAGAATTTTATTTACAAAGAAAAAGAAAAAGAAAAAGAAAAAGACAGCAGTGGACACATATAAGCAATTCACAAAAGACAAAACCAAAAGAACCAATATATGCAAATGATAGGAATTCAAATTAAAGTAACACTTTTTGTCAGACAAACTGGCCAACATTGAAAATGTGTCAAGGATGTAAGGAAACAGGCATGCTAATAAACTTTTTAATACATGAGATTTTGTATTTTTAGTATTTATGCATTATCTTTAAAATCTACATACCCCTTTGACTAGTATTTCTATTTCTAATACTTAATTACAAGAAAATAAGGGACCAAGGAAAACAGAAGTAAAAAAAAAAAAATTGCTATGGCACTAATTATAATATACAATCTGTCCAAAAAGGGTTTGACTAAATAAATTTTAGTACCTCCAAACTATGATTATGAACTCACTTCAGAATATTAGGTGCTGTATACACATATTTTTAAAACAACATATATTCACACAAAAACATACCTGCGTAGAAAAATATCTAGAAGTATACACCCCAAAATATTAGCAGTGATAATCTCTGTAAAAGAATAGTGGAATTATTTGTGATTTTTTTTTCTCTTTGCTTATTTGTACCACTTAACTTTTCTACATGAGATGCACATGGATAACAACACACACTCCAGACAAAAGTCAAATTGAGAAGCACAAATTTAAAGGAAAAGTATCATTATTCTAACAGAACATGATCATTCCCAAATGCCTAATAAGAATGTCAGGCAGGGTTAATATTTTTTTTTTTAAAAAGTCAAATAACTTAGTATTCAATAGCCTAGATTCTAATTAGTACCAGAAACACACCCGGGAGAATTTGTTAGTACTGTTCAGGCATTTTAAGACAACAAAAGGACCTCCCAAATAAAAACTGAGTCCTAATCCTAAAAAATATATATTTTATTGATTTTTTACAGAGAGGAAGGGAGAGGGATAGAGAGCCAGAAACATCAATGGGAGAGAAACATCAATCAGCTGCCTCCTGCACACTCCCCACTGGGGATGTGCCCGCAACCAAGGTACATGCCCTTGACCGGAATCGAACCTGGGACCTTTCAGTCCGCAGGCCGACACTCCATCCACTGAGCCAAACCGGTCAGGGCAATAAAATACATTTTTTTAAAAAAAAACCTCCACTGCTCCAACTGGAAGGTCGGCCTCAATCGCCTTTTGTCACATTTATCTCGAGAATCCTCCTCTGCAGGGAGAGCAGTCACCGTGAAAATGAGCAAACGTAAAATCACTCAGAAGTTGAAGAATTCAGTGTGACTTTAGGCTTGGCTGAAAAGAAAGCCTTCTCTCTAACTTCTGCAACCCAAACTAGGGTAACTTTTCCTTTCAGGCTCGAACATTTTGGGGGACAACACTTAGTCGATAACAAGAGAGGCTCCCGCCCAACCGGCGTGGCTCAGTGGTTGAGCGTCGATCTATGAACCAGGAGGTCACAGGTTCAATTCCTGGTCAGGGCACGTGCCTGGGATGTGGGCTCCATCCCCAATGGGGGGCATGAAGAAGGCAGCTTATCAATGATTCTCTCTCATCATTGATGTTTCTCTCTCTCTCTCCCTCTCCCTTCATCTCTGAAGTCAATAATTAAAAATATTAAAAAATAATAATAATAAAAAATAAAAAATAAAAAAAATAAAAAACAAGAGAGGCTCCTGAAGACAGTCCACAATACGTCTATTACAAGCAAAGCGCGCACGTCCACAGGCAAAACCTGGGGACGATCCCTAGGCGAAGCCCAGGGACCCGCTGTGGCCATGCAGCCGGTCGCTTAGGAACCGCTCCACATGCCTGACTCAGCATGACCAGCAGCACGGGCAGTTAGTAAAGCCTGAGTGGGACTCACCTATGAACTATACTTTTCAGCGATGTTGACTGGCACAACATGATCAATTCCATCTGTGTGCAGTAGAATATGAAACAAATTATTCTAACCGGACCCCTATCATTCATGGCAGGTGTCCACACGGTCGGTTAGAGGCAACTTCACGCGGACAGCACAGTTTGCCGGCCTCGTCTCAAAAGCTCTGTGAACGCATCCAGTAGGGATCCGCGGCCCTAAGCACAGTGCAGCTCTGAAATGCCTTTACACCGGTATCAGTGATGTTTCTGATGAAAGCAGCATCTATTGCACGAGAAAATTTTCTAATGCCAGGAGAAAATCAAACAACAGCTTTGCGGAAGGGAGGGATGTTACATTAATGGCATTTGTGTAAAGCAAGCGTCAGCTGGCCCCAGAACAGACACCACCATTATGTGATTACTGTTAAAAAGAATGCAGATCCCCTCGCTTTCATGACAACCCTTGCACGGTCCATCCACCCATTCAGCAAATAGATGAAAACTATACCCAACGAGAACTACTAGGACCTGAGATACAAGAGGAAGCAAGCCAGGTCACTACCTCCAGGGAGCATTTGGCTAACAGGATATATAATAAACAGACATTAAACGATTAATGACATAATTAAATGTCAAGGAAATGTCAGGATGTCATTCAATAGAAGGGCAGGCAGGGTGCGCGCCAGCAAACACTAGGCCTATTGGACAGGCCGAGCGCAGGGGAGCAGGGGAACAGAGAGGTCAGGCAGGGGTGCTCTTGCGGAGTCCCTGCGGCTGGAATGACCCTGCCCCGTGAAGGAACTGAAACAGTCAAGGTTGTTTCTTGGGCACGTGCTAAATCTGAGCTGTATAGAGACATCCAAGCTAAGAGATCAGGCTGGTAACTGCTATGTGACTCTGGCGCTCAGAGAACAGGTCTAGACCAGGAGTAAACCTGGAGTCATTGGAGACGGCGTGTGGTGAACAGGAACTGGACATGTCCTGGGCAAGGGAAGCTGGTGGGGTGGATGGAGGGGGGGGGGGGCGGGGGAGACTTGCATTACTTCCTCAAATCACATACAAAAAATTACTTCTTGCAATTGAACTTTGCCATCTAGCCCAGCTAGTGTTGCTCAGTGGTTGAGCATCGACCTATAAACCACGAGATCACGGTTCGATTCCCGGTTAGGGCACATGCCCAGGTTGCGGGCTTGATTCCCAGTGTGGGGCATGCAGGAGGCAGCCAATCAATGATTCTCATCATTGATGTTTCTCTCTCTCCCCCTCTCCCTTCTTCTCTGAAATCAATAAAAATATTTTTAAAAGAAAACAAATTTTTGCCATCTAAACTTCTCTCTTGATTTGCAAGTGTGAAATAAAATAAAGTGCTTTCTAATACTACAGTTACGATACAATGCCCGATTTGTTCAGAAAGGATAAGATTAAGGGTATAAAGTTCCTGGAGAAATGCCAACACCTAAGAAAACTATTTCTTTCCGTGAGTCGAAGGCACGCTAAGCTGTAATTTATTTAGCAGAGCACTTCCTTCTCGCCTTTTCCAGTGCCCTAGAAAGGAACCTTTTTTTAACACACCGATACGACTACTTCACAAGATTTGTCACCAGAAGTGCTTGCCGTCCGCAGAACTGCCACCGACTGAAGACGGATCACAACGGTAAGCATTCTGAACACGCCAACGCGTCCTGGAGGGACGCGACATCAGAAAGAGCCAGCAAACCTGCCGAGCCCGCTGAGCGCTCCTGAAAGTTATCACCACTCAGGATTATCGCTGTAATCCTTACACAGCCCGCCCTGCACAGTCGCCTACGAAGAATAGACAGCGTGTAACTGCTCTATGAAGCGGTGGCCAGGTTATGGTTATAGAAAAGCCAGGTACAAACGTGCCCCGGGGTACAGCCCAAGCACCACATTAGTATGACAGGCCTTGACACAAACTCACCTGGTTGATCTGAAGCATGTTAAAGCAATATGGACCCAACTGCTGGATCCCTCACGGCTCCAAAAACTGGAAAATGGAAACAGAGAAATAAAGTTGAGCTTAGCTGGCGATCTCAATGATTAGCACTTGTAACACACATCCCTGATCAAAATCAGGTATAAAATGGAGAACTTTCCAGGATGATAAACATGTTCTCTATCTGCAACGCCCCCGTTCGGTAGCCTCTAGCCACACATGGCTAATGAGCACTTGAAATGTGGCTAATGGCAGCCAAGAAAGCAAATTTTTACTTTTCTTTAACAGTAACTGAAATCTACATAAGCGCATGTGGCTAGGGGCTACCATACTGGACAGTGCAGATCTAAGCTGAACAAAGTGCCCCCCGCACACACCCTGGTTCTAGAGTTCTAAGACAACTCCAGCAAAAGTGAAACTTAAAATGACCTAAAAGTTTATATTTAATATATACGCCCCCATCTCTAACATATACTCAGATTAATGCTTAATATCCTCCCCCCTTGCTTCAATAAGGTGTTAAGAGGCTTTGTTCCCGTCCCCTATAAGATAAATTAAGCCTGAAGATGCAACGCACACGTCTTCTCTTAGGTGGTACAAGGAGTGCACAGTAAGGTTACCTACCTGGAGACGTGTGTTTGTGGTTTTATTATCACCATTATAAAAACAGCATGCACGTTAAAATTTCACATAAATGGACTGACAGAGGTCAAAGGGGACGGGGAGAGGGGGGACATCTGTAAGAGTGTCAACAATAAAAAAAATTTTCTCCTAAGATTTTCAAAAGGAAAATCACCGATCCTGACACAGCCCAGTGTTACATTCGAATGTGTTTCCTTCTGGATCTGACCCCACCATGGTTGTATTTCTCTTCATGTGGCAAATTTCTTGTACACTTAACTTTAAAATATAGGTACCAAAGAAGGGCAACGACACCAAACTTATAAACAAATAAATCATGGGCTCTTGTAATGGTAAGTTTACATAAAAAATAAATTATGGCCCAGCCAATGTGGCTCAGTGGTTGAGCATCGACCTATGAACCAGGAGGTCATGGTTTGATTCCCATTCAGGGCACATGCCCGGGTAGCAGGCTCGATCCCAGTGTGGGGCATGCAGGAGGCAGCCGATCAATGATTCTCTCTCATCATTGATGTTTCTCTCTCTCTCTCCCTCCCCTTTCCTCTCTGAAATCAATAAAAATATATTTTTAAAAAATAAATTATGTACACAGCCCCCCAAAAAATTATCTAAAAAGCAGTAACAGTTTGGATATACAACAAAGTTGCATAATTTATACTGGTGTATAAATTTTTATGCTGTAAAATTTTAATATTGACCTTTCCCTCAGAAGCAAAGGTTCTTAACATATATATGCACAGATACATAATATACAAACTATGTCTATTATAAATGTGTGTGTATGTTTGCCTATCATTTTTTCGAAATGACACACTGGGGTCAATTCTAAATGACGTTGGAGGTTTTTGTTTTTTTTATATATTTTATTGATTTTTTACAGAGAGGAAGGGAGAGAGATAGAGAGCTAGAAACATCGATGAGAGAGAAACATCGATCAGCTGCCTCCTGCACACCTCCCACTGGGGATGTGCCCGCAACCAAGGTACATGCCCTTGACCGGAATTGAACCTGGGACCTTTCAGTCCACAGTCCGACGCTCTATCCACTGAGCCAAACGGGGTAGGGCAACGTTGGAGGTTTTTAATATATTTCTTACAATATGACCTCAGCATTTTATATCTTATAAGAGAATCATATGTTATACAAACAGCCCAAGGCCTGAGTAGCAGTGAATTTGAGATTGAGTCCGAGCTCTTCAAGAGGTACCTTCTGAGCCTTGGTAAATTACTAATCACTTTGTGTATCTTTGGGTTCTTTTTCTTTCGTATCTTTTTTTTTTTAATCTTTACAAAACAAACTAAAGTCCTTATAGCTGGAAGCCTCTAACAACTGGAAAACAGCAGCTATAATGACATATAGGTGTCACCTGCCCTGTGTCTCTCACCTGTCTGCTCAGAAGGGAGCCAGCTCCCAGTGCCAGCTGCCCTGTGGAGAGGCCCACCTGTCAAAGGTCTGAGGGAGGCCACCAGCCCAAAAGAAACTGAGGCCTTCCGCCCAGTACCCTCCTGGGAACTGAGTCCTGCCCAGAGCCGCAGGAACCAGCTTGGAAGCAAGTCTTCCCCCAGTCGAGCTTTCAGCTGAGACTAGAGCCCCGATGACAGCTTATCCGTACCTCGTAAGAGACCTGGGCCACAGGCACCCAGATAAGCTGCACCCAAATTTCTGAGGTAACAAATGTTTTAAGCCCTTCATTTCTGGTATAGTTTGCTATGCAACAATAAATAAGACAGTTTGGTTCAACTCTAAAATTCTATAAACTTATGGTGCTTCAAGGTATTAACTAACATATTTAAGTAGGCCAAAAAATAATTAATTCCCTGAGCAAACGAGTACCATTACAAAATTAAAAAGTGGTAAATTATAAAACTTAAACATGTATACTTTATTCAAAAGATAAAATCATTAAAATGTGTAGCATTACTCAAATGATATTAAAATATACTAGCTATAACTAAAAATACAGACCGATCCGATTTTCTTTTTTTTTTAAGTTTATCATTTTAACCATTTTTTAAATATTTTATTGATTTTTACAGAGAGGAAGGGAGAGGGATAGAGAGTCAGAAACATTGATGAGAGAGAAACACCGATCAGCTGCCTCCTGCACACCCCCTACTGAAGATATGCCCGCAACCAAGGTACTTGACATGACTGGAATCGAACCTGGAACCCTTCAGTCCGCAGGCCGACGCTCTATCCACTGAGCCAAACCAGTTCGGACTTCATTTTTTAATTGGGAAAAATTCATTTGGAAGTTAAAATGTAAATGAACTACCAAAAGTATCTCAGTGATTTCACGTGCCTTACTTTCTAGAATGTAACATTATTTGGTAAGCACTCACCCAAGGTGAGAAATCCCATTTTGTTTTTATTTGATGTAAACCTCTACAGCTTACAAATGCTTATCTTTAGAGCTGTATGTGATTCTTCCGTATTCGAATTTGGTACCACTGGTGGCTGATTCCGAGCAGTAGGCACAGTAAGATACAGGGGTACTTTTTTTTTTAATTTTCTGATATAAAAAGGTAGTTTTATAAAGAAAAAAAATGAAAGCATCACCCTAGCTGGCTGGGCTCAGTGGATAGAGCACTGGCCCTCGGACTGAAGGGTCCCAGGTTCAATGCCGGTCAAGGGCCCGTACCTAGGTTGCAGGCTCGATCCCTGGCCCTGGTTGGGGCATGTGTGGGAGGCAGCCAATCGATGTCTCCATGTTTCTCTCTCTGTGACTCTCCCCCTCCCTTCCACTCTCTCTAAAATTCAATGGAAAAATATCCTCAGATGAGAATTTTTTTTAAAAAGCCCAGCTGGGTGGCTCAGCATCCACCCAGGAACCAAGAGGTCAGTGGTTCGGATTCTCAGTCTGGGCACAAGCCCAGGTTGCAGGTTTTCGGCTGGATCCCTGGTGGGGGCGTGTGGGAGGCAGCCAATCAATGATGTTTCTCGCCCTGACTGGTTTGGCTCAATGGATAGAGCGTCGGCCTGCGGACTGAGAGGTCCCGGGTTCGATTCCGGTCAAGGGCATGTACCTCGGTTGCAGGCACATTCCCAGTAGCAGGTGTGCAGGAGGCGGCTGGTCGATGTTTCTCTCTCAACGATGTTTCTAACTCTCTTTCCCTCTCCTTCCTCTCTGTAAAAAAAATCAATAAAATATTTTTTTTAAAGTGATGCCTTTAAAAAAAAAATGATGTTCCTCTCTCTCATTGATGTTTCTCTCTATCCCTCTCCCTTCGCTCTCTAAAAATCAATAAAAACTTTAAAAAAAAAAAAAAAGCACCTATTTGCTTAAAATGGACCTGGCAATTTTAAATATTCTGCAATCCTTTTCTTCACAGTAATAATATCAATATCTGTATACATTAAAACATGAAACAAATATCCACCACAGCACCTGAGAGGTAACTGGGTGACATTCAGAACCTATTATTTTTCACAAACAAATTCTATTAAATTTACATCAATATGAAATTTATGATTCACAACTATACCGTGGACAATTCAAAATGCCCACCGGGACACATCTTTAACAGTTCACTTCTTCTTGAAAGACATGCCTGGACTAGTGTCCTGTATTTAAAACAATTGGATAAAATATCAAGGCAGTGCATTCCAACTACAGCTAAAGAAACCAGAAACCGATCCCCATGCCTCAAAAATGCCCTACAGGGGTCCCCAGTCAGGCACATTACGACAGGCAGTTTCCGATTCCGGCTCCTAAATGAAGGCAGGCGGGCTCCGTGGGGAGAGGGCACTGCTCAGTGCGGGAGACTTGCTGCCCGTGAGGACGTCCAAGTCCCGCATGTCTCTGAAATTCACTGCTGATAAAACCCACCGCTTTTGATACCAATTACCTTCGGCTCATCTGGTAAACTGAAAGGCGGGCTTAAATCTATAAAACCCTCAACAATTAAATACTGCTTTATAAAACAGCAATATTAATCTCCCTATACATTTTTATATCATCATCCATTCCACAATCCTCCCTTAAATGCCTTTTTTGGACAACTTGTAAAGCAAAAGCATGTCCCATCTCCATTCTTAAGACTCCAAACTACTATAAATCTAAATATCAACTCCAAGCTCCTTACTCTAAAATAAAGTCATGGGGTCCTTAAAAAGTGTTTTAAAAATCTTTTTCACTTTCATTTCTCTTTAAAAGCAGTTTTCCAAAAAAAAACAAAAAACTGCTTTTGTGTTTTTAAAAAATGACAAGTTGCCCTAGCTGGTTTGGCTCAATGGATAAAAGCATCAGCCTGCGGACTGAAGGGTCCCAGGTTCGATTCTGGCCAAGGGCACATGTCTGGGTTGCGGGCTCAGTCCCCAGTAGGGGGCGTGCAGGAGGCAGCCAATCAATGATTCCCTCTCATCATTGATGTTTCCATCTCTCTCCCTCTCCCTTCCTCTCTAAAATCAATAAAATATATATTTTTAAAAAATGACAAGTTAGTATGAATTTTAATATGTCCTAAGAGTCTATGAAAGATTCTATGTATATAGAAATGCT
Organism: Cnephaeus nilssonii; assembly: GCF_951640355.1. Classification (NCBI taxonomy): domain Eukaryota; kingdom Metazoa; phylum Chordata; class Mammalia; order Chiroptera; family Vespertilionidae; genus Cnephaeus; species Cnephaeus nilssonii. The sequence goes on from NC_137089.1 coordinate 41,227,648, forward strand.
AGGTGCCATATTTTGCCATTTTTTTAAATATATTTTTATTGATTTCAGAGAGAAAAGGAGAGGGAGGAAGAGATAGAAACATTAATGATGAGAAACAATGATAAAAACATCAATTGATCGGCTGCTTCCTGCAGGCCCCCTACTGGGGATGTGTGGGCTCAAGCGCGCAACCACGGGCATGTGCTCTGATCAGGTTCCCATGACCACCTGGTTCATAGTTCCACGCTCGACCACTGAGCACACCGGCTGGGCTATTTTGCCATTTTTACATTAACTCAGTCTTCATCACCTTGGGTGTAGGTACTATCCCCATCTTTCCAGAAGTTAGGTTTCTTTCCCATAGTCCATTGTTAGGATTAAAACCCAATATGGTCTGGTTCAAAGTCCTCTTCTCTTCATTATACATTTAATTATAAACAAAGACTAAACTTAAAGTTTTTCCTGTCACAAAGGGCATGAGCTCTAGGACAACAGAATGTCAAGGCTCCTCTATAGAATTTTGGTGATTTATTCAAAATCAAATAATTATACACACATAATTTATAATTATTATGGATTCTAGACACTCATCTATTTTCTTTAGTACTAAAAAGAGGCAAAAATATACCTATATGATTTGATCGTACTGTGCATCTCTCTGTTCAGTCTAACATCAACCAGTCCAATTTTACAATATCTAGATTTTCCCTCTCTTTCTGTCCTGTGCACATAAATAATCAGATACCCAGCACAAAAGGAGACAGAGTAATAGGAGTAAAGAGACTAACTACAAAACAAAACAAAACATATTGGCCAATTATTTCATCTTCCAGAACCTGATCCTAAAACCAGAAAACCATTCAACCTCATTTTGTGTTGCTTATATACTAAAAAGTTTGATGACC